>NC_081416.1:63604593-64216093 GCF_949786415.1 Peromyscus eremicus
CACACAGCGCTTCTGAATTATTTGAAGAAAGTCCTTCTCTTCTTCCATGGATCCTTTGGATGATTCCATAACGTTCTATGTGTTTAAAGGAAGGAAGAATGAATGGCTGAGTGGGGCAGGGATAGCTAGTTTCTTCTGAGGGCTGGGCCCTGAGGGTGCAGTGAGTCCTGAGTGGGACTTGGAGGGCCAGAACCAACACCAGTATCTATGGCCCAGAGCCTGGCTCTGTTCTCTCAGCAGACACATATTCAGACCTTGTGAAAACGTCCCAGTGGGAATGAGCAAAGAGAAGATGCATGCATCCTGTGTCACAGAGTAGATTACGGAGAACAGTGTGAGCCGAACAGCCCAAGATGGGGTGAAGCTCTACCCCACCTTGAAGCTCTTGGAGATAAGGAGGTTACTTCTGTCCAGGGCCTGAGACTTTGCTCCATGTGTGGAAGGCTTGGCTAACATCCAGCCAACCACCAAAAGCCCTCTCCTCTCCTGCCCCTCCCAAAGCACTCACAGTGCCCAGGCTGGGCCACTAGCTTCCAACAAAGCATGTGACAGAGTGAGATCCCCATCCCAGGACAGCCATGAAAGCTGGGCAGAAGTTAGGCCCTGGAGAATCTTGGGAGTCACCTAGAGAAATGCCACTAGCCAACTTCAAGGCTCAACACGGAAGGTAACTAGCTCTCCTGGAATTCTGGGAAGCTGGGTAAAGACAGACATGCTGGGGGAGGACAGATGACCTTGGCTCACAGTGTCAGGGGGTTTCAGTCCATGGTCACTTGGCTCCCCTGCTTCTAGGCCTGTGTGTGTGAAGGAAGAGCATCATAGCTGGGGAGGGACAGGTGGGGAAGCAAAGTCAATGGCCTCATGGTGGACAGAAGCCAATGCTGGCCAACTTCTGCCTTCTGCTTTCATTTCTCTGCTCCCCACCCCAAAGACTGCTGGGAAATGCCATCCACATTTAGAGTGGTTCTTGTCTTCTTAGCTGCTGTTCCTCATGACACCTGGCTCTGGACACCCTCACAGACACGCCCAGAGGTGTGCTTTACCGATGCACATGTCTCTCCATCTAGCCAGGTCCACAAATCAAGATTAATCATCACAGCCACTTGACACTCACAAAAGCCTGCAGCTGGCAGAGACTGGCACCGGGGTGTTGGCTGCTGTGAGAAACACTACAGCCTTCTCAGACATAGGGCAGCCACCGATGCCTGCCAGGGCTAGAGGGGCAGGGCCTGCCCCTGGATTCTCATGCATGCCTTTTCATTTCCTCCTGTTGCTTCTGGCCTGACAGCATTTCCAAACCATGCAATGGGAGGGAGGGGCGGGGGGCTTCCTTCAGCTGCTGTTTGGTTGTGGTGGAAAAGCAAGATAAATAATTGATTCTTCCCTCTAATTACTCAGTTGTGAGATAATAAACTGGCTCCCTGCCAACCACGGAGTACTAACTGTTTCCCGAGGAGCGTATGGATTCAAGCATACTTGATGGGCCTCAGTTCTTTGCAAATCTCATCTTCAGTGAGGCTTGGAGTGTTGGTCCCCTTTGGGGCCAGTGAATGCCTCTTCAGGAGGCTCTTGAATCCTCTTGTTGAGACCCAAGTCATTTCCCAAACTGTGGGATGTGGCGCAGTCCAGGTTTGCTTTGCTTATCTCTAGTTGCTCTGACTGCTTCTCATTTTCATAGAAAGTGATATTTCAAGGTCTCAGCCATGGTCCTAGGACTGCTCATTCCTCCTGGATAGGTTACTGATGGATGTATATATGTACGTATTAATATCACATGCACATACATCTTTCGAGTTCACATCAACATTCAGTTCAAAGTCAGGACCACAGAGATTCTGCCTAGCCCCCCCCCCCCTCACCCACAGCTGAATCTCTGTTCTTCCACACTGAGCACTTTTGTTCTCAAGGAATCAGGAGGGGATGCAATCACTCATTCCCCAAACCCACGTTATATAGACAATTGTTTCAGGTCTCGGTAGTTTTGATACTGACACCCCTGGGTGTGATAACCATGAATGGCTGGTGTTCTTGCCCTTTCTATACCGCCCCCCACCCCCAACTGCATGGCCGGCTCCACATCCATTCTACACTCTCTCTTCATACTTACATTCTCCCTGAGGAATCTCAAAGTCCTCTATAAATCTCAAAATAGTTCATAATTCCCAATGGATTTAGACATGTCAAGCCTGGCAGGCTGCCTTAAGCACAAGTCACAGGTGGCGTCTATGCCTTCACTGGGGTCTAACTCATAGAGGGGCTCTGGGTTCCATGTTCATAGCCCGGTTGGTGTCCCTGTCCACTTCAGAGTCTGAAGAGTCCTTGGGAGCAGCCATAGGAACGATGTCACCTGGATTCTTGTGTGAATGCGACTGGATGCAGGCTTTACCAGACACAGACCCCTCAGCGTCTGCTTGCTGTTCACCCTTCTCTCCATTTGTAGCCGCTCTCTGCTGTCCCCCAGTCACCGTGGAGTCTCCTCTGCTTCATGTACAGTGTACACTGGCACCTGTGGTTTCTTTCATGTTACTAGAGCACACTCTGGGATTACTGGTCTGGGTCTTGGTTTCATGTATGCTCTTTCAAAAAGAAGTTTCCTTTTAGCCATGTGGTGGTGGCGAACGCCTTTAATCCCAGCATTCGGATGGCAGAAACAGGCGGATCTCTGTGAGTTCGAGGCCGGCCTGGTCTACAGAGCGAGATCCAGGACAGGCACCAAAACTGCACAGAGAAACCCTGTCTCGAAAAACAAAAACCAAAACCAAACAAACAAAAAAACAAAAAAAAAAAAAGAAAGAAAAAAAAAAGAAAAGAAATTTCCTTGAAAACTCACTACCCTTGCAGAAGACCCATGTTGGAGTCCTAGGACCCATACTGAGGCTCACAACTGCCTATAACTCCAATTCCAGGAGAATCCAGGACCTTCTTCTGGTCTCCACTGGCTCTTGTTTGTATGTGGTACATATAAATTCATACAAACACATGCACATACAAAAAATTAAGTAAAATTTAAAATTACGTTTATTTACTTACTTTTACATGTGGGCAGGAGGCACAGGCTACATTGCAAGTGTGAAGGTCAATGGCAATTCGTGGAAACTGGTTCTATCTTTCCACCATGTGGGTTCTGGAGACCAAACTCAGGTTGCCAGTCTCGGTGGCAAGTGCTCCTACTCTCTGAGACTTCTCAGGAGCCCCTTGCCTCCTTTTTTTTTTTTTTTTAAATTTTATTATTTATTTATTATGTATACAGCATATGTGACTGTAGGCCAGAAGAGGGCACCAGATCTCATTACAGATGGTTGTGAGCCACCATGTGGTTGCTAGGAATTGAACTCAGGACCTCTGGAAGAGCAGTCAGTGCTCTTAACCGCTGAGCCATCTCTCTAGCCCCCCTTGCCTCCTTTTAAGACACAGCCACGTTTTTCTTAAGTGTCAGGTTTCTATATTCTGTTTTTATGTCCCCATCATCTTCAGGGACCCCTACTGTCCTTACATTAGAGTGACTTTGCTCATGTTCAGTATTTACCATTGCCCAGACAGCCCTTTTGTTTTTTATATTTTATATATGTGTGTATGTATGTGTGTATATATATATATATATATATATAATTTGTATTCATACATACATTATGCATATACATACACACATACATATAGTTTCAAGGTAGAATCTCACCCAGGTAGCCTAGGCTGGCCTCCTGCCTCAGCTTCCTGGGTATCAGTACTACAGGCAGTTACTACCATATCTACTTTTTTAAAAAAAAATCCCGTTTGAAAGATGCTTGGCTCCCACAGTAGAGTCCCTTCCGTGGCAGTGGGGCCTGCTAGGTTCCCTTGGTGCTTTATACATGTAACCACCTTCTCCATGTGCCTGATGCTGCTCATTTTCTCACCCCATCATCACCCGCCTCAGGTCAGCTCAGCATCCCAGCACGACTGCTTGGGAAATCAGCTCATCTCCAGGGAGACAACCACCATGTGCCTTACCTCTTCTCTCCTGGGAGTAAACCACGGAGGACACGGGGACACGAAGTCTGCAAGGCCCCAGCGGCTGGGTGGCAGCTGACGGGGTGGTAGGAAGGCTAGGAACACGGTTTGTCATGAGGGTCACAGCCCCACCCTATCTGATACTAAACGTTCCTAAATTACATTTCTCAAACGTAAGCACCAGTGATGCTTCACTGTGTACTTTCCTTTCCCTCTTCCCTAAAGGTTCAAAATGTTCACTGTAACCAGCTGTAGAAAAATCACATGAGCCAGGCAGTGGTGGCTCACGCCTTTAATCCCAGCACTCGGGAGGCAGAGGCAGGCAGATCTCTGTGAGTTCGAGGCCAGCCTGGTCTACAGAGTGAGTTCCAGGACAGCCAGGGTTACACAGAGAAACCCTGTCTCGAAAACAAAACAAAACAAAACAAAAAAACCCAAACAAAACAACAACAAAAAAAATCAAACCAAAACAAAAATCTTGAAAATCATCTTCATTTTAGAAGCTGAAAGAGCTTCTTAACATTCCATCATGTTTTCGAGCCCGTTCTCTTACTGTTGAACTTGAACACCATCTCTCATGTTTCCATGTTTTAAAACATATTTTATTTGGATTTGTGTATGTGTGCATGTACATATGTGCCTGTGTGTGAGTACTTGCAAATGCCAAAAGAGGGCACTAGATTCCTGGAGCTGGAGTTACAAGCCGTTATGAGCCATGTGACATGGGTGCTGGGAACCATGCAAGAGCAGTAAGTACTCTTAACCACTGAGCGTGTCTCCAGCTCCATCCATAGGGTTTTCTTCTGCTTAGAGATGCTGAAGGCTGGGACACTACAAACACACGGTCACACAATCACCACAGAACCCTTAAACAGAGAATTTGGTCCAAAGGGACCTCTGTATATAGTGAACTTTGGCCTGGCTGAATGTTCCAGCAGGACTGCAATGTAACATGAGTTGTCTCTTGTAGCCAAGGGACTGAGCCTCAGCCAATTACAGAAGCCAAACCCTCGTTGAGACCGTGAAATTATGCACCAGACATGGCCACTACACTACATCTCTCCTAGGCTCTCCTGTCTCTCTGTTTACAAAAGCAGCCACTAGATGCAACTCAGGTCAGTTTCTGGACTTTCTAATCTGATTACCTGCCTTGTATGGAAAAAAAATTAAATGGTAGCTTCATAGTGTGTACTCCTATCTGCTTAGAACAATTCTCCTCTCACCTACTGTCCAGTTTAGCCATTTCCTACCAATTCTTGCCCATTGATCCTCCCAGATTAGAATTCAGGGACTGCAGGTCAGTGGTTCAGTTTGACTTCCTGAGACTTACAGCTTTGGGAGAAAATGCCTCCCCGCCAAAGGTAAGGAAATAGCCAAGCACTTCTCAGAACACAAGCACGGCCCATGACCTTTGGCTTCATCAGCTGTCAGCACACTGCCTCTGCCTTGTGCTGTGGACTAATTCACACCAGGCTCCCTTTTAGATGGAAGGGGAGCCTGAAGCTCGCTCGCTTTAGAAAGGTCTCCTTAAGGGGCTAGAGAGATGGTTCAGTGGTTAAAAGAACTAGCTACTCTTCCAGAGGACCCAGGTTCAATTCCCAGTACCCACATGATAGCTCATAACCATCTATGACTTTAGCTGCAGGGTATCTGACACCCTATTTTGACCTCTGTGGGAACTACATGTACATGGCGCACATATGTGTATGCAGGTAAAGACTCAGACACATAAAAATAAATCTAAAAATAAAACGTCTCCTAAGCAGTGCGTAGTTCAAGCAGCAAACTTCTACATGGACTTGACAGGCAGCACACAGGAAGGCTTGGCAAGATGCTGTTCAGAACAGAGGATATCTGAGCCAGAAGTGCGGTGCAAGCTGCAGGGGTCCTGTGTCAGACAGGGTGCTGGGACCCACTTGGGTGCCATACCCCCAGGAATCCACATCTCATCCTGCAGGGGCTTCTAGCCCAGTTGTCTATAGATGCAACAGCCGTCTGTATTCATGCTACAAGAGTATTTACAGCTCTCAAATAATAGTTAACAATACTGCTGGGACCTGCAGACAGCTTGAAGGTTTTGAGGTTTTAAATCAGACAGATGACAGGGTATGAGCCTACCCTTTAGCTCAAAAGTGATGCTTAATTGGCCACATTTTTGCTGGAAAGGACATGCTCTCTGAGTATTTTTATGAAAATAAAAGTCGGCAAGCCTTCAATTATGAGTGCTCTGGAATCCAAGGTCATCTTTATCAATCAGCTCTCTGATGACTGATTCCTTTATAGGAACAGACACCAAACAGAACACATATACCTGAACCCATCTGCCACGTCTGTGCCCATGGTCTGTCAGTGTTAACCTCACCAGAGATGGTTGGAAGATAATAAAAAGAACTGCCACGCAAAGCTTTGCCCTGGGAAGACCCAAATGAGCAATAGGAACGACAGGTGGCTGCTTTTGCTGATGCCTTCATCTGGCCATTAGCTGGGGAGGAGTTCAGCTGTCTCTCTGGTAACCCGTGTGTGTGTGTGTGTGTGTGTGTGTGTGTGTGTGTGTGTGTGTGTGTGTGTGATTAGGTGACCTCTGCTCATCAGAATAGTCCCAGAGCATCCCCAACTAGGCTGTAGGATGATTCAGAGCTGTGTTCTGTGATTAGCTAATGGTTCTAATTTGAACAGATTGGCATGTGGTATGTCTAAGAACTATCTGTTGGGTTGGAGCACCACTGTTAATGTTTTTTCACAGCAGCTTGCCAGGGGCATGTCCTCTCACCAGGGGCATGCCCCCTCACTGGCTTGTGGCTCTCCCACATCCTGACAAAATGTGTGTTTTTACAGATTGGTTGAATGAATGTGAAGAGAGACAAGAAGTTCAACTGTGAACAAATCAACTAGATTTCTGTGTCGTTAGGAATGAAAATGTTAGGATGTACCATATATTAGGTGATCAAATAGCTGTGAACACGTGCTAAGAAACACAGTCAGGACCTCTGTGCTACAGCCTGTTAGAAATTCAAAAGGGCTAAATAGACAGAATCAGCTCTGTTCATAAATCCAAATGCTCAGTATTATAAAGAAGTCAGCTTTCCCCCAAATGACCTGTAAATTCAGTGCAACTCGATCCACAGGGGTGCTAAGAAAGCAGAAATTAACAAGCATATTCTAAGATTTGTATGGAAATACAAAGACTCGAGACTCCCTAAAGCAGCTTTTAAGAAAAAGAGCAGAACAAGAACATGCTCATTACAGAATCAAGTCCTGCCTTGGAAGAATTAGGAACTGAGCTAGCCTCAGACAGACACGGGGAAAACAGACCCCCGGCTCACGATGACGGGGCCGGTGCAGCTGGTGACTAAACCGCACGTCTCTTGGGAATGGCAGCTAATCTAGATGCATCTTCCTTGCAGTAATGCCAGAGGCAAGAAGTTAAACAGAGAAAAACAGAGGACCAGGCTCAAGCCTAGGTCACTACTGTGCTGTCAAAGCAAAGTAGGACTGCAAAGTCACACGACCTGGGGCATTAACTCGGGAGGGCAAAGGATGCCATCCACAGTGCTGCCCCTGCATGGACTCACACACAAGTGTCTTCTGCTGGTCATAAACATGTGCTGTAGTGCAGAGTGGAAGGCCATTTCTTTCTTTATCATTAGGATCTTGCTAGGCGTTGTAGGCTGGCCTGGAACTTGCCATCTTCCTGCCTCCCCATCCCAAGTGCTGAGATCATATATGGGTGTCCTCCATGCTCTGTGTTTATTAAAAAATAAATATGTGGATGGAAGAAAAGGAAGGAGAATTATGTAATTATGTTATAACATTCCCAAAATAAAACAAATATTTTTAAAAAAATAAGTAAATATGTGGTGCCAGGGCTATTCCACGTTCATAGGGAAGACTCAATCACTATTTGCATGAGGCACAAAAGTCAACTCTAGGAGGGTTTTGGATATGTGGAAGGCAAAATGTCGGCTTTCTAGGAGACAGGCTGGGGAAATGACTCAGGAAGTTCAGCACTGCTAGAAAAGCCGGAGGACCAGAGGTTGCACGTGAATGTGGGGTAAGCATGGCAATCCACTCATAATCCTACTGCTTGGATTACAGAGGACCCCTGGAGCAAGGAGCAAGCTGGGTAGCTAGCCTAACCTCATCAGTGAACTCTGGGTCAAATGAGAAACCCTGCCTCAATATCTAAGACAGAGAGCAACTGAGAACAATACTTGTGTCAACTTTGGTCCTACATATAAGGTGAACACACATGCATACATACATACATACCCACACCCACATGTGCATACATGCATATACACCACATACACACTCAAAAAAAGAGGCGGGGGAGAACGTCTAGTAGAAAGCATAGGAAAGCGTCTCTCGCCTTCGGCACAAGGAAAGGTTCTGAACAAAGAAGCTCAAGAGAAATCTGCTCGGACATCCTGCCTGTGCTTCCTAGGCCTCCTCAACCACACAGCAACGGTTTCCCCATCATCAAACATTCATTCCCTGTGAGGTCCCAAAGCCCCAAATCGGCACACTATGTACTATGCACACCCTGATCTCCTTAGCCACTTCCCAAGCCTGGATAATGAGGTGACTGTGTATGGTCTCACTCTTGTTAGCAGAACTGAGATTAGTACCCGACACATCTGTGCACATCCCTGAATGTCCTCCTACAGATATTCTCAGGATTCACTGTAATGAAAACCCAGCAGCATCTTCCATGTCCTGGTACCTGCTGAGGAGTCACCTGCAGAGCAGGGGACCTGCCCCACAGTCTTCAGCAGCTTCTAAGGGTGTTAACCCAACCAGCCACCCGGGCAACTTGAGAACTAGTGACAGGTTAAAACAATGTGGCAGATAGACACTTGCTTTTATTTGTGTTCCTTGGGGAAACCTCCCTGGAACTTCTGGTCACTGCTTATGGTTCTCTGAGCTGGATTAGGGACTTCTGGAAACGAGAAGCTTGATTTGCTAAAATCGGGTCAAGACCATTAGTGGGCCATGAATTTAGGTGCCAAATGCTTTGAGACTAGGTGTGTGCAGTGTTGCAATCACGAGGCAAGCACATTTACTTACAAGCACATTTCTTACTGTAGGTCATGCTAACATCTACGAAAAGGTGTGAAGGTCGCAGTCTCAGAACCTAGCCATGGGGCTGGAGAGATGGCTTAGCAGTTAAGAACACTGGCTGTTCTCCCAGAGGGCTGGAGTTCATTCCCAGCACCCACATGGTGGCTCACAATCATCTTTAACTCTAGCTCCATTCCAAGGGCACCAGTCATGCATGTGATGCACAGACATTCATGCAGACAAAACACCCATACACATAAAATACTTAATTAAAGGGAAAACCTAGCCACACTGCAGTATCGGATCTAGTGGCCCAAAGGCTTTTGTCTGTTTCATTAGGAGGACAGGGAAATAGGAAAACCAGACAGGGCTGCAGAGAGATGTGGGATAAGGAATAGAGGGGATTATATACCCAGATAGCTGAGAGCATGGTTTTGTCTGATATATGTACAGAACAAGGCTGGCCTCTGGCAGAGTCAGGGAAACCAGGTTGTCTGCTCCACGCAGAAAGAGCCATGGCTCTGTGCAATAAGGAGAATCCTATTCTTTGAGCCCCGGCTACCTCCAAAGCTCCTTGTGGGAATATTTTTCCCACTCCATGAACACAGAAACACTACTACCCAGAATAATATGCACATGTTTCTCTAGGGAAACACTAGCGAGTTCTTTTTAAGTTCAAGACTTTGGCATCAAGTGCTGTGGAAATACAGTCACCTGGGACTGTGCAGACAAAAACACAAAATCAGCCATGACTGGGCACAATAAGCAGAAGAAAGGCTCAAGACCCAGAGGGGGCAGGGGCTTGGACCTGACTCAGCTGAGTGTGCCAGGCTCTGCTGACTCCCCATGGGAGACCTTGACTTGAGAAATGTGGGGATGTGGGGGTAGGCTTGGGGGGAAGGCTGGGGGTGGGAAGAGGGGGAATCTGTGGTTGGTATATAAAGTGAATAGAAAATTTCTTAATAATAAAAAGAAATGAAGACCCAAAGAGAGTTCCAGCACAGGCCAGCACCATGTGGCTTCCTTGGCGCTGGTCTTCCTTCACTGCCAACCACCTGAAGGCTCCGCACTTGGCACTGCGTCCCCTTCTTCCTATATACTCTCAAATTGACATCGCCCAACACCTGGTAACTTCCACACTCACCTAGGCCCCGTGTTCTCCAAGGAATGGCAGACAGACAGACACTCAGCTGCCCAGCTGACGGTCTCCACTTGGCTGTTTTGGCGGGTCTCCCAGGCACCTGCCAAACCACAGCTCTGGATCTCCTTACAAACTCCTGATCCAGACTTCTCTTAGTGCCTTAGGCCAAAACCCGAGGACCATCCTGTATGCATGCTCACCCTCATCCTCATCTCTGCCTGGGCCCAACCAGGGCACAGGGTACCAGCTGCCCTCCCCTCCACCCTCCCAACTTCTCATGCTGCCTCCCCAGCCCCTCCCCCAATAGCCTGCCGGTGTTTTGAACTATCTGTCAATGTGCATTCAGCCCCTTGGATCTGAGGTTATAGAAAATATTCAAAACTGAAAATTGCATCTTTCCTGAACAAGAGATTTTTCCTAAGCAAAACAGTATATCAGCCATTCTCAGAACCAGAAAATACTGCCTGAAACACTGGGGCTTAGATGTAAGGCATAGATATTGTGAGTTACAGAATTTTTATTGTATGTATTTTTTGCTCATAATATAGACACATAATGACTTAATTATGGGGGAAAAGATTTTTAATATATCCCTGCGATTATCTCTCAGCATGTAAGTATCAAATTAGTATAATTGTGAATGGTAGTGTGTTAGGATGTTCATTTTTAAAAACTACCATTTGAGCCAGGTGGTGGTGGCACACACCTTTAATCCCAGCACTTGGGAGGCAGAGGCAGGTGGATCTCTGTAATTTTGAGGCCGGCCTGGTTTACAGAGTGAGTTCCAGGACAGCCAGGGCTGTTACACAGAGAAACCCTGTCTCAAAAAACCAAAAATGAATGGTGGCCTGGTATGGTGGCTCACCCCAGAACTTGAGAAGCAGAGGCAGGTGAATCATCATGAGTTCCAGACTACCAGCATGGTCTACATAATGAGTTCCAGGCCAACCAGGACTACATAATGAGATTATGTCTTTAAAAAAACAAAGTGGCACATCCCAACAGGCAGTCTGTCTTAGTCAGTGTTCTGTTGCTGTGAAGAGACACCATGATCATGGCAACTCTCACAAAAGAGAAAGCATTTGACCGGGGCTTGATTACAGTTTCAGAGGTTTAGTTCATTGTCTTCATGGCAGGGAACACGGCGGCACATGGGCAGACATGGTGCTGGAGAAGTAGCTGAGGGTTCTACAACCATGTCCATGAGTAGCAGGAAGAGCAGAGCCACTGAGCCTGGCTTGGGCTCTGAAACCTCAAAGCCCACCCTCAGTGACACACTTCCTCCAACAAGGCCATACCTCCTAATCCACACCTCCTGTCCAGTCCTGCCACCCCCCCGGTGACCAAGCATTCAAATCTATGAGCCTATGGGGGTGATTCTTACTCAAACCACCACACAATCCGAATATAAAGAGGTCTAAGGCAAAGCAGTGTTGCCCGCCTGCCTTCACTTCTGAGTGAGTGTGTCTACCCTGCTGCTGCCATTCTTTACTGGGCTCGGTGTCCAGCTTCTTCAACCTTCCTACATAGACTGAATGCCAGTGACACCCGAGGAACTTCCAGGCCTTCAGCCCAGCATTAGGACCGCTGAGAGAGGGACCTGGCTTCATAGCCCTTACAGGTTCTCAACTTTCCCAGTGTGCAGACAGTAGACAGCCGACAGCCATCATTGAACTACCCAGCCTCTGCTCTGTGAGCCTGGGGAAAGTCCTGTTGGATTTGGTGCCCTCCTGTTCTTCACTGACAAGCCTTAATACACTCAATGCTCTTCAAGAAGTCAGCTGTCGGTGAAGTCTGAGGTACTTAGCTTTTAGCGGCTGCAGTTGTTGGCTTCCTTCCACACCTGACCCTGGACCTTGCAGAGTAAGAAATTGCTGCTTTGGAGCATCAGTGCACAAAGAATTCTCAGACAGAGAAATGAGCCTGCAGTGGGCATTAGGCCAGGGTCACAGCTGAGACATTTGGGTAGCTAGATCCAAACTGAGATCACATTACCCAGTGGAAGCGACTTCATAGAATCTATATCTGTGCCCTTTTTTTCCGTGGGCCTGAATCTGGGTCTTCCCTTGGGGTTGTGACAGTTCAGGCTCTGCTGGGGCAGTGGTACTCCTTGGAGTGTCCTGCCTATGTCCCCACCTACAGCACAGGTCTAGCTAGCTGCCCTGAAGTATGGGGACCACCAAGCCCAATGGCATTCCAGGTGCCTCAAGGGGCTATAGGTCTCTTCCAGACATGTTTGGAGGTCTAGGGAGAGCTTACCTACCTAGGAAGGGTCTCTCTGGCCATCTGTTGGTGCTCCTTATCCACCAGAAGCTTCAGAAGAATCTGGAATCTCTTGAAAACTAGACAGAGATACCAGTTCTACAGCTAGTGGGAATTAAGATCTTAGTTTTAATGCCTATGGAGGACCAACTCCAGAGAACTAACATTGCTAGTGACTGTGATGTTCAACTTTATCCTTTACTTCCTAGCTGGCCCTGACTCTGATATTAATATTGTCAACTTGGCAGGATCTAAACTCACCTAAGAGATCAACCTTCGTGCATGTCTGGGAAGGAGTTTCTACATTGAATTAGTTAGGGTCAGAAGATCCATCCTAAAATTGGGTGGCACCATTTTGTGTGCTGGGGTCCTGGCAAGTTGTGAACCAGCATTGATCTCTCTGCTTCCTGACTGTGGATGCAGTGGAGACAGCTGTCTGAATTCCTGCCATGCCGCCTTCGCCACCGTGATGGACGGTACCTTCAAACGGGGAGCCAAAAATAAGCTGATTTTGTCAGCTATTTTGTGACAGCCACAAGGAAAATAACTCATACAATGACTTCATTGAGCAAATATTCCTCTGGTGAGTGGTAAATGGGTGGGGCCATGCGAGCCACGGGCATGCCCGATAGTTTCCTTCAGTCTGATTTCTAGTTGTTGAGAGAAGCAACAGTTCGTGGGAGACTTGAAGGCTGCTTCTGACGTGTGTCTTCATTTACTGACTGGGTTGGAAAGGGAAAGGACAAAGCGCAGATGACTCCTGGGGAAGGAGGTCTCAGGTGAGGTGCCAGCGATGCACACCCTGTGGTGTGCTGTGCCCATGTCTTCCCACTAAACAGCACTTGGGAGCTCTAAGCACGTCTGGCTTCTAGGGTCTCTTCCTGCAGCTTCCTGTCCTTGCAGTGGGCTCTGAGTCCACACAGGCCCAGGGGTACCTTGTTGCTGCTGTCACTCTTGCAAATACCTGTCCTGCTAGATGCCTTGCGCACATGGTTCCAGATGAGTGACAGGGCTGCTGGAACTTGGAAGCAGCGGAAATGATATGAGCAGGTGAAGGTATCCTCAGGATGTCATGAGATGGATGTGTTTTGACAAGCTGCACATAAAACACACGTGCTGCTGCTGCAGTGGGGTTGGTGACAGAGTAGCTGAGGATGTGACAGAAATGCTCTGCTTGGTGATCTCCATGGCCCCCAATTCTTTATATGAAAAGACCCTTATTGTCACAGGAGAACAGAAGGCTGCAACTGCTGGGTCCCTAACATTTCTCCTAGCTGCAAAATGCTTTGGAGGAGGGCAAGCGAAATGCTTGGGGCTACAAGTGTGGTCACAAGTGTGGTTCAGCCATAGTAAGAGGCTCTCGGTTTCTGGCCCATCTTTTCCTGCATGCACACAGAGGGTAGTTTATTTTTCATTGCACAGCCAGTGTTGGTTCATGGCTGGCTTCACAAAGCAGTTGTCGAATCCCGAGTTTATGTGTACTCATACCAACTTATTCTGTTTAGTTCAAGTCCACTACAAATACTTCAGGGGAAACTCAGTGTTGGCCCCAGGACTATGCCATTTGACAAGGCCCTCGGGACCCACAGCATACGCCCTCTGTGGGAGGGATGTCCCATTGGTTAGGGGTCCCTGCATGCACTCCCACTGGATTTTGGACTCCCAGCTCTCTCCTCTTGCCATTCTCTTCCCCAAAGATATCCACCAGGATAAAGGAGTGGGTACTTCTGTAGAGACCTGGCCACATCCTCCTTTATATAAGACCATTTGGTTCCAAGGGGCAGGAGCTCAGGGCAGGGGACCTGGGGCAGGAGCTCAGGGCAGGAGACCTGGGGCAGGAGCTCGGGGCAGGGGACCTGGGGCAGGAGCTCGGGGCAGGAGACCTGGGGCAGGAGCTCGGGGCAGGAGACCTGGGGCAGGAGCTCGGGGCAGGAGACCTGGGGCAGGAGCTCGGGGCAGGGGACCTGGGGCAGGAGCTCGGGGCAGGGGACCTGGGGCAGGAGCTCAGGGCAGGGGACCTGGGGCAGGAGCTCGGGGCAGGAGACCTGGGGCAGGAGCTCGGGGCAGGGGACCTGGGGCAGGAGCTCGGGGCAGGGGACCTGGGATAGGAGCTCGGGGTAGGGGACCTGGGATAGGAGCTCAGGGCAGGGGACCTGGGGTAGGAGCTCGGGGCAGGGGACCTGGGGCAGGAGCTCAGGGCAGGGGACCTGGGGCAGGAGCTCAGGGCAGGGGACCTGGGGCAGGAGCTCAGGGCAGGGGACCTGGGGCAGGAGCTTGGGGCAGGAGCTCAGGGCAGGGGACCTGGGGCAGGAGCTTGGGGCAGGAGCTCAGGGCAGGGGACCTGGGGCAGAGGCTAGCGCCCACCTTGCTCTTCTCCTGCTGCAGCTCAATCTGGATATCCGTGAGCTTGGCTCGCAGCTCCTCGTTGGCAGCCTGCAATGCGGCGAGTGCCTCTGCTTTGTCCCCCTTGGCCCGGCTGCCCGCGCCCTTCTTTGACATGGTGAGGCTGGATGGCCAGAAAGACACCCAGGGGCAGCTGCTCCGTCTGGGCCAGGGTATCCACGCCAAGCTCTTGGCAGGTGCCACTCCGCTACATTTTCTCACTCACCTAGAGGAAAAGCACACCCCCAGTGAGCAGATTGTATGTGGCCAGCTGCTACAGTAGCCCCTCAGCCAGGGGCCTTCAAGCCTAGAGCTCAGGGCCTTGGTGATGGGGTGGGGGGCACATCTACTCTCTCTACTCTCATCCCAGAGCTGAGGATGTGGTCCTGACCATGCTTGCTGAGGACCAGCACTGGTCACAGGGGCATCTGCCATTGCTCAGTGTCCTCGGACAGGGACTCCATGCGTTGGACATGCTATTCCTTTGCTCCTTTAAGAAGAGATTGGCGTGTAACTCTAAACCTAGAGTTTCATATGTGCGTGTGAGACCCATGATGGCAACAGTAAGTGCAAACCATGAGCTAAGAATAGATGGTGGAGCAGAGGCCACAACCCAGAGTCATCCCAGGGATCCACAAACTTCATCCAGGAAACGCAGGGGTTCGGGGAGGAGGAGGAATCAAGAGGAGGGGAGAGGAGGGAGAGGGAAGGAGACGTGAGGGGAGGAGAGGGGTGGGGAAGGAAAGAGAACATACAGGTCTCAGTGAGGTATTTGTCCTTTCACACGGAGGTAGGGTACCAGCTCACCAAGGAAGAACCCACAAACCCTGGTTGGGCTCCCTGGAGCACTAGAACCCAGCTTAGCCCTGGGCAGTTGCCTGCTGCCCTTCCCTCCGGGAATGGAAGCCTTGAGTGTGAGCTCTCTGTTGCTACGCAACTAGCTGTAACTCCTCCCAGTTGTCTGTCCAACACCCATGCCTAGGGTCTAGGAGCCACCTAGGCTGGTCCTTTAAATGGGTTCAAATTTATTCTGTTTATACCGTTGGCTAGAAACACCAGCATTTTACAAAAGCAGCTGAGCAAAATGGCTGACGGCATTCAAGTACCCAGATGGTCTTGGGTTAGGGAGCTATCTTGAATGGTGGACTCGCCACCTGGCAAGGATTCCTCAGGCCTTGGTCTAGAGCAGTGGTTCTCAACCTTTCTAATGCACTGACCCTTTAATACAGTTCCTCATGTTGTGGTGACTCCCAACCATAAAATTATTTCCTTGCTACCGCATAACTGTAATTTCGCTACTGTTACGAATTGTAATGTAAATTCTGACATGCAAGGTATCTGGTATGTGTCCCCTGTGAAAGGGCTGTTTCACTCTCAAAGAAATCGCCACCCACAGGTTGAGAACTGTTGGTCAGATGGAAGGAGCCATGGGCCCTGATATTGCTTCAGTCACCTGTGATCAAGGTATAGACTTTTCTCCAGCTTCTGGATCGCCATACCCTGCCCAGCAAAGCCTGCTGCCCATCCTGCCCACATCCCATTGGAGCAATTCTGTACCAGCCTCCAGTTAAGAGTATCAGACACAGCCCAGAACCATCTACATAAGATTCCTGCTTTAATTTATCCCCCTGACTCCTCCCATTGCCTCAGCAGCTGCCAGCAAGGTTCAGGGCCCCTGTAGGGCCCACCATGACCATGCCAAGGCACCAACATTTACCCAGTGTCTTCAGTAGCTTATTTTACTTATTATAAGATAAAACTCTTTTTAAAAAAAAAGTGGTATATGCCTTTAATACCAGAACTCAGGAGGCAGAGGCAGGTGGAGCTACGTGAGTTCAAGACCATCCTGGTTTACAAATCAAACCCTAGGCAGCCAAGACTACCTAATGAGACCCTGTCTCAAACAAAAACAAAAACAGAAAAAGAAAAAGAATCTATAGGTCTTGCCTCGATAAAGCCATGTTATTAGCTACACACAGAGGTAACCAACTTCAAGAGGGAGCAAGGAAGATACTCTGTGTGTGTGTGTGTGTGTGTGTGTGTGTGTGTGTGTGTGTGTGTGTGTCTCGTTTCCAGAAGCCTGGTGCTCACAGCCCAAGTTGCTATGCTGATGAGACAGTGCAGGCCCATGTGGTCTGTGCAGGCCCATGTGGTCTGAGAAGGGCCATCTTGAGCCACCACTGGGGGAGCTCTGCCTGCCTGAAGTAGCACTGGAGGCAGAAGTCAGCAGCAGGCTGCGATGGAGCAAGGGCTCCCAAGGGATGCAACCCAGAGATGCAGAGACCTGGGACTAAGGACGTCCTTGGCTTCGTGTCAGCTCAGCCCCAGCCGCAGATGCAGAGAGGGTGAAGAGGGGAGTCACAGGAAGGGAGCTAGGCAGTCCTGAACTATATTCAACACAGGAGGGCACAGGGCAGGGACAGCCAAGAGACAGTCACTTGGAGTGGCTCTGGCTAAGCATCTGTAACTTGCTCTGTATTGGAATTAGCATAAAAATATTGACTGTGGCGCTAGGGAGGTGACTGGGGGTTAAGAGTGCTGGCAGCTTTTCAAGAGGAACCAGGTTCAAGCCCCAGCTCTGATATCACAGCTCATACTCATCTGCAACTCCAGTTTCAGGGGATCCAATGCCCTCATCTGGCTTCTGCAGGCGCCATACACAAGCGTGGCACACAGACATATATGCAGACAAAATACCCACGCACGTATAATAAAAACAAGTCTTTAAAAGAATATGCTGAGTATCTCAAATGTTTGTTAAAGTGTGTTTGATGATTAGTGAAATAAAGAGTCCTAGACATTCTCCTCCGAGTCTGAGGGAAAGCCTGGGCTCCATCCCAGGCCTTCTCAGCTCCCAGGCACGTACTGCTTCACTGTTAGTGCTGAGCAGAACTGAATTTTTCATGCTTTCTTTTGGTGAAGTCATTAAATTAATAGCTCCATCTACCATCTTTTGTTTTGGGGTCTCCAAGGAAGTAATAAATTTTCTTTCCAAGACCACGGTAGAAGGGTTGGGCTGACCTCCGCCAGTCTCTCTGTGATAAGAGATACTGCAGGCAGCAGAGCTTTACGGTTGATGGATGCACCCTGGCGTGGGTTAATCACCTCTGTAAACCTCAGCATGCTCACTGGGGGCCTATCTGGGGAAGACTGCCCTCCCCTCTCTGTCCCTGCTTGCCCTTGGGTTTATTTAATGTTTAGCTATGATATGTGTTTTGATGTCACCGTGTGACCTAAAGGACATGGAGAGGTCAGAGTAAGCCTTCAACACCCAGCACTCTTTGGAGCACTGTTCCTCCCTGGTCTGCTCCATAATTCCTGTCCTGTCTGGGTTGTCACACATAGTCTTGCAGTCTTTAAAGCAGGCTTGGTCAGAGGCCTTAAGCCAGACCAATGACTCATGGCAATGCACACTTGTAAGGAAAGATGAATGTGCCAAATGGTAAATAAACTGTGTGACTCAACCAGCCACAATACAGCTTCTACAGTGAGATTCTTCTCTCTCTCTTTCTCTCTTTTTTTTGTTTTGTTGTTTTGTTTTGTTTGTTTTGGTTTTTCTTTTAAATTTTGTTTTGTTTTTCAGGGGGAGACTGCAAGGGCAGATGACAGATTCGAGGAGACAGGGAGGTAAGTGGGGTCAGAATGCATGATTCAAAATCCACAAAGAATCAATAAAAGTTATAAGATTTTTTTTTTTTTAAAAAAAGACTCAGGTTCTTTCTGGTTAACTTGTTTATAGGGAAGAGATTATGACTCTGACAATTCATTTCCATGGAAACATAAAGTGATGTTGAGGGAGGCAGGTGACACATGTCCACCAAATTTGGAGTCTGAAAGAACAAGTAGGAGGAGATAGATAGGAGCCACAGGCCATGGGGCCAGCACTTCCTTGTTGAGCAGGATCCTCACAGTGATCCAGGGGCCCTGGTACTCATAGAGGGCCATGGCGAGGGCAGCAGAGTCCACACCTGAGTTTCTTCCAGGGATGCAGACCAGGTGAGGCCCATGGTAGTCAAATAGAGCCACCTCTGCTGCAGCTAAATGCCTGTAAACAGAACCGCCACTCAGAGGGGCAAATTAATTGGCCATTGGTGTCTAGTTGCAAATGCTGGTGACCAGAGATCAGGATTCAACCTGGAAGCCAGAGGAAGAAGAACTTTCCTCAGGTGGAATAGGGAGTTTCTGGAGTAGAGGCTAGCAAGGTGGACTGCTGGAAGAGATGGGCTGATGGGGGATATCTTTCTGTACGTTGTGAATATGTGCTACTATGATTGGTTGATAAATAAAGCCATTTGGCCTTGGCAAGGCACCTTAGAGGCAGGTGGGAAGTCCAAACAGAGAGACAGGAAGAAGGTAGGGAGAGACACCAGCCGCCACTGAAGGAGAAGCAACATGCCAACAGATCAGTAAAGCCATGGAACATGTGGCAAAATGTAGATTAATAGAAATGGGTTAATTTAAGATGTAAGAGCTAGCTAGCAAGAGGCCTGCCATAGACCATACAGTTTTTAATATAAGCCTCTGTGTGTTTAATTGGGTCTGAGCAGCTGTGGGACCATGCGGGACACAGGAAAACTTCCAACTACAGTGGGCCTCTAGAATGCTGACTGGCTCTGAATGCTGATGGGAAGCTGGGTGCTGTGGGAGGAGGCTTTGGGTGGAAGTCATAGGAGGGTAAACAGCAACTTAGAGCAAAGCTGAGGTCTGATTAGACGTGCTGAATCTCAGTGTCCAGAGTTTCCCCCAAATCTGCTGGCTGCAGCCATTGCCAATCCCAGAGAGAGCCTTGGACTAAAAGTTCAGTGCCTGGGGGTCCTATGTGGGGTACACTATCACATGAGGAGCAGGCAGTACATGGAAGGACATCCAGGCAAGTCTGACCACATATGTTTCCTAGCAGCTAGAGGCAGAGACCCTAAGTGGAAGCAGAGCCATGTGGTCACTCTGCGGCAGCCCCCTAGGCTGGCCAGATACAGGAGTGGCTCCAGGGCAGCATGTCAGCCGCTGTGTGTCCAAGAGGACAGTTCCCCCAGGGCCAGACCTAGCACCAGGCTCCAGCTGAAGCCTCTAAATACTCCTACCTGTCTTTTATCCCATGTTTGGAATAAGAATAGTTCACAGCTCTGAGTAACTAGGAAGACCTCTCTTTCTCTTAGGAATTCAGCATTGGCTTCTGGCACTGGGGGAGCCCAGCTGGGCAGCCTGACCTCTGTGTGTACAGCTGCCTAGCAGATGGCCCTCGTGGGCATCCAAAGGCCCAGGGAAGTGGCAACATATAAGCCAGCCACCAAAGTGAGGCTTTTCTCCAAAGCCATGGACTCAAAGCACTATGGTTTAACTTCCTTCGGCCTCCTAGGACAGAGAGGAACACGGCTAGGCACCTGCTGAAGCTGCCACCAGGCAGGCCTATGGGTGGCTGAAGACATTTCCTCTTTGGCCTTTAAGACTGGGCACCAAGTTGCTATTCTTGGAAGGAACATCCTTCGTCCTGTCTGTCCTGCATTCAACTTCTTGAACATCTATTGTGCTATGTTGTCCTTCCACAAATTTACAGGAAGTAGCATATTACCAACTTGACAAGAAAAACAAAATACTCTATTTGAGTACTGTCAAAGTCATCGGGAGGCAGGTGGACTTCTCTTGACATGTTGTCCTTCAGTTATGACAATCAATGGGACAGCTTGCTGCAGGTGCGATGGAACGTGTGAAAAAGCGCTCATCGTGATGAGCTGACAGCAGCCCTTGGAAACAGGCATAGCAGCTGTCAGTGTGCTGGCTGAAAGATGGAGTTATCCAAGATTTGGGTTGTGGCCACACTTCCAACCGCATTTCAAAAGAATCACTTATATTGATCATTTATAGACCCCCCCCCCCAGGAGAAATGAAGTTGATAGGAAACAAGGTGGTGGGAATGGGAGGAGAGAAGAAAAGAATCCTTCCAATAAGAAAAAGCTTTAGCTTCTGTCTGGGGTCTCTGTGAGGTACTCACAACCCAGCCAGACAAGCCACGCCCACTATGAGGTTATGATTGACAGGAGCCGGGTTAAATTTTTAGTTTGTGCTGGTTATTTTTTTGTCAACTTGACACAAAGTGGAGTCATCTGAGAAGAGGGAACCTCAGCTGAAAAACTGATATTGTCATCTTTCTTTTTTAGCCATTTCAGTGGGTAATGGGGCATTACAGTTGTAATTTGAGTTTCTCTAACAACTCGGGTGTGTTTGCACAGCTTACTTGCCACCAGCATACCCAGTAAAGCATCTGCTGTAGGCTGCCATTCCCTGGTCCCTTGGTAGAGGCCTCAAGTTGTCCCCTCGGCTGTACTGTCTGTCCATTGATGGCTTCTTCAACTCCCCCCACCCCCTGCAATATTTGAGATAAAAGGAAAAGCTGAAGTTCCCTACCATGAGTTCCTGGGGTCACCAGGCCCCAGCTGGCCACCCTGTCCCTTCTCAGTGTTTTCTTGTATTGATTTTACAGTCCAAAGAGAAGAAGGGAAAAGACATCTGTTGGCCTCATCTTCCTAGATACACGGTCTTGTGGTAGCTTTTTAATCAAAGGATGGAGTCTTGGGCTTGCACTTACCATTATTTCGTTTACACAGTAGGTGTAATTTAATACTCTCCAGTGCTCTACCCAAGATGGAAGGCAGATGTTCTGTTAACAGAGCCCACCACCCAGTGTGAAGAAACCGAGTACCTCTTGGCTCCCACTAGCTATCTTCAAGGTGTGTTGCAAGGCCTTGTGCTGTGCAGGTCTAGTGGGCCTGGTTAGTTGATTTGAGACACAAGAATGAGCAGCAGCTGAGCTGGCAAGATGGCACATAAGGTTATTTGCTGCCGAACCTCACAAGCTGAGAGGCAGAACTCATCTGGCAGAAGAAAAATCCCAACTCTGCAAGCTGTCTTCTGACCTTCACGTGCACACAAAGAAATTAAATGTAAGACAAATGTCTTAACCACTATGCCATAGAAAGCAGCAAAATTGATGTTTTAAAAAAACAAAAACCAAAAATCCAGCAGATAGACGCTCGTTGCTGAGCCTGACAACTTGAGCTTAATCCCCTGGATCCACATGGTGGAAGGAGAGAACTGACTCCTGTAAGTTGTCCTCTGACTGCCACATGTACATCATGACATGTGTGGGCCTACATGTGTACACACACACACTACACAATAAACAAACAGATAGATAGATAAATAGATAGATAGATAGATAGATAGATAGATAGATAGATAGATAGATAGATAAAAAATGTAAAACATTTTTTCAGCAGGTAAAGATTATTACCACCAAGCCTAATGATACAAGTTTGATCCTGGAGACTCAGTTGGCAGAAGGAGAGAACTGACTCTCTCAAGTTGTCCTATGACATCCACATATGTGCCATGGCACATGGATGCATGCACACAGACAAAATAAATAAAAGAAAAAATGGGCAGCTACAATTATTTTATGAAATGAACACATGTTGTGGAATATTACTTTAACTATGTAAAGATGTGTTACATCTATTTATGTTACAGAATATTTCTTTAACTATATAAAGGTGTGTTGCATTTGTTTATGCTGCATTTGTTTAATGATGTAAAGATGTATTGCTTTGCCTGCCTAAGGCACCTGATTGGTCTAATAAAAAGCTGAACAGCCAATAGCTAGGCAGGAGAGGGATAGATGGGGCTGGCAGGCAGAGAGAATAAGTAGGAGGAAGAATCTAGGCAGGAGAGAATGTGAGGGGGAGGGAGGGAGGGAGGGAGGGAGGGAGGGAGGGAGGGAGGGAGGGAGGGATGGAAGAAAAGAGAGAGAATAAAAGAGAAAGAGAGGGAGATACCCGGGGCCAGCCAGCCAGGCAGCCATGGAGTAGGACATACAGAGTGAAAGAACAGTAAAAAGCCCCAAGGCAAAATGTAGATGAAGAGAGACAGGTTAATTTAAGTTATAAGAGCTAGTGGGACAAGCATAAGCTAAGGTTGAGCATTTATAATTAATAATAAGTTTCTGTGTCATGATTTGGGGGCTAGTTGGTGGCCCAAAAGAAAGCCTGCTACAAACTCAGACATATGAAATGTTTTAGAATAACAAACAAGGCTTCCCCTCAGCTCAGGACCTTCAGAAAGTCTTGGGTAATAACTCCAGCCCCAGAGTCCACCATCCAGACTGAAGGTCACAGCCTCATGAACTAGAACATCATGGCCCTAACTTAGGGAGACGGCTGGGAAAGCTGGGATGCTCAGGGCCTTTCTTATCATGTCCCAGCTGTGCTGAACAAATAGCAGCCAGTCTGAGCAAGTGAAGGGAGAACCTAAGATGAGGTGGACAGCTGGGTTGGCAGGTAGACAGCTTGGCTGGCAGGTAGACAGCTGGGCTGGCAGGTAGACAGGGATGGGCAAATGGAAGGATAGAGGCAAGCCACACTTCCTCCTTCCTGAACACCTCCATCTGGAGTCACATCAATTCTTCCTACCTCTCCTGAAGTTTTACTGGATCTAGATGAGGATCTATCCATTCAAGAGAGATTTTCTAGTTTATTACCAAAAATCAAGCATCTGGCATGCATCACTCTGCACAGTTTCACCTTTGCTTAGGATTCATGTGATGCCCTGTGCCCTGTAGCCTCTGAACACACACACACACACACACACACACACACACACACACACACACACACATATATATATATGACCTCTTACAGTCAATAAGGAAAAGCCAGACAACTCAGTAGAAAAACAGCAAAAGACATGGACAGGCACTTCCCAGAGAGCATGTGTATGCCATGAGCACAGAATGGGTCTGGGGGATGTCAGGAGCAGAGCAGTGGGACACAGAAAAAGCTCCTCATGATGGGTAGGGAGGGCCATGGTGCCGCCCAAATTAGGGATGGAGGTCAGAGCCTGCCCTGTGTCAGGCCAGCTCTGAGAGGCCTGGTAGATCCACCTCCATTCAGGTCACATCAAGCCTCCCCTTGTGCATACTCTCATCTCCAGATCTCCTTCAGTCCTGCAGTCTGGCTCAGTGTGCGTTGTGGCAACCAGCTGCAGTCAAAGGCCAGGTGCCAGCTGGACTCACAGCCTGGGTCTCCTGTCCCAGCTGCAGAGCTCTGCACCATCCAGGACTAATGGCACAGGACAGTGGGTACGGTGTCACTGTGGCGACCAGTTTGAAAGTCTTGAGCGAGGCTCAGAACAGTTGCTTTATCACAACCACAAGAAAAATCCAGGCAAGCCTCTTTTCACGATACCCTTGCATGATTAGTATTTTGCAAATATAATTTAGGAGAAAATACTACCGTGATTATCTCGGTGTATTATTCTTGGACAAAAGTAGCTAGAAAAGAAATATGTATTCTTTTAAGAATAATGTTAGTTTATTCCCGGTGACAGTGGCGCACACCTTTAATCCCAGCACTCAGGAGGCAGAGCCAGACAGATCTCTGTGAGTTCGAGGCCAGCCTGGTCTACAGAGTGAGATCCAGGACAGGCACCAAAACTACACACAGAAACCCTGTCTCGAAAAACTTAAAAAAAAAAAAAAAAGAATAATGTTAGTTTATAAAGCAGAGTTGTGATGGGAGCTTGGAAATGAGAAAGCCAGGAACATATAGCCTTTGGGCTGCTCCCTGCTGATACAAGAGAGCTGAGGATAGTGTGACCCTGAACCTCAAATATATATATATATACATACATATATATATATATGTATGTATATATACACTTTTAAGTGTGTATGTGCCTGCCATGTGTGTGCAGGTACCCACTGAGGCAAAAAGAGGGTACTACATCCTTTGGAGTTAGAGTTACAGGTGGTTGGGGACACCTGACATGAGAGCTAGGAACCAAACTGGGGTCCTCTTAACCACTGAGTCATCTCTCTAGCCCTTGAATCTCAAACTTTTACTCTTGAAATTGCTCTCTAGCACAGCCGGGCATGGTGGTGCACATCTTTAATCCCAGCCATTCAGGAAGCAGAGGCAGGTGGATCTCTGTGAGTTCAAGGCCAGCCTGGTCTACATAGTGAGCTCCAGGACAGCCAGGACTGTTATACAGAAAAATCCTGTCTTGAAATACAAAAAAAAAAAAAAAAAAAAAAAAAAAAAAAAAAGAAATTGCTCTCTAGGAAACAAGAGCCTTGCTTAGAGTGCCTCTAAACACCCAACTGAGGATACTTCCTCCCACGCGGGAGTCCTTGAACCTGTGCAGCAGTGTGTCTGTCTGGTTGAGGAAGTATGGGTGTAGACACCATTCAGGCTGCCACTGGTTCTGACAACTAACTAATAACTAGCATCCCACATCAGAGACTAATTCCTGGTATGCACAGTCCAAAAGGAATGGCTGCTTCAGAGATGGGTCAATGGGCCCAGAAGCTCTGCTGCCATGGACCTCTGGCAGGAATAAAATGTCCCATAATTCCCTTGAAGTCTCTGTATTTCCTTCATTGGTGTGGGCTTGTGCTTGCAAAGCTTACTGCATACCACTCAAGTTTGATTTTGCCTATGTTTTATTAACTAGTACATGTCATTTAGTTATCAATAAAAATATACTTAGAGTTATAAAATGCTTTTTTAGTGAGTTTTTTTATAAAATTATCATTGTTATTATCAATCAAAATCACTGCCTTTTTATCTGTGGGAAAATTCCCATAGTTCTCTGCCTTTTTATCTATAGGAACAATTCCCATAGTTCCCTGCATTTTTATCTATGGGAACAATTTATTTTAGATATGTTTAGTCCTGTTTTGCTTGAGACAGGGTTCTGTTATATACCCCTGGCTGACCTGGAACTCAATGTGCTGTCTAGGCTGGTTTTGAACTTGCAATCTGCCTGCCTCAGTCTCCCGAACGCTGGGATTCCAGGCATGCACCCACATGCCCAGTAAGTAGATTTGAATGTGAAATATCCCACACAAGCTCATGTGTTTGAACACTTTGTTTCCAGCTGGTGGCGCTGTTTGGGTGGCTGTGGAATATTTTATATAATGAGTCTAGCTGGTGGATTTAAGGCAATCATATGGGCAGAACTAGAGGGTTATAGGTGCCTTGTTGTGACCTGAGGTCTCTGCTTTTCCTGCTCAGCAGCCCAGATGGGAGCAAGCTACATGACAGTCCTATCAGTCATATATGAGCAAATTCCCTCTGTCACATCTCTGCCATGAAACTGCATTTCCTCAAATTGTAAGCCAAAATAGATCCTTCCCTTACAGTATCTGAGCCAGGTACTTTATCGCAGCTATGAGAAAATTGACAATACACCCATTTAGATAAAGCACTTTTCTTTAATGTTAGATTTCCCAGGAACACAGTTCTCACAGCACGAGAAACTCCACTAGTTTAGGGCAGAGAGTGAATGGCTAGGTTTGAACACCCAGAAAACATCCTGAGGACACTATGTGTTTGGGGCAGAATAATGATGTCCCAATATTGTCCACCGCTCTGGAGAGGGCTGTGATCGTGTTGTATCACACAGCAGTACTACACACGACTAAGGACCTGGATGTCAGGTGGCTCTATCTAACCATATGAGTCCTAAAGAGCAAGCACCTTCCACACAGGGTCAGGCAGATGGATGTAAGAAGGACTGGCTGGCCTTGAGGAGGTGACCTTAAACCAAGTACCAGCACGTACCTCTCAGTCACACAGAGCAAAGGAGGAGGGCCTGCAAACCTATCACCAAGCCTTGGAATAAGAGCTGAGTGGCAGGGCTAGTAAGAATGGTAAACATGCTAGTTATCCAAGCCCAACAACCCGCTTGATCCCCAGAACTCATGAAAAAGTCTGGATGCAGTGCATGCGTTTCTAATCCCAGGAGGAAGATGGGAGACAGAGGCAGGGATCATGGGACAGGAGAATCTGGAGTGCGCTGCACAGCAGCAGAGACTAGAGAGTCCATGCTTCAAAACAAAGTAGAAGGGTAGAACGGACCCCCACCCCCCAAAAAAAGTTGTCCTTCAGCTTCCACACATGGGTACACACACACACACACACACAAACACACACACACACACACACACACACACACACACACACAATCTTTTTAAAAAAGAACTGAGTGGTATAAGGCTAAATATGCATGCAACAGAATGAAACCTAGAAGGAAACCCTCCAGTATGCGGGCTTATACACAGACACTGAGTGTGCGCTAGCTTCTCTGCAGGCTGCATGTAAGTAAAGCATTTTAACAAGAGCACCTACTCAGGGGAGACTGGGCAGCCTTTCCCACTCACGGTACTGAGGAAATTGCAGACCCATCTGTATAACGGCACAGCTGGCTGGACCCTGGCCTCCATCACATACAACAACTAACTTAAAGCAGATTAGTATTCAGGATAAAACCGCAAAACTCTTAGGCCAACAGTTCTCAACCTGTGGGTCGTGACCCCTTTGGGGTCAAATGACCCTCTCACAGGGGTTGCCATAAGACCATTGGAAAACACAGATATTTACATTATGATTCATAACAGTAGCAAAATTACAGTTATGAAGTAGCAATGAAAATAATTTTATGGTTGGGGGTCACTACAACATGAAGAATTATATTAAAGGGTCGCAGCATGAGGAAGGTTGAGAACCACTGGCTTAGAAGATAATGCAGGACAAAAGCCTCATGACATTTAGAGTTAGTGATTATTTCTCTGACATTAAAGCAGAGAAAATAAGACAAATTGGACTGGGGCAAATGCTTCCATGCATCAAAAAGTAAAAAAGCCCATAGACGGGGTGAGAATATTGGCAGAGCATGGACCTCATGAGGTTTATATCCGTAGCACACAGTGGTTCCAGTGGCACAGAGAAAGCACATATCTGATTTAAGTGGGTAAAGAATTTGAACAGCTATTCCTCTAAAGAAGATAGTCAACAGTCAAATACATGGAAAGATGCTCAGAGTCACTAATAGGGAAATCAAGAACCACTGAGAGATGCCACCAGACACTAATTTGGATGACTACGGCCAAAAAAGAGTACTGGGAAGGACGTGGGGCATTGGTACCTTGTGCAGTACTGAATGCGATGCAAAATGGTGTGACTGCTGTGGAGCGCAGTCTGGCGGTTCCCACAACATTAAAAATAGAATTGCCATGGGCCCTGTGATTCCACTTCTGAACACACACTCAGGAGAATTGAAAGTAGGATCTTGAAGAGATATCCGCACACCATCGTTTATAGCGGCGTGACTCATAACAGCCCAGAGGTGGAAGCCCGAGGGCCCATCTACAGATGAGCAGTCACAGGTAAGCAGGAATGTCACTGCGTTAGTTACTTTTATTGTTATCGCTAGTTATGACAAAAGCAAGCTAAGAACAGGTCTCTTCTGGCGCATGTTTAGGAAGAGGTATAGTTCCTCACAGCAGGGAAGGTCTGCAGGCAGAAGTGTGAAGTGGTTGGTCACAGGGTAGAAGCAGCCAGGAAACAGAAAGAGGACAGGAAGTAGGGCTGAGCAACAAAGACTCAAAGCCCACTCCCACTGACCCACTGCCTGCAGCAAGCCTCTACTCTATACTGCTTCCACCATCCTCCAGAGCAGAACTACTGAGACCACGGTGGACATTTTTCTTTCAAACTGCAACAGTTACTCAACCTCAAAAGGGAAAGAAATGATAGCACATGCCACAGCACAGATGGCCTTGGAGACATTTCACTGAACGAAATAAGTCACCACCAAAAGACACTGTACATGGGAATCCACTCACAGGAGGTACTGGATTGTCAGCCTTCACACTCACACACACACACACACACACACACACACACACACACACAGAGAGAGAGAGAGAGAGAGAGAGAGAGAGACAGAGACAGAGACAGAGACAGAGACAGAGACAGAGAGTTGTAGGACTGACCAGAGGGACAAAGAGTCGATTAATGGAGACGTTTCAGTTTCCCAAGATGAAAAAGCTCTGGAGATCAGCTGCACAGCAAAAATGGATCCATTAAACACCCCAAGTTGTTCGATTGTGAATGATGAAGGTAAGTTCTATCTTACATGCATCTAAACAATTAAAAGCTTAAGAAGTGGTGTGAATCAGTGTCCCACGACACCATCTTTACTCTTGTTTGTACATAAACAGTCAAACCTACCAGCTCAGATTCTATCTTGGGAAGCACACAGCTAACTATTGACATGTGTGTTTAAATAAATATCTTTCAAACCTAAAACCACAAACAAGATGTGGACGGCAGCCCAGCTACCACCAGGAGCTCATCACCTAAGTGAGCAAGGAAAGAGATGCAGAGCCTCCAGGAGAGCAGCCCTCCAGCACTGTGCCTTAGCCCACCCTGCTCTGCTGGCTTTGGGGCTCTCACACACAAACTGCCTTGTTTTCAACTGTAAGCACACGGCAACTGTTCACAACAGCAATAGAAAATGAGTGTAGGCTTTAATGGCAGAAGCAGGGTTGACGTGCTGCAGCTGTCCCCTGCAGGTGGCACCATTCCCTGCGGGTGGCACCACACATTGTACAGAGAGCCATCTGCAAACCAGGCCCTATTTCCAGTTCCTCAGGTCACAGGAGTAAAGGTGAGCATGGGATAGGGAGGATGACAGAGCAGACCGGGACCAGCATTTGGGTCATTTCTTCATGCAAAGCCTGCACTTGTTCCCTCGGGTCTACCCCAGCCCGTGCTTGTCCAACACTGCAGCCTGCTGACCATATACCAGCTTGCCAAGGGCAACTTGGTTTGCCATGGATAATACTCAGACTCCATGAAGGGCCCATGAGTCACAACATGTACATGAAGAGCAGAAAACAATCTCTGTGGAGGTTCTGAAAGTGACACGCTTAGCATGGACCTACAAAGGAAACAACTGTTTCTAACAGGAAAAAAATGATAATTTCTTTATTCTACATAATGCAAGCTCACAACCCCGGGGTGGAGTGGGGTAGGTAGACCTCATTAGAGCCCAGATGATTGGAAAGAGCACAAGGTCCTGGAACAGGCCTACCTTCCTGTGTAAGCATGGAATGTGCTAGCCGTGCTGCCTAGTTTTATGTCAACTTGACACAAGCTCAAGTCATCTGAAAGGGAAAAAAAAACCTCAATTGAAGAAATGCCTCCATAAGATCTAGCTGTAGGAGCTGAGTGGTGCTGGCACACACCTTTAATCCCAGCACTTGGGAGGCAGAGGCTGGCGGATCTCAGTGAGCTCAAGCCCAGCCTAGTCTAAAAAAGGAGTTCCAGGACAGCCAGGACTGTTACACAGAGAAATCCTGTCTCAAAAAAAGATCCAGCTGTAGGGCATTTTCTTAATTAGTGACTGATGGGGGAGAGCCCAGCTCATTGTGAGTAGTACAATCCCTGGGCTGGTGGTCCTGGGGTCTATAAGAAAGCAGGCTGAGCAAGCCATGATGAGCAAGCCAGTGAGCAGCACCCCTCCATGGCTTCTGCATCAGCTCCTGCCTCCAGGATCCTGCCCTGCTTGAGTTCCTGCCCTCACTGCTTCTGATGATGAACTCTTCTATAGAACTATGGGTGAAATAAACCCTTTCCTTCCCAAGTTGCTTTTGGTCATGTTGTTTCATCACAGCAATAGGAACCCAACTAAGACATTAGGCAGTGGGCAAGTACAGAACATTGTCCATAGCATTGAGAGGGCTGGCTGGCTGATGGGAGAGGAAAATAGCCCTATGGATATTCTTTTTCTACTGCAAAACTCCAAGTGGATTAAAAAGAATTGTGGATAGGAGAAAAAAAATCAAAGCATGAAAGCTACTGGGACCAAGTGAGAGTGAGCATTCATCAAAGCTCTGGAGAGAAAAGCCTTTTCTTTCAGGCTTAAACAGATGAAAGGGACTCACACAGGAAAGATCAATAGCTTCCACACCACATATCTTTATTATAGCCGTGCAGTGCAATTAGGAGGCTGATAACAGGGGGGGGTCATGTTTGCAAGAATGCAATGGGAATTATCTGCACTATGTTAACAGGCTGTGGGAAAAAAGAAAAAGAAAAGGACCTTACTAGATATAATACCAGATGAGTTTAATTTACAAAAAAAGAGAAGTAAAATTGATTTTAAAAATCATGAGAAGAGCTGGGCGGTGGTGGTGCATGCCTTTAATGCCAGCACTCAGGAGGCTGAGGCAGGAGGATCTCTGTGAGTTCCAGGCCAGCCTGGTCTACAGAGTGAGTTCCAGGACAGCCAGGGTTACTCAGTAAAACCTTGTCTTGAGAAACAAAAACAAAATAAAACAAAAAAGAATCTAATAGAACTAGATGTATATCTCAGTGGTAGAACATTTACCTAATACACAAGGTCATGGGTTTCAATTGCAGCCAACACAGAGAGAGAGAGAGAGAGAGAGAGAGAGAGAGAGAGAGAGAGAGAGAGAGAGAGAGAGAGAGAGAATATGAATTAATCATGAGAATAACCACCTCTGCTTAAGATCTAGGAGATCACAAGATAAAAGGCACATAATCTACAAAATCCCACCTGTCCTCCAGCCTACTGAAGAACTTAAGGGATCCCAGGGGGCTAAATGCCAGTGACAAACCTCACCCCAGAGAACCTGCAGAACACAGCAGAAAGCCCTGAGTAAGAAGGATCCAGATGAACAAAATCAGACATGCTAACACACCAGGAGTCCAGACCATGTTCCTCCTGAGAGGCTCAAGCCAGACACCCACCAGAGAGACCAAGCACAGGCACTGGAGGAGTGTGCAGCAAGGACAGCCACCCCTGGGGACAACATGAAGCCCTTCTTACCTCCCAGCGCCTGTCTCTCAGACACCACAGAAGCCCTAAGCCCCTGGGAGGAGGGCAGCTGGGCCACGGAGGGGGTGAAGTTCCTCCTTTCTGCCTGCTCCAGGAACTGGACATTGTGGGGAAATCAGCGATAAACACTGGCTGGAGAAGGGAAAGCCTCTCCAGACAGAGTCCTTTGCAGAGCAGGTAGAGCTGGCTGCTGCCAGGGCCGATTCTTATACACAACAGGGAGGAATGCACAGCATTGCAGCTGCTTCCCAAATAGCAGCGCCATGCCTCGGCATACCTAAAAGGGAAAGCCATGTCCAATCAAAAGCCTGCACATGAACATTCACAGCAGTGTTACTCATTTTAGTCTAAAGGTGGCAACCACCCAAAAGTGCACCAGATCATTAGCCAATAAACCAAATGGGGTCTATCCACACAACTGACTATTGTTCAGCAATGATAAAGAATGGGGAACCAATACATGCTATCGCAAGATGAGTCTTGAAGACACTGTTCTCAATGACAGAAGTCAGGCATGAAGCACCCATCACATATACGATTCTATTTAAATGAAATGTCCAGAATGGGTGAAGCCATGGAGGCAGGAAATACAGTGAGTGGTCACTGTGGCTGGGGCAGGCAGATGAAGGACTTACTGCTGAAGGGTTCAAAGTTCAGGGTTGATGGAAATGTTCTTAATGCATTAACGTAAAGTCTCATGAGTTCTGCTTATATAGGTAACGTGTGTGTGCATGTGTGTGTGTGTGTGTGTGTGTGTGTGTGTGTGTGTTATACCTTATTACAGTGGTTCCCAAAAGTGAAAAGGAGATACTTGCTTTCCAGCTGAGCACAAGTTGAAAGGACTTTTGCAGCAGATAAAGTTTTACACAGACAATGCTGAAGGAAGTCTTCCAGGCAGAAATGGATGCACGGAAGCTAAATCTACACACATGAGCCAACAATGCCCAGGGTGGCGAACGTGAGAGTGCATGTCACAGGAGGCTTTATTCCTACTTTTCACCCTTGAAAGAATAGATCACTCATAGTGGAGCCAGTAGCAATGCACTGTGGGAATGATGACATCCATAAAACACCTGATTAAAAAAACAGCCAAAGGAACAGAGCAGGAAGTCACGGTGTGTGCAGTAGTACTCATCTTCAGGAAGGACTGTGGTGAGCTAGTGGTCTTAAAACTCTAAAACAAGCACTGAAAATTAAGCAAGAAAGGCATGATTGGCAAGGAAGCAGAGAGGCAGAACAGCATCCTCAAAAATACTTGACCCAAGAGAAGGAAAGAGGAACAAAGAAGAGATGACTCGTATAGAAAATAAATAGGAAAAAATGGATTTAAATCCAACCATATCACCAAATCTTAGACAAAATAAGTTAACTACATAAGACACTTTCAGGTCAGACTTTGTAAAAGGCAAGACTCTGCTTTTTGCTTTCTACAACAAAGTCACTTCAAAACAGAGGTCAGGAGGAGGATCAAGAGTTCAAGTGTATTATGGTAGTTTGAATGTAATTGGTCCCCATAAGCTCACAGGGAGTGGCACCATTAGGTGTGACCTGTTGGAGGAAGTGTGTCGCTGTGGGGTTGAGCTTGGAGGTCTCCTTTGCTCAAGCTACACCCAGTGAGACAGTCCACTTCTTGTTGCCTTCTGATCAAGATGTATCCAGCACTCTGTCTGCCTGAACGCCGCCATGCTCCCCACCGTGATGACAATGGACTGAACCTCTGAAACTGTAAGCCACCACCTCAATTAAATGTTTCCCTTTATAAGAGTTGCCATGATTATGGTGTCTCTTAACAGCAATAGAAACCTTAACTAAGATGGACATCCTTGGCTATAGCTCAAATTCAAAGCCAGCCTGTCTCAAAGAACCAGACTCAGGGGCTAGAGAGATGGCTAGGTGGCTAAGAGTGCATACTGCTCTTGCAGAGGACCCAACTTCAGTTCCCAGCATCCATGTGGAGCAGCTCACAGTCACCTGAAACTCCAGCTCCAGGGGATCTAACACCCTCTTCTGGGCCTCTGAGGGCACCAAAGGCACATGTGGACATACACACACATGCACAAATAAAACAAATCATTAAAAAACACCCCAAACTCAACAGCAAAACAGCAAAGCACCTCACATCAACTGCAAGACACAGATTGCTGAAAAGAACAGAAAAGGTAAATGGATCCAAGTCTCAGTGAGAACCTGAAGTGACTTCTTTGGTGTTAGACAAGGGTTGGCTTCAGGGCATGGGAGGGACCAGGGACCAGGAAGGGCACTCTATAACAATAAAGCAATCACTTTATCAATGAGGTACAGTTGTCCTAATTGTGTGTGCTTCAAACTACAAAGCTTCAAAAATACACAGGGCAACAGCTTACATAAACAGGAGTAGAAACAGCCACATTCACAGTTACAATGGGACATGTAACCTCAGTGAGATAAAATAAGTACACAGACATTAGTCACGATGTAGAAGACCCCAACAATGTTATCAAACAATGTGACCTAACTGACATCAGGAGGATGCAGTTACCTCCCAACAGCAGGATGCTAGGTGATAAAACAAATACAATTAATATTTAATGACTCAATGTATATTATTTGGCCAAAAAGAAATTGAATTTGGAACATGTACTAGAAAGATGTGTGTGTGTGTGTGTGTGTGTGTGTGTGTGTGTGTGTGTGTGTGTGTGTGTGTTTGTGAGACGAAGCCTCGTGTAGCCCAAGCTGGCCCCTCTGGAGACAAGGATGGCCTTGAGCTCCTGACCCTCCTGCCTCCACCTCCCATGTCCTGGAATTACAGATGTGTGCCTCCTTATCCAGGTAACTACCTTGAAATTTAAACAACAACAAATAAAATTTCTAAGTAACTCAAATACAAAAAAAGTTACCAATAAAGAAATTAGAAAATTATTTTTGAACTGAATAAAACTGAAAACAAATGTACCAAGATTCATGGAACACATTAAAAGTAGAAAAAAAAAGAGGAAGCATCATGACAGTAAACTATTTTATTTCTTATCAATTTGTAATTAAACAAATTCTTACGTTGGGTTGCTGGCAAGATGGCTCAGTGGTAAAATAACTTGCCATCAAACCTAAGGAACTGAGTGGAGTCCCCGGGACCCAGATGGCAGAAGGAGAGAACTGGCTCCCACAAAGTGTCCTCTGACTTCCACGGCTTGTGACATGTGTGCACCCACCTACCCATACCCATACACATACAAATCAGTCAATCAATAAATGTGATACAAATTTTAAAATGCTTAAGCTGGAACATAAAAAGATTTCTAATCATGTGCAAATTTTCCTCTCTTAAGAATACAGAAAAGTAAATCATGAAGAAAGACATCGGCAGGAATCAATATATTTGAAAACAGGAAAATAAAGCCAAAAGTGTTTTTTAAAAAAATATAATAATATTGATAAACATCTGATAAAACTAATGAAATAAAAAGAGGAAACACAATATCAACATCAGGATGGAAGAGGGGTGTCACCACTCACCCTGGGACATTGAAATCCCCCAGAGAAGGATACTCACTGGCAACTGGGGTAGCTTTTCATGTGCTAAGGAAAACCTTCAACACAGAGGTGTCTGCTGGTGCAATGCACCCAATGTCTAAAGTGTAATGGTACCAACTCTGTACTGATGTTTTCAGAAACACAAAAGAGTGCACTTCCCAGGTCATCTCAGGAGGTTAGTCACCCTGACACCAAAACTAGTCTGGGGAGATGGCTCAGTCAGCGAGCACAGGGATCTGAGTTCAATACCTAGAACCCATGGAAAAATCCAGGCATGGTGGTGTGTGATAGAAATCTCAGTGTTCAGGCAGAGACAGACAGGTCCCTCAGGCTTGTTGTCCAGACAACAGAACCTAATTCTTGAGGCCAGTGAAAGACCCTGTCTCAAAATATAAAGTGGATGGCTCCTAAGGAATGGCATCTGAGGTTGACTTCTGGCATCCATGCACAAGGACACACACACACTACACACACACACACACACACACACACACACACACACACACACCATACACATACATACACTCAAAAAAAAAACTAGCCAAAATATTCCAAAAAGAGAATGAATATCCCTCATGAAGATGGATGAAAATCTCTTTAACAAAACTAGCTACTCAAATTCATCAGTAAGTTTTATCATATGGGGGACACATTAGAGAAAATTGGTTAAAATAATAATTTTAAGTGAATCCATTCAATGTATCACTATACTAAGATACTGAAAAAATAACTTCAAAAGATGCAGAAGTCTTTGAAAACATTCCAAATATATCCACGATAAAAAATGTAAAGAAATTAGAAACGAAACGTAACACCATCAGCTTGATAAACAGCAGCTACTTAAAAACCATAGTGGGGCTGGCGAGGTGGCGAGGTGGCGAGGTGGGTGCAGGTACATGGCACTAAACCTGAACACCTCATTTCCAGCTCTGAGACCCAGAGAGAACCAGATCCTACAAACGGCCCTCTGACTTCTGCATGTGCACCGTGGCATGTATGCCTGTCCCCCGACAAAGTAAATAAATACAAAAATGTAATGAAGACTATAACAGCACATGTGAAGAGTGAAGAGCTGTTTTCTTTTCTCTAAAACAGAAACCAATGCATGGCCCTCTCCCCTTTTTACTTCTCAGAATTGTACTGGGGAAAATGTTCAGGGCCATGGCAAATGAAGACAAAGACTCATTGGTAATCACACAGGATATGATCATCTACACAGAAAGGCCTAAAGGGGCTGGAAAGATGACTCAGTCGTTAGAGGCTAGGCTCACAACCAAAAATATAAAGACCCAAGGAATCTACCATGAGCACATTTGAGAGTTTGGAAAGTTAAGATGTTGGAAAGGCAAAAGAGAAAAATAATTTGTTCATCAATGCTGTTCACCATTATATTTCTAGATTGCAGCAACAGTTTTGCTTTCAAGACAATTCCATACACTATAGCACCAAAATAAAATGATATACTTCGGTGTAAATTTAACTAAATTGTTACAGTGTTTGTGCACTTGTGGCTAGGAGGCATTCTTGAGAGGAAATTAAAGAATCCTGAAGTACACAGAGAAACAAACCATGTTCAGGGACTGAGGAACTTGATATGGCTATGGTGTTGTTTGAAAAAATGAGCCAGTGGGGCTGGAGAGATGGCTCAGTGGTTAAGAGCACTGGCTGTTCTTCCAGAGGTCCTGAGTTCAATTCCCAGCACCCACATGACAGCTCACAACTGTCTGTAACTCTGTTTCCAGGGGATCTGACATCCTCACACAGACATACATGCAGCCAAAACACCAATGCACATGAAATTAAAAAAAAATAGAAGATTTATAAGGCCAGGTGGTGGTGTCGCATGCCTTTAATCCCAGCACTTGGGAGGCAGAGCCAGGCAAATCTCTGTGAGTTCGAGGCCAGCCTGGTCTACAGAGTGAGATCCAGGACAGGCATCAAAACTACACAGAGAAACCCTGTCTCGAAAACAAAAACAACAAAAACAAACAAACAAACAAACGAGCCAGTGAAAATCCTAAACAAATTGCTTCTAAAATAAGTATTGGAAAAGAATTATCTAAATTACCAAAGCAATTCTGGAAAATAAAGGACAAACTTGGACTTAGAAATTTCTACCTGATTTCAAATTTACAATTAAGCTATAGCAACCATGGAGGTGTGTTTTGGCTTAAGGACTGGTATACATATGGGAAAAAGAGAGAGAAAGAAAGAAAATACATCCTCATACTATGTAGTCTCTACTTTATGACAAAGGGTCCAAAAGAACTCTGTGATAGCCAGTCTTGTCAACTTGATGGGATTTGGAGTCACCAAGGAGGTACACCTCTAGTTGTCTATGAGGGCATTCCTAGGGAGGTTTAAATAAGGTGGGAGGACCCACCATGGAGTGTGGGCAGCGCTGTCCTGTAGAATAGGGTCCCAGAATGAAAAGAAAGAGAAGCCAGTTTCTCACCAGCATTCACTTCTTTGCTTCCTGACTGAATGCAACATGACCGGACTCTCACACTTGTGTTGCCGCGTTTCCCCGCCATGATGGACCACGTGCTTTCTTAAACCTTAAACCAAAATAAATTCTTTTTCTTTCCTGTCTTAGTCAGTGATCTATTGCTATGAAGAGACACCGTGACCATGGCAACTCTTCTAAAGGAAAAATTTAATTGGGCTAGCTTACAGGTCAGAGGTTTAGTCCATTATTGTCATGGTGGGAAGCATGATGGTACACAGGCAGACATGGTGCTGGAGAAGGAGCTGAAAGTTCTACATCTTGATCTGCAGGTAGCAGAAGGAGACCGTGTACCACATTGGGCATAGCTTGAGCATATGAGACCTCAACCCCTGTCCCCATAGAGACACACTTCCTCCAACAAGGCCACACCTACTCCAAAAGGCCACACTTCCTAATAGTGCCACTCCCTATTGGCCAAGCATTCAAACGCATGAGTCCATGGGGGCCATACCTATTGAAGCCACCACATTTCCTTAAGCTGCTTTTGCCAGGTACTTTGCCACAACAATGATAACTACTATAAATTTAATGAAGAAAAGGTGGCCTTTCCATCATGCTAGGACAGTTATATACATCTACATAACAAAGCACCACACTTCACTACCATTAGAGACCACCTAGATAAAGGCAAATGTGAAGATGAAAACAGACAGCGTCTTCAGAATGCTGGACCAGGAAAAGATTGCTTAGGACAAAAATAAATAGTGGAAACCTGAATGGCCATGGTAACGCTGTGGAACTTGGGAAGCTGAGGAAGAAAGATAACAAATTCCAAGTCATCCTGGACTAATTAGCAAGACTCTAGTGGGAAGGGAGGGTAGAGGGGGGAGGAGAAGAGGAGAGAGGAGGGAAAGGAGGGGTTTGGAGGACAGGAGAGGACACTTGCTGATGCATAAACAGAAGAGATGGTCAGGGAAAGCTCCAGAGTGACCAAGCTTTCCAACTCAGCTCATCTTTCTTACATCAATGTCTCAGGTAGGGCCTCTGCCCTTGGCTTCATTTCCTTCCTGCTCTGAGGCAACCAAACCCACACTACTGCCCACTGTGCTTTTTAATAACTGTAGTGGGATTCGGCAGCTGGCACGGCAGGAAGCCAACCACAGAGACCTGAGGTTAGCACTCGGGGCTAGCACTCTGCAAACCATGGGAAGCCACTTCAAACACGCCCCTGAACTTCAGGAACTATCCTAGTCTTATCTCTTGTCAGTGAGAGAGTTCATCAGGGGCCCACAAAGGTCATCAGGGGTTCTGTGAGGGGAATAAAGCAGACAAAGGCCCCTCCACTTCTGACACCCCTCCCCATAGCCAAGATGACACTGGATCTCAGCTTATTGCAGGGCAGACAATGGTGTGGACCTGTGTAGTGTGAACATCACACAGACGCAGGGCTCTTCACAGCTCAGCCCCCGTTGGCCGGGCTGTAGCATGGCTGGCCCTGACTGGGTATTCACACAGACTTCTTGTGGCGACTTCAAACCCTAGCATTCCTCTGAGTCAAAGTCAGCCCCGTCAACCAACCAGAAGTCAAGGCCGTGTGTAAGAGCAGTGGTTGAGGGCTGGTGAGATGGGTCAGTGGGTAAACATACTTGCTACACAAGCTCGGAGCCCTGAGTTTGATCCCCGGATCCCACTTAAAGGTGGAAGGAACCTACTCCTCGAGGGTGTCCTCTGACTTCCACACACCCCACCATGCTGTGTACACACACAAGAATAATAAAATCAATTTAAAAGTGGTGGCTCAGAGGAAATTCAGTTTTGTTGTTGTTGATGTTTATTTGTTATTGACAGCCTCTTTTGTAGGTTGGTCTGAAACTCTCAGCTATCCCCCTGCCTTAGTCCTCTGAGGGCTAGAATTACAGGTGTGCTGTGTTGGTTAATGTTAATTGTTAACTAGGCAGGCTCAAGAAGCACCTGGGAGACAAATCTACGAGCATGCTTGTAGGAGATTATCTTGATTATGTCAATTGTAGTGAAACGACCCATCTTAATTGTGAGTGGGACTGTCCCCTAGGCAGGGGATTTCATACTTTAAATTTAAAAAAAAAGGAGCCAGCGAGCCTGAACCTTGCCACGTTTCTCCTGCAGGTGCAATATGAGCAGCTGCCTCAAGCTCCTGTTGCCAGGACGTCCCCACTATGATGGACTGGACTTTTGAACTGTAAGACAAAACAAGCCCTTTCCCCCTAAGTTGTTTTCATTGAGGTAATGTTATAGAAACAGGAAAGAAAAGACATTCACATCCCCTACTCTTGGTTCAGAGAGCATTTAAACAAACAACAAACAAAAATACCAAGCTGGGTTTCATTGTGTAGCCCTGGCTGGCTCAAAACTGTCTATGTAACTTTCTATGTACCAGGCTGGCCTTGAACTCACAAAGATCCACCGGCCTCCATCTCCTGATTGCTGGAATTAAAGGCATGCACCACCATAACTGGGCCCCAGAGAGAATTTTAATAAGTTAACAGCCTAGGGGAAACATACCCCTGGGTAGGCTTTCTCCTTTCTTGGATTAACCATCCCATTTGCCCAGCGGAAGCGGAAGTCGCTCCATCAAGCACACAGCTTAGGTCCATGGCTTCAGCCTTCTCCTTGAGCGGAGCCCTTCTCACAAAGCTGGACTGAACCACCAGGCAAAGAATCCGGTTCCTGCGAGGCCAGCCTTTCCAGCTCTCTGTGCTGCTGACATGGTCCCTGGGACACCCATGCCCTGAGACAGCAGCAGATTGACAACACAGACAGCTTTGGGCACACTTCTCAAGCTATCACACAGTGTAGCTGCCCTGGTGCAGCTCCTGGGGTCTTCCAGGGGAACCCAAGTGCAGAGCAAGCAGGGAGCTGCCTTCAGTCTGGTCAAGTGTTTGATAAAGTGTCCTTCCAAGACAGGGCAAGCAGTGCTGCGTGCTAGGATATGGATGGAGGATGCAGTCTGTGCTCCTCATATCACCTGATGTTATCTAGGGGATAAAGATCACGTACTGGTTCTCATCTACTCAAAGGCTACAATCCAAGAAGTCTCAAGTCTCCAACTCTGATCTTGGATTTGAATGAGGAAGACTGACCTGTTTGCAACTTTACATTTCTCAGATTACAAACCAATAACAAAAATGACAGGTGATGAGCTGCAAACAGCCTGTGTGTGCAGGTTCACGACTGCTCAGTTGTCTCATGGTATCATTAGGATAACTTAGTTATTACCAGTTACCTGCAATACCTTTCCACTGTGGCCCTGCCAGCCTCAGTCAACACCAGGTTTTCTCTGAGCAAGTGGAGAAACTGAGGCACCCTATAATAATGATGGCTCCTATCCAAGAGAACAAGAGGATATCTTTTGGTACAAGCTGCTGCTTCTCCTAGTGCCCTGCTTAGAAGTGATTCCAAACTAAGTTTTAAAGAGAAGACACCCTCCAATCAGAGGGCAGGCAGAAGGTGAGGACGGAAGCCAAAACCACACAAGAAAACAAGAGGCAAGTCCAATTCATCACCCCCTTCATCTGGGAAGGGGAAGGTGTGGAGGCTCCCAGGCTGTGCCCAGAGTTTCCAGAGGCTCTGCTCATGGGATTTTTGTCTCCATGGAACCAAGCAAAGTTGCCACCCAGACCCTCCACCCCATCCCAGCTGCCAGGGGGAAGGTTCCACTTGCATAGTCAATTAAACAGACAGCCATGTTTAAAGGGAACACTAAGTGAGAATCAGGCCCAGCGGCCCCCCAAGTATGTGAGTGTGCATATAAAAGCAGACCTGGAACATCTTCCTCTACATGTTCCTGCACACTCAAGATACATACCACACTACTAACTTTTAGCACATATATGTGCATGCTCAATATAGCAGAGAATTCAAGAAGAATAAACCTGGAGAGGCAAACCTTAGCCCGGATGGAAAATGACAAAGCATTTGCAGTACTCAGAACACATACTTACATTCTCAAGCCTCAGGTTCTGCTCCCTTTGCCCATCTCTCATCTAGGTGCTGTGACTCTCTCTCTCTGTTTGCCCAGACCCGGCCCCGCTTGTGCAAATCAGCTCTGAAGCTTCTATGACTCAGCAAAGAACTCTGCTTTTATTTTTCAGATGGAACTTACCATGCTGTGACTACATCCAGGGGGAGGAACCATTTCTCCAGCCGTTTCTAAGCAGAGCCCTGCTGGAGCTCTCCCCAAATGCAGAGGCTTCTCTCAGTACTCCGGGCTCCCTCACTGGATATGGAGGCCCAGAGCTCAGGATGACCACAGCCGGGGAGGCTCTGGCACTGTACCGCTGTGGGGATCCTGACTGCTCTGAGCTACACAGTCAAGGGACGAATGCTGTCTCCTGAGAGGATCTAGACAGACTCTCACATGAATGGGAGAGTGAGGAGCAGAGGCCAGGGCTGGACAGCTCCTACTCAGGGTGGGTCCCAATCTCGGGCAGCTTCTGCATACATTCTGCTCCTCTCTTCCTCTGGGGCACTGAATCCCCACAGGGACTTTATGTCACTATAAGGTCACTATCGGAATGTGTTTCCACTAAGAAGGGTATTTTCATTCTGAAGGCACGTAGGTAGAGCACTGAATAATGGAACTAGAAGAGTGCTGTGGAGCTCAGCACCACGGTCTGAGTGACTCTGGGGAACACTGCTGGCCTGAAAAGCAGTTCCTTAGAAAGTGTGGGTCTCCTGGGTTCCCCCAGCAGCAGGCAGCACTCTGGCTCCATCTGGTTTGCTTGAATTGAGGAAAACAATGTAACCCTGGCTGCCCTGCAGGGACTTAACCACCAGGAAAAGAACTGTGGCTACAGCTGAGTCTAGATCCAGTTGAGATATGGGCACCCAGGCCTGGCTCTCCAGCGCTAAGCAGGGAGACCCTGCATGCTCACTCTGTTCCCACCAGCCCTCCCCCACCCCCAGTGCCCTGGCCTGCACCACCCTTTCCTCCCACTGACCTCTTCTAGTCAGGCCCCAAAGTCATGTCCCCCACACTAGACCCAATAGTCATCACCCTCCACAAGGGGACAGATAATAATGGAAGGCAGCACACTAAGGCAGGGAGCCTGTTATCTGCTGTCTGTCTGGGTCTGGTTAGTTCCAATCTGTTAGAACAAATGGCCTGTTTGCGGTGGCAACAGGAACACTCTGCAAAGATGCTCTTCTGTGCTCCTTCTTGTCCTAATTCCCCTGCCAATCACGGCATCCCCACCGCTGGTCACTGCTGCTCTCGCTGTTTCACAGCCGAGGAAACTTAGGTCAAGCCACCTGCCCTCAAACCCACAACTAACCAGAGTGATGCGGGATAGGGAGTCTGAGGTCAGGTTCCCAACCACGCCCTGTGCTGTGGCACAAGGTGGACCATGGTGCCAGAGCATCAACACAGTGGGGCCATCCTGAGTCTCAGCACCCGTTCGGAGGACAGCTCCCCTTCCCTCCATGTTAGAACATACTCAGGTTTTATTTTATTTCACAATACACCTGGTTACACCCTGAGCCAGGCAGTGCTCTAGGAACTAAATATGACTCCCTTGAAGAGGATTATAGCAATGTTTCCAACAGCACAAGAATGTAAAACTGGAAGCAACCTTAAGGTCCAACAATAGAGACAGAATCCACCCCAACAGCAAAAGGCAAACACTAGTGGGTAATGGCACCGTTGACAGGGCCCCATGTCTGTGCTGCCAACGGGTAAGGCAGAAACAGCTTATTGCTAAGCTTTTGAAAAGCTGGCTGTAAATGTATACACACACCCACCACATGGTGGGTCCCAGGCTCAAGTCCCAGCACGGTGAAAGAGAAAAAGTGTGCACAGTAAGTGTAAGTGTGTGTGTGTGTGTGTGTGTGTGTGTGTGTGTGTGTGTAGGGGGGTGAGGGTGGGGAGGTGTGCAACAAGCATGTGTAATCACATGAGTACATGCACACCTTTGCATGGGCTCTTCACAGCAGTCACAGAAAAATCACAGAAAAATAAATGCGCAGGCTGTGGATAGCAGGTAAAGGTACTTGCTGCACAAGCCCTAAACTTGAGTCTGATCCCTGGAACGCACATTTTAAAGAGTCTGAACATGCATATACCAAAACATTGCATGGTTTTACCTCTAAGTCACAGAAACCCAGAAGACTTAACCTGCTTTATGAATTTCTAAATTACATGTATTTTATGACTATGAATATGTATTGTAAGTCAGAAAAATCTATTTTTATTTTAAAACAAACTTATGCAAATGTGTTAACTAGGTATATTCATTTGTCACCGCAACAAATGTGTTCCCCAAAGGCTGTCCTTACCTGGGTCTCAGAAAGGGACACCCCCTTCTAGAGTCCCCAGGCTGACTGGGAGTAGAAGGGACAGGGTCTGGGCACCACACTAAGACATAACCCTTCAGCAGCAGCTAGCTGATTTGAAACATATCTGTTTAATAGCTATGCAAAGAAAATATACTCAGTGCTTGGAGGGGAGGGGGGCAGAGACAGATGGATCTCTGAGTTTGAGATCAGACTGGACTACAATGTAAGCTCTAGGACAGCCAAGGGGCTACACAGTGAGACCCAGAAAGAAAGAAAGAATGAAAGAAAGAACAAAAGAAAGATAGAAAGAAAGAAAGAAAGAAAGAAAGAAAGAAAGAAAGAAAGAAAGAAAGAAAGAAAGAGAGAAAGAGAGAGAGAAAGAAAGAAAGGAAGGAAGGAAGGAAAAGAAAGAAGAAAAGAAAGAGAGAAAGACAGAAGAAAAGAAAGAAAGAAGAAAAGAAAGGACAAAAGGAAGAAGTCTGTGGGGGCTGGAGAGATGGTGGGGAGATGGCTCAGCAGTTAAGAGTGTGCAGTGCTCTGACAGAGGGCCTGATTTCCATTCCCAGCACCCATGCCAGGCAGCCTACAATTATATTCATGTGCACAGACACACGTGCATACACATAATTAAAAGCATAAATCTCCTCATTATAGAGACTAGGGAAAATAAAGGAGTGATAAGGAAACAGCAATCCTCACGGACCTCCTGCAGAAGCCTTGCAGCTCTCGGAACCGGGGCTCAGCCCCCAGAGTGGAGCCAACAGACTAACCGGACTCGGCCCTACAGCCAACCTGAGGAATGGAGCTTCACATAACAGGACCACTCCTGTCGCACAGCACGTGGGCAACTGTAACCCCCTAGGGAATCTTGAACCATCTTTCTTGTCACCAAGAGGCCCCTGGATTAACCTCTGCCAGCCTCACCCTTGTTCTCCCTTCCCGTTAGGGGGCCACTGTCACCTGTTCTCTTTAGGAGAACTTGGGTACTCAGTGATTCCCAAACTGCCAGCGCATCACTGGAAACCCAGTTCCATACATCCTCCCACTCAGGGATGCCGCAGACCTGTGAAGTCCAGGTGATCTGCCCCCACACCCAAAGGCCATTCTTCCTTCCATTTCAGCTCCTAATTCCCCACCCACTAATCAGCTGACTGAACACCTGGCCCCTGCCTCTCCTGCACCTCACAGCCCCACCACCCAGCATCAGAACCCATCACCCATCTAAGCTACCACCACATCAGCTTCTGCCAGGAGCGAGGGGCTCCTATGTCCCACCCCTGATCACACCTCCTATGGCAATTGCTCATAACTCAGACCTATTTTCATTATCCCCATGGGTGGCTTCGGGCTTTCATTTCACAAGCTCATATTTATGATCATCCTATTATTGCTCCGTGTGTTGTGGAACATGGCAGAAGTGATGTCATACTCTGCAGAGCCTTTTGCCCAACATTGTGCTCTTGATGTTTATCCACAATGGGGTGTGTAGATCCTCAGTTGTCTCCACTGTATTCCCACAGATATGAAAAAAATCACATTACTGAGTTTTCCTCCTCCTCTCTCTACTGATGAGGAGTTAGGCGGTTTCTATTTTTATAAATGGTGCTACAGTGAAACCTTGGTATGAATCGCACACCCACCTGCTCAGGTGTCTTTGAAGCAGGTACCCAGGGGTGGGGTGGGCGTGGCTAGCAAAGGGGAACAGGAATCCTGATGTTGTTAAACACCGGAGCTTGTCTCCAAAGTGCTGACCAGTCATGGTAAGCTGCCTCCTCACCACACCTGGCCATGTTCCGTGCTGGCCACACTGACTGAGTTAGGTTTGCTTTCCCTAGTGACAGGTGAGAGGCATCTTAGACATGCTTGTTGGCTGCTCGGGCCTCTGTGTCCACGCTCATGTGGTCCCTTCCTTCATCCTCTGTCTCTGTGGGAGTAGTTGTCATTCACTGCCTTGAATGAGGCTTTCTTGGCTATTAACCCTTTACTGGTTGTCACTATTTTTATTTTTTCCTTCCGTTTTTAGATTGTCTTCTCTCTACAGCGATGTTAATCATTTATCCATCTTTTCTTCTATGTTTTATGATGTTTTAATTTATTGTTTAACAAATCTTTATTGTGTAAAGTAAAAAAAAAATCTTTAGACGTTCTTTGGAAGGTCTTTTTTTGTTTTGTTTTGTTTTGTTTTGGTCTTCCCATCTTCCCATATCAGCAACCAGCCTGGTGGACCTCACTAGGCCATAGTCAGCTCACAGAGAGCTGGCCTCTGGCATTGGCACCAGCACCAGGGTTACCCCTCTAATGCTGGAAGAAGGCCTGAAGTCTGGAAAGCTAGACCCTCTGCCATTTTGTTCAGACTTAACCCCTCTGAGCCAACTTGCCATGTTCAGTGAAGTCCTGTTTGGACTTTGGGAGTGTTCTGAGGTTAGAGGCTCTCAGGCACCAGACTGGAACTATTGAGGAAGCTGCCTTGTAGACTGAGTGACTAACAGTTGTCACCTCAGGAGAGACAGCTATTGTATGACTGTTGAGGCATTTAGCCTCAAGGAATATACAACTACCCAGTTCTCAGCATCCCAGGTGTGATTCAGCTGTTATAATTTAAAGCTGAATTAATAAACTCATATATATTATACACATACATATCTATATATGTACACCACACACACACACACACACACACACACACACACACACACACACACACACCTCCCGTTGGTTCTGTTCTTAGAGAACCCTCACAAAAACACCAGTGATCCTTTTGATATTGACGTTGGAATAGAAAGTTAATAAACTAATAAGAAGTTCTGAAAGCATGTTCCATACTCTTTCTTCTGCACAGACAATATAGGTGGAAGATAGCTTATTTTTTTCCTTTCCAATTCTACTTTTTATTTTTCTTCTATTGCTTTAGAGATGTACCGGTAACACTTGAGAACAGTGAGAGCCTCTTACTGTTCTGACTTGAGAAATTCCCAACAGTCTCCCATTGAGCACCATGTTGCCTACAGATCCACTGGATGCCTTCCATCGGGTTCAAGACCCATCTGTATTCTGACTTTGCTAAATGCTTGTGTTTTGCCATCATGAATGGTTATTGCATTTTACTGAACTCTTTTCTTGGTGTCTATTAGAATCATTATGTTGTTTTCTCCATGCCCCTGCAGAGGTACCTCATGCTTGCTGCTCACTGTCCCTCTGGACCAAGGTACCACCCAGACCCATCTCTCAATGCCTCCACATTGGAAATCTCAAGTCAAGCCTCAAATGTGGGAGAGGAAAGGCCTGACTTTTCACAGTCTCCCTAAAATGCTTCCACACAGAGCTGGTAGTGACAGACAAGTTTTTCTTGGGGCTTAATAGGAATTTTTAGTCTGATATCATATCAGGTAGCTCTTGGAGGTGTGGTCTGAGCACTGGGCAGGGCCTAAGCTGCAGCTTCGTACAGTAGAGTTTACCCTCTCACCCCTGTCTATGAATGGGTAAGAAAATACACGTGGGGATGGAGGAGACCTGCGCTGGCCACAGCAGCTGTATCTCTGGCTCTTGGCCTTGTAGCTCCAGGGTTCATATTTCTGATGCCTAAATCAGCTTCTCCCTTCCTCCCTCACTTATTATTTCTCCATTTCTTCCTCTCCCTCCTGAAACCCTGGGGCTAGAGCCAATTCCAGTGGCATTTAAGCCCAGCATTGTGACAGTTGGTGAAGGAGAATGTAGCACAGTTGTAATCTTGCCAACAATTCTATTTACCTTTTAAAGTAGCACCTGTACTCTGACAACAAAAGGCAAAAGCATAGGTAACCTCCCAACATCCCTCAGAGGTCAAATAAGCTTTTTCTCTGGGTCACCGCAGCTGGTGATAGCGGTGGATAGCTCAGGCCATAGCTCTGATTGTCCCCCGCCTCCACTGTGAGTAGATAGGACCTTTGCCACAATCTCTGAAACCTACAAACTATCAGCGGCCGTGTTCTCCTGAGGCCACCATGCACCATTGCGGAACAAATGGCTTCAGTGTGGGACTTGAGGCTGGGGCATCCCGAGGGCTGGCTCAGCACCACTGGGAAGACAGAAGTGGTAGGCCTCATCCTGACCTCTCCTTCCATACATGGTCAGAGTTGCCTCCTTGCTGTGGCCATGTTAATTATGTTAAACACTTTCTGTAGAAATAGATGGACACTGGCACATCAGGGTGCTCGCCTCCTGACCCAAACATTTGGTCCCTTCCCCCACCCATAGGAAAGCTTGGCTTCTACAAAAAAACAACAACACTCCACGGAACCATCCCCAGCTAGAGACCAGAGGCTGATGGCTGCACAGCCTGTGCCACTGAGATGCATCATGATGTCCCCACCCTGCCTGCTGGGCACTGGCAACAGAAAGGCTGGCCCTGGGGCCTCCCAAAGGAGAAGCAAAGCTCAGAAGGGAGAAAGGCTCTTCTTCACCCCTGCAAACCCAAAGAAGGTTCAAGTACGGGTGTGTAGCTGAAAATGCAATTGTCATCACTGTTACCAGCTGTCCAGGGTTAGACAGGTTAGAAGCCATCATCTGTCAGGGCCACCCAACAATCCCACAGCATGGAGCTGTGATAGCCCTGCAATGGCCCTCTGCCATGCCCAGCCTTGAAGGTTCCCTGAACCTTGGGACATCACAGACCTGGAAGGCATGGCCAGTGAATTGCAGCTGGGACTCTGGAACCTAAGGCATACATTTTCAATAGTGCTATCCACCCAGAAAAATGTGATCTCCTACTCCCTGATACAGCCCTTCCCATGTACCTGTGTACACACACACACACACACACACACACACACACACACACAAATTGAAGTCACTCACCAATCTGCCGCACTAGCTAGGCCTCAAGCCCTGGCCTGGGCCCACTTTGGAGCAAATGGCACTCACAGACTCTGGGAGCAGTACCATGTATACTCATCTCCAGGAGCCCCAAGACCTGAGCAGTGCCCAGGAGGGATATGGGCCAGCACACACTCACAGGAAAGATGGCCAAGGATCCCACAAAACACCCATCTGGCCCTGGGAAGGGCTGGTGGCTGGTCCTCTCAATGGGATGCCTTTCTGAGTCCTCTCCCTGACTTGTACTCAATACCCAAAGTGAACACAGCACCATTATGTTTGTTGCTAATTGGCATATGTCATGCAAACCAGAGCAGAGAATGCCCGGCATTCACACTGGTGGAGCAGAGAAGAGGATGGTGCCACTTTCACGTGGGTTAATATGGGGCACAGCTGCTGCCTTCAGCCCAGAGTGCCCAGAGCTGAGGGCCCCACATTTCTGCCACACTGGAAGGGAGGAGGTAACTGTATGTGGAGCTGTGGAAAGACCAAAGCAAACGGGCACAGACAATCCCTGTCGTGTCATAGTGCTGGTCTCCTGGCATCGGCTATATGCTGGGTTCAATTATGTGCTCTGCACTGGGAAGGTGTGTATGTTCTGAACATCCTCTGTCTGGCACGGCCTGACAGCAGAGCAGTTGGCCATGTATTCCTGCACACTCCACGCTCCAGCTTCGCTGCCACCACAGGGTGTGGCCAAGGCCTGCTCAGCACTCTAGAAGCAGAGTCTCCTTCACACAAGGCATTTGTAAGCAATGCTCTGCCAACAGGGTCAGGAGAGGGCATTCTGCACTCCCCTGCCCTTTCTGGGGCTGGCAAATGTGAGTCTTTTCCCACCTGCTTCTGTTGCAAGGGGATTACATCCAAAATGCAGCCATAGAAGGAGCCAAATGACAGTACTCCCCTCCCTCCCTGAAGTGGTCCTCCCTGTCCCTGTCCCTGGGGTCCCTTCCTAAAACACCTACAAGCCTTGTCTCAAATCCTAATGAGGAGGAGAGGAACTCTGGTGGGATGCAGGCTGACAGCTTTTACCTGGGGTCGGGGGCTGGAGGTAGAAGCCCCCAGAATGTGGTTCTGGGAGCTTAAGAGGAAATCTGGAACACAGAGCAAGAATCTAGAACCCAGGAAGGGAGTCTGGAAGCCAGCATGGGAGTCTAGAACCCAGGATAGGAGTCTCAAACCCGGGAAAGGAAGTCTGGAACCCAGGAATGGGAGTCTGGAACCCAAGACAGGGAGTCTGGAACCCAGGATGGGAGTCTGGGATCTAGGATGGGAGTCTTAACTCAGAGCAGATTTTGGCACACCCTGAGAGCGGGATTCCAAAAGAATATTTGTCATACTTGCTTGGGTAAGCCCCTGCTCCTGCTGGGCCTGAGGTCATCCTGTCCCTGGCATCCAACATCCACTTGAGGTGGAAGGGAAGTGGTGGAGGAAGGGGCTACACCTCTGCTGGATCCCAGGGCTCCATAGCTGAGTGAGCACAGGAGTTATGTCACTGCAGTACATCCCAAGCCTCACCAGTCACTAGCTCAAAGCTTGTCACAGATCCAGAGCCCATGTGATGCAGGGAGAGCCAATCTCTGAAGAATTACAGCTTCACGTGGACTAGTCACAAGTACACCCTGATCTCCTCCCCTCCCTTCCCCTCCGCAGGCCTGCAGCTACCCACCAGAGAGACTGTATCAGGGGAGAGAAGCATGGCTCTTCTGAGGATTCCTGGGGAGGGTGATGTTGAGCTCTTCTAGGTAGTGGGTGAAGCAAGTGTTGTACAGCTGTTTCCTTTAGATTTGATTGTCATAACCAACGGCATCTTGCAGTAGAGCAGCGGTGATGACCTACTCGCGACCTCATGAGTCTGTGCCCATTAACGTCCTCTTGTGGAAGGAGGGAAGAGGGTCACAAAACTCAAAAGGCCTTCCTGACATCCACAGGTAGTCTTTAAACTCCCCAGGATTCCGACTGCCGCTATGTAAGAACCAATACGTTGGCTGGGAAACAGATAGAGGTGTAGCTGCCTGTGAGTCCCCCAGGGAACTTCCCAGAGGTGAGTCCCCCATGCTCTATAAGTAACCCTAATAAACTCCCAGGATCACCAACCTGGACATGGATGGAACCCTTCCCTTGTTCTGTCACTGGCCTGTCTACCTTGGGTGAATAGATTTTTTTTTAACATCCCTCCAGGGGGGGGGGGGGAACCACACACACAACCTTCCAGGTAGAGGCCCTGGATCTGCAGAGCCTCCATACCAAGCTCCTTCTCTGCACAGTCAGAAGCAGCACATAGGTCCCCACAGCTACACCCCACACCCTGGCTGAGCCACCAGAGAGAATCTCCTTTTTCCAGAACTAGGTCCAGCAACGAGCTTCAGAGGCTCAGAGGCTCAGGGGGCAACCACACCAACACCTCCCAGTCCACCTGGAAGACCTAGAACCAGCCAGTCACCGTAGGGTCAGGAGCAGGAGAAACTATGCTCCAGTGGCAGCTGCCATGAATGATACAAGTCTTCACCGCTCAGAACAGTAAAGCCCAGACAATCTGTTCCATCATTCACCTAGCAACCGCCTCCATTTCAAGTTCCAATGGCAAAGAGGAAGGACAACAACATGTCAGCATATGTGAAGGGCATCAGTTATCCTCCCTCCCCCTGGCCTTGTCCAAGGTTGTGAAGAGCCCCAGCTCCATCCAGGGTGGACTCACAGAGATCTAAGCAGACTCAGATCCTATGTTTGTAGTGGGTGTTTGTTTGTGCCATGTCCTGAAATACCGCCCCTAGTGAGGCAGCAGGTAGCTGCAGGTACCTGGCCCTTGGGCAGGGCCATCAGGGACCCTTAATACCTGAGATGCACGTACATGTGCTCTTTTCTCTTCTCTTCACTACCTTGTGGTCTTAGATGCTAGTCGGGATCAAGGCAGAGCTCTCCTGAGAACTGCACTGGACGGTGCCCCACCCCTCCAGGATTCTGTGATCAACTCCTTTATTCTGGTTGTGAGTTAACCCCTGAATAAATTCCTTTGACCGTCAAACAGACTCCGTGGCATTTATCCCATTATATGTTGTCTGGCATCTTATAGGAAGCATGTAGAATGGAGCTTTGCTAGTCACACCTGTGGGCCATGGGTGGGGCAGAAATCCTGTAATTCAGATGCCTGCCTTCAAGAGCAGTTCACAGAACAAATCTATTACCTCTCTGAACCAAGTCCACAACCTCCTGCCATAATACATATGGAGCAGATCGCAGATGCAAACAGGACCCGGTGCAGAAGAGCAGCATGTGTGCGTATTAATCTGACACCAAGGGACCCAAGGCGGAACTTGGTCATACCAAAGCTAGGTATAGGGCATAGGTGACAGGGGAATCCATACAAGAGCACCACCATGAGCCCTGCTCACCTGAGACACCTGGCAGCCCAAACAGCAGCAGCAGGCAGAGTCTGGTCTGGGGCTTTTTATGTGTTGAATCTAAGGAAGAACTGCTTTGTTCTTTCAAAGCTTTTATGGCCCACTTGCCATGACTGTGAGGACAGAACATGCAGGCAATGCAAGGCGGGCAGTTTCTATGCTTTTATACTCAGGAGCACACCTAAAGGCTTTCTGAGAATTCTCTTAAGCCCATGGCAGGGGCAGGACAAGTCACACCTCCCATGACCTCCTAAAGAGCCTGGTGTCCCTTCTCCATCTGTGAGACCCACCCTGTGGGACTTGCCTCAATGTCAAGGCTTTTATACATGTACATTTCAAAGGCTTTTATCTACCTCCTGGACAACAGTTAAGTAGTAGGAGTTTTTAGGGATGTGCCATAGCTACCATTTCCAGACACCTGGCTCTGGGCACCTTCCTTATCCAAGCCTCACAGGCTGAGCTAGGGAAAAGGTCAAGATTTTGGAAAGGCAGGATGCAACAAGGAAAGAGGATGTGCCCAAATCACACTACCTACTGGAAATAAGGCAGGCTGTGCCCATGTTTTAGACTATAGGGCCAGAATTTGAGCTGTGAGCACTGTGGTGGCTTGAAGGAGTTCCCCAAAGACCCAGTTTGAAAGTCTGGAAAGCGGTGGGACCTTTAAGAGGTAGGTCCTAGTGGAGGATGTGAGGTTAAGAGGGTGTGCCTTGAAGGGGACACTGGGACTGCAGAGCCTTCCTGACCACCATTAGATGAGCAGCCTCCCGTGCCTTGACATGCAGTGCCATCTCATCTATGCTGTGCAGTGCCATCTCATCTATGATGCACAGTGCCATCTCATCTATGACATGCAGTGCCATCTCATCTATGCTGCGCAGTGCCATCTCATCTATGACGTGCAGTGTCATGTCATCTATGACATGCAGTGCCATCTCATCTATGCTGCGCAGTGCCATCTCAATGCCATCTCATCTATGACGTGCAGTGCCATCTCATCTATGCTGTGCAGTGCCAGCTCATCTATGCTGCGCAGTGCCATCTCATCTATGATGTGCAGTGCCATCTCATCTATGCTGTGCAGTGCCATCTCATCTATGACGTGCAGTGTCATCTCATCTATGCTGTGCAGTGCCATCTCATCTATGATGCACAATGCCATCTCATCTATGATGCACAGTGCCATCTCATCTATGATGTGCAGTGCCATCTCATCTATGACATGCAGTGCCAGCTCATCTATGACATGCAGTGCCAGCTCATCTATGACGTGCAGTGCCATCTCATCTATGCTGTGCAGTGCCATCTCATCTATGACGTGCAGTGCCATCTCATCTATGATGCGCAGTGCCATCTCAGTGCCATCTCATCTACGATGTGCAGTGACATTAAAGGCCCAGTGATCCTGGAAGTTGGTCATAACCTCTACCATCATGACAGAATAAACCTTTTTTCTTTGTAAGCTGAATATCATAGGAACAGAAAAGTCACCCAAACACCCACACATAATGACAAGTTGTAAGCCAATGCTGGTAAGCATAGACAGACAGACAGACAAGGACAGCACTAGTGCCCAGGTAGACCAGGGTCAACAACACTTTGAAAATTAATTTAAAGTGACATTGTTCCCTGTCAAATTCCAGTGTATAGGTGGGGCTGAAATTTCTCCTCAGAGTCTTTGAACCAGATGAGGAAATTGGGGTTTGAGACCCACAGTTCTCATGGGGAGAATGCTAATTTATTAGGATGAAGGCACACAAACTTTGGTGTGACAGGAGTCAAAACCAGGACACCAGTGCTAAGCTCCTGCTGACAACGCTCTCAAGTTCAAACAAAAGGTTTAAGATGTTAGAAAGAAACAGGAAAGTCAGGCAGGCACATGACACACTCGAGCCAGCATTAACTAAAGCTGAGACTGGAGGCAACTTACATGCCCAGATCCTGCCACTGGTTCTGCTGTCATGTGGACCATGACAGTGCTTTGCCACAATGTCTCTTTCCTCCTTTGGTTCCATTGCCATCACCAGGAGTTCTGGCAAAGCTGACTGGCATCCAGTACCCTCTAGTGCTGGGGGAGAAAAGTTGTGTTTTAATTCACTCACATCACTTCTCCAGTGCTGCTGATGTTCTGCACACAAGGCACCAAAGTACAACTTGGTGTGTGCTCCGCGCATCACTAGAGGACATTTGTCATGGATACTGGGACATCCCACTTCACACCTGCTCCAGCCTCTCTGAGGCCATCTGTGAGGACTCTGAGACGAGTCTAGAGTCCTTTGGTGGTGAACTAACTTCTCTGCCTACCAAGAACCAAAGGACTCTTGTGGAAATAGCTCGCTGCCCACTTCCTAGACAAGAGCCCAACTTTCACAGCCATTGAAAGGCTCCTGGAGAGACAGAAGGGGCAGCAAGAGTGCCAGTGGTCAGTCTTAGAACAGTTGGCTGGCAGGCAGGGATAGAAGGATCCCAAGGCTTGCTGGCCAGCCAGCCTAGTGAAATCAATGAGCTCCAGATTTTGTGAGAGACCCTGCTTCCAAAAATAAGGTAAAGATGGACTTAGGAAGACATCGATATCAACCTCTGACCTATACAAACACACACACACACACACACACACACACACACACACACACACAACCACATGCACATAACCACATATAGCCACATATATACATATATATACACAAACATATAACCACATAAACACATACATACACACACATATGCACACACAACCACATATACATACACACACACACAACCACACACACATAACCACATGCAAACACATATAGCCACATATATACATATATATACACAAACATATAACCACATAAACACATACATACACACACATATGCACACACAACCACATATACATACACACACACACACACACACACACACACACACACACACCTATCCTATGGCCCAACAGTTCTGCTCTGAGGAATTGCCCCAGAAATACTAAAGTGTCCACAGACTTGTACAAGAATGGTCATCCTGGAAGGTCATGCATGATTGGACTAACTAACTCCCTAAACCATACAAATAACTCCACAGTCTTAAGAAGTCTTCACCGATTTACCCTTAAAGACAGAAAACACCAAACTGCCAAGCAAATGTGAGTGGAAAAGAAAAGGAACAGATTCCAGTCTGCATCGCTCCTGCTGTTCACCCACTCCAGCCTCAGGCCCTTATGGGAAGCAAAGGCAGGCCTGTAGAACTCACAAGAAACAGATGGGGAAGGAAGGTGTGCACAGCTCAGGTGAGAGAGAGCCACCAGCTAGAGGACACTGGGCAGTGAGAGCCACCAGCTAGAGGACACTGGGCAGTTGCTGGCCAGGTCATAGCAGGGATCTCAAAGAAGCCAGAATGCCACCTCCTGGGAAAAGAGCAGACATGTGACTTAAAGAGAGGTTAAGGGTAGGGACGGGGATGTAGTTCAACAGCAGAGGGCTTGCCTAACTGTTTGAAGCCCTAGGTTCAATACTCAGAGCCACCCATAAAAATCTAAGGTCTGAGATCGTGTCTCAGTGCTATAGCTCTTGTCTAACGAGGCAAGGACAGCTGGGCATAGTGTACACACTTGGTATCCTAGCCTGAGATGGCCGAGGTCAGAGAACAGGCCAGCTCCAAGCCAGTCTGGGCTACACAGAGGGAAGAAGAGGAGCGGGAGGGGGATGATCGAGGAAAGGAGGGAGAAAAGGAGAAAGAGAAAGCTGTCATTCGAATGCCTGGATTCCACCAACCTGACTCAGTGTACCCAAAGAGTAATCCTGTACAGGAAAGCCAAGTCCATGGAGAGAACTGGAGAGACTGAGAAACGAGACTTCGCATGAGGAAAACTGAACAAGGAATACACACTTGTCTCTAAAACAACTGGAGGCGGGAAAGCTGTCCACAGAGCAAAAGGCACCTTCCAAGACAGTCTGAGGGCATGAAAACAACACCAACACCAACACACACACACACACACACACACACACACACACATACACACACGGTTCAAAAGCTAAAATGAGAAGGAGGGTCACACACTATAATTCCAGCACTCTGGAGGTAGAGGCAGGATGATCAGTAGTTCAAGGCCAACCTCAGCTACACAATGAGTTCAAGGCCAACTTGGACTACAGGATATCCTGTCATGAGGGTATAAAACAAGAAAAATGACAAAGCCAAAATTGACACAAAAAAGAAAGAAAGAAAGAAAGAAAGAAAGAAAGAAAGAAAGAAAGAAAGAAATGAAAGAATTATTGAATGACTAGAAGAAAAATACCTCGTTTGTTTGTTTGTTTGTTTGTTTGTTTGAGACAGGGTTTCTCTGTGTAGGTCTGGCTGTCCTAGAACTCACTCCATAGACCAGGCTGGCCCCAAACTCACAGAGATCCACCTGCCTCTACCTCCCAAGTGCAAGGATAAGAAAAAAATACCTTAAAAATGAGAAATTCATATTAAGATGCTCAAGGGAGAACAGACTCAAATGAAAATTTAATAAGAGACACTGACGATCACTAAGGCAGGAAATCCAAGAAAATAAAATGGCCGGGCGGTGGTGGCTCATGCCTTTAATCCCAGCACTTGGGAGGCAGAGGCAGGGGAATTTCTGTGAGTTCGAGGCCAGCCTGGTCTCCAAAGCGATTTCCAGGAAAGGCGCAAAGCTACACAGGGAAACCCTGTCTTGAAAAACCAAAAAAAAAAAAAAAGAAAGAAAAAGAAAAGAAAATGACACAAAGAAAACATTAAAAGGGCCTGGCGTGGTGGCGTATGCTTTTAATTCCAGCACCCAGGAGGCAGAGGCAGGTGGATCTCAAAGTTTGAGGCCAGTCTGGTCTACAGAGCTCATGTATTCTGAACAGACTGTGCAGAATCCATAATGAGTTCAAGGCCAGTGTGGGCTACATAGTGAATTCCAAGCCAGCCTGGGCTACAGTGTAAGGAAAGGAAGAGAGGAGAGGAGAGAGAGGCAGATATACAAATGGCTAGAGACCATTTAAAACTATAACCAGGAGAACTGGAGAATGTCTCAGCTGTTAAGAGCACTGGCTGCTCTTCCAGGGACATGTGTCATTACAGCACCCATATGGAGGTTCAAACCTTCTGTAACTCCAGTTCCAGGGGATCCAACGCCCTCTTCTGGCCTTCTTGGACACTGTACACCCACACACTGCACTGGCACATATACAGTCAAAAATGCTCATACACATAAAAAAATAATAAATAAATAAAGTTTAAAGCTATAACAAGGAAGCTTCCCATATAGATTTAAAAAAACAAAAAAACTTGAATTTCAAAGGGCTCACCAGGCCCCTAGAAAACTAAATCCAGTATTGACTTCAGCACATATTAGTAAAACTACGAGACATCAAAGCTAAAGACAGACCTCCAAGGCTTTCAGGCACAAAGATCAATTAAGTTCCAGAAGCAAGAGCAAACAGGCGTCAAGCTCCGGATACAGAGCTAGGTGCAGTCAGTGCACACATGTCATCCCAGCTCTGCAGGAGGCCCAAGGCCAGCCTGGGCTGCAGAGCGAGAGCCCCTCCCCTGACCCAGGCTTGTGGAAAGCTTGCAGAGGCCTTCCTGTCTCTGAAAGCTGAAGCTAGAGACATTTATAGAGCTAAGTACAGGCTGTTATCTCTGGAAGTTAGCCTTGGCATAAAGTAACTACCAGAGTCCTCTGCTGATTGAAATAAGTTCATCCCCAAGGAGTGGGAACTACCTGTCCTCACCACAAAACTCCACTTAGTGGGTGTAAATGGGAAGAAGGGACTTGCAGCCTTGGGAGCGCAGAGTACAAGATGCAAGTGTGCAGTTTTGGAGTCAGAAGCAGGAAATGACCGCACAGGCTCCACATGCCATTTCCTGACGTCGTGCAAGGGAAAGCTGCTACCTTACAGAGCACCTCACACAGGACGGGGACATTGGTCCTGGGAACTGCAGGATGTCCAACACATTGGGCCCAATGTCCCTGCTGAGGTGTTCTTGTCCCAGATCACATCCTCCTTCTGATCATGACACATCAGATAAACTCAAGTGACAAATGTCTCCAAATACCACCAGTGGCCTCCCAAGCTTCCAGGTCATGGAAAACAGGAAGGCTGAGCCAGAGCACATACCACTGGTACAACCTGAGACAGAGAATAAGGATAGGTTGATAGTCCATTTTTCACTTTTTTGTAAAACAGAGCCTCACTGTGTAGCCCTGACTGGAACTTATTAGGTAGACCAGGCTGACCTCAGACTACAGAAATCCCCCTGCCTCTGCCTCCTGAGTGCTAGTATTAAAGGGGAAGAAGAGGTATAAAGGGAGAGAAAGTAGGGAGAGGAAATGGTAACAGGATAAGGGTGACATGAAATCAGGGGGAGGGGGAGAGGAAAAGGGGGAGGGGGAAACTGGGGAGGAAGGGACCAGCAAAAGGAAGAGGGGACAGAGGAGTGAAGTTGGGGAGGGGATAAATGAGAATAAAACATGGTATCTGTGTCCGGAAATGACATAGTGAAACCCATTTCTTTGTATGCTAACCAAAATTTAATTATAATTTTAACATATGTATGAGGGCACCCTGGTATAACTCATTACTTTGTATGCTCATCTAAAGCATTTAATTGAACAATAAATAATTAGGACCAGCAAGATGACTCAGTGGGTGAAGGCATCTGCTGCCAAACCGATGCCCGGAGTTCAAAGACGGGAACCCACGTGATGGAAGGAGAGAACTGACTCCTGCAAACTGTCCTTCCACTTACACACATGACACATGCGCACACTCACATGCGCGCGCGCGCGCACACACACACACACACACACACACACACACACACATCAATTTAAAAAAAAAAACTAAAACAGAATTGGGCAAAAATAAAACTTTGCCCCTTAATCCCAGCACTCAGGAGGCAGAGGCAGGCAGATCTCCATGAGTTCAGGGCCAGTCTAGTCTACAGAGTAAGATCCAAGACAGGCTCCAAAGCTACACAGAGAAACCCTGTCTTAAAAAACCAAAATAAAATAAAATAAAACTTTGCTTTTTAGAAAAAGAATACCAAACCAGGCATAATGGTGTATGCCTTTAATCCCAGCACTCAGGATGCAGAGGAAGGTGGATCTCTGTGAGTTTGAGGTCAGCCTGGTTTATAGAATGAGTTCCAGGACAGCTAGGGCAGAAGAGGAGGAGGAGAAAAGAGAAGGGATATCGGGAACTCACTTTTTTATGAGGGCCTCACACTGGCAGGTGAACGGATGAAAGAGAGATGTGACCAGACAACGGAACGCTACTCAGCGATGATGAAAGGATTACTGACGCGGATGAAAGTGGGTCAACCCAGAAACCCAGCACTCATGGAAGAACCCAGACACAAAGGCACAGCCCAGTGGGCCTGTTCCTGTGAAGTGCAGGGGCTGAGCTAATGTGCCAAGGAAACAGAGCTACCTCTTCCTGTCGGGGCAGTAGGGCTGGGGGGGGTGGGCCTTGGCATGGGGGATTCCCCTGTGTGTGCCAGGGCTGGATGTGTGTCCTCATATCTGTGCAACCCCAAGAGAAAAGGTGCTTACCACCAAGAGATGCCACTGTGTACATTTACCCCCCCCCCGCAAAAAATCTAAACATAAAGCTTAGTTTAGTAAATCACTATAAACGAATGCCTTAATTTTTCATCTACTTTGCCCACTACACTCCAGGCTCCTCTAACAGTTGGGAGATATGGGGGATCTGTACTCCACCTGTGGCCTTCCTTAACTGCACCCAGGAGGTAGGGAAGAGAGTCAAGCATGGATCTTCTCAAAAAAGCTTAAAATCTACTGGGAGAAGCAGATGGGGGCCCCCCAAAGACGTCAAGAGGAAGAAAGACACCAGTGTAGAGATGGCAGCAAGCACAGGGGTAGATGCTTGCTGTCAGTAACGACCACAGACATGCCAATCAAAACCACAGTGAGACGCCACCTCGCAGCCGCAGGAAGGTGAGTGCCCACAGCATGAACAGAAAGCAAGTTCTGCACAGAAATTGTGACCTTTTATACCACTGAGGCTGGCACCATGGAAACAGCATGGCAGCACCTCAAACAGAATGTCGTATGATCCGGAGCTCTGCTCTGGGTGGAGGCAGTGCTTTGGGTTTTTTTTGTTTGTTTGTTTTGTAATGTTTATTTATTTATTTTTTTGTTTGTTTGTTTGTTTTTTGGAAAGGGTCTCAGCCAGGGGGTGGGGATGCACAGCTTTAATTCCGGTACTTAGGAGGCAGAGGCAAGTGGATCTCTGAATTTGAGGCCAGCCTGGTCTACAAAGTAAGTTTCAGGATAGCCAGGCCTACACAGAGAGAACTTGTCTTGAAAAACAAAACAAAACAAAACAAAACAAAAACAAAAACCAACCAAACAAACAAAAAGAAAGTCTCAGGGATAAGCATGACACACACCTTTAATCTCAGCACTTGGGAAGCAGAGGCAGGTAGATCTCCGTGAGCTTGAGGTCAACCAGGGCTACATAGTGATACCCTATTTTAAAATAAATAAATAGAGTGGCTCGGGCATCCACACAGCTATGTTCATAGTGGACTCTGGATAGAGACAGTATAAAAACAACCTCAGTTATTCCCACAGCCATGTCCACAGAGGCACTGTACACAAGGTAAAAATGTGGACCACACACACATACACTGAAGGATAAATGCAAACAGTTAATGGTCCTCCCCAGCCTTAAGAAGGAAGGAAAGAAGGCGAGATGGCTTATCAGTTAAGAGCACTTGTTGCCCTTCCAAAGGATACTAGTTCAATTCCCTGTACCCATGTCAGGCAGCTAACCACCGCCTGCAACTCCAGCTCGAGGGAACCTGAGGCTGTCCCTCTTCTAGTCTGCTGACACCGGAGACATACACACATGAATTTAAAAAATCAATTAAAAAGAAGAGGACAGAAGGGGACGCCAGCACACTTAGCAACGCAGACAGACATCACCATGCAGCATGGGTGAGACTTGAAGAAATGACGCTTGGTGAGATAAGCCAGTCACAACCGAAGATCCACACTGTGATTTCACTTCTGGTTCCCCAGAACAGTCAGATCAGAAACAGGGACAGGGGAGTTCAGTGGAGAGTTGGCATCTTAAGGGGGATGAAGTTTGGGAGTTTTTAAAAAGATTTTTATTACTTTTGAATGTATATGTCTGTGTGTCTACATGTGCAGGTTTCTACAGAAGCCAGAAGAGTGTGTCAGATCTCCTGGAGCTGGAGTTACAGGCACTCATGAGATGCCCAACATGGGTGCCGGGAACTGTACTCAGGTCCTCTTGAGAGAAAAGAGGCTTATTCTGTCAGAGGTAGCCAGCCTGCCAAGGGTCAGTATCCCACAAGTCTCCCCCATCTTTAATCTCTCCCACCTGTTAAAGTTGCTGTTTACACACAAGCCCCTGTGGAAAGTCAGCACCTGCCTTAGAGTAAAGACCCAGGGTTCCTCCCACCCTGGTGTGCTTACTAGCCCTATTTGGATCATGGCACACCCTTTCATGAAAAAAGAAATAATTTTTTATATAAAAAAAAATTCCGGGGTTGGGGATTTAGCTCAGTGGTAGAGCGCTTGCCTAGCAAGCGCAAGGTCCTGGGTTCAGTCCTCAGCTCCAGAAAAAAAAAATTCCTTTGTGTGACACCAAGATTATTCTTTGTTTCTAACACTTGGAAGAGCAGAAAGGGCTCTTAACTGTTGAGCTGTTTCTCCAGCCCCTAAGTTTCAGTTTTGCAAGATGAAAACAGAGCTGGAGGTAGGTGACGGCCATGATGGTTTTGCAAAAGTACACATGTACTTAATGCCACAGAACCATGTACTGCTCAAGAGAAGAGGTTCGGGTGTCCAATTTTATAACATGTATATTTTGCCACAGTTAAAACACACACAGCCTACAAAGTCACCCCCATCCCTCTTTAAGCTTGTCATGTAATGGAATCCCTAAGGACAGTGGGATACAGCAGCTTTCTCTGGTACCTCCAGAAAGGCCTCCACTGACCTTTCCCCTGGGTAGCCCTACCTGGCCTGTCTCCACCCTGAGATAGAGTCAGGGTTCATGCTGGGCATGTACATAGAAGGAGAAGATCTTGACTCTCGGTTCCTGGCTTACTTCCAAAACAATCTTCTCCTCCTGAGATTTTAATTCAAATACTATGGGGGTAGGGAGACAGGCAGAAGATCATTAGCCTTGGAGCCCAGGGAAGAGCACACAGGCTCCCAAGCCCTGGCTCCAGAATGTTCCTCTCTCCGGAATTTCAGCTGAGCTGGTAGTGGCTGGAAGGTCCCCTAACTCAGGCTTCCTGGTGATTCTTTGACATTCCACTGTGAACTGCTGAGGACACCGGCTTCACCAATGCCCGCTGGAAGTGGCAAAAACCATGCACCTGCCAACCTCCTATCAAAGGTGAGCACTGGGGCAACACAATCCTGCTCTGCATGTCTCCACTCTAAAAGACACCAGCCTAGAACCTAGGATGGCCTGGGTGTAGCAGGAGCATGTGTGTGTAACAAAACTGGATACAATACAAAGGCCATAAAACATCAGCAGAGGGGGAACAGCCAAGTTAGAAAGCAAGCAGTCGCTGGGCGGCGGTGGCGCACGCCTTTAATCCTAGCACTCGGGAGGCAGAGGCAGGCGGATCTCTGTGAGTTCGAGGCCAGCCTGGTCTACAGAGTGAGTTCCAGGAAAAGCACAAAGCTACACAGAGAAACCCTGTCTCAAAAAACAAAACAAAAAAAAAAAAAAAAAGAAAGAAAGAAAGAAAGAAAGAAAGAAAGAAAGCAGTCAAAAAGTTAGGTGTGGTGTTGTACACCTATGATCCCCACACACAAGAGGCTAGGACAGGAGATTTGCCGTCAGTTTGAGGCCAAGCTGGCCTACACAGCCAGTTCAACCCAAGCCAGCCTAGGTTACACAACGAGACACTGCCTCAAAACAACAAAAGAAAAAAAGAAATAAAAAGGGAAAAGTAGAAAAAGAAAAAGCGGTCTGAGAGAGGTCTTAACTCTATGCAAGTATAAAAACCTGCGTTAGAATCCCCAGAAACCATGTGGAAAAGCCAGGTGTGGGTCATGTGTCTGTGATCCTAGTGCCTCTACTGTGAGATGGGAGGTGGAGACAGAAGATTCCAGAGACTCTGGAGACAGCTAGCCTAACATGTGCAGTGGCAAAGAACAAGAGACGGAAGTTGAGGATCAATGTTGACTTCTAACCTCCATATATGTGTGATATGATGTGTGCACCCATCATGACTGTGCATGTGCGCGCGCGCACGCGCGCGCGCGCGCGCGCGCGCACACACACACACACACACACACACACACACACATCACGTACATACACACACACACCACGTACATACACAAAAGAGAAAAGAAGAAAGAATGGGAGAGAGAAAGAAAGCAAATAAGCCAGTAGGAAGGGATGTTTCATGGTATTGTTTGGTGCCGACTCAAGTGGATTTCTGGGCGCACAGTCCACTGCTTATGTCTGCTATCTGAAGGGTGATTGGGGTGGCCAGTTTTTCTGTGACATGGAATCAGAGCTGCAGAGGAATCCAAAGCATGAAAGCATAGCTGTAAGGCCAGCAAGGCCCCAGTGGTAAAAATGCTCCATGCTGGACCTGCCCTCTGATTCTCCAGTCCCAGGAGAGACAAGAAACACTAGGTAATCCCAGCTGGCTTACTACACAGGGGAGTGAAGAAAGAGATACACAACATGAAAAGGGCACCAGGGCCTCAGCAGGGCAGACCAGGTTTCTTAAAAGGTGAAGATCCATGTGGACACCACTATAGACCTTGCCCTTGAGTTCCACCTACTGCCAGGGACAATTTAAGCCCCTCTGCAGCTCAGCTGTTCCCTTTGCTGTGCCAGCCATACCAGGCAAAGACTTCTCTATTCCTAAACTCTCTATTCCTAGACAACCATCAACCGTAGAGTATACCTACAGGGTGTGAGGAGACCTGGTGGATATAGTAGTCTTGCTGGCCTAGAACAGCCAGTGTGGACTGCACCCTAACCAAGCCTCCTATATACTTAACACTCAAAGGAAACACCCAACTGGGCTGTGAACATTGCTAGCAGCATGCTCTTCCCAGCTCCAGGCTGTGGCACCTGTCCCCAAGCTGGGACAGCAGCTCTGGGAACACAGCCCCTGGTGCTGCCTCTTCCCTGCTCCCACACACAACCAGACCAGGACAAGGCAGGCCCAGTGAAGCACACACAGCCCTCCTGAGGCCACTTCCCTCCCAGCCAACTCCTGACTCCCTAAAACACACTCATGATATTGTAGTGACCCATAGCAAAGCCACATAAAGTGGGCTAAGAGCACTCATCAAGAAGGGATTGAAAAATGTGGGGTACACATGGTGAGATACTGGCTTTGACAAAGAAGGATTTGCACCATGTACAGGAGCATGGCTGAACATGCTGCTTAAGGATATTATGGAAAGTCAAGCAAGCCAGTCACAGACAGAAAAGGGACACACGGCTCTACTTGTGAGGTATCCACCACGGTCAAGCCAGACATTCATAAGATTGCAATGGTGGGCAGTAGGAGCAGACACATGCTCTAGATATCTACTATAGGACACTGTGCTTACGGCTGACAATTGGCCATGATTGACACCAGGCGTGTTATGAACTTTATGTGTGGCTTTTCTCGTTGCTGCCACCTAATACTAGGTCAAGGGGAACTTAGAGGAGGAGTGGATTTTTTTGTAGTTCAGTTTCACAGCAGGGGGCTCGGCGGCTGGGGCTCTGAAGACAAGATGTTCACACACAAGCCTGTGGGAGACATTTCACACCGAAACCATTATGCTTAGAATCTGTTAAGAGGATAGACATCCTGAAAAGTGCTCTCACCTGCTATAAGAAAGCCAAAAATAGAAGGGAGGTGGGGAAAGAGCCCATCTGGATGTTCTGACGGAGAAGGCCACGCTGTTCTCACTAGAGACCTAGGCAAGGGGATGGTGAAGGATTCACGTGCAACCTCCGCCCTAAGAGAATCAGGAGGATGCCTGCACTGCTGCTTATGACAGGGTTCCTCTTTCTTTTCTTTCCACTTCTCATAATAACAACTTCTATTGAATTCAGTATTGAGACAAGGTCGTATTCTGTAGCCCAGGTTGGTGGAGAACACACTCTATAGCCCAGCCCGAGCTCAAAGCAATCCTCCTGCCCCAGCCTCCAGAGTACTGGGATTATAGGTATGAGCCACCACGCCCAGCAATATTTTTTTAATTATGATAACATTTTCCATTCTACCGGACTGTGAAATTATAATGAACACAAACTTCGGTACCTAAACTCCAGACCTTGAACTGGCTGGCTGACTGCTATCAGCTGCCATTGTGGGTGGCAGATTCTTCCAGTGTGAGAAATGAGAGAGGCAAGGAAGCAAGGACCCCCAGTGAGAGGTTCTTGGGGCCATCAGGACTCAGCCTACATCCACCTTTTCCTCTCCAAATCACAAGTGTACTTACCTAGTATGTGAACTAGCTGTGGCCGCTCGCACATGGCTGACTCTTGTAAACTAGGATCAGACCAGTTTGTATGGCACTTCCTTACAGCCATGGAACCTGGCTCTGCCAGGGCAGCCCCTGGGCAGGGGTACACAGGTTCACAGACACAGAAACCACATGGAACCACATGGGCTTGGCCTGCGCTCTTCTTGCAGAAAACACTCCAATGTCTACGCGTTTCTGTGCCTCAAAGCTTAGTTACAAGAAGGTAAACCAGGTTCCTCCTCCCCCAGTGTAGAGTGAAAAACTGCCGGCGAATGCTATAAGGGTATAAATTCACAACCACACATTTGCTTTCTGAGAGAAGAGGGTCAAGACAGCCTTGTGCCCTGCTTTTTTAATTCTGCACCTTGGTAGAAAGAAGGCCCCCGGCCTTCTTCGCTCCACCCACACCACAAGCCGGAGGCACTCCCTCCCGCAACTCTGCTCTCTAGTTTGGGACCCAAAACCACGGCCAGAACCATTTCTGGTGTCCTGCTGTTCTACCAGTGAGCACCCAGATCTGTGAGTCACCGCCGGCTTCACCACCAGCTTCCTATATTTACAGGCAGCCTGCAAAAGGGGGCTTTGAGCGTTTCACCACCTTGTGGAGAAAGCCTGAATCTAGCCGGGAAGCAGAAGGTTTTGTTTTTTGTTTTTAAATCCTAACTGTTTTTTTAAACAGGCGAGGTCAACGGACAGGCGGATCTTTTTCCTCGGTAAACTGGCCAGGCCAGGGTCCTCTCACCAACTCCCAAACGCAAGCAAACAGTAATTCAGTGGCCTCCGCACATCCTCAGCATCCCACTGCTGTATGTCCATCCCGGAAAGGGGGACCTGGGAAAATTTTAAGCCACCTGCCCCAAAATAAAAATCTAAAAAGGCCCCGGCGGCACCATCTCGGTGGAGGTACTGTAGAGACAAGTCGCGAATCCCTGGCGGTGGCGCACCTGCGCGTCCACACCCAGCGCAGCGTCACCCGCGGCTCCCTAGGCCTGCGCAAGGCTGGCCCTGCTCCCGCACACCGCGGGAAACCTGGGCGGTGAAATAAATGGCCACTGGAGCGCGAGAAATCTCCTAGAGAGGCAAAGACGATCCTCAACCCAGGCAAGGCCTCCGGACCCCTGATCACGGGGGTTGGGAGGGAGAGGTCGAGCAAGCCCCGCCACCCTGCTCCATCCCGGTGCCATCCTGCTCCATCCCGGTGCCACCCCGAGAGTCGCCACCCTGCGCCATCCCATCCACCCTGGGTGTCGTCACCCTTCTCTATTCCGGTGCCATCTCCGCCACTCTGGGCGTCACCACTTCGCTCCATCCCGGTGTCATCCCCGGCACCCCGCGCCACCTCCAGCCCGCATCCGCCGGCCCTAGATATTCGCTGCCAGGTGCCGGGCGGAGCGTAAAGGACCCTGATGAGCGCGCCCCTTGTCCCCTCCCCGGTCAGCTGTGGGGTGCGTGGGATCCCAAGGACCGCGACACTGCTCACCAAGGTTCCCCACGATCAGGCTTCGGGCGGCGGCGTCCGACGGCCCGGCTCAACCATCGCAGTGTCGCTGCGGCGGGCGGGGGCCGCGCGTCACCGCGGGCAGCGCCCCGAACCCCGGCCCGCCCCTGCGGGCGCTCCAGCCGGCGCCGGCCCAGTGTCGCCCGCCCCCTGGCTTCCCCAGATCGCTTCGCTTATTCTTAAGAAACAAGTCTCAGGTCCGTTAAAGTGAGAAACGACATTGTGGAAAATGACCCTGGGGCTGCAGAGGACCCTGCTGCGCCAGGCGGGGTTCTAAAAACCAGCCAGCTCAAATATGCCTGCGGGTCGCCGAGGGCCACGCGCGTATGAGGGACTATCCGTGGTAGGAATCACTCACCCTCATTGCGTGCTGGATGTGAGCAGCCATGAGCAGCGCCCGCGAGTTGCACGTGGGTGTTCCAACCCTTAACCCTTGGCTTCCCGGCTCCAAGAGCGGCTTTCCAAGGCTCGGTGGGGAGAGAAACGCTTTCAGGCTTCAGCGAGCAATTGTTATTCCTATCCCAACACTCACTCACAGCTCTGCCCTCCCGCTTCTCTCTGCCCCCTGCCCCGTCTTATACTGGAGATGGAACCTAGGGCCAAGTGCTTTGCCAATAAGCTGTATCTCAGCACTGTGTTGCCTCACTGATTTGTTTTTTCCTGTGATAGGGTGTCCTAGGGTCCTTGATGAAAAGCAACTTAAGGAAAAATAAGTTATTTCAGCTTGCAATTCCAGTCTATCATTTTGGGAAGCGCAAGGCAGGAACTTCGAACAGCTAGTTACATCATATCTGCAGTCAAGAACTGAGAGGAAGGAATGCTTGCTTGCTGGCTTGTTTGCTTGCTTGCTTGTGTTCAGCTCCATTTCTTCACTTTTATACAGTTGGGGGGTGGGGGTGCTGCATAGGAATGGTACCACCCACAGGGAACTGGGTCTTCGCACATCAATTAATTAAGATGATTCCTTGCAGAAATGCCCACAGGTCAGACCAGTGTAAACAAACTCTCATCGAAACTCTCTTCCCAGGTAACTCCATCTAGCTTGTGCCAAGTTGACAATTAAATCACATCCAGGGATTGTGGTATACACCTTTCATTCCCAGCAACTGGGAGGCTGAGGCAGACAGAAATCTCTGCACCTGGTCCATATACTACATAGTGAGTTCCAGGGGGAGCCAGGGCTACATAATGAGACACTGTTTCTAAATTAATATAGAGTAGCCTAACCATAGCATAGGCTCCTTGGGTGTCCTGGAACTTACAATATTGACCAGACTGGCCTCAACTTACAGTGAGCCCCTGCATCTGCCCCTGGAGTGCTGGGATTACAGGCACAGTGACAACTGGCCTTTTTTAAAAAAAACAAAAACAAAAACAAAAACAAAAAACAAACAAAAAAACTTTTTTTTAAAGATGTATTTATTTATTATGTATACAGTGTTCTGTTTGTATGTATGTCTGCACACCAGAAGAGGGCACCAGATCTCATTATAGATGGTTGTGAGCCACCATGTGGTTGCTGGGAATTGAACTCAGGACCTCTGGAAGAACAGTCAGTGCTCTTAACCACTGAGCCATCTCTCCAGTTGGGCCTTTTTTTTTTTTTTTTTTATTCTGTGACAGGTCTCACTATCTTCCTCTGGCTAGGCAGCTCTTGAACTTGCAATATTCTTGCCTCAGCCTTCTAAGTAGCTCAGATTACAGGTCTGTACCTCCATGTTTGTTTTCTTTCCCACTTCTAAATGTGGCCAGGTGTGATGGCATAATCCCAGTCTGGGTCAGGAGGATTGTCAGAGGTCAACCTGGGCTACATAGTAAGTATCAGACCAGCAGCCGGGCGGTGATGGCACACGCCTTTAATCCCAGCGCTCGGGAGGCAGAGGCAGGCAGATCTCTGTGAGTTCGAGGCCAGCCTGGTCTACAGAGTGAGTTCCAGGAAAGGCGCAAAACTACGCAGAGAAACCCTGTCTCGAAAAAAACAAAAACAAAACAAAACAACAACAGACCAGCATGGGCTACAGAATAAGATTCTATCTCAAAACAGAACAACAAACCTCACAAATATATATATAATCTGTCTGGGCCTTCACCCGACAGAGTGAGTTCTGAGCTGCTGACGGACTGAATGACAGGATAAATCCAGGGAGGGTGAACTCTGGAGTGAAGAGTTTCATTCAGGTAGACCATGATCTAGCAGAACACATGCACCACACACACACACACACACACACACACACACACACACACACACACTGCCAAGGCTCTAAGTCTGCAGAGCACAGAGCGCTGGGCCCTGGAAGCAGATGCTTTTGCAAGTAGACCCTTAGGAGCAGTGCTGAGGGTCACCTCTCCCAAAGCTCCTGCAGTCTCCCATCCTGGAGGCAGGAAACAAGAACCACTTACTAATGATTGCAGGAAATTGTATCTGATAGCACAGGGTTCTGCCCTGCAAGGCCTGCTCTCCAGCTGTGGCCAATGGATTCCTTAAAGAAGCTGTTCAAAGGTTCTGAGATTACAGATACATGGGAAGAAATGTAAGTACCATGAGGAGCCAGGTGTGGTAGCTTTGTCTGTAATCCCAGCACTCAGGAGCTAAAATGGAAGGATTTCAAGTTCAAGGCCAGCCTGCGAGATAGAAGACTCTGTATTAAAGAGAAAAATAAACAAGCTAACAAAAAGAATTGTTAAGTCCCATGAACAGCAGAGTGCCTAGATTCTTTGGGTTTTTTTTTTGTTTTGTTTTGTTTTGTTGGTTGGTTTTGGTTTTTGTTCAGAAGCAGTTGTAGATGGGTTAGCATCAATGGCAACAAGCCTGGTCAGAGTTTGGCTCCATGGTAGAGCACTTAACTAATTTGTGAGGCCCTGAGTTCAACACACACACACACACACACACACACACACACACACACACACACACACACACACAAACCGGGGGGGGGGGGGGATGGTCGAGCCCTGAGTCTCCAGGTGACAATACCAGAGAAATCTCAGTGGACTGAAAACAAAAGCCATACCCCAGGCTGGGCAGTGGAGGCACAGGTCTTTAATCCCAGCACTCAGGAGGCAGAGGCAGGCAGATCTCTCTGAGTTTGAGGCCAGCCTGGTCTACAGAGTGAGATCCAGGACAGCCAGGCCTACACAAAGAAAAACCCTAGCCGGGCGATGGTGGTGCACGCCTTTAATCCCAGCACTCGGGAGGCAGAGGCAGGCGGATCTCTGTGAGTTCGAGGCCAGCCTGGGCTACCAAGTGAGTTCCAGGAAAGGTGCAAAGCTACACAGAGAAACCCTGTCTCAAAAAACGAAAACAAAACAAAACAAAACAAAAAAAAACAAACAAACAAGAAAAACCCTGTCTCTCTCCCCCACACACACAAAGCCATACATACCCAGAACAAGGGTCTTTTCCAATGAAGACAGATCACTGCTCGCTCCCCAGGTGTGGGGCCACATCGCAGGCCAGTTGGAGAGCTCTGGTGCTGCCAGGAGTCTTGGAGTCTCTACCAGCCACACAGGCAGAATCATCTGTACCCTGGCTCTACTTTGAATGCCTCGGCCAACTTGTTCTAGGGACCTTTCCATAAAACCTTAACTGCAGGGAGGGCAGGGAGGGAGCAGGAGAGCAAGTGCTCTCAGAGGGAAGCTGCCCAGACCACAAGATGAAGAGCTCTAGGACATGCGGCTGAGGATGACATCGAATTCCTGGTCACCTTGCCTACACCCCTCAAGCGCTGAGATAAAAACCCATGTGCCACTGTACCCAGATCCTTTATTTTTTAAATGCTTTATTTGAGACAGATTCCCATATAGCCCAGGCTAACCTTGAACTTGCTACATAGCTGAGGCTAACCTTGATCCTCCTGCCTCCACCTCCCAAGTGCTGGGACTGCACAGGTACACCCAAATGGAAACAATCTTATGTTGATTTTGGTTTATTAGGCTGTTGTGAGTTATATCAGAAACGTAGATACATTTGAAAATTCACAAGCTACATCAGTTTCATTGGCTACAATGGACCTAGTATTCTTGATTTTGCCTGATAGTTGGCCATTGCTAATCACAGGTTCATGTCAATCTTTTCTTTTTTTTTTTTTTTTTGTCAATCTTTTCTTAAAGGTTTATTTTATTAGTTAGTTACTGTGTGTATGTGGGGTGTGTGTGTGTGTGTGTGTGTGTGTGTGTGTGTGTGTGTGTGTTTATATGCAGAAGCTAGAGCAGAGCATCAGGTCCCCCTGGAGGGTGGAGTTACAGGAGGTTGTGAACTGTATGATATGGGTGCTGAGAATTGAACTCAGGTCTTCAGAAAGAGGAGCAGGGGCTCTTAACTACTGAGCCAGCTCTCCTGCCCCTTACATTCCAATCTTAATTTCTAATATTGCTTTTCAGATGGCACATTCTACTTCCCACAATGATGAGGGCAGTGGGAACAGCAGTGATAATGGCCTACAGACATAGGAAACAGTCTATGGGGTCCAGATAAGAAGTCTCTTAAGAAGTCTCACTAACCTGTGACCACAGAACTGTTCCGGTACAGTGATGTCAGGTGCAGCTTTGGTGGCAGGTTGTTCAAGGTACAGTTAGTTTAGTATGAACTGAGTGCCAGTTGGGAGATACACTTGGGCTGGAGCCCAAGGACAGAGGCAGGAGTCCTTTCCTCCAACAGCTCTCCTGGGCGGGGCTCATGGAAGTGACCAGGTGACCAAACTTTCTTTCTCCATCTCCATCTTAGGGTAGTTGTTCTTTTATAGACCTGATGACAGGGTTGCATCTGCTGTTGTTGATAAGCTCGTACACCTGGCGTTTCTGATATAATTTGGTGTACTTTCAGGTAGCGTTATTGATTGACGTGAGTAAATTATTCACCAGTTTGTATCTTTTGCTTTGCTGACAGGTGATGGCTGTCTCTTGTGTAAACAAGGTGTACAGAGTCAGTCTTTCTTGGCATTTATACTCAAAGTGAAGTGACTCGGGTCAAGGCTGTTGCTTTCGAAAACAGAATCATTCAAAGCTGGGCACATTCAGATAGATTTGGAGCAGGTCAGTCTGGTCTCTGCTCTCTTAATAACACAGCACAGATTGACTAACTCAGACAATAGGAAGCTATCATCCATGGTCTTGAAGACGGGAAGTCCAAGGCCAAGAGGCTGGTGGCATTGGTTTCTCTTGCGACCTCCATTGGCATATGGCCATCTTCTTGCTGTGTCCTCATACAGTCTTTCTTTTATGTCTCCGCATCCCAGTGTCTTAAAGACCTGTCTCCAATAGCTGCATTGAAGGCTAGGGTTCAACATATGAATTGTTGGTGGCTTGTGAGAGATAACTCAGTCCATAACAAGTCTGAAACATACCTCTTCCCTTTTACAGTGGCATTTTGTGTTACATACCCATCTTCAAAATTTGGTGGATCCAAATATACCCAGTAATAATTGGCAATTTATATTGTATGGCTTTAGTGATGTATGAACTATGGTAGGATATATTGTCTGTTGAGATCCCATGTGGAAGCCATAAGTGACTTCTCAGAGGAAAATGTTTGTGTATATGTGTGTATGTGCATATGTATGTATATATATATATGTATATATATGCATTCCATACACTGTGATTGTAGTTATCCTATCAAGTCTGTAACACAATGTTCTTATGTGCCACAGACACTTGGAACATGACTAGCTTCGCTGGTCAAAAGGGCCAAACGCAAGGGTGTTGCCTTACAGACCCCTCATCACTTCTCCCCTCTGAGCCCCATTCAAATTTACTCGGCAAGCAGAAACATATGCCCAAGTTTTGTACATATTGTTCCCAAAGTTCACTTTTTGTATTGAAAGACAAGACTTGCAATGAGCTGTCTCCTCTCACTTTGCAGCATTGCCCCAGTCACATGGGTCCCCGGAACTAGTGCTGGGACAGGCTCTTGGTCTCCCATCCTGGCATGCCTGTGTGTGTAGCCAGGCATCTGGGTAGCTGCTGCTTCCTTCCTGTGGAGCCTGTAGATGTGCTGTGTCTAATATGAGATGTCTCAGTGGTTACGAGCACTGGCTGCTCTTCCAGAGGACCTGAGTTCAATTCCCAGCAACCACATGGTGGCTCACAACGATCTATAATGGGATCTGATGCCCTCTTCTGGCATGCAAGAATACATGCAAATAGAGCACTTATATACATAAAATACGTAAATAATATATATGGCCAGCAGGACTCTGTCGCTGGCCTGGGTCCCTCGGGACTAAATTGTGGCACAGAGCACAGATGGCAGAGTTGGCAAGCTGTGAAATCAAGGCCACGAAGACACGCTGTATTAGTTACATCTGGTTGCTATCACAGAATACCTGGCAGAGCCATTTAAGGGAGGAGAGGGTGACTTTGGCTCAAAGTTCAGAGGGGGACAGTCCATCTGGTGGGGAAAGTATGGTGGCTGAAGAGGCTCTTTTTTGTAGAGGGAGAAACTTCAGGGATGGATTTTTATATCTTGGAGGATTAGAAAACAGAGTTCTGGCCAGAACCAGAGGTGACTATTACCTGCAGGACCACCAGAAGTTTCCATCTGCCTGTGAGACTCCATGTCCAAAGGTTCCACAAGCGCCTAAAGCATCACCACCTGCTGGAGATAGGGTGTCCAAACCCTGTGGCCATCAGATCCCAACACAGCACTGCCTTCCACGGTGAGCGCAGGTTCTGTTACACTGTGATGGGTGGTGGAAAAGGAACTTTCACTGCCTGGTTCTAAGGTGGCTGCAAAAAGGGAACACTGTTTGCTTTCAGAGCAGAGAGAAAAATACCCAATCCTGGGTGCAAAGCAAGAACAGTCCAGTCCTTAGAGGACACACCAAGGACAAGGCAGTTCATTCATGAAGAACTTACCCGTATCTTATTTGCTTATTGTTTTATTTATTCATTCATGAGACACGGTCTCATGTAGCCCAGGCTGGCCCTAAACTCACATTCTTCCCACCTCCATCTCCTCAGTGTTAGGATTACAAGCATGAATCACCATGCCCAACTACTCCAATTTCCTTCCTTCCCTCCCTCCCATCCTTCCTCCTTCTCTCTTTTCTTTTTTTTTCTTTTTTTTTTTTTTGGTTTTTCGAGACAGGGTTTCTCTGTGTAGCTTTGCACCTTTCCTGGAACTCACTTGGTAGCCCAGGCTGGCCTCGAACTCACAGAGATCCACCTGGCTCTGCCTCCGGAGTGCTGGGATTAAAGGTGTGCGCCACCACCGCCCAGCCCTTCTCTCTTTTCTTTTTGAAAGCATCTAGATAGAAAACAATGAGCATGCTTAGGAAACCAACAACTCATTAAGCAGAACACATGGAAAACAGGAGGGACATAATCTTAGAATTCCAAAATACAGGAAGTCTCAGTGTTCACCATGGCAGCACTTGTATTGCTACCAAAATTGGGATGACACATGATTAGCATGGTCCCTGTACAAGGAAAACACGAAACCTGTGAAGGGTTGTGCATTTTAAAAAGAAAAAGAATTCTTGGGCCAGATGCCTACAATTCAGCACTTGGGAGACTAAGGCTGGAGAATTGCTATGACTTCAAGGGCATCCTGGGTTACATGGAAAAAGAAAAAGTAGGATTCAGGGAGAACTGTCAGAAATCTGTATCTAGAAAATATCCCCTTCAGGAAAGGAAGTGAAGCAAAAGACTTTTTTTAGCTTGGCGTGGTGACTCCTTCAATCTCAACACTCAGGAGGCAAAGGCAAGTGGATCTCTGTGGGTTCAAGGCCAGCCAGGTCTACAGAGCAAGTTCCAGGATAGCCAGGTTCTACACAGAGAAACCCTGTCTTGAAAAAACAAACAAACAAGCAAAGAATAGAAAAAGTATACTCGGGAATAAAGGCACATTCTAAAAAGTATTTATTTATTCATTTGTGTGTGTGTGTGTGTGTGTGTGTGTGTGTGTGGTTTTGTTTTTAGACAGGGTTTGTCTGTGTAGCCCTGGCTTTCCTGGAACTCATTCTGTAGACCAGACTGGCCTCTGCCTCCCAAGTGCTGAAATTAAAGGCTTGCACCACCACCACCTGGGCTAAAATTTATTTTTTAAGATCTATTTTATTATTTTTATTTGTGGATATGTGTGAATCTGTATAAATGCATGCCACGTCTGTGCAGTACCCACAGAGATCAGAAGAGGGCATCAGATCCCCTGGAGCTGGAGTTGCAGGAAGTTGTGAATTGCTCAACATGGGCACTGGAATTGAATTAGGTCCTCTGCAAGAGCAGCAAACACTCTTGACTAATGAACTCTCTCTCTCTCTCCAGCCCTACATTCTACTATTTTTAATTTTTAGGTTTATTTTTTATTTTATATGTATAAGTGTTTTGCATGTATGTCTGTGTACCACATGTGTGCTATGCCTGGGCTACCAGAAGAGGGTATCAGAGTCCCTTAAACAGAAGTTACAGATGGTTGTTAGCTGCCCATGTAACTGCTCGAAATCAAACTGAGATTCTCCAGAAGAGTAGTCAGTGTTCTTAACTGCTGAGCCATCTCTCCAGCACGTTCCACACCACTAAAACTTAAAAGCATCTTGAAAGTAAGCGTGAATGAAACAGAGAAAACAAACTGTGGATAAATCCCCAACAACCCTGCCCTAAGGCAGGCGTATCTATCTTACCATCTAACAAAATAGACTGAAGTCAACATGCATTTCCAGAAATAAAGATGACCACTCAGTACAAAGAATTCAACTCATTAGGAAGTCATATGAATTTTCAATGTATATGTACACGATGATATAACTTAAAACATAGAGAGCAAAATTTGACAGTATTAAGAAAAATGCAAAACTCTATAATGATCATGAGAGAAATTAATGCCCCTGTTTCAGTAATTATTAGTAGTTGGGCATAGTGGCACTTAGGAGGCTGAGGCAGGAGGATCACTTGAGCTCGAGAATTCCAGAGCACCCTGGGCAGAATAGTGAGATCTTATATTTTAAAAAAAAAGTTATAAGGGGGCTAGAGAGGTGGCTCTATGGTTAAGAGCACTGGCTGCTCTTCCAAAGGACCTTCATTTCTAGTACTCACATGGTGGCTCACAGCTACCTATAACTCCAGTCCTAGGGGATCCAAAGCCTTCTTCTGGCCTCCTCAGCCACCAAGCACACACATGGTGCACACATATATGTGCAGACAAAACAGCTATGCATACAGAATAAAATAAAAATGAAAAAAAAACCAGATGAACAAATAAGTGAAGCCTAACCACACATAAATTCTGATTAGCATTAACAAACCTGACCTGATAGACTCATCTAGAAAGCTGCTGTCAGTGACATAATGTTTTTAAACACAAGCAGAAATTCTGAATACCACCCATATTCTAAACAAGTTTTTAAAAAAATTCAAAGAATTAAAATCACATAGAGCATATTGTCTGACCATAATGCAATTAAGCTAGAAATCAGTAACAAGATAGCCAGAGTGTAGCCATATGCTTGGAAATAAAAAATACACTTTGAATAACACATTTTGGTCAAAGAATAAACATGATGTGTTAGAAAACGCTTTTAAAGATGCCATGATGAGAACTGTAGTTATAGAGGTGAGATACTGTAAAAACCACCCTTGGTACTCCACAGCCCAAATGACTACAGCAGGTCAAAGTATCTAAAAGGCAAGAAAGGGGCTTACACAGCCAAGGGCAGAGTTGCTATTACAAGTGTACACATTTAAAATTCAGATGCCTAGCCAGGAGTGGTGACACATGCCTGTAATCCCAGCACATCATGGGTGGAGAAAGAAGGAGCAGAGATCAGGCCATCCTTGATGACATACTGATTTTAAACTAGTCCAACCTACTTGAGACCCTATAAGAATGACAGTGATTAAGAAATCAAATGTAACCAGGTGGTGATGGCACATGCCTTTAATCCCAGCACTCAGGAGCCAGGTAGACCTCTGTGAGTTCAAGGCCAGCCTGGTCTACAGAGTGAGTTCCAGGATAGTGGCAAGGACTTTTTCACAGAGAAACCCTGTCTTGAAAAAACAAAAAACAAATGAGAAAAAAGAAAGAAAGAAAGAAAGAAAGAAAGAAAGAAAGAAAGAAAGAAAGAAATCAAATATTAGAGGAAGAGCAACGAAAGAGATATCTGGATAGAGAGGGCCATTGTGGGGTTAGGGAGAAATCTGGTGCCAGGGAAACTCCTGGAAATCTGCAAGGATGACCCCAGCTAAGACTCCTAGCAATGGTGGAGAGGGTACCTGAACTGGCCTTCTACTGTAATCAGATTGGTGACTACCCTAACTGTCATCATAGAAGCTTCATCCAGCAACTGGTGGAGGCAGATGCAGAGACCCACAGCCAAGCACTGGACTGAGCTCCTGGAGTCCAGTTGGAGAGAGGAAGGAGGGATTATATAAGTTGGGGAGTCAAGATCATGATGGGGAAACCCAGAGAGAGAGATGACCTGAGCTCGGGAGAGCTCATGGACTCTAGACTGATAGACAAGGAACCTGCATGGTACCAAACTAGGCCCTCAGTAAGTGGATGACAGTTGTGTAGCTTGGTCTGTTTGGGGGCCCCTAGATGTGCGATCAGGATCTGTCCCTAGTACATGAGCTGGCTCTTTAGAACCTATTCCCTATGATAGGATGCCTTGCTCACCCTTGATGCAGGGAGGAGAAGCTTGGTCCTGCCTCAACTTGATATGCCATGCTTTGTTGATTCCCATGGGAGACCTTATTCTTTCTGAGTAGTGGATGGGGGTGGTGGTGGAAAGGAGGTAGGGGGAGGGAACGGGAGGAGAGGAGGGAGGGGAAACTGATTGGTATGTAAAATAAATTTTTAAAAAATTAATTTTAGCCGGGCGGTGGTGGCACACGCCTTTAATCCCAGCACTCTGGAGGCAGAGCCAGGTGGATCTCTGTGAGTTCGAGACCAGCCTGAGCTACTAAGTGAGTTCCAGGAAAGGCGCAAAGCTACACAGAGAAACCCTGTCTCCAAAAACCAAAAAAAAAAAAAAATTAATTTTAAAAAAAGAAATCAAATGTTGCAGTGGTGGCACACACTTTTAATCCCAGCACTCAGGAGGGAGTGTACCAGTCCAGGAGTTCTTTTTCTTTTCTTCTTCTTCTTCTTCTTCTTCTTCTTCTTCTTCTTCTTCTTCTTCGCCTTCTTCCAATAACCACATTGAGAACATTCAGATTAGTATCCACAATGAATAACCAGACTTGCACTTACTCTGTAGTTTTTCTTGGTCTACAACACAAGAATGCCCCTTACTCAACAGCGGGCACACTTTGCCATGAGTATCAAACTCGAATGAAATGAGAGGAGGAGGAGTTAATAACTATAAGACAAAACTCATGAAATAAGAGGGAAAGGACAATAGAAAAACAAACTGAGCCAGTAGTCTACTCTAAAAATATCCATGGAGGCTCTATTTTTGTGGCAGTCCATGAAGCTGAATATATCCTTCCCAGCCACTGGCTGTCAGAAACTCACCCAAGCAGAGGAAGAATGAAAACTTGACACTTTCTGAGAAGCACATGGCCACAGAAGTAGTTGCTGATGCTCTGGGTGAAGAGTGGAAGGGTTATATTAGTCCCAAGACAGCCAGGACTACACAGAGAAACTCTGTCTCAAAAAACCAAAACCAAAAACAAAACAACAACAGCAACAATAAAAAACAACCAACCAAACAAACAAAAAAACCCAAGAGTGGAATTATATCATTTACAGGCAAATAGATGTGAGTGGAGACAATCATATTAAGTGAATTAGGTTACTCCAGAAAGAATAGGTTAATCCAGAAATATCAAATGTCTTCTTTCCTATGTGGTTCCTAGATTTTTAAAGACTTATTTTATTTGTGTGTATCTGAGTGTGAGTTTGTGCATGTGAGTGCAGTGCCTAAGGAGACCAGAAGAGGGCACCAGACACCTTGGAGGTGGAGTTCAAGGTGACTGTGAGCTGCCTAATCTGGGTGCTGGGAACTGAGCTCTGGATCTCTGAAAAAAGCAGCGAGCACTCCTAACCTCTGAGCCATCCCTCCACTCACCCTTCCCTCTCCCCAGCCACACACCTGATTTTACATAAGATACATAAAATATATACAGGAAGTAGAAAGAAGTCTAGGAGAACAGAGGAGATTAATAGGAGGGCTCCTGAGAGGTCAGAAAGGGGAGCGGAGAGCTCTGGAGAGTGTGCTCAAGGAGCATTATACGTCTACATGAAAATGTTCTTACATAGCATAGTACCACATACAATGAGTGTGTGCTAGTGGGAACACACACACACACACACACACACACACACACACACACACATTGAGACAAGGTCTCTAATTTATTTTATTTTATTTTTTCTCAAGACAGGGTTTCTCTGTAGCCCTGCTGTCCTGGAACTTACTGTGTAGACCACACTGGCCTCACACTCACAGAGATCCACCTGCCTCTGCCTCCGGAGTGCTGGGATTAAGGTATATGCCACCACTGCCTAGCTTGAGACAAGGTCTCTACATAGCTTGGTCTGTCCTGGAAGTTACTATGTAGACCAGGCTGGCCTTAAACTACAGAGGTCCACCTGCCTCTGCTTCCCAAGTTCTGGGATTAAAAGTGAGTACCACCACACCTGACCTTCTCAAATCTATTTTGTTAGCTAGTAGAATAGCAAGATGGCTTTGGGGACAAGGCTGTTGGTACACCCAAGGATTTTTTTCTATCTATTTTAGGAACTTAGAAAAATAACAAATCAAACTCGAATGAAATGAGAGGAGGAGGAGTTAATAACTATAAGACAAAACTCATGAAATAAGAGGGAAAGGACAATAGAAAAACAAACTGAGCCAGTAGTCTACTCTAAAAATATCCATGGAGGCTCTATTTTTGTGGCAGTCCATGAAGCTGAATATATCCTTCCCAGCCACTGGCTGTCAGAAACTCACCCAAGCAGAGGAAGAATGAAAACTTGACACTTTCTGAGAAGCACATGGCCACAGAAGTAGTTGCTGATGCTCTGGGTGAAGAGTGGAAGGGTTATATAGTCCCAATCAGTGGTGGGAACCACCAACAAGGTTTTCCCAGGAAGCAAGGCTCATGACTCATGGCAAAGTGTGCCCGCTGTTGAGTAAGGGGCATTCTTGTGTTGTAGACCAAGAAAAACTACAGAGTAAGTGCAAGTCTGGTTATTCATTGTGGATACTAATCTGAATGTTCTCAATGTGGTTATTGGAAGAAGGCGAAGAAGAAGAAGAAGAAGAAGAAGAAGAAGAAGAAGAAGAAGAAGAAGAAGAAGAAGAAGAAGAAGAAGAAGAAAAGAAAAAGAACTCCTGGACTGACAGATAACGATGGTGCCTTGGCAGCTGGGACTAGAAGAAGCTAGCAGAATCTGAAAGGTTTTCAATCTCTCTAAAGTTGATGTCAGATGATATGTTGTCAGAAAGCCCTTCAAGAAGGTAAGAAGCCCAGGACCAAAGCCCCCAAGGCTCAGTGTCTTGTTACTCCACATGCCCTGAAACACAAATGCCAATGTATTTATCTGAGGAGACAACTCACTAAGAAAAATAAGGTGGAGTCTGTGTAATGTGCTAAAATTTCGGCCAAGAGAATGAAAGAAGCCAAAGAAAAATGCCAGGAACAGATGGACAAAAGACAGACAGAGGCTGTCCTCGCCGAGAGCTTCTGCTTCTAAGTCCAGGCAAAAATAAGAATCTTTAAGAGTAACAAAGAAATAATCAGATCTTTAAAAACCCATAAAGGGCTTGGAAGGTGAAGAAGAGCTTGTTGTTTAAGAGTGAGGACCTGAGTTCAAACCCTGACACCCACATAAATCTGTACCGTGGGGCTTGAGGGTACACATAGGCTCCCTTGCTATTTAGCCAAGCAAAAACAGCAAGCTCCAGGTTCAGTGAGAGACTCTGTCTCAAAAAACTAAGCAATAAAGGAAGACATCCGTTTTGGACCTCTGACCTCTGCATGCATGCATACACATGAGTGGGCACACCACACACATGGGCAAGTGAATGCCCAAATGCATGCACGTAATACATACATACAAGTATCATTCAATTCACAAATCTCAGATAAATTTACTAAAATGTGTCAGATATTTTAAAATGAGAGGTTTTGTAAATTCTGTGCCAATAAATTCAAAAATTAAAGATAAAATGGAAAAACTCTGGAAACATAACAAAATTAGCTTTAAAAAAGATTTTTAGAGATACCGAATCAATGGATTAAAAAAATCTTTCCCCAAATAAAATTCTAAGCACAGATGGCCTCATTGGCAGCTTCTACCAACCCAATGTGTAGGGGAGAAGATGAAAATCTGTGTGGGTTTGAGTTTTTTTGTTGTTAAATTTTTTTATGTTTTGGAGATAGAGTCTCTCTATGTAGCTTAGGATGACCTAAATTCTACTGTTTAAGCCTCCTGAATGCTAGGATTATGGGCATATGCTATCATATGCAGTCCAAAAAGTTATTGAACGCAAAATGTGTACTAGTGTCAAAACACACAACAATATCAAAAGAATCACACAACCTTGCAGGGGCTCCCAGCCTCTGTGGATAGTAAAAATGTTGAGCCAAGGATAAGGGTGATATGAGTCATGTGACTGGCACTTTAAAGGTCAGAGCTCACCACATGTATTATCTGTGTAACCACCAAGCATCAACTCATGGCAAATCTACTCTCTGAAGTACCACTCAGATCCGCACAGCATAGATATGAAGCACAGATGGTACTTTTCTAGGTTGTATGTGTGCAAAATTGTTCAAATGGCATGGGGCCTTGTATCAGTCACTTTTCTGTTGCGGTGATAGAATACCATTACAAAAAAGCAACTTAAGGAAGATTGATCTTGGCTTACTGTTTCAGAGTCCATCATGTCAGGGAAAGCATGGCAACAGGCAGGCATGGCTGCACGAGCAGGAAGCAGAGAGATCACATCTCAACCACACACAGAAAGCTGGAAATGAGGGGAGACTGTCAACTTTCCCTCAAAAAGAGACAACACCAGCAAAACCTTACTAACCAAAATAAAAACAAACAAAAACAAAACAACACCAAAAACGCCCCACAAAGAATAACTGGAACAGCCAGGTGGTGGTGGGTGTGGTGGCCACCCCTTTAATCCCAGCAGAGGCAGGTGGATCTCGGAGTTAAGAGTCCAGCCTGGTCTAAAGAGTGAGTTCCCGAACAGCCAGGGCTACACAGAGAAACCCTGTCTCGAAAACAAAAAGACAAAAAACAAACACACAAAGAATGGTATGAACAGTAAATATGTTCAGTATACCGGCAAACATAATGTATAAAGTTGAAGATATATAGCATTAGATCTTATTAAAGAGGACCTAAAGCAACGCACTAGGTGGCGCAACCACGATTAGATACAAAGAGTGGGATAAGAAGCAGTGGAGAAGGGCTGGGATGCAAGTCAGTGGGTGGAGTGCTCGCCTAGCATACAACAAGCTCTGAGTGTGGATCGGTGTGGTGGTGCATGGCTGTCCTCCTAGCACTGGGGAGGTGAAGGTTATGTACAGAGCTTCAGGCCAGCCTGGGTTAACCGAGATTTGTGTGTCCAAGTTTCATTTTAATCTCCGGATCAGATACCCTGATAAAAACAAATTTGAGGGAGAAAGGGCTCATTCAGTTTATAATTCCAAGTTACAATTCATCGTTATCAGGACATCAAGGCAGGAATGTGAGCAGCTGGTCACACCCACAGTCAAGAGCAGATGTGGAAACTGAGGCACACAACCTCTAGCTGTCAAAAGCCGAGCTCAGTAAAGCTGATTGGTGTGCTTGTGAATCTATGAACCGGATGGCTGTGCTGAGGCTCCCTCCAGGTTCCGACAGCGCTATCCTGTGCGGCTAACTGAAGTCCTGGATGCGAGGCTCATCCTCCTCTAAGGTTTCGTTTTTGATTTGCAGAGCAAGTGCTCTGTTGCTGAGACACCCCAGCAATCATTTTCTCCTGGGAGTATTTCTGGTCCTCTGGCTTCCAGTGTGTCTCTCTCCAACCTAATCCACTCACTGCCTACATTTGCTAAGAAACTTAATGCACTTAAGAGCAGCTTCTTTTGCTGTTTATCTGTCACTCATTCCCTCCATCTCTCCATGTCTCCATCCCCTTCACTCCTCCATCCCCTCTATCTCCCCATCTGTCCATCCCCTCCATTCCTCCATTCCCTTTATCAGCCATCCCTATATCCCCTTCATCTTTCCATTTCTCCATTCCCTCATCTCTCATGCCTCCATCCCTCATCCTCTCTATCCCTTCACCTCTCTATCCCCTTTATCCCTCATCCCATCCATTCATCTACCTCTCCATCCCTCCATCCCCTCCATTCCTATCATGATTTTTTTCCTTGAGTGGCTTTTATCAGGGTATTTTATTACAGCAAAAGGAAAATAAAGTAAAATACTGAGGATGTAGGTCAGTGCTCCAGAACTTCCTAGCATGTGTGAGGCCTTGGCTTCAATCCCAGCACTGAAAAAATAGACAAATACGATTTCTGAAAGATTTAGGGTTTTTTGTTTGTTTGTTTGTTTGTTTTAAGATTTATTTATTTATTGTATGAGTGCTCTATCTGCATGTACACCTTTATGCCAGAAGAGGGCATCAGATCCCACTATAGATGGTTGTGAGCCACCTTGTGGTTGCTGGGAATTGAACTCAGGACCTCTGGAAGAGCAGTCAGTGCTCTGAACCACTGAGCCATCTCTCCAGCCCAAGATTTAGTTTTTAGTTTTGTTTTATTTCATGTATGTGGGTATTTTGCCTGCATGTAGGTCTGTGTACCACATGCGTGCCCAGTGCCTGTGGAGGCAGAAGAAAAGAAATCCCTGGGGCTGCAGTTACAGGTGGTTTTGAGCAGCCATGTGGATGCTAGAACTGCCTAGGTCCTTTGGAAGAGCAATCAATGCTTTTAGCAGCTGAACCATCTCTTTAGCCCCTATTTTTTTCGTGTGTGTGTGTGGGGGGGTGTATGTGTGTGCACTCGAATGCAGGTACCTACAAAGGCCAGAAGCATTGGATTCCTCTAGAAAGCCACCTGTTGTGGGTGATTGAGCAGTATACACTTTCCTGCCCAGTTTTTAGTATTTTCAATCTGCCAGGAGTGGTGACACATACCTGGAATTCTAGCACTGAAGAGTCTGAGGCAGGAGGATTGTCATGAGTTGGAGGGCATCCTATCTGGGCTACATACCAAGTACCAAGCCAGGGAGAGAGACGAAACAAGATCCTGTGTATTGTTACTTCCCTCATTGCTTTGACACCAAATCTGACCAAAGCAGCTTAAGGAAGGGGTGATTCGTTTGGGCTCACATTCAAAGGGAAGTCCGTCATGGGGACGAAGGCTGCTGGCTGCAGTGTGCCCACAATCAGCAAGCAGAGAATGATGGAAATTTGTGCTCAGCTCACTTTCTCCCTATCAGTCAGGACCCCAGTCTGTGGAATGATATTGACCACAATTACAGTGACTCTTCTCATTCTGTTAACCTAATCTATATCACAGGCACACCTAGAGACTTGTCTTCTGGGTGATTCTAGAGCCTGTCCAGTTAACTATATTAATCACCACGCCATGTCTTCAACAAAACATAAATTTTCAGTTTGTGATTGATTCTCCCCCACCAAACTAGGGACTGAACCTAGGCCTTATGCCCACTAGGCAAGCTCTCTACTATTGAGCCAATCCCCAACCCTGCAATCTGTGGTTGACTGGATCCATGGCTGCAGAACCAGCAGATATGGAGAGCTGGCATGTGATCATGCACATGCCAAACTGCTGCCTGCTTCTGTGGTTTGTTCCTATTTATTGATGGGTATTGTGGTTTGGACATAAACTATCCCCAAAGGCTCATGTGTTGAGGACGTGGTCCCAGTTGATGAGTGGGCTGTAAGTTTACCAGCAGAGCAATCCATTGACCAGTCTACAACAGGATGGGCTAATTGGAGGAAAAAGGTCACGGGGAACTTGAAGAGGTTGTGTTGTTTTGGATATCTCCTCTCTGCCTTTCCTTCCTCACCCCCTTGTGATGAGCAGCTTTGCCCCCCACACTTTATGATGCTGCACCTCTCAAGTCCAAAGCAATGGAGCAGGTTGACCAGAAGCCCAAATTCTTCCTTCTCGGGTATTTTGTCAAAGTGATGGAAAGTCCTAACACACTAGATATTATGCTGTTGTGTAGTTACCATTGTTTGCCTATTCTCCTGTGGAGAGACACAGAGGAACATTTTAGTTTGTGTCTGTTCTGAGTAAAATGCTATAGACATTTTTGTAGGCAGCTTCCAGTCTTGGTCACTTTCTTGTGTTATTTTCAGGCTTCTGCGTCTTGGACAGCAGAGGGTGTCAGTGAACTGAAAAATGGCCTCCTGGAGAGTTTGGGACTCAGATTTTCCCAGGAGGGAGTATCTATGGTCCAATATTTGCTACCATCTTCTCAGTTCTGAAATTTAGGAAGAACTAAGTACGTCAATAAAGGAATTTTGACCACTGTAATAATTTTAAATAATGTTCTTTATTCTTTGAAATTTTCATACATGTATACAGTGTATTTTGATTATATCCACCCCTACTTCCTGTTCTAACTTCTCTAATACCATCCCCCTTATACCCTATTACCCTCCTCCCAACTTCATGTTTCTCTCTCTCTCTCTCTCTCTCTCTCTCTCTCTCTCTCTCTCTCTCTCTCTCTCTCTCTCTCAGCCATTGAGTTCAGTCAGTGTTGCCCTTATGCTCACTGAGGCTTCCTACTTCAGCAGCCAAAATACCAGTAGCTCCTCAGCTCAGGGTGGGTCTTCAGAAGCCCCTCCCCCATCCATGCTGGAATATTGCCTGGGTTAATCTTGTGCAGGTAACCACAGCTGCTGTGAGGTGATGTGTGCAACAGCCATATCATGTCACAGTTCTTTCCTATGCTCTCTAGCCATTAGACAGCCCTCTTCTGAGATGTCCCTAAGCCCTGGGTGTGGGGAGGTTGATATAAATGACCATCCACAGCTGGACACACAGTTATTGTCAGAATTTTGCCTGGTCGTTTTCTTTACTTCTTTAACTTTTGTTGTTGTCGTTGTTGTTTTTTTGTTTTTGTTTTTCGAGACAGGGTTTCTCTGTTTAGTTTTGGTGCCTGTCCTGGATCTCGCTCCGTAGACCAGGCTAGCCTCAAACTCACAGAGATCTGCTTGACTCTGCCTCCCGAATGCAGGGATTAAAGGTGTGCGCTGCAGCCCCCTGACTTCTTTAACTTTTAATGTGCACTTATTTGTACTGCATGTATCCCTGGGCTGTAGGTTTTTTGTTTCCTCGGGGATGCCTTTTTTCTTCCTTTTCAGTCGCCAGCCCTTGATGTGGCAGGAGAGCTCTTATGTGGGTATATACATGAGCTCTGTAAGAGGGCTTCGAAATCTCAAGTGCTTTGCCCACCTGAATGTGTCTAATGATCAGAGAATAATCTATGCCTAAACCTGAAAGTTAACATTACTCTCTTCTTTTTCTTTTCCTCTTGAGATGGACTCTCACTAGGTAGCCCTGGCTGGCCTGGAACCTGCTATGTAGATCAGACTAGCCTTGAACTCATAGAGATCATCCTGCCACACCTGGTTAATCTGTATTTTTAAGCATATGCAGCCAAAATTTAGTGCTTTTTTTTTTTTTTTTTTTTTTTTTTTTTGGCCAATGATCCAGTCCAGTCCCAGTGTTTGGCCTGAGCACACCTATTCACAATGCTGTTACACCTCCAGAATGGCACATACTACTTCTGTAAAGTGACATCTTCAGAGACTTGATGGCTTTTCTAATGTGCAGACCTTTGATGGCCTGGGTAGTCCCATGGGTATTTATAAAGCAAACAACAGGAACTGACCTCTTGATTTACATAATTTTGTGTTGTTTCTTGGGCAAAAGGGCAGTGAACCATTTACTTTCTAGGATCACTCAAGGTGCTTACAGAAAGATGAGCTGTCAGTGGGTCATCACTAGTGACTGTGCATGAAGTGTTTCATCCTTGGCCAGAGGACGCCCCCAAAAAGATGAGTACAGATGAATCCCTGTGAAAGTCCTCAGGTCCCTGGACCTCATATTGGCCAGCTGGGTTCTATGTAGTTTTCTGTTCCATTAACATCTTCCTCATAGAGGCTGCCATGGTACCACCCCTGGGGAGCCCTCCACCATGCTCTATCAGGTCACTCAGACTAAAGTCCTGGGAGACAAACTGCTTGGGCCACAGTGTTTCTCACATCAGATCTTCTTTGGGGCATTGTATCCCCTGTCACTCCTGATTCCAGAGCCTGGAAGGTATGAAGATGGTTTCAGCTGCAGAGAAGACCTGGAGCTGACGGGTTTGACAGCAAGAGTGGAGCAGGGCCTGTGGGCCCAGGATCACCAAACCCTTACTGAAGACTTCTAGACTCTAGACCTGGGAATTTGTCATTTGAACATGTTCACCAGACAGCGGTGCTATGCAGCCAAGCTTGGAAGCTACTGTTCTGCAGGAATGATAGGATAAAAGGGGAGATTATTGAATTTACTTTTAAACTAAAAAGCAACTACTAGTCTCAAATAGTTTACATTGGTATGGATTTTTGTATATTGATACAAATGTAAGGTTATTTTTCTTATACACACTGTATATATGTTTCTATTCTTATTTCAGGTATTTTTGCATAATGATACAAATTTAAGGTTACTTTTGTTATAACATACTGTATATATGTTTCTACTCTTGTTTGAGGTATTGTACCTATGCAGCTCATTTAAAAATATTCTAGACCTTGAAAGCTATTATTACAAACTCTTTAGCACAGTTAAGAAATGCGGATTAGTAGTTAGTCATCTATAACAATCAAACTTATAGTGTTAGGTATGTTTCAAGGTCAACCAGAGATGTAGTTTAGATAGAGATCTAAAATATACTTCAGAGAGCTACAGAATATGGTATTTAAGATATTTTAATAACATAAGGTTTTTCATGACAATGAGATACGTCTGCTCCTTGCAGCATCAATCTACTTCAGAGAAGATGAGGGGAAACGAAGAACCTCTATATGAAGTTTGCTTTCATTGTGGCAAAGTTAGTCAGTGGGCAAGAAACTGCCCTTGCCTCAACTGCTGACAGTATGCTGTCCAAATTGGACAATCAGGACACAGAAGAAGGTGACTGCTGAACTTTGCCAAGACAAGGTAGGACAGTCCTTCAAAATTTCTGCTTCACAGAAAAGTCTATCAGATATTCTAGGCCTGTAGGCCAAAGATGAATACCCCAATGTTGCAGAGGAAACTTTGGTGACTGTCCAGGCCTCCAGCTATCTCTGTCACTCCTATAGTTTTGGAAGTTTTTTGCTCTGCACTTCCTGTTCACTCGGGATAATATATTATCCTTCTCTGGTCTCTGATAGGGGCTAAAGACTAGATAGTTATACCATCTTCCTTGTTACTAAATTCAGAAAAGAAAGTTATGAAAGAGATATAAAGTTTACAAGGTTGAGAGTCAGGAAAGCCTAAGTGACTAAGAAAATGTTTTAAGGTCTAAATATATTTTTAGGTTGGTAATACAAGTTATGATAGAAAGTGGTTTAGGTATAAAACTTAGGACTCACCAAGATAGGATAGATAATAGTGTATTTTCTCTGAATTTTCCAAATACAAATGGACTGGACATTGTGAATTTAATTCTTACCTGATAATTGTTCTTATTGTTTATAGTTTTTTTAATTGCAAATTTATATTCTGCCAAGATAATATATACATATTTTTGTTTCTAAAATATTCACTTCCTGGGTAAAAGTGAAATAAACAGAACACTGTCTAAGTCAATAACAAAGTTTCTAGAATTGTCCACAAGATGATATTTAGCATGACAGTGTGATGGAAAAATGGAGATGTGTTTTGATGAAGTAATCAGACATTTAGAAATGTTCTTTAGTTCAAGATGTAACTTTATCTCGTATACTTGTAGGTCTCATATACTTCTTGTCTCAGGACATAAGAAGAAAAAGTACACAGTAAATATGTATAGTTTTTGCATGTTCCAGTTTAAGTGGTTAGTTTGTTGATGGTCAGTCTACTCTCATTTCCTTTAATAACATGGCGTCATACAATGCAGGTACACATGCTGTTACCAGGCATCTGAGCAACTCCACATCTACTGACTTGTGATATTTATTAGGGAGACAAAGAAGAAAGAAGATCTAGCCCTTTCATGAAAGGTGCTGGGACTCTCTACATCTGTCTTCTAATCTGAAAAGCATACAATTTCCCTTGCCGTGGTTTCGGTCTATTCAAAACCATTACATTTTTTTTCCCTTTGGGCCTCAATCAGAAGGACTTGAGCCCCCCATGAGTGTTTATAGTTTTATTGCATTAGAGTTAAACCCTTTCCTTTTTATTTAGACAAAAATGGGGAAAGGTTGTGGGACAATCTTTGTACACTTGTCTCTGCCAAGTTCTGATTGGTTTAATAAAGAACTGAATGACCAATAGTTAGGCAGGAAGAATCTGGAGCAAGGATTTGGGGCGGGACAGGGGGAGAAAATGACACATACAGGGGATATACAATATGGAGGAGAGGTATGAGCCATGTGGCAGAATTTAGATTAACATAAATGGGTTAATTTAAGTTATAAGAGCTAGTTGGTAACAAGCCTAAGCTAAGGCTGAGCTTTCATAATTAATAAGAAGTCTCTGTGTCATTATTTGGGAGCTAGCAGTCAAAAAAAAAAGTCTGGATACAGTTCTGTGTGCCTAGTATTGGAGGGGGGTGTCTCCCTAAAGGCTCAGGGTCCAGGTAGTTCCTATAGAAGTAGTCAGGAGAGTCCTGACTGGTGTTTTTGAGGGAGCTACATCTAAGCCAAGAAGTGGTCTAGGGGACTGATGCATGAAGAGAACAGAGGATAAATGTCAGAGTTAGTGGCACAGCTGCCCCTTGTTCTGACATCCTCCATGCCCCTTCTATCACCTGTGGAGTATTCCTTTACACTGCGTGAGTATACGTTGCTATGGTTGGTTTAATAAAGAAGCTGACTGGTCAATAGCTCAAGATAATAAAGTTAGGTGGGAGAGCGAAGCTGAGAATGATGGAAAGAAGGGTGGAGTCAGGAGAGTCACCAGCAGATGCAGAGAGAAGATGGGCATGTCGTACTGAGAAAAGGTACCAAGCAGCCAGGCGGTGGTGGCGCACACCTTTAATCCCAGCACTAGGGAGGCAGAGTCAGGTGGATCTCTGTGAGTTCGAGGCCAGCCTGGTCTACAGAGCAGAGATCCAGGACAGGCACCAAAACTATACAGAGAAACCCTGTCTCAAAAAAAAAAAAAAAAACAACAACAACAACAAAGAAACAAAAAAAACCCCACTTTTTTGGGGGATTAATTTAAAATGTAAGAGTTAGCTAGTAATAAGCTGAGCTATTGGCTGAGCATTTACAATTAACATTAAGTTTCTGAGTGAGTGGTCACCTGCACAGGAAAACTCTGTGTACCAATAGTGCCCAAATGTTCAGCAACTATATCCACATAAAATCTGAGAGAGCTTGGAAAGGGGTTCTAGACATACAGAAACAGAGCCAAAAGCAGCTTCCTAGTCTCATGTCTCTCATGCTGGCTGTGATAGATGGATGTTTCTTCTGGCCACTGCCTGCAGACTTGAGCCACATAGTCTCTCATACTGGTGCAATACAGAAAAGTATCTCCCAGTTTAAAGGCTCATGTGGTCAGAAAAGGATTACAGGAGCCAGGCATTGGTGGCCCACGCCTTTAATCCCAGCACTCGGGAGGCAGAGGCAGGCAGATCTCTGTGAGTTCAAGGCCAGCCTGGGCTACAGAGTGAGTTCCAGGACAGGCTCCAAAGCTACACAGAGAAACCCTGTCTTGAAAAACCAACCAACCAACCAACCAACCAACCAAACAAACAAACAAACAAAAAATGCTGAATGGGTTACAGTGTGCTTGGGAGAAAGAAGAGAAAGAGTATATAAAAATAGTTTAAGAATAATAAACTGCCAGGCGGTGGTGGCACAAGCCTTTAATCCCAGCACTCAGGAGGCAGAGCCAGGCGGATCTCTGTGAGATCTCTGTGAGTTCGCGGCCAGCCTGGTCTACTGAGTGAGATCCAGGAAAGGCGCAAAGCTACACAGAGAAACTCTGTCTTGGAAAAGGCAGAAAAAAAAAGAATAATAAACTAAAGTCTTTAAAAGGGAGTAAAGTATTATAAAAGAAAAAAGACATGTAAAGATGGAAAACACAGAGTCTGGATCCTGTACATTATTGTGTTGTCTTTGAAATCTTTAGCTGCTAGTGTTCCGGACAGCGGGATCTTCAGCAGAGACCCTAGAAGGGGGAATGATGAATGAAGGGACAAGAGACACAAAGAATTGACAGCAAGACAGTGTTCTGATCAAGCTGCAAAATTTTATTTTTCTCAGGTGGGTTTTATAGTAAGCAGACCAGGAAACTTTCTTTGGGAAAAGATCAGGGGACTGTTGAGTTGCCAAGCAACCCAACCAAGCAACCTAACCACAAACATTGTTACTAATGGTCACTGTAGCAGAAAGATAAGGAAATGTTAAGTTATTTTCTAATAACTCAGGACTTGTCCAGGCATGTCAAAAGTTTCTAGTTAGTGGCTCAATACTGGACAACAGAAACTTAACTCAGGCAGGCAATATGGCATGGCTCTTAAAATTGTCCTCGGCATGCTAGGACACACTGGATTATGAGGGCTGTTAGATTAAATCAACCTATGTATTTTGAAAATGTCTTGAATTCAAAATTTAAGTCAAAAGGTGTATTGCTTTGGGGGAGAGGTTGTGCTTTAATTTCCACAGGAAATTAGAGGTTGTGGATTCATTTCTGGTCAAAGAAAATCAGGTTTGATCAGGGAAGACCCCCTGAAATCTTGTCTACAGACATTAAAAAACAACAACAAAAACTAGAAGAACTACAAGACACATGACATATATTTTACCTGCTCAAACTTAAAACAAAAAAATCATCTTTAACTGACTTGTGCACACCACATATTCCATACTTGTAATGCATGTTACCTTTAAAAGTTCACATATTTTCAGAATAAGAAGAGAAAACACCAATAAAACAGATGGCCCAGATGATCTAACATCTCAGAGTGCCTCTGTTACAATTTTCTCCAAATTCTGCATCCAGAACAGCTTCAAGTTTGATGGATGAGATGACCCAACCTCACAGACTACTCCAGCCAAGATTTAACAATTATCCTGATTTTCTCAAGGTTCCCCCAAAGGTGTCAGCATCTCCAAACAACAGGAAGCTGTCTAGAAAACGACACCCAAGTTCCCAAAACATGGGCTATAGATGTTTATTATCACTTACCAGGGGTTGGTTACAAGTTGTTATTGGTTATAGTTAAAAAAAAAAAAAGCTAAACAAAGGAGTTAAATTAAAAGATCTCTTTCTAAAGAAAGAAAAGGGAGGTATGATATAGAAATGATGAGATAAAAGGGCAGATTATTTTTTTTTTTTTTGGTTTTTCGAGACAGAGTTTCTCTGTGTAGCTTTGCGCCTTTCCTGGAACTCACTTGGTAGCCCAGGCTGGCCTCGAACTCACAGAGATCCACCTGGCTCTGCCTCCCAAGTGCTAGGATTAAAGGCGTGTGCCACCACCGCCCAGCTTTTTTTGTTTTTGTTTTTGGTTTTGGTTTTTTTTGGTAAAAGGGCAGATTATTGAATCTACTTTTAAACTAAAAAACTAACTTCAAAATATTTTACATTGGTATGGATTTTGGTTTATTGATACAAATTTAATTTTGATATACTGTATGTATGTTTCTACTCTTGTTTGGGATATTATGCTTATTCAGCTCATTTAAAAATGTAATATATTTTAAAAATACAGATTAATAGTCATCTACACTATGTGAAGCTTACACTATGTTAGGTATGTTTTCAAGATATATTTAGATAGATATATTCAGATAGATAGATATATTTAGATAGATAGATGGTCTTCAAACGCTTGAAAGATCTACAGAATATGGCATTTAATACATTTAATAACCTAAGACTTTTCATGACAGTGACACATGTCTGCTCCTGGCAAGACCAATTTACTTCAGAGAAGATGATGGGCATCAAAGAAATTCTGTATGGAGTTTGCTTTCTTTATGGAAAAAGCTAGCCATTTGGGCAAAGAAACTGCCCTTGCCTCAATTGCTGACAGTATACTGTCCAAACAGGACCAGCAGGATGCAAAAAAAGGAACTGACAAACAAGGTAGGACAGTCTTTCAAAATTCCCTGCTTCTCAGAAATGTCTGTCAGATATACTAGGCCTGTAGGCCAACGTTGGATGCCCCAATGTCACAGAAGAATTTAGGGTGACTGTCCAGGCAGCCAGATATCCCTGTCATTAGGTAACATTTCACCCTTCTGGGGGATGGAGTTGAAGACTAGATAGTCAAAGTTTTCCTTAGTTATGATAAAAGATAAATTAACTATAAAATTTTAGATAAAATAGATAGATAATAGAATATTATCTCTAATTTTGCCAAATACAAATGAACTAGATATTGTAACTATAATTCTTACTTGATAATTGTTTTTGTTGTATATAATCTTACCATGTTAAAATTAAAACCTTCCTTTTTAATTAGACAAAAAGGGGTAAATGTAGAATATTCCTTTACACTGTGTGAATATATGTTGCTGAGATTGGTTTAATAAAGAAGCTGACTGGCCAATAGCTCAACAGGATAAGGTTAGGCAGAAGAGCCAAACTGAGACTGATGGGAAGAAGAAGGACAGAGTCAGGAGAGTCACTGGCAGATGCAGAGAGAAGCAAGATAGGCATACTGTTCTGAGAAAAGGTGCTGAGCCATGTGGCAAAGTGCAGGTAAGAAATATGGGTTAATTTAAAATGTAAGACTTAGCTAGTAACAAGCCTGAGCTATTGGCCGAGCATTTACAATCAATATTAAGTTTCCGAGTGATTATTTGGTAGTGTTCACCAGCACAGTAACACTCTGCCTACAATCATCTACTGTGCTCATACAGAAGTGAACAGCAGAGCAGCATGGTGATGTCTTTCTCCCTTGCTATCTCCACCCATGAGGCTGTGCTATGGTCTCCATTTCAGATCTGGCAAACCTCTGCAGTGGCAGGCTCCCTACCTACCCTAAATCTAGCTGAAACACCAGCACTGGCAGCTACTTCCTTTTAGCTGGACAGTATTCCCAGTGCCCAAGGTGAGAGAATCTGTAATGGTATGAGTTGAGGGGGGGGAACCATGTGGTGTTTTTATGTATTTTCATCATCAGCCACAGCTGCTGCTGTTTGAAAAACAAACACTCTGTGAGTTTGAGGCCAGCCTGAGCTACAGAGTGAGTTCCAAAACTACACAGAAAAACCCTGTCTCAAAAAAAAAAAAAAAAAAAAAAGAGCCGGGCAGTGGTGGCGCACGCCTTTAATCCCAGCACTCGGGAGGCAGAGCCAGGCGGATCTCTGTGAGTTCGAGGCCAGCCTGGGCTACCAAGAGAGTTCCAGGAAAAGGTGCAAAACTACACAGAGAAACCCTGTCTCAAAAAACCACAAAAAAAAAAAGAAAAGAAAAGAAAAAGAAAAACAAACAAAAAAACAAAGTGAGACATGGTGGCACACACCTTTAATCCCAGTACTTGGGAGGCAGAGGCAGGTGTATCTCTGAGTTCTAGGCCAGCCTGGTCTACAGATCAAGTTCCTGGACAGTAAGAGCTACACAGAGAAACAACAACAAAAACCTATTGCAATACATAACCATCAGAAAACAGTCCCTGTGTTTTTAAGTTTTCTGGCCTGAGATTTGAAAAAGTCTGTCCTGTGAAGACTGCATCCTCTTAAGACAGCACATGCCTAGAAATGGAGCTAACAAGGGAGTGGTGCCAAGGAGTCAGGAGAAAATGCTTACTCTGTGTCTGGAGCAAGACGAGTCCTGTCAGGAGAATGGGGCCAGACTGGGTGTTAATAGAGCAGGACAGATGTGGGAGAGCTCAGAGGAGGGCTGGGATGGAAGAGCAGAGACTGCATCCTCATGGAAGCCTGCACATTGGTGTTCATGGAGGCTGTGGTGGTAACAGCCAAAGCTGGGGAGCATGGAGGTATCCTTCAGTAGGTGAAGGAGTAAGTACTGTGTTCCGTCCAGACAATGGAAGGGTTTTCAATAATGAGCTACTGAGCCAGGAAAAGGCATAGAGGACCCTTAAGAACAACTTCAGTAGGGCTGGAGAGGACCAGGGTTCAATTCCCAGCACCCACATAATTGGGTGGCTCATAATTGTCTGTAATTTCAATTCCAGATCTGATGCCTTCTTCTGGCTTTCTCAGGTACTGAATACATATGGGGCACAGACAGACATACATGCAGCCAAAACACCTATACATATAAAAAAAAAAACCTTAAAAAAAAAAGAACACATTTCTGGGCTTGGCATGGTGGCATACACCTTCAATCCCAGCACTGAGAAAGCAGAAGCAGTCCAATCTTTATAAGTTCAAGGCCAACCTGGTCTACCTAGTGAGTTCCAAGCCAGGCAGGACTACATAGTGAGACCCTTTTTGTAAAACAAACAAACAAACAAACAAACAGTACATTACATTACGGAGAGAATCCAGTCTGAAAATGCTATGTTGTAGGCTCCAACTCATGGTATTCTAAAAAAGACAAGTCTGTGGAGACAGGAAAAAAAATGTGGGGGCTGCCAGGGGTGCTGAGGCAGAGGGTGGGGACTTAAATGGTAACCCATGCCATTCTGCACTTGTCAGATCCAGAACATGCACCAAAAACAGTATGAGCTGTAGGCAATGGGTGGCAACGGTGATTCTGTAGGGTTTTGGTTTAACAGAGACATCACCCTGGTGAGGATCCTGCTAGAGGAAGCCTGTGCATGTGGGGGTCGGATTGTCAAGGGCATTTGGGAAATCTCTGTACTTGATGCTCGGTTTTTCTGTGAAGCTGAAAAGGCTTGTTTTTGTAAAATAAGCAGAGGATTGGGCTAGGAATGTGGTAGTATGCTGGTAACCAAGTATCCACAAAGCCCTAGATTTGATCCCTAGCACCACACAAACTGGAAGTGGCCACACCTCTAATCCCAGTATTCAGGAATAGAGGGGTAGAGGTAAAAGGTTCAGTTCATGAGCATCCTCCACTATATTGTGAGTTTCAGGTCAGCCTGAGATACAAGAGACCTTGCCTCATTAAAAACAAACAAATAGGCCGGGCGGTGGTGGCACACGCCTTTAATCCCAGCACTCGGGAGGCAGAGCCAGGCGGATCTCTGTGAGTTCGAGGCCAGCCTGGGCTACAGAGTGAGTTCCAGGAAAGGCGCAAAGCTACACAGAGAAACCCTGTCTCGAAAAACCAAAAAAAAACAAAAAACAAAAAACAAAACAAACAAACAAACAAATAAAGGCAAGTGATTACTGTGCCTGGTGTGGTGGGACACGTCTGTGATCCTGGCACTCTGGAAGATGAAGCAAGAGGATTGACTGCAAGTTCGAGGCCAACTGGGTTACATATTAATACTGTCACAAATAAACAAAAATCCAACCGAGCAAATAAACAAGTGTGAAAAAGAATGCTAGGAATCTTTTGTCCCAAAAGATCAAGGTCAATTGAAATGTTTTGGGCAGAGAGGAAAAAAAGAGAGACACTGGGGGGAGCTGGAAACTGCCTAGTGCCATTTTCCTGCTAACAGCCCCCTGGCACCTACCTTCCTTCCCTATAAAAACCCTGTCTTCCTTAAGATAGTCGCCTCCCATTTCCTCACTCCATGGCCACCGTGTGGCCCTACAGAGATGGATGCGTGCCTTGAGCCGCATGACAGATATGCTGTTGGGCACGTTTCGTCCTGAGACAGTCGTCAGCATGTTGGTCTCAGGCCATCTGACTAGTTACTCCACTTCTGCAATCTTGGTGCAGCATGCCTGAAGTTATTGCCTCACCAAGCAAGGACAAATAAACAGCAGTGGCCACAGCCTAGCACTCCCTGATAGGTCCCCGGGGATACTGTGCAGCCTCAGTACGGCTGTGTCTGACTTTCAGAGCCCGAGCTACTTCCTGCTCTGAACATTCTCTGGCAAGTACAGTCCAGGCTTTTATCAAAGAACACCCTTTCCTTCCCCAGGGATCTCACTTTGGAGCCAACTGGGACGCTGCACAAGTACAAACTTGGGACCTAAAGTGTGTGCATGTTGTTTACAATTCTGAATATTTCATCACGCCAGCTTCTAAAAATAACTTTGTGTGGCATAGGCGCCACTGTGAATTCCTGGAAAAGTGGGTGTTTTCCTGGAGGAGGGAAGGAGCCAGAACAAAGTGGTCAGTACGGCTTGATGTAGGAGAGTCCTGCCAGGAAGGTGGAAGACTCCTAGCAGGTTCCTTGGAGTTAAGCTACCCTTCCTGTCTCCCACGTCAGAGGCACATCTCTTGGTAACAGCCAGCAGGGCCGGATTCATTTCAGTTACCCACTTCTGATTCTGTACTGTGCAGAAACAAACCCTTGTTATAATCCCTTTCTCCCAGTGCCCTGTGACTTCTCCCAGCTGGGTGGGGGTCACGTCTGTCACTTCTGCCACCTTTGGCTCATGCACCAAATCTTCTTATTGCTTTGGGCTGTCACTATGGTAATTATTATGCCGTGGACAGTGTGGCTATCCAGACCCTCAATTTTATTCTGGCTCCGCGCTCAGAAAAAACTGTACTGTTTGCCAGAGAGGTCTGCTGTGACGATTAGTTCTATTTTTATTTATGTTTAAGTTATTTATCTTTGTGCATGTCTGTGTAAGAGTCTGCCAGGTGTGTGCAGGTACCATTGGAAGCCAGAAGAGGACCAAAACTGGGGTTCAGCAGCAAGTGCTCCAAACTGCTGAGCCATTTCTCCAGGGCCCTTCCCTTAAAACGATTTATTTTTATTTTATGTGCGTAAGGGTGCTTTGCCTGTGTGTATGAATGCAGACCACAAATGTGTATTGCTTATGGAGGCCAGAAGAGGGCATCAGATCTGGAACTGGAGTTACAGATGGTTGTGAGCTACCATGTGGGTACTGGGGATTAAACCCTGGTCCTGGAAGAGCACCCAGTGTTCTTAATCCCTGAGTCATCTCTCCAGCCCCAATGGTTAATTTTAATCGTCGACTTGACACACCCTAGAATTATCTGAGACCAGTATCTCAATGAGGAATTTTCTAGATGGGCTTGGCCTGTGGGGAATACCTGGGAAGGATTATCTTGATTGCCTTAGCTGCTACGGGAAGACCTGGCCTAAAGGTGCAAAGCACAATTTCTAGGTTTGGAGCCTTAGGCCTTACAAGAATAGAGGAATCAAGCAGAGTGTTAGGTGCACACATTCTTTACTCATGACTGTGGATATGGTGTGATAGAAGCACGGCTCCTGCTTTGACTTCCTGGCAGTGGTAGACCATAACCTGGGATTGTGAGCTAAAATAAATCCTTTCTTCCAAAGCTGCTTTTTAATCAGCCTATCTTATCTCAGCAACAGAAACAAAATTAAGGCATCATTCTCTTTCTACTTCCTGTGCCCAGAGTAGAAACAAGCTTCAGTATACATTTAAGTGTGAGCATAAAGGGAGAGTGAGAAGAGGAGACTGCGGAAAGGATGGCACACACCCCACATGTGAGCGTGGCTTCTGGAGAGTCACCACTTAGCTTCCACCCTGATGCAGTCTGCATCCCAGTTGCTTGCTCTGGTTCAGACTGTAGACACTCCACGTAAAGGAAAACAGCTCACCTCAAGGCCAGGTGTTATGGTGCAGGACTGTAATCTGATCGGCAGCTCAAAATCATAGTGAATTTGAGGTCAGTCTGGGCTACATGAGACCCTATCTCAAAGCAAAATAAAACAGTCTCAAACATCAAACAAAAAAGATATGCTTGCCTTAGTTACAGGCAGAGCTTCCATAAAGAGGGATAGCCTAGGGGCCCCTTATTGTGTGTGGGGTTACTGAAGGGCATATAATGGAAATATTAAGGGCCTAGATAAGGCTACCCTATGACAGATAACCTTATAACCACCTTAATCTTCCTATTAAATTTTCTTTTCTTTTTCTTTTTTTGGTTTTTCAAGACAGGGTTTTTCTGTGTAGCCTTGGCTGTTCTGGAACTAGCTCTATAGACCAGGTTGGCCATGAACTTACAGAGATACACCTGCCTCCACCTCCTCAGTGATGGGATTAAAGGCATGCTCCCCCCGACACACACACCCCCAGTTAGTTTATAGATCTTGATTGGCATTGATATTTTTGGTCCTGAGTCAGGCAACACTTCATGATAACAGAATAAATGTGCCAGGGAGCTGGGCAGAGGAGTTGATTTTAAAAGGAGTCGAAAGGATACAGAAGACATAAAGCTGATCATGTCAGTTACTTCCCCTATAAGGTAGAGAAGAAAAAGGTCTGCAGGGGCCAGTGAGATGGCCCAGCTGGTAAATAAAAAAAAAATGCCTGGCCTGAGTTTGATTCCCTAGAACCTATGCAGAGTGGAAGGAGAGAACAGAGTTCACCAAGTTGTCTTCTGACCTCCACACTCCATCCCTGGCCCTGACAACTCCACCCCCTCACTCCCCACAATACTACTACTACTACTACTAATAATAAATTAAAACCATACCAAACAAGACAGGTCCCTTGTTTTTAACTTACTGAGTTTGGTTTTTGCCTACATGTATGTCTGTATACCATTTGCTTGCCCGGTGCCCAAGGAGGCAAGAAGAGGGTGTGGGATTCCCTGAAACTGGAGATACTGTGATGAGCCTCTATGTTAGCAGTTCAAACCTGTGGGTCTCTACCCATTTGGGGGTTTGAATGACCCTTTCACAGGGGTTGAATATCAGATATCTTACATATCAGACATTTCCATTATGATTCATAACAGTAGCAAAATTACAGTTATGAAGTAGCAACGAAAATAATTCTATATGGTTTGGGGGTCACCACAACATGAAGAACTGTATGAAAGGGTCGGACCATTAAGAAGGTTGAGAACCACTGCTCTGTGCGGTTCTGGGAATTGAACCTGAGTTCTCTGCAAGAGAACTTTTAACCTCTGAGCCCTCTTCTCCAGCCTTTAAACTGCTATTTTCACATGTGTATTCCTTTAGGATAATGCTTTTTGAACTGAGGTACTGGAGAAGCAGAACCTACATTCAAGATCCTGGCAATGCCTGACCTTGGCTGAGAGCATGTTGACTTTGGAGATGGAAAGCTGTAAGTCAAGAGCCCAAATGGTCTCGGGCTATCTTTAGCTCCCTTTAGAAGGTATTTACTATCCACCCCAGGATCTGCCCTAACATCCTCTTAACTAAGGGTAACACTCTTGGAATGTATAGCTCACCTTGCCTGCCTAGGCTCCCTGCCCTCAGGCTCAGAACTTGACACCGATGGCATCTAACCCCAGATGTTCCCACCATCCTCTTATCTACCCACCCTCACCTCCTGTCCTTCACCTATGCATTCTGTCAACACATTGATTTTTGGCTTTCTGTTTGGTGACTGTCAAAGTTTCTATAACCTTAAGTGGGTGTGGAAGAGCCATGTTGTAATCCTAGTTAATCCTAGTAGTGTCATGGAGGCTGAGACAGGAATATTGCCATCCATGAGCTGGAGTCCAGCCTTGGCTTCATAAAGAGACCTTGTCTCAAAAACATAATAAATAAATAAATAAATAAATAAATAAATAAATAAATAAATAAATGCTTTTTTTGTGGTAGAGAGTCATTTAGGATAATTTGATCCTTGTTTCTGGGCGGTGGTCACTCTGTTCTTTTTCTTTTTGTCAGTGTTAGAGATTGAGCCCAGGACCTCACATGTGCTAGGGAAGAAATCTACATACACTTAGCTATATCCCTAGTCGTCTTCTCCCCCCCCCCCAGCAGACAGTCTCTTGTAACTCAGACTTAACTTTGAACAGAAGACCCTCCTGCTGTTACCTCTCACAGGCTTCAATTACACATGTGGGCCACCACTAGAAGATGTGGCTTTGTTGGAGTGGGTATGGCCTTGCTGGAGGAAGTATGTCACTGTGGAAGTGGGCTTTGAGGTTTCCTATGCTCAGGATACCACCCAGTGTCTCAGACAACTTCCTCTTGCCCACAGGATGTAGGACTCTGAGTTATTCCTTCATGCATGCTGCCATGCTCCTTGCCACAATAACAGACTGAACCTCTGAAAGTGTAAGCCAGTCCCCTCAATTAAATGTTTTCCTTATAAGAGTTGCCATCATGGGTGTCTTTTCACAGTAATAGAAAATCCTAATAAAGATACTGTCCTATACTTGAACTTACTGCATGGCTCAGGCCGTCGAGATGACTCATCTGGTAAGAGTGCCTGTCAGCAGGGACTCACGGTGTGGAAGGAGAGAACTAACTCTTTTAAGCTGTCCTCTGACCTCAGTAAATGAGCACGGCATGAGCATTCCCACACATGTGTAAATAAATACATTTTAATGAATTTATGATTTTGTCTTGGCTGCTAGAATGCGAAAATTATAGGTGTGAATTGTGACATACAGTCAAATATAATTTCTTTAAAGAATAAATTACTAGCCCAGTGTGGGGAACCATGCTTTTTAATCTCAGCACTAAGGAGGCAGAGGTAGAGGCAGGTGTATCTATCCTGGTTAACATAGTGAGTTCCAGGACACCCAGGGCTACACAGTGAGATCCATCTCTCTCTCTCTTTTCTTTTCTTTTCTTTTTTTTTTTTTGAGACAGAGTTTCTCTGTGTAGCCCTGGCTGTCCTGGAACTCACTTTGTAGACCATGCTGGCCTTGAACTCACAGAGATCCACCTGCTTGACAATCCTATCTCAATAAATGAATAAAATAAAGAACTTAACATTTTCCGAGTTTTTTAATTTAAAAATATTTTGCATTTATTATTTATTAACATGTACATGAGCATGCTCTTGGTATAAGTGAAGGTAAGAGGATAACTTATAGGCATGAGATTTTTCCTTCTACCATGTGAATTCTGGGGACTGAACTTGGGTTGTCAGACTCAATGGCAAGGTCCTTTACCTGCTGAACCATCTCCAAGGCCCTTGTTTTATTTATGTTATTTATTTATGTTATTTATTTATGTTATTTATTTATGTTATTTATTTATTTACTTATTTACTTATCTACCTATTTATCGTGACAACGTCTCATGTAGACCAGGCTAGCCTCAAACTCACTATGTTGGTAAAGCTCAGCCTGGAACTCCTTCTGGCCGACATCCCAAGTGTTGGGATTATAAGTACACCACAGCTGGCTAGAAGTTGTTAATAAATGTCCCAGATTTCTGAGCCACACTACTGGCATTATTTGTTTAGTCACGAATGGAGGTGAGTATGTCTGGGGTATTGTGGCAGTTGAGGGAAGAATTCACTTAGACTTTCAATGGGTATGGAGTATGTAGTGGTTTGAAAGAAAGTTGCCCCTGAGGAAGTGGCACTATTAGGAGATGTGTGGCCTTGTTGGAGTAGGTGTGGTCTTGTTGGAGGAAATGTGTCACTGTGGAGGTGGGCTTTGAGGTCTCATATAGGCTCAAGCCATGCCCACTGTCTCAGATCACTTCCTGTTACCTGTGAGTCAAGATCTAAGGACTTTCAGCTACTTCTGCAGCACCGTGTCTGCCCACACACTGCCTTGTTGAACCCTGATGATAATGGACTAAACCTCTGAAAATGTAAGCCACCTCAATTAAATGTGTTTCCTTTCTAAGAGTTGCCATGGCCATGGTGTCTCTTCACAGCAATAGAAACCCTAACTAAGGGGTAAGTTGGGAACTTCATTCAGGAACTGTAAAGTTTTCCCAGATAGGTTTCTTTTCTTTACTTTTGACAGGGATTCATCACGTAACTTGGCTGGCCTGGAACTCACTATGTAGACCAGGTTGGCCTCTAATTCACAGAGATCCACCTGCCTCTGCCTCTAGAGTGCTGGGATTAAAGGTGTGCTCCAGTAAAACAACTGGCTGCTTTGACAATTTCTGTTTGTTTGTTTTGTTTTTGTTTGTTTTTTCGAGACAGGGTTTCTCTGTGTAGCTTTGCACCTTTCCTGAAACTTGCTTTGTAGACCAGGCTGGCCTCGAACTCACAGAGATCCACCTGGCTCTGCCTCCTGAGTGCTGGGATTAAAGGTGTGTGACACCACCGCCCGGATGCTTTGACAATTTTTATTGAAGGGTCTGAAGAGGTGGAAACCCCTTCCCCTTGAAAAACAAATGTCTACAACACTCAGGAGGCAGAGGCAGGTGGAACTCTGTGAGTTTGAGGTCAGCCTGGTCTACATAGTGAGTTCCAAGACAGCTAGGGCTACGTAGAGAGAGACCTTGTCTTAATTAATTAATTGATTAGTTGATATATTTCATGTAATACAATAAAATATACAAATTCATAGAGACAGAAAGATTAGATGTTATCTCAAGATAGAGAAGAAAGGAATATAGAGCAATGATTTACTAAGTACAGAGTCTCTGGTTTGTGTGATGGAAAAACCCCACAAATGGACAGTAGTATCAGGACATAATATCATGAATGTAATAAATCAATATAATTAATGTAATTAATGAATATCATAACTATAATTATTGAATGAATACTGCAAATGTAAGCAATGAATACCACAAATGTAATTAATAATCATGAGTGTAATTAAAAGAATAAATTATAAAAAAAACAAAACAAAAAGAAAACAAAGTTGGGAAAGACAAAGAGGCTAGACATAATATCTTCAAGAGAGTTTCTGCTACCTAGAACAGACCTTAGGAAATTATGAACCTTATTCATTAAATATACCTAAGTCATTAAAAAAAATGATAAACATGTCTACTTATAACATTCCTAAACCCTTCTAATCCACGTTTTTCTATTTTCTTTTTTTAGTATACTGTGTAGAGAATTTCCAGGCCATTTTCGTTTTCCCTTTGTTATTCAGGCACACATAACTATGCAACTGGGGATTGAACCCAGGGCCTTGGGCATGCAAGACATGGTGAGTCTATTGCCAAGCAGCACCAGGGCAGCTCTTGTTTCTTTCTTGCATGGTGTGGTAGTATGCCTGTATTCCTAGCACTTCCGAGGTTGAGACAAAGCGGTTTGGTGCTGGAGCTCAGTAGTGGAGAGTGTGTTTAGTACCTGGAAGGCCCTAGGCTGGGTCTCCAGCAGTGTAAGAAAGAAAAATTTCGGTTGAGAGTGGTGAAGCTGTCTGTAACCCCAACACCTGGGGGGATGGGGCACAAGGATGGAAAGTTTAAGACTAGCCTAGGTTACACAGTGAATCTGTCTGAAAACACATCCAACAAGGTCCGGTGACATAGCTCAGGGGCAGTGTACTTGCCTAGCATGTGCTAGGCCCTGAGTATAATCTCAGCACTCCAAACAAAACAAAAGAAGTCAGAGATGCACAGCTGTAATCCCAGAACTGGGAGGTGGAAGCAGGAATTCAAGGCTAGCTTTTGATACACAGACATTTCAAGACCAGCCTCCATTATGACACCCTGTCTGGAAAAGAAAAACCACCGAAGAAGTTGCTTCTTGTGACCCCACCCACTGCTGTTAACACAGCTTCTTTTAAGATTCACACTTCCCTTCTCTATCCCAGAACTGTATCGAGAGGAAATTCCAACCTCCAAGAACAGAGGATTGACTGGATAGGGTACAGGGACAGTGCAGAATCCATCTCAACACTGTCCCTCCAACGGTCTCTCCAATTCTGTTCCCGTCCAAAAATGCTGTTCTTCCCCGCCTGCAGACTGCAGCTTGCCATGGCACCCCACAACTCGCCATCGTCGCTGCAGCAGAATGCTGGCAATTTTTTTTTTTTTTTTTTTGCTTTGCTTTATTTTAGACAGCTTCACACTGTGCAGCCCAACCTGGCCTCGAACCAGGGCTTGGACTCCAGGCATACACAACCACTCCAGGATTGGGGGCGTTTCTTAAAAGAAATGGTATCTGTAAGCGTGCACTGAGACAGCGAGACCACCGTGTGCTCCCGTCGCTGGCGCCCGCAGGTTCGGGAGCTAGGGGCACAGAGTGGGTCAACCGCGGGCAGCAGGGGTAGGCTCCACACCTACGCCGGCCGCACCAGAGCCTGGCGGTTCGTTCTCCACGCCACGCCTACCTCAGGGCCCGCCCAGGCCATGTCCACTTTAGCCCGGCTTCAGGCCCCTCCCCTAGCGCCTCTGCAATGCACGCACCTCGGAGTCCCAACGCTCGGGCATCAGGCCGAGCGCCCCAAGCCTCTCCCCTACCCGCGCAAGTCTTCGTCCCAATTGCTCGAGCCTCAGGCCCCGCCCCCAGCCCCCTCGGTTCCGCAGCTTAAAAACAGCCGCCCTCCAGCGCACTCCGGCCTCAGGCCCCGCCCCTTCCCCACCCAGGCTCCGCCCTGCGCACGCGCCGCACGTGCCGCACGCGCCCCGCGTTCCTCCTCCACCTGCAAGCCCCGCCCCCCAGCCAATGGGCGCCGCCGCCGCGTGCGTCCCGCCCCGCCCCGCCCCTTGTCCCTCAGCCCCGCGTCGCCTGGCCTCAGAGCTGAGCAGGCTGCGGGTGGCCGTCGTATCTCTCGGTGACCGCCGCTGAGGCCTGCCGCAGTTGGGCTCGGGCTCTTTTGCCGAGCCACCATGTCGCAGAGCGGGGAGGAGAACCTGCAGGGTGAGGCTGTGGGCCGAGGGGGACCGCGGGGGCGGCAGGGTCGCGGGCCGGGGTGCGGTGCTTAGAGGCCGCGATGCTGTGAGGTGCGGCCGGGGCTGGGCGATGAGCCTCGGTGCATCTTACAGACAGTCCCTTTACAGTCAGGCCGGGCCGAATCTTTCGTGGTCTGTTGTTCACACTGTCAGTCAGTGTCTTTGCAGTCTCTTTAGGTCAGGCAAGCCTCGAACTCCCTGCGATCCTCTTTCTTCAGCTTCCTGAGTCAAGCTCACATTACAGGCCTTCCGCTTCCCCCACGCCTGGTTCAACATTGTTTAAGGGAGCCAGAGGTTTCAGGGTGAATTTTCAGTGTCTTGATTGAACTCATTAGTATTTATGGTCATAGTGCCTCTCACTTTTCCTACTTGGTACTGGCTATGGAACCAGGTCTGGATGTGCGAGGTAAGAGCTCAACCACCGAGCAACACTACCAGTTTTCATTTTATGCTTTAAGACATAGTGGCTTTGAACTTGGAACCCTCCTGCCTCAGCGTCTGGAGTAGCTGGGATGAACAGTTCGGCCCCACCACCCCATCTTTATCCCTGGCTTGCTTTGTCATCTCTTCCTAGTGGAAGAGGAGGATCTAAGGCTTCAGACCACTCTTATCTCTTAGAGTTAAAAGATTGTTATCTTGCCAGGCAGTGGTGTGATGGGGCACACCTTTAATCCCAGCACTCAGGAGGCAGAGGCACGCGGATCTCTGAGTTTGAGGCCAGCCTGGTTTACAGAGCGAGAGTTCCAGGACAGCCCCGGCTATACGGAGAAACCTGGAGGCGGGCGGGGGTGGGGGTGGGAGGACACGACACGACACGACACGACACGACAGAGTGTGGAAGAGCTACAAACAACACAAAAGTGGGGTAACATGCTTATAATTCTGCTCAGTAGGCTCACTGTAAGCAATGAAGTGATTTGTAGGTTTAGAAGATGGAAGCTAGGCTGGGTGTGGTGAGAGTCTAAAATCCCATTATAGGGAGGGTGAATCTTAGTCTTGACAAGTTCAAGGTTAGGCTGGACTACACAGCAATACCCTGTCTCACAAACAAACAACAAAAAGGCTCTCTTGGCACCCAGCCTTTACCAGACTAATAGCACTGAGCAGACAGCTGTTAGTTTTGCAAGGCCACCTTGAGTGGTATGTGCCATCATACATTTCGGAGAGCCACCTGGTGGGTCTGAGTTAAGAGCTCAGCCTTAATCCTAAGGACCCAAGAACTGGAGGAGGATCCTGTTGACCTTTGTATTCTCTGAAGCAAGAGTTCACTAAGTAAAATGAGCATGTAAATAAACATGAGAGAGCCATCTAAACCTTTAAAGTGAGTACTTTAACATTTTTTTCTAAGGCAGGGTCTCACTATTCCTGAACTGCCAGAACTCTGCCTCCCTAGTGCTGGGATTAAAGGCATGTGCTACCATACTTAACTTCATGTGAAGATTTTTTTTTTCTTTTATTTTCGAGACATGGTTTGTGTAGCTCTGGGTGTCTGAGAACTTGTTGTGTAGACGAGGCTGTGTCAGAGATCTACCTGCCTCTGTCTACTGGAGTGCTGGAATCAAATCATACAACACCATGCTAGGTTGTGTTAAGAATTTTTAAAAAGCTTTTATTAAGACTTAGTGATCTGCATTTATTACTCTAAATAAGATTTTAGTACACCAGTTTAACCAGCCTAATACATTCTAGAATCTGTATTTTAAAACTACAATCACATTAGAAAAAAATCTTGTAATTCAGGTTCTACTCCTTAATGTCCAACAGTTGCAGTTTCTCCTTTGATAGACTGTCTTTTCTCTTAAAAATGAGATCAAGGGATGTTTTATAATATTTGCTGTAAAGTCATGTTTGTAGTTAGTGAGATTTTATTTCTAACACTGTTACTTAGGTTTCATCTCTGGAAGTTTCTGGGTACTCCTGAGAGGTCTCAGTTACCTTCTAATTCCTTGACATACACTTTAGACTGCTGAGTCATTGGCAAATCGAGGCTGTCATTTGTCATTTCAGGGGTTAAGATGATTTTTGTTTTTCTGCTTTGCTTATTCTATAAAAAGATGGTTACCGTGTGGAAACTCACGCTAAGGATTTGGGCCATTGTTTGGGGTGTACGTGCAGCCCGGCACTGGCTCACTGTCTAGCCCGGGGTAGGAGGGGTCATTTGAGTCACATGGCGTATCTCAGCTGCCCTATGAAATGTGAATCCCAGCTTGGAGTCTGAGCTCCTCTGCCTGCCTGTTCTGCTCACTCTTGTTTACTTCTGAGGCTGAGAGCTGTGGAAGCCTTGTTGGTAGGTGGGACAGCAAATATTCCCCTTAGCAACCTCTGGGACTAGTTTTTCTGAAGGTGTTACCCACAAAATGGATTGATTCTGTTCCTTTTAACTTCTGGTCCATCTTATTGAAAGGTGTTTAAAAGCAGGGCTGACTTTTTCTTCTTTGTATGACTTTTGGCATGCAGGAGGGGACATAAGCTTCGTGATACTTCTGTGCTTTATTTGCTACCTCTCCCTGAAAGGCCCACTATATAGACTCTGTAACGTCTTCACTCAGCTGCCCTGTCTGCAACTGGTTCTGATAAATGCTTCTGTGATTACAGGCAGACTCAGGCAGGGTTGTATGACGAGAAAAACATTAGACTGAAGAGGTTCCTCCTAGGCTCTATATGAATTCACCCCTGCAAATAGTCATCCTGAGATCCAGAGGTTAAGTGAAAACAGGGATGACTACTTGAATTAAGGATATGCCACAGATTGCTCAGTACCAGAGGGATACCTGAGGGCACCTGACTCAGGATGCATTAGACAGGCACTGCCTGGCAATAGGCAGAGAGACAAGTTCACTAGTTAGTCTTAGAAGCCAGTAGCTTAACCGGACATGATGCAAGCCTGTAATCCCAGCATTGGGAGATGGAAGGAGGAAGATCAGGAGTTTAAAGCCAGCCTGGCTACATGAAGCATGGTAAATAAAACAAGTGTGTGTGACAGAAAAGGAAGCCAGTAGCCTGGATTGTCTACCAGGCAGATTCTGTTCAGAATTATTTGCCAGCCAAGTCTCTTGTTCCCCTCCTAAGTCAAGTGTTGAGACAGCAAAAGTCACTTCTGGAGAAGACCTGTGTGATTTGGGAGCATTGCTTCTCTCAGACTTGGTGCTCCCTTGCTTGGCTTTCTTGGAATGCTATAGTACTTGCATCATTCTCCTCTGGCATTATATTTCTGTTTCGAGGTTGTGTGCCTGCCTGCCTGCTCCTCTCTGAGGACCTCTAGCTCTGGTTGGATGCTGTCTCTGCTCGAGCTTGTCAGCATATTTGCTTGAATCTCTAACTCTGTTTTCAAGTTGGGCTCAGTTTATGGAAAACCATGGATTGACAATCTACAATTTTGCCTTGGGATATAGAGGGTAGTACACAGAGGGGATTCCCTTCCCTGGATTGTCATTATATAAGCAGCCTGGAAGGCAGGCGGGTAGAGCAGCCCTGTAATTTCAGTACTCTAGTGGCTGACTAAGGTAGAGATAGCCTTTTTATTTAAAAAAATTTTTTTGAGATGGTCTTGTATCCCAGGCTGGCCTTGAACTTAGTAAGGAGCCAAGGGTAACTTTAAACTTTTATTCTTCACTCCACTTCTAGAGCACTTGGATTGCAGGCACATGCCAATACACCATTTATGTGGTGCCATAAAGCGACAGCTGTAAGTAAGCATGCTCTTCAAATACTCTAGTCAGTTACACTCAAGGAGGATCCTAACTTGGATGGCTGACCTAGTTTCACTTCTGACCAAAAGCAGTTAGGAGAGGAAGGGTTAATTTGGCTTACTTTCCATTATTGAGGAAGTCGAGGGACCAGCTCAGTGAAGCTAGTTACATCATATCCACAGTCAGGAGTGGAGAGGATTTGAGTGCACCCATGTTGCCTGCTTGCTAGTTTTCTATTTGGCTTTCTCTGACTTTTGAACTGTTCAGGACCCCTTGACTAGGGGCTGGATTGTCTTATATCAATTAAGACAATTAAGTGTTCCCTGGATAGACCCATAGGGCAACCTGATCTAAATAATTCCTCAGTTAGGCTCACTTCCTATGAGGTTGGCAAGATAACTCAGCAGGTAAAGGTACTTGCTGCCAAACCTGTTGATCTGAGTTTGGTCCCTAGAAACCCACATAGTAGAAGGAAAGAACCAATTCCTGCAAGTTCAAATAAAATACTTTAAAAGGCCCTCTCCTCAGTTTCTTAAGTTGTGTTAGGTTGACAAATTAAAACCAACCAACACAGTGGCCAGCCTGGTTTATATAGTGAGATTCTGTCTCCAAAACCAAATGAGGGATTAGCGAGATTATAGCAGTTAAGAAGAGCACTTGTTCACAGCCGCCAATAACTTCAGTTCCAGGGGAGCTGATGCACTCTTCCAGCTTCCTTGAGCACCAGGTACATACATGGTGCACTAACATACGTGCAGGCAAACCACTCGTACACATAGAGTAAGAGCACTTTCTGCTTCTTAGGGAACTTGAGTTCACCTCCCAGCGGCTCTCAGTGCAGGGAGATGTCAGTTGTACTTGCCTTGTGTCTTGTTGGTGTGGTTCAGAGAGGGGGAGAGGGGTGGAAAATGGAGATGAGGGCTTTGGGCCAGCAGCACTGCTCTTTCTGTGTTGACTGAGCAAGTTGTTTGTTAAAAGCAATCCTGGCCGGGCGGTGGTGGCGCACGCCTTTAATCCCAGCACTCGGGAGGCAGAGGCAGGCGGAACTCAGTGAGTTGGAGGTCAGCCTGGGCTACAGAGCAAGTTCTAGGACAGGCTCCAAAGCTACAGAGAAACCTTGTCTCAAAAAACCAAAAATGTTGTTAAGAAGCAATCCTGTGCTCTTTTCCTTTTAAAAACTCTTTAAATTTTATTTATTTATTTATTTTCTTGCTTATATAGTCCAGGCTGGCCTTAAACTTGCCCTCAACTTCCAAGTGTTCTATTAGTATTATAGGTGCATACCCAACCTTTCCTGTTTAAAAAGATGGATGAATAACTGCAGGGTGTATGTAAATGAATAGAGTCTTCTCTGTTTTCCAGGACTTACACTTCCTATCCAGTCACAGGTTAATGATAAAACTCATTCCTTAGTAAATCATTCCTGGAGATGGAGCTTTTGGACCCAAGGCTTTTGCAGCAGATCATTCTAAATGGGATTTTTTTTTCCCCCTCGAGGGTGCTGGGCCTCCTGGTGATTTTTGAAAGCACTGGAAGACATGAATCTGTCTCTTTGACAGTCATCCAGTGCTACCAGTGTGAGGACAGCAGGACCAGTATTCTGCTGCACTGTGATGAGCCCAAGTGAAGGGTCTCGTGCGGGGAACTGGCTTCCTCACAGACAGCAAAGGACTGGAGCTTGGGCTTGCTAGTTCCCACAACTGTGACACAACTGTGAGAAATGACTCCTGTATAAGTCTCCACGGAGTACTGTTACAATAGTGTAGATCAGGACAGAGACAGGTGCTCCCTGCATTGTCAGTTACCCCTTGTGCAGTACTACACACACATCTGGCTGTTGGCTCAGTTCCTGACACAAGCTCCTAAACTTGTGGGATTTCCTGAGTATCTGGTTTTTGTTGTTTTTTTGTTTTTGTTTTTGTTTTTGTTTTTTTGGTTTTTCAAGACAGAGTTTCTCTGTGTAGCTTTGCGCCTTTTCCTGGAACTCACTTGGTAGCCCAGGCTGGCCTCGAACTCACAGAGATCCTCCTGGCTCTGCCTCCCGAGTGCTGGGATTAAAGGCGTGCGCCACCACTGCCCGGCCTGGTTTTTGTTTTTATATTTGGAGACAGGTCTTCCATTATGCACCAGCCTGGCCTGAACTCCTGGTACACCCAGTGCTGAGACTGACATGAAACAAATCTCTTAGCTAGGGGGAATTTATTTGATCCTGTTACTCAGGTCCATTTTGTAAGGAGCCCCTAAGATTATGCTAATGAGATGACTTACTGGGGACCCAGAATAGCTAGCCTCAGGCTACAGTTTGGTCACTAATAAGTTATCAGAGGGTGGAAATTTAGGGCCACCAGGGAGGGAGGGAGCTGGAGGATGGGCTGTTAAAAATATAAGAAACTGCCACTACAGCCCAGCTTTGAGCCAGAATGTTCATGGAGCTTTGGAGTTGGTAACAGGAAGGTGGTGTTCCCTGCCCTGTGTGTGTGCTTCATCTGGCTGCTTCTGAACTGTATCACAAACTAAGCAACATGTTTTCTTGGGTTCTGAGCTCTAGCAAAGTATTAAATCTGAGGGGTGTGTAGGGATCCTGAATGAGTCTTTTAGTTTTTGTTTTTTAAATTTGTAATTGACTGAGCAGCAGTGTGGATAGCCTGTACTCTACTTGTGACTGGTGTCTGATATGCGGCATCCTTGTGGGTTTCAGCCTTTAATTTATGGGATTGGATACTAATTTTAGGAGATACTGTCGAAATCCTTGGACTCCTGATTGAAAAAGTCTACATTTGCCATCAGGGGTTGGTACCGGGAAGAAGATAACACAACCTCAAACATTTATGTTAGATACTAGAAAAGGTTTGGATAACATTAAGCTTCGTCAAATAAATTGGGACAGGCTCAGATTCTGAATACTAGATTGACCTAAACAGTGTAGACTAGGTTTAGGAGTTTACACTGTAGTCCAGGATGGCTTTGAACTCAGAGTAACATTCTTGCCTTAGTGACTCAGAACTGCAGGGGTTCTAGGTATGAGCCACTATCCTTGGCTTCTGAGTGTCATCAGTCAGTGAAGGGAGGAAGGCCAGCAAAAGACATTAGAAAGTCTGGAATTGGAATGTGGGGATTTGCAGATCTCAGAGGGCACTGGGGCCTCTGCCTGTGTGCAGCTGCTGAGAGGCTCTGGACTCTGCCCTTCTGAGTTGGTGTTGTGCTTCATGTGGGCTAAACCTGCTTCTGCACGAGGCAATCTGAGAGGCTAATGAGGAAAATTGTGTTTATTTTCAGGTTTGGGTTGTATGATTTGTTAGCTTACTGAGAGGCTGTTAATGGTATAAACTATAAATCCAGTTTATTTCTGGGCCTTTGATTATTTTTTTTTTTTCCTGATTGATGTGATATATTCTGCAACAAGTACACAGGCCAGGTTTCTGAGTGTTAAAACACCTCTTTTTGGTGTTCTGGAAAGTTGTATAGCTGTTCTTGCTCCCAGAGCACATGTATGTGTGTTTTGCTTTTGAGACTCACTGTGTACCTTTGGCTGGCCTGGAACTGGCTGGCCTCAAACTTGCAACAGTTCTGCTTCTTTCTCCTGAATTCTGGGATTGCAGGTATGCCCATCATGCCTGGCTTTTTAGGGGGGGGGGTTTGTTGGTTTTAGAGGTCACGTGTAGCACAGGGCGCAGGCTTCCTTAAACTGGTAGCTGAAGGTGGCCCTGAACTCTTAAGTCCTATCTTTTTTGGATTATATGTGTGTGACACCATGCATAATTCCTTTTTCTTTTTGGAGATGTGTATGTGGGGTGATTTAGAAACAAAGTCTCAATGTAGATGAAGCTGGCCTTGAACTTGAAGTGACTCTTGCCTTTTCCCTTCCTCCCTTTTGGTATTGGAGATTGAAATTAGGGCCTCTTACAAGCTCTACTTCCCCAACTCAGTGAGTTGAAGTGGTTCCATTCCCTCCCTCCCTCCCTCCCTCCCTCCCTCCCTCCCTCCCTCCCTCCCTCCCTCCCTCCCTTTCTCCCATTGGTGTGTGTGTGTGTGTGTGTGTGTGTGAGAGAGAGAGAGAGAGAGAGAGACAGAGACAGAGACAGAGACAGAGACAGAGACTGAGACTGAGTTTCTCTGTGTAACAGTAGTAGACCAGGCTGGCTTTAAACTCACAGAGATCCTCCTGCCTCTATTATCTGAGTGCTGGGATTAAAGGTGTGCCCCACCACTGCCTGGCCCATTTTTTGTTTTTCTAAGGTAGGGACTGTATATAGTTCTGGCTATCCTTGAACTTGATGGGTAGACTAGGCTGGCCTCAAACAGATCCTCCTATCTCTGCCTCCCGAGTGTTAGAATTAAAGTCATGGACCACCATGCCCAGCCTACCTCTTATCTATTAAATGATTTTCTTTTTTGTTATTGCCTTGTGTGCATGCATGTGTTCATGCAACAGGCACCTTTACCCACTGAGCCATTTTAATGGCTCAACAAAAGATTTTCTATAAACAAATGGACTTGTGAATCAAAATAGAGAAATCAGCCTGGGCCCAGAATGAGGCCTGCACTTAAACATACACTCAGATTCTGCCAAAGAAAGCACCAGGGGCCAGCAAGATAGAAGGGGCCTGCTGTCAAGCCTGACAACCTGAGTTCAATCCCCAGGGCCCAAATGATAGAATGTTGCAGGTTGTTCTCTGACCTCCATTTGTATACTGTGCACAGGTGCCCACATATCTATACACAAACACTGAGTAAATAGAAAGAAAGCAAGCACTATAGGGTGGGAAGCACAGACAGTCTGCAATAAAAGACGCCCCTGTTGCCAAACATAGCATTCAAATCCAGGAGCATGAAAGTCAGACCAGTAATCAAGTGTTGGCACAGTGTGAAGTAGCACAAACTCATGCTGTGATTACGTGCTGGTTCAACTGCATCAGAAAGTAGTTTGCTAGCATTAATCTATTAAAACACTACATTTCACCCAGTAACCCCATTCATTAGATACATAGTAAAAATGACTATACAGACAGTTACAGGTGGGAGTGTGTGTGTGTGTGTGTGCACACACACACACACACACACACACACACACACGTGCGTGCGCGCACACACCCCCAATTTATTTATTTTTTTAAAGATATATGGTGATATTTTATTTGTGCTGAAATGTGATTTTATTTGTATGTTAATAAATAAAATTGCCTGGGGATCAGAGCTAAGAATAAGCCATTTAGCAGTGGTGGTGGCACACACCCTTTAATCCAATCACATGGCAGGCAGAGTCTCTGTGTGTTCAAGGACACAGCCAAGCGGTGACCCGAACCATAGAGACCTGGAGGTCTGTATAGACACGCAGTGACGAGAAAATCAAGTGGTTGGCTTTAGAACCAATGAGAAGGCAGAACAGAAAGGCAAAAAAAAGACAGGACACAGGAAGAAGGGCTCTCTCTCAGGGGAAGGACAGCAGCGAGTGGAATGGTAAGATAAGGTGGTCTTAGCTCTTGGCTACTGCTCTGGGCTTTTAACTCTTTATTTGGCTCTGTGTTTCTTATTTAATAAGACTGTTTAGAATTACATCTACAAAGATAGGATCTGTGTAGCACAAACTGATCTCAAACTTGGCAGTCCTGCCTTAGCCTTGCTGAATATTTAAATGTGTACCACCATGTCCTGCTGAAAAATATGCACACGCACACACACAAACATTGTCAGTACTGGGCCTTCCTTATGATTTCAAGGCAAGTACACTGTTACTGAGCTACAGCACTAGCCCTTGTTTTTTTATGGCGAGACAGGGTTTCTCTGTGTAGCTTTGGAGCCTTGCCTTATCTCGCTTTATAGACCAGGCTGGCTTCAAACTCACAGAGATCCGCCTGGCTCTGCCACCCGAGTGCTGGGGTTAAAGGTGTGTGCCACCACTGCCTGGCTTAAAATATTTTTTATAGCAGCCCAACTGGAAGCAAGCCACTGATGTAACAGTACAAAGTGTTCTTTTATTTTTGTGGTGTTGGAGAACCAAACTGTACCCCTGGACTTCATATTTAATGTGTGTTATGCTGTACTTCTATAGTGTAAAAGATTTGTGTAAGTGAATACTTGAAAGGTAGATCCCTCTAGTGAGTGAAATGTGACCAGAAATTAACTATTCTGTTTCAAAACTCACTAATCTGATTTCTGGTATAAATGCAGACCAACAGCCATAAATGTGAATTTCACAGAGCCTCAGGGCCATATGACCCTGGAATGTGAAAACAGTTTAAGTCTTTGGTAAGCCATGTTGACCCATGACTGTAACCCAGCTCACAGAAGGGGCCAGACTTCCAGTTCTTTGCCAGCCTAAACAAGACCCCCATCTTGGTCCCTGGTAAAGCAACAGGTTTGTAGAATACCTGCATGGAATAAAGGAATGTCAAGATACAGTGCAGTGTCTCAGCCTCAGGAACCTTGCCTACTGGACCTAAGGAGACCAGCAGACCAGAAATGCAAGTGTCTTAAGTGGGATTAAAGTAGGGCCTAGAGTGATGGCTCATCATGTGCCACCTTTGGGATTTCCTGGGAATGTGAGTGGGCAATGCATGCTCGTTCTCTCACTCACTCTCTCTCTCTCCCTTTTTTTTTTTTTTTTCTTTCTTTCTTGTTTTGGAAACAAGGTCTTACTATGTAGTCCTGGCTGGCCTTGAACTCAGAGTATCTGGACTAAGGTATACATCATCAAGTCCCATGAGTAGGCAGATTTCTAACTGCTCTTTTTGTTGTCTTCAGGTTCCTGGGTAGAACTGCACTTCAGCAATGGGAATGGGAGCAGTGTTCCAGCCTCCGTCTCTATTTATAATGGTGACATGGAAAAAATACTGCTGGATGCCCAGCATGAATCTGGAAGAAGTAGTTCCAAGAGTTCTCACTGTGACAGGTAGGTTTTCTGGATGTCTCTTACAGTGTTGATGTTCCTAGCAGATGAATAATCACAGTTGTGCATGCTTTTGTGGGTTGGCCTCCAGGTCTAAGGCCACATTTGGGAATAACTCCAGCAGCAGTTCTGGTACAAGAAACCCTGGAGTCTGCTGGGAGGGAGTGATCTGGGGCTCAGTCTGGAGGGAACATATTAAACCTAGGGACAAATAACAAAGTCCATTAATATTACCCCCCCCCCCCCTTGAATCTGTTCACTGTGAATACTGACTCTGAGTAGTTTCCTTCATGCCCCCCAGCTGCTTGTTTCCTAGGTAGCACTACTAGGGCTTGAATCCAAGGTGTGTGGCTGAGAGTCAGTGATCGAAGGTCAGATGCTTCTGAGGGCTATGCAATAGATCATGCAGAAGGGTGGAGCTTCCCTCAGAACTGTCTAGGTGGTTCCTGTATGCTCATTTGAAAAGACTGAGGAATTGTTTGGCCTGGTCTGGTGTTAGGCAGAAGGGAAGAGGCATGCTATTGAGGGCCCTCTCCATCCCCTTTATTGAGGCATTAGCCCTGCTTGGAATTTATGCTTTTTATGACAGAATTAACATGCTGCTCTGTTTTGTCCATTTCCTAATCAAGCCCACCTCGCTCCCAGACACCACAAGATACCAACAGAGCTGAAATAGACACCCACAGCTTTGGAGAGAAAAACAGCACTCTGGTAAGCCATAGATAGGAGGATGCTATAAGGTTTAGCACATCATCAGTCTGGTGACTTTTGCATAATATCTCTCTCTCTCTCTCTCTCTCTCTCTCTCTCTCTCTCTCTCTCTCTCACACACACACACACACACACACACATACACACACACACACACATACACACACCCCACTACCTTTGCTCCCCCTTAGTTTTTGAGAAAGGGTCTCTCATTGAACACGGAGTTCACCAATTTGGTTAGACAAGCTGGCGAGTGAGCCCTAGTGATACTCCTGCCTCTGCCTCCCAGGGCTGAGATTACAGAACTGTTCCACTGTGCCTGTCATTTTACAGGAGTGTTGGGGATCTCTGTTTTTCAAGTTTTTATTTATGCATATATGTGTGTCTGTGTGAGAGAATGCTACATATATGCAGGTGTCCAAGGAGTCCAGAAGAGGATATTAGGTCCTCTGAACATGAAGTTATTGACAGTTATAAGCTGCCTGGTGTGGGTGGTGGGAACCAAATTCAAGACCTATGCATGAACAGCAGCATTTTGTTGTTGTTGTTGTTTTTTGAGACAGGGTTTCTTTGTGTAGTTTTGGTGCCTGTCCTGGTTCTCGCTCTGTAGACCAGGCTGGCCTCGAACTCACAGAGATCCGCCTGGCTCTGCCTCCCAAGTGCTGGGGCTAAAGGCGTGCACCACCACTGTCCAGCTTTAATAGAGTTTTTAAACAATTATTTTAAATTGTGTGTGTCTATGTCTGTATGGTATGTGCGCATGACTGCAGGTGTCCAGAAGCCAAAGGTATTGGATCCCCTGGAACTGGAATTATGGGCAGGAGTCAGCCATCTGGTTGGGTGCTGGGAACCGAATTTGGGTCCTCTGGAAGACCAGCAAGTACTCTTAACCACTGGGCCATCTTCCTAGCCCTACACAGCTTATATTTTTAAAACCGTCTTTTAAAAATTAGTTAATTTGGGGCTGGAGAGATGGCTCAGAGGTTAAGAGCACTGACTGCTCTTCCAGAGGTCCTGAGTTCAATTCCCGGCAACCACATGGTGGCTCACAACCACCCGCAATTAGATCTGGTGCCCTCTTCTGGCCTGCAAAGACACATGCAGGCAGAACACTGTATACATAATAAATAAAATAAATCTTAAAAAAAAAAAAATTAGTTAATTTATTGGGAAATCCACTTTGCTAGTGCTGAACTAGTTATAGGTGTGTACAGCTACACTTGGCTTTTGTAGCTTTTGTAGTGAGTGTGGGACTAGAACCTGGGACCTTGTGCATGCTGGGCAAGCATTCTGCAAACTGAGCTACATCCCAGTCTATGAGCTCACTTTTCTAATATTAACAGAAACTTAATGAGCTTTATATACGATGTCCTTAGCATTATTGTAGATAGAGCCTGTCTTAGTCAGTGTTCTGTTTTCGTGAAGAGACACCATGATCACAGTAACTTTTTATAAAAGACAGCATTTAATTTGGGCTTGCTTATAGTTTCAGAGGTTTAGTCCATTCTCATGGCAGGAAGCATGCAGACATGGTGCTGCAGAAGAAGCTGAAAGTTCTACATCTGGATCTGTAAGCAGCAGGAAGAGGGAGAACTATGGGTCTGGCCTGGGCTTTTGAAACCCACACCCACACCTCATGACGCACTTCCTCCAACAAGACCACACCTACTCCAACAAGACCACCTCTCCTAATCCCTCCCAAATAGTAGCATTCCTTGATGACTAGGCATTCAAACATGAGCCTGTGGGGGGCCATTCTTAATTAAACCACCACACAGCCTCAGAGTGAGACATGTAGATGGATTATTGCTTAAGCTGACTGTTCTTACCCATACCATTTCTATGTAGTAGTTTGAGGCAGTGGAATCTTGCTCATTTTTATCTGGTAGTGCATAATGTTTAATATGGTGAAGATGAATAACATCTGTAATAGTTCAGCAGCTCTCTTAGGAAGCAAGGTCTCTACTAAAAGCATTCTTTCCTCCTGTGCCGATTTTTACCAGTATCCCATCACCAGAAACCGACTGTCTTTACCTCTAGCCTAGGCTTTCTTCAGGGAACTCTGTTTGGCCCCAGTCTGGGATCCAAAGGCTTTTGGAACTCACTCAACCTAATATACACTTGAGTGCATGTCCACTTTTGGAGCAGTCATATTTTTAAATTTTTGTATTATTTTAAATACCTTCTACCACTACTTAAGTACTCAGTTCAGAATTTTAAACATGCAAGAGAAAATTTTTTATTATCTCCTGTTTTGAAGACCATCTTAATTAGTATTTTGTGCTGTTACATAATTTTTAAAATGTAGCTGAAATTGTAGTCTGCTTTTTCTCAAAAGCATCTTTTAAACTAGCTTGTTATAATATTCCACTTACTTAGCCACACCTATTTGTTTCATTTTAGAATGTTCTCATTTTCTTCTGCTAGAATAGGTTCTGGTGTTATCTAGGTCCTCATGACAATACAACAATGTTTCTAGTATTCTGAGGTGGGGTCTTTCCTACTCTATAGCTTAGGCTGTACTTCAACTTCCTCCCGGCCTAGCACTCCCAAGTGCAGAGACAGAAAGGCACGTGCCACTGAACCCTGTTGATGTGGTGTTGGGAATGGAACACCCAGGACTCTTTGTACATGTAGGCAGGTGCTTACCATGTTGCTAACTTAGCTACATCTCCAGTCCCTAAACCTACTACATTAGCAGATTGAGTAGGACTTGGACAAAGTGGGCATGTCCATAAAGGACAGCTTGTGTGAGACAAGACTAGGTAACTGTACACTGGGGGAAAGGGAATAATCAGATATTGTAGCATCTTTTGGATACTGGATATGAATTGATGTTGATTCCAGGAGACCCCAAGAAACACTGTGCTAGTTAAAGTAGGTGTTTATGGTGGCAATTAGTGGATTGTTGGCTGAAGTCTGACTCAGTAGGTCCAGTGGTACCTGAGCTCATCCCGTGGTTATTTCCCAGTCCCAGAATGTTTACTTGGGATAGATATATTTAGAAGTTGGCAGAATTGTGTTTTTTTAAAGTTTTATTTATTTAATTAATTATTGGGGTTTTCCCTGCATATATGCCTCCATGAGTGTGTCAGATCCCCTGGAACTGGAGTTACCGTTGTGAACTCTTGGCAGAATTCTTACATTGGTTCCCTGACTTGTGGAGTGAGGGCTGTTATTGTTGGAAGACTAAATGAAGGCCTTTCAAGTTGCCTCTGCCAGGGAAAATAGTGAATCAGAAGTGGACAGCTGCAACATTACAACCCCTTTCTGAGACAACCCTGAAAGACAACACCAGAGAAGGGAAATCTTCACAGTGGGCAAAATCTTTGGGCAGTATACATGGTCATACATTTTGTTTCGAAAGAGAAACGACCATTCACTGAATTCATAGGCTGTAGCCAATGGATTGGCTGGATGGTCAGGAGTTTAGAAAGAACATTACTTGAAAATTGGTGAGAAGGACATCTCACCAATTACAGATTTCTCCAGATGGGAAAAGGATGTGAAAATACTTATGTTCCATGTAAATGCTCATTGAAAGGTGACTTTAGCTGAAGAGGAGTTCAGTAATCAAGTAGATAGGATGACCCGACCCATTCTATGGAGAGTCAGTCTCTTTCCAGAGCCATTCCTGTCATTACCCAGTGGGCCCATGAACAAAGTGGCCAATGTGGCAGGGATGGCAGTTATGTGTGGGCTCGGCAACATGAATTGCCACTCACCAAGGCTGACTGGCTACAGCTTCTGCTGAGTGCCAGATCTGCCAACAGCAGAGACCAACACTGAGCCCTAGACATGGATGGCACTGTCAGAGATCTAGTGGCAGGTTGACTACATGAACCATTTTCTCAATGGAAAGGACAACACTTTGTCCTTGGAGTAGATTTTTATTCTAGTCATAGATTTGCCTTTCTTCTTGCACATAATGCTTCTACCAAAACCACCATCAGTGGACTTACAGAATGCTTATCCACTGTATTCTACACAGCATTGCTTCTGACCAAAAAATTCACTTCACAGCCAGACAACTGTGACAGTAGGCCCATGATCATGGAATCCACTGGCATTACCATGTTCCCCACCATCTGAAGCAGCTGGCCTGATAGATGGATTAACCTTCTGTAGACACAGGGCCAATTAGGTTTCAGCAGCCTGGAGGGCATGCAAGGTTCTCCAGAAGGTGGTATACCCTTTAAATCAGTGCCCAGTATGTGGTACAGTTTCTTCTATAACCGGGATCCATGGATCCAAAAATCAAGGGGTGGAAAAAAGAGTAGTTCCACCCATGATTACTCCTAGGGAATTTTTTTTCTTCTTGTTCTGTGACCTTAAGTTCTGCTGGTCTAGAATTTTTTTGGGTGATGGTGGTGGGCGGTTCTGCCAGGAGACACAGCAAACATTCCATTGAACTGGAAGCTCATTTTGTGATCCCCTTAAGCCAAGAAAGGCAAAATTCCAAGGCTAATAAAGGAATAAAAGTGTTGGGAAGGGTGATTGATCCAGATTAGCAGGGGGAAATTGGATTGCTTCTCCACAGTGGAGGTAAGAAACATGTCTAGGATGCAGGGGATCCTTTAGAGCTACCATGTCCTGAGCCCTAGTGGGGGCTCACTGAAGTCAGTGGGAAACTACAGCAGTTTAATCTAGGCAGGATGACAAAGGGCACAGACTCTTCAGGAATGAAAGTATGCCCCCCCCCCCCAAAAGAACCAAGATTCCCTGACATACTTGCTGAAGGTGGAGGAAATACAGAATGGGTAGTAGAGGAAGGTAGTTCTAAATTTCAGCTGCTAAGGCCATGTGACCAGTTGTAGAAATGAGGACTATAATTGACATGAATGTTTCTGTCATATTTTGTTAAAAATGTGTTTGCAGATATTTGTGTTTCCTTTACTTGATTTAGTTATCATACAATGTAAGTTAAGAGAATGTCAGTGGTTATCATATTTTAGTTTGAGATACTAAGAATGTCCCTCAAAGGACATTACTGCCTAAATGTCTAAATTTATAATGCATTTGCAGTTGTACATGGGATAGTTAATACCATGTTAGGTGTAGTTATGGCCTGGTTATTGGTTTTCATTTGGAAATTAAGCATGGCATAAGGAGATAGGATTGTGTGTTAAGTTGAAAGGGGTGAAATTGTGATGACTATTCTTGGTTGTCAACTTGACAAATCTAGAATTAACTAAAACCCAAATGACTGGGCATAGCTGGGAGGGATTTTTTTCTTAATTAAATCATTGGAAGTTGCAAGACCCACTTTGAAGTTGGAAGATAAACCTTTCAACTAGATCTTTGAGTTGGGAAGATCCACCTTTAATCTGGACCACACCTTTTCCTGGCAGTCTATAGAAAGGCCTCAACAAGGACATAAGAGACTATGGGTACTCCCTGGTGTGAATGTGGGAAGCTCACTTGTTTTGTTAATACTTTTCCTTAGTCTGAGGAAGATTATATCGAGAGAAGAAGAGAAGTTGAAAGCATCTTGAAGAAAAACTCAGATTGGATATGGGATTGGTCAAGTCGGCCAGAAAATATTCCCCCCAAGTAAGTGTTTTCAGTATCATGGGCTCTTCCCTTGACAAGAGGACATATTGATTAGTAGTTTCTTTCCCCCCAGGGAGTTCCTTTTTAAACACCCGAAGCGCACAACTACTCTCAGCATGAGGAACACAAGCGTTATGAAGAAGGGAGGCATTTTCTCTGCAGACTTTCTGAAGGTTTTTCTTCCATCTCTGTTGCTGTCTCACTTGCTGGCCATTGGATTGGGGTAAGTGATGCTTCTGTGAGTGCTAGCAGGGTAGGCCTTGGCAATTGTAGACCCCAGAATAGATGTTCTCATTGGTTATTGAGGGAGGGAGGGAGGGAGGGAGGGAGGGAGGGAGGGAGGGAGGGAGGGAGAGAGAGAGAGAGAGAGAGAGAGAGAGAGAGAGAGAGAGAGAGAGAGAGAGAGAAGATATGAGAGATGAGAGATATATAGATATGTCTTTCTTGTGCCACCTCTATAGTGGGTGGATGGTTCTGTTGAATTCTTAGCAATAGTGGAATAATAAATAAGGCCTCCAGGCTTTCTGCTTTTGTATCAAGTTTAGACTAAAATAGACCAGGGAATAGAGCTGTGGATTCTCTAGATGAGACCAGTGCTGAAGAGCCAGAGCAGGCTACCAAGAGGACACTAGGGACTGGGACAAATGGATTCTCAGTTGGCCTTACAAGGGTGAGATTAGGTTTCATTCTTCTGTGTCTACCTCCTGAATGCTGGGATTATGGGCATGTGCCACCACACTCAATTTATATGGCCCTGGGGTTAAACTCAGGGCTTCATAGATGGTGGCTAAGCACTCTGCCAAGTGAACTACATCCCCAGCCCTTACTTTCTTTAGGCCTACTGCTACCCTCTCCTCTATCCACGTGGAGATGATTTCACAAGACCATATATAAAGACAGTGTGGTATGGCTTTGAGTTATCGGAATGGCCTGGATGGCACTGTGGGCTTCTGGCCTCTGGTTAGTTGGGGATATGTTTTGGGTTGAAGGCTCTGTTGTCTGCTTATTCTTTTCCCCCTAAAGGCTGTTTGTGTGGTTTATGACACCTGGTCTGTTTCATGTTTGATCTGTTGGGATTTTGTGGGTCTCAGGTACATCCAATTCCAGTCCTCACTGCCCTTAACTCCTGTACTGCAGACTCACAGATGTATGGACCCTCCTGTAAAATGGCTTCCTGGGTGCCAGAGGCTCCTGAGCTTCCTGGGCTGGAACCCTACCTGCCTTCATCCCTTCCCCATGTGTAGTTCTGTCCTGGTACTTGGTCTCATGGTCAGGTGCATCCAATCACCTGGAACTTTTCTCAGAACTAACAAGTAGTAGAGTTCAGTGGCACTTGGGAGGCAGAGGCAGGGATCTCTGAATTCCAGGCCCGCCAGGGTTACTCACTGAGACCTTGTCTCAAAAAACCAAAACAGAACAGAACCAGCAAGGTGTGTGGATAGGGTCTAGGAATCTATATGTTCAGTACCCAAGCTGAGTTTCTCTTCAGGAAATCATTTCTGCATCCAGCTCCTACCTACTGTCTCTGTCCTGCATCCTCCCCAGTCTTAGAGCTTGATGGTGCCGCCCTACCCAAGATCTCTTAGCAACTTTCAGTCTTTTGAGATGAAAGCTACCCTCCTTAGTTCTAGATAGCTCACTGCCCACAGAATTATTTCTCCCAACTCCACACAGACCTGGCCAGCTGGAATTCTTCTGTCTCCTTTCCTAGACTTTCACTCCCCTCTACTTGACTGGGGAAGGGAGGCTTCATTACTGATTCCTTGGTTGGGCTTTGATGTTAGTAGTGATGAACTAACTGGATGTGAAGCCGCCTCTCTTGGGGTGCAGCTGTGTAGCTCATTTTGCACACTGAAGGAACTGCGAAGCTCCATAGTGATAGCATTTGTCATTGTTTTGTACTTTGTGTGTGTGTGTGTGTGTGTGTGTGTGTGGGCGGGGCAGTCCTGGGGTTTAAACCTGTTAAGGCCCTTATAGGTACTTTGTCATTGAGTTTCAATCCCTGCTGTTATTAGTTTCTTCTTCTTTTTGTACTTTCAGTCTTTTGTGCCATTAGAATATAATTGAAAAAAAAATTAAATTTTAATTTAAGAAAAATTAGACCAATATGAAATACATATTTGATGACTAAAACACTTGATAAAGATTACAGATAATCATACTTTATTAAGTATGAGGTGGCTAGTTCCCTTCTGCAAGCTGTAATCACAGTGACCTGCCCTGAGAATTGTGAGACCTGATTGACTGCCATTCCTTTTCTGTCTAGGATCTACATTGGAAGGCGTCTGACAACGTCCACTAGCACCTTTTGATGAAGAACTGGAGCTGACTTTTGTTCACACAGTGAGGATTCATGTCTGAGCTGTGACAGATAACTGAAGAACTAGCATGATCCTTGGGTGTCTGCACTACGTGTGTGTATTTGTTCTGTAAATGCAGTGTTCCTGATTTAGTTAGACAGAATAGACTAATATCATGACCTATAATTATACCTATGGGATCAATTAATAAGCATGTCAGACTGATACCTATTGTAGCATTTATTAGTAAATTTTCTTTGAATATTAGATATAAATAGTATAAATAATTTTAATATAGTAGCAATGGTGTATTTAAAAATGATCTATAATCGTAATCCAGTTAAGACACTTTACACTTCAAAAGAATGAGTGATATTAAAATCATTAAAGGGTTTGTCCCAAAGGAATATTGTGGCCTTATAATCCTATTACATAGTAGAAAATACAAATGTAGTTAATTAAACAGGTGTGTCTGTAAAGACCTCTTACTATGTGAATTAAACAGCCAGGCGAAGCTAAAATTATCCACAAACCCCACTGTGCAGCCTCATTGTCTGCCATCACCGTCTTGGGTTGTCAGTTTTGTTGCTGGCACCTTCACCACTCTGCTGCATTTAATCCCATTGTTTGTAGTTAAATTTTGTGTGCTTTTAAAATCAGCTGTATTGTAAGCAAATCTGTCTTACTTTAAAAGACTGGAAATGAAAAGAAAACACATCTTTGCCAAATCCTTTGGAGATTACTGGATTTGCATATGGGTTAATCAGTATCCAGAGCTTCTGTTAATCCAGGCATATTGTCAGTCTTCCTCTTTTCCATAGCATGTTTTTGAAAGGCTGCCTCCTGGACATGCTGTATATATCCATATATAAAAAAACATGTACTTGTTTCATTGTCCCACACTTAACTCAGGTGAGTTCAATAAAAGTAACATTTTAACAGTCTTTTGTTTATATTTAAATGATTACTGGAAATAGCTTTCATTTGGAGAAAGATAGTGGGATGGTATCTTTTTTTGAAATCGTATTACTGTGTAGCTCTGGATGACCTGGAACTCAGAGATCTGCCTGCCTCTGCTTCCCAAGTACTAGAATTAAAGGCAAGCAGCATCACACTTGGCTCCTGAATATTTTATTTTTATTTAAATGGTACACTAGCATATGAGTGCAGTGCCCTTTGAGGCCAGAAAAGGGCACTGAATTCCCCTGGAGCTGGAGTTGGTTGTGAGTCACCCTATAGGGGTGCTGGAAACTGAACCATCTCTCCTGCGGCACCCTCCTACTGCCTCCCTCCCCCCCCCCCCCCTTTTAACCCATAATTGCAAAAGGGCAGTTTTCTCATGCTTCAGCCTTCAGGCAGAATGACAGAAATATATTTCCAAATGGCTTTAGTGGAAAGATTTTCTTTTCTTTTTTCTTTGCGATAGGAACTCTTTATATAGACCAGGCTGGTCTTGAACTCAAGAGAACTCTGCCTTCTGAGTGCTGGGATTAGTGGTGTGAGCTACCTTGCCCTGCATGCCTTTATGCTTCTAGTCTAGGTATGTATGTTTGTTTTGTGAGACAGTTACTAAGTAATCTAGATTGGCCTGGGGCTCTAGAATCATTCTGCCTCTGGGATCACAGGCTTGTCCCACCACAACCAGCCTGCTTATATAAAAAAAATGACTGCCTAGGGGATTGAGAGCTGGCTCAGTGGTTGAGAGCACTGGCTGCTCTTCCTGAGAACCTGGGCTTCATTTCCAGCACCCACATGGGTGGTTCATAACCATGTATAACTCCAGTCCTAGGTCTGATGCTCCTCTTTGAGCCTTTGCAGGCACCAGACACAGAAGTCTTACACAGATATGTATGCAGGCAAAACACTCATACATCTAAATATAACTACTACTGTTCAGTTACTGAATAACAAATTTGAAATGTAGCAAAATCCAGTCGTGTTGACTCGAGAAAAACTGCTTTGGCCACTAATTAATGCGGTTGATGATGCAGAACTATACTGACCCGTAGGTTTGAGCTAACATAGTGTAGAATGTAACATGGCAGAAATGCAGATGGTTACAACTGTGGAGAAGACCTGGGGCAGTACCCTAAAAACCCAGGGCAGGCTGGAGGGATGTTCAGTAGTTAAGAGCACTTGTGTAGAACTCTAGCTAGGAGATCTGACATCTTGGATCTTCATGCATGTGGTATATTTCAAAGATCTGGAAAGAAAAAAAAAAAAAAACAACAACAAAAACCCCATCAAGAAGCCAACATAAGCACTTTGTTTTGAATTGCTAGAACTTTCCCCTGAAGACCTTAAGAATTGCAAAATAAGCTCATGCCTCCCTCTAATTCCAGCACTTGTGAGCTGAGGCAGAAGGACCACAACATTGAGGCCAGTCTGGCGTAGTAGGCCTTTTTGGAACACCAGACCCCAAATTATGACACAGAGACGTATTAGTTATGAATGCTTAGCTTTATTTTATGCTTGTCCCACTAGCTCTTATGACTTAATTTAACCTGTTTCTCTTCATCTATGTTTTGCCTCCGGGCTTTTGACCTTTCCTCTTCTATGTCCAACTTTCCTGCTTCCTCCATGTCTGGCTGGCTGGTGGCTGGCTCTCCCTCTCTCCTTTGAGCCTAGATTCCCCCTACTTATTCTCTCTGCCAGCTCCGTCTATGCTTCTACTGTCTAGCTATTGGCCATTCAGCTCTTTATTAGACTAGTCAGATACCTTAGGCAAGGTGAAACAGCAACACATCTTCACATAGTTAAACAAATGCAGCACAAACAAATGCAACACACCTTTACATAGTTAATATTCTCTTATGGTCTGGTCTACATAGAAAAGTGCTATTAAACAGGTTCAAAATAAATAAGCACAAGAATATGAACATATTTAAGCTTCTAAGGTACCTGTGTAGGATGAAGAGGCTGGTTCACAAAGCCATGGCACAAGGAGCATGCTGCTAAGATAGAAGGAACTGATTGATTCCTGGGACATAGCAAATAGAACATGACAAGTTTAAAGGGTGCTGAAGATGAAGGTTTGATCTAGGAAATCTGATAGTTCTAAAGCTCTAAAGCAGGTCTACTCTGTAGTTTCTGATGGGTGTGTATGTTCCCTCCCTAGAACTCTGGAGAAGTTGGTGGCTAGGACAAGGACAAAGTGATGTAGCCTAGTTCCTGGGTCCATCCAGATCTAATGCAGGCAGCTGCTACTTTTCTATCGGGCACTTTCTCTTAGACCCCAGGCTCTATACTGGGAAGAAGCCAAACTGCCCAGTGGACAGGCCTCCCTGTAAGTCAAAGGTTGGGAAGCTTGCTGGCCAGCTCACCCTGCTGCCACATTCTGACAGTCTTCTAGCTCCAGCTAATGCCACCTGGAGTTGAGCCCACAGTACTGCTCAACCCAAAAGAAATACTCATCTTGAGAAAAGAGCTGAAGACAGTGGAGCACGCTTCCTCATTTGTGTAAAAATCTGAGATGAATAAGCCAGAAGTCAATGGGAGGTGATGGTCATAGGAGGCGGTGAGTGGTGGGTGGAGTGGGCGGATAGGAAGGAGTAGGAGGGGGAAGGGCAGACATAAGTACACAAGGGCACTTCACTAAATTACAAGTGAATCACAAAAGCATGCTGTCGGAGGAGCTGGGAGACAAGCAGGAGCCCAGTAGCTGGCAAGTAGTGTCTGGACTAGATCCTACAAGGACATCATAGTAAACAGGTGTTTTCTTGCCTGAGTAAAGTTTGCACTGTGAAACTAGGTTGTGTATATTAATACTGAGGAAGAAAGTAAGTTAAGGCACCTCGGACACAGTGACACTAAACCGTAGGTCCTACATTTAGTGTCATACTCTAATGAGAAAAGCCTGGCTCACTGAGGAAGTCAATAATTAGAGGAAGATAAGTCTGGAACTTGCCAAAAAGGAAGAGCTCAGATAGGAGACACTAAAGTTGGAGACACCTGTGTGCCCATCATGAAGGGTCCCAGCTGGCCATGTGAGTTGTGAGGTCATGATCACATATGCTTTTTTGCCCACAGCATAAAGCAGGTGCCCTTCAATCCATACATGTTTGACCAGGTAGCATTCTTCCTAACAGAATTCCAAGTTAACACAAAAGGAAGGGATGATGGGAATGGAAAATTACCATTAGGCAAAATACAGAACTGCTGACTTACCAATGGAAAACAGTGTTAGCCTGCGAAAGCAAGAAGAGATGTTCTGGGGCCAGCAGGATGGTTTAGGGGATAAAGGTGCTTGCTGCTAAGCCTGATGAGTCCTAGCCCTGGACCTGTGAGAACAGATTCCTACAAGTTGGTCTCTGACCTCCAGACATGTACCCAGCTCCTGTCAGTTTTTTAAAAAAAGATGGTCTCATCTTTTTCCCAATTGTTCCACAAAACAAGTAAATAGTGCCCTTTACTCACAGTGGTCCTGGGCTGGTAGCATCAGAGCATTTCTGGAAGTGTAGATTCTGAGATACATGCCCTCTGGTCAGAGCTGTGGCCTTGACTGCTGTGGAGAGAATGGAGAAGTTCTGTGAAGTGACAGGTGGAACTACTCTTACCTAAAACTGGGATGTCTAAAAATCGGAACATATTCAAGAAATACACAAGAGTCAGAAGCAGGGCAAGACCTTCCTTACTCCTTTGAGGACTTCAAAGTCTATACAGTACTTTTTAAAATTTAATTAAGAAAAAAACCCATCAGCCAGGTGGTGGTGGCAGTACGTGCTTTTAATCCCAGCATGGGGTTGGGGACATAGGCAGGCTGATCTCAAGAATTTGAGGCCAGCCTGGTCTACAGAGTAAGTTCCAGGACAGCCAGGGTTACACAGAGAAATGCTGTTTCAAAAAACAAAACAAAACAAACAAACAAATAAAAAAAGGTGGAGGAGAGGGAGAAAAGAAGAAAAAAACTGAATTTTGCTGGGCATGGTTGCATATGCCTTTAATCCCAGCACGTCAGAGATGCCAGGCAGGTCTCTGTAAGTTTGAGGACAGCCAGGACTATAGAGAGACCCTGTCTCAAAAAAAAACAAAACCAAGTCAGGACTATAAAGGAAGAAAGAAAAAAAAAAATCTCTAAAACTGGGCAGTGTGGTGGCACCTGCCTGTAATCCCAGCACTTGGGATATGGAAATGGATCACAAGTTCAAGCCAGTTTGGGAAACACAGCAAGATAAAACAAGATCTGGGTCATTAGCTCAGCAGCTGACAGTGCTCACCTGGCATTTGCAAAGCCCTAGGTTTGATCCCCAGTACCACAAAGCAGGTGTGGTAACACTCTGGAGGTAGAGACAGGAGGTTCACAGTCATTCTTGGTTTACATAGTGAGTTTGAGGCTGGCCTGAGATAAAGAGATGAGTTTAAAGCATTTGTTTTGAGACAGGGTCTCTATGTAGCCCTGGCTGTCCTGGAACTCATTACATAGACAAAGCTGACCTCAAATTCATAGAGATCTGCCTGCCTCCACATCCCAGAGCGCTGGCATTAAAGATGTTCCACAATGTTCAGCCTTCCTATCCCTCTCCAACCCCGACCTTTTTGAGGCACGATTTCATTGTATATCATGCTGGTATCAAACTCACTGTGACCCTCTTGCCTCAGCCTCCCAAGTACAAGCATGCTTTACAACACCCAATTCACCTAATAATCTGAAAATAAGTACCACTGTGATGGTGGAATTTGGCCAAGACAAGTCACTGAACCTCTGCTCTATGAAAATGCTACTACCTCTCACTCTTGGCTGTGCCCGTCCCAGGGTAGCATTTGGTGTAGGGCCATTGTACAGTGCCCTCCAGCCACAAGAGCCAGGAGTCATGCTGCTCAAGCCATGGCGTGAGGTCTAAGTGGTGGACAGGATTTTGTGCCTGAGTACCTTGCACCTGAAATGTGCAAGACCCAACGTCAGACCACAAGCTTTGCAAAAATCAAAAGCTTTCAAAAGTATTTTCAAACAACTGTTTGGACACTACGAACTGGACATGCTGCCTTCAGTCACTTATCAGCTCAGGATTGCCACCAAAGTCTCATTTCACTTAATCATCGTCTCAAAACAGCCACAAAATTGAGTCCAAAAGCTTTCTTTAGAATAATGCTCCTGCACACCAAGATTTTGTTTTTCAACCTAACACTTGACTTCATGACACTTTCAGGAGTTCTAATCCCATCATTTTGATAGCTCAGGGTCCTGTCTGCTCTGGGTATATGTAGGTACTAGTTTCCATTTTTAAAATGTTAGTTTTTTTACTTGACCTGTTGTGCAGGACCACTTTGGGGAGAGAGCTCCAGACCACATTGGCTCTTCCTGAACTGGAGACATCACCCTTCTGATCATTTCCTTGTTGCTTTGCCTCAAAAAATCTTTCTGCTGGTCCTGAGTGACACATACCTCAGGAAATGCATGTGGGACTTGAGGTAGAACAAGTGATGAAATTACAGGCAGGAGCAGGCAGACCAGGTGGGAATGTCAGGTTTTTAGTTTTAGGGACATGGTCTCTTTAAGTAGTCCGGGCTGTCCTAGAACTTGCTATGTAGATGAAGCTGGCCTTGAACTGCCTGCTAGCAGCAAGTCCCTGCAAGTGCTGCTGAGTCCCTAGAAGTGCTGCGACCTGCATCATCCACGACCCACTGTCACCCCAGAATGGAATTTTGCCCTTCTCTTTAGCCATGCTGCATGCAGAGAATGACCCCTTCGCAGCACCCTTGGGTATTTTCTCTATCTGCAATGTCCAGGGATTAGCAGCTAGCCATCACATTAGCCCACACAAGAACCTTGGCTCTTTAGACTTTAAAGGGATGGTAGCTGGGACTGGGCCTAACAGCACTGGCACAGAATAATGATGCCAGGCACACAGCAGGCACCCACCGTTCCTCCACTGGGTCTCACTATGAGCGAGGCTCCCACTGCAGGCCCTCAGCTAAGGAGAGCAGGGTGTGCCATCTGACTAGAAGCCAGCTGCCACACTTAGCTCTGGACAAGAACTTTTCAGGTATGGCAAGTGGGGCAGGACCTAAGAGTAACAGCACAGAACAGTGTCAGGCACCCCCATTCCTCCACTTCAACAGCCGGGAAGGCTGTCCCAGGACCTCTGGGATAGTTTCTACTTGGCATCTGTTTTACTGCCACTGATGAATGCAACTATCAATAGCTTGTCAAATGACATGACTGATACACAACTGCATCATGAAGAACAACTTTAGAAAAATTTAATTTTTTCAAGACAGGGTTTCTGTGTAGCTCTGGCCTGGCTGGCCTGAAATTTGCTCTGTAGACCAAGCTGTCCTTGAACTCAGAGATCCGCCTGCCTCTGCCTCCCAAGCACTGGGATCAAAGGCGTGTGCTACCACTTATTGGCAGAAAAAAAAATTTTTTTAAAATTTTAAAAAAGATCTCTTACTTTCTATGTATGAGTGGTTAGCCTGAGTTTATGCACATGCATATGCATGCCTGCCTGCCTGGTACTTCCAGGGCACTGAGTCCCCTGGAACCGGGAGTTAACAGCAGGTTGTGAGCCACATGTTGGGTGCTGGGAAGTGAATCAAGGTCCTGTGCAAGAGTAGCGGGTGCTCTTAACTGCTGAGTTATTTCTTCAGCTTTTAATTAATTAAAAAAAATTGAGACAGGGTCTCACTATGTAATCCTGGCTGGCTGAACTCAGAGATCTACCAGTCTCTGCCTCCTGTGTGCTGGCATCAAAGGTGTATGCCATCATGCTTAGGTACCCCCTCCCCCAGGGTCTCATGTAGCCCAGGTTGGCTTAACTCATTTTATCAGTGGATGACTTAATACTCCTGCTCCTCCTCCAATGTATTTGAATTGTATTCCTTTAGGCAAAATGCATGTTTAAATTCAAATGTATAGGGTGCTTGTGGTGGTACATACCTTTGATCCCAGCACTATGGAGGCAGAGGCAGGAGGATTTCTGAGTTTGAGGCCAACTTGGACTAAATAGAGTTCTAGGCTAGCTAGGGATCAAGACCCTGTCTCAAAATAAAAAATTCCACATGTACGCCAAACAGTGGTGAACTCGGGAGACAGAGGCACTTAAGGATGCTGTAGTTTGATGTCAGCCCGCTCCACAGTGATGAGTTCCAGGCCAGTGCCACACAGTAAGACCTGTCTGCCCCTCCAAAACAAATCCACATGATTTTTCTTGTCTAGGTCCTCAGCCCAGAAGCACAGCAATAAAACATTTGACAGACACTTTTATTTTTTAGACAGGGTTTCTCTGTGTAGCTTTGAAGCCTGTCTTGGAACTCACTCTGTAGACCAGCCTGGCCTCGAACTCACAGAGATCCACCTGCCTCTGCCTCCCGAGTGCTGGGATCAAAGGTGTGCACCACCACTGCCCAGGCAGAAACTGCTTAAATATTCTTAAAGGGAATATTCTAGAGAAAGAAATGGTAGTAGGCATTCCAAGTTTGAATATAATAAACAAGGCCAATTTAAACTTGAAAACTGTAGGATTCTTACTTTCTTTAGGCTAGGCATGGTGACATGTACCTGGGAGACTGAAGCAGAGGGGTCTCAAGTTTGAAGCCAGCCTGGGCTGTAGCAGTTAAGAATCTTGTATGGAAACAAAACTGGCCTCCAGAAAGTGCCCATTTGTCAGAAATGAGTCCTTTTAGCCAACACTAGTAACTGCATCAAAAGCACCTGATATCCTACACTACAGCAACGCAGGGAGTCCAGTGGGGAGAGCCTGGGCTCCCTGGAAAAGACCACGCAGGCTCAGGGCTGTGAGGGACAGCTAAGCTCACAGACAAGCTGCACGCTCACCTCTACTCTGCCTCCTCTACAAGTGGACGGCATGGAAAGTTTTCTAAGTACCTCAGTGCAAATCCAGGTTAACATTAAAATGTATCAAACTTTTTGGCAGAACAGACAGCATACAGTCCTGCTATATTAGGACTGTTTTTCCTTGGGTACTGGGACTGATGCTTATAACTTGGCTTTATGTCAGACACTGTAAGCTGCCACAATCAAGATCCAGGACACCTTTTTTCCCCCTTGACAGTCTCACTATATAGTCTTGATTGTCCTGGAACTATGTAGACCAGGCTGGCCTCAAACTCATCCAGATCTGTCTGCCTCTGCCCTCCCTAGTCCTGAGATTAAAGGTGTGTGCCACTACACCTAGCTACTTTTATTCTTTGAGGCAGGGTCTCCATATGTATCCTTGGTTGGCCTGGTACTAGATATGTAGACCAGGCTGACCTGGAAAACCACAGAGATATGTCTGCTCCTGCCTCCTGCTTTTGGAATTAGGGGCATGTTCCACCAGGCCTGGCAGAGAGTGTGATGACTTTTAGGTAAAAATACTTGTAGGTTTTCAATCTTGAACTCAGTGTGAATGGGAGTGGTATTAACATTAGTTCCGTGATGGTGAGGTGTGCTGTCCAGGCACAGATCAGCAGTCATCAGCACACCTTCCTACTTAGCAGGCACAGGCCCAGCTCCCCAACCTGCAGGAGCTCATTGGTTGACTTTCGAAAACACTAAGTGCTGACAGTAGACCAGGCTGGCCTTGAACTCAGAGATCTGCCTGCCTTTAATCCCTGCGTCTGTCTCCCAAGTGCTGAGATTAAAATCATTCGTCACCATTGCCAGACCAAGTGTTGGTATTTTTACTTTTTTTTTAAACTTTTACATTTTAACTTCTCCATTTCTTTTTCTTTTTAACTTTTACATTTCTTGCCGGGAAATCTTGACCTGATTTCCAAGGTATTTTAAAATGAATCATAGGTACAGGTGGTGTCATATCCCAACTACATTTGTTGAGTTCTACTGAGATATAGTATGAAATCTAGCATGCATATAATCTTATCAATGTTTTAAAAGTATATTTTCTTCCAAATACTTTAGAAAAAAAGTACCTACACAAAAATGTAGTGACTCTGGGGGTCTACTTTAAACCAGGTGTTAATCTGTTAGCAGCAATTCTGCTCTTTCATGTAATTTTCTTTTTCAGAGGTGGACCCAATTATGGCTTCCCAAGATGAGAAACCAGGTGGCAATTTAGGATAGTTACATTTGGAATCTGTAGTTCTGTACAGACTCAACCATTCTGCCAAAGGCAAAAAGTTCTCAATTTGTTCCAAAGTACAATATTCTGAATAATTTCATTATGTGCAACTGAAACAAATAAAAAGACTGCAATGGCGTTTGGGTTTAAAAACACTTCACAGTGTGTTGTGTTTATTAAGTAGCTCCACAGAGGTGTGATGGCAGGTACAGTGGGTGAGTAAAGCTGCCTGAGCCTGCTCGGGCGTATCCACGCACCAGTGGTGATGCAATCCACTGGGGCTCCAGGGCCAGAGAGGAACGTGGGCGGTGGCCACACCATGTCCAGGTTAAGGCCCAGGGATGGATGGCAGACATAGAGGGAAGAGCTGGAGAGAGATGTGATGAGATTTTTTTTCCTCTCAGATGTTAGTTTTTTGGTCTATAAATTGGAAAGGAAGGCTCAGACTTAAATAAATACATTTGAGTAACGGCCTTTATTGAACAAAGTCCACCAATTCAGCTTCGAGTAGGTTTTCCCTTCAGCAGCAGCACTCATCTCTCCCAAGACTCCAGCTGAGACCCTTCTTCTCCTGTGTCTATGAGGGAAGTGGAGGTGCGTCACTATTCTCAATGGAGAGGACAATGCCTTTTCTTTGATAGAAAACGACTGGCTTAACTATGCAAGACAACACTTGGTCCTTCAGTCAGTTTCCTTAATTAATCTTGTCCTGGAATATATACAAGTTATTGGTGGCAGCTACAGCAATAATGCTCTCCATGGGGTGCCAGGCTGTGTGAAGGATCTTCTTATTGAAGTCCAAACTGTCCACGCTAATCTCGTCTTTCTTTCTCTTTCCCCCTGTACATACTTTCCGGGGCTTCAGGCTGGCTCGGGGTTTGCTGTTCTCTCTTGAGGCCTCCAGTGTAACATCCCTCCGAGTGTTTCTATCAAACATTCTGAAGAAGTTGTTGTAGGACCCCGTCATAATGGCACTGTTCGGGAGAGAAAAGAGGGAACACTGAGCACCCGGCAGAGCAAGAAGCATCCAGGGCAATGGCATGAAGCATGGACGCTCCACGAGCCCCAATTTCTACACTATGAGGAAAGAAACGCAGTGCAGATTCTCCAGTGAACTTCACATATTTCCATGTCCAAGTAAAAAGTCATGGGCCCATCATTTTAAATACATGCTTATGAAGGCCAGAAGAAAGTGTCAGAGCCCACGCCCACCACCCTACCCCCGAGGGTCTTCCAGGAGGTAGTGAGCTGTCAGACATGGGCTGGGAACGGAACTCCTCCAGCTCTAATTAAACTAATGAATAGAAAGGGAGGGGAGAGGAGGCAGAGGAGGTGGAGTAGAATGTAGGGAGAGCAGCGCAGGGGAAGGAAAGAGAAGAGGAAGAGGAGGAAAACTAACTCTGTCCAAGTCACTTTTAGTCTCAGCACTTGGGAGGCAGAGGCAGGCATATCTGTCAGTTTGAGGCCAAGCCTGGTCTATATAGAGGCCCAGGACACCAAGGTCTATGTAATAGAGACTCTGTCTCAACCCCCCCCCCAAACAACAACAACAACAACAACAAAAACCCCCATCTGTCTTAGTCAAGAACTGATAGTTTACCATGAGCCTTAGTGTCTCATCAACAATTTAAGTCAAAGCTGGTCATATGCCAGTCATATTTCCCAACGGAGGTTAACTCATTTATCAAACAATGTGACTAATTTAATTTCTAAGTTTCTTTCAAAGCCTGGTTCAGTGGATGGTGCACACATCTGTAATCCTACCTACCACTCAAGACAGCTGAGGCAGGAGTCAGAGTAGCAATCTGATCCATGACTTGGAAAGAGTAATTTTTTAAATTTTGGAATGTGTATTTGGTTTGCAAGTCCTTTAATTGCATATGTGCATGCAGGCTGAGGCTGACAAGTTTCTTCCTTAATTGTTCAAGTTACTTATTGAGACAGGGTTTCTCACTGAATTGGACTGCCCTGATTCTAACTAGTCTAGCTGCCCAGCTTGCCCGTGAGATTATGTGTCTGTTGTCCCAGTGGGAATTATGTTCCACTGTTGGGATTGATTACAAGCAGGTGCCATACAGGGAGGATTTTGTTTTGTGTTATAGAGATAAGATTTCATGTAGCTCATGCTGGCCTCAAACTTGCTATGTAGCGGAGGATGACCACAAACTCCTGATTTTCCTGTAGGTGCAAGGAATACAGCTGTGTGCCAACACGCCTACTTATACAGTGAGTAGAGGCAAGCTTAGTCTACACAATACATAATACTATTAAAAAAAAAATAACAACAACAAAAAAAACCCTACACTCCACACTGCCCTCTGACTTCCCTGGCAAGTGAAGACCAACCAACCATGTCTTGTCCTCTCCTTGGAAAACCTCAAGCTCTCCTACTCCAGGATTTCTTTGTGTAGATTTGAAGCCTGTCCTGGAACTTGCTCTGTAAACCAGGCTGGCCTCAAACTCACAGATATACTCCTGCTTTAAAGGCATGCGCACCGCTGCCACCACCCAGCAGGAAGAAGTATCTTCTCATCAGCATGGGTGTGAAACAATAACCAGCAGGTGTCCTTTATGAGGACAGACAGTGCCTGCACTAAGATAGGCATCTCCTGACCTTCCCAGCACCTGAGGGCAGCAAGAGAATCATGGTAGCAAATGTCAGGTCTGCCCCTGCCCAGGGACCAAAACAAAGCAGATGGAGCAGAGCAAGGCAGTGCTTCACAGCAGCAGGGTACCAGGCACCCACAGCGACTCTACCAAAGACTACACTCCATTTCATTGGGACCCATCGAGAAGCTTCTGGGCAAGCAGATGGAGGAGAGACCCCAGGAATGAATGGACTGAGCAAACATCACTAGAACTTTGCATAGTCTTGGGGATGTGTCATCTCTGAGATAGTTAAATTCTACTCTCTGGAAAGATACCTCCCACCGTTCCCAGAAAGACAATTTCTCCTCAAAGCAAATGGATGTAACTTCCATGCAGATGTATTTTGAATAGTTACAGATCTTTTTTTGTTGCTGGGATTCCAATTTTAGGACCTCTCCATATTCAGCAGGTGCTTTACCACTTAGCTATACCCTCAGTCCTGTTCATAATTCTGTGATCCAGGCCAGTCTGTTCACTGATGCCCAGTGCCTTTTATTATTACACATAGGTAATTTAGCTGTGTGTTCTCCAGAGGCCACTAAGCAGGCTGGTTGATAACATTTTCTTGTCTTTATATGCAAAATTCTTCCAGCACACTGCTGTTACCTGAGTACTACAGGAGGCAGGGCAATACCATTGGCCATCATTCCCACTTGTGGTCTTTATTCTTCTAAAGCAAACTAGTAGTCAGTATGAACATTTATCTCCATGGCTACTATTTTTTATATGTATATGTGCACTTGTGTGTTGGTACATGTGCATGCACATGAACCTGGAGGTCTTTGGTTGATCTCATGTCTCTTTCTCAGTCACTTCATTAAAAATAAAAATTATTTCCTGTGGGTGCTTGTTTTGCATGTGAGTACATCTGTACACCAATTGTGTGCCTAGTGCCCCTAGAGACCGGAGGAGGGTTTCATTTCAGATCTCCCTAGAACTGAAGTTACAGTGAGCTACCATGTGGTGCTGGAACTGAACCTGGGTCCTCTGGGGGAAAAAAAGATAGTGTTTTTAATTGCTGTGTTATTTCTCCAGCCCCACCATCTTACTATCTTCAGACAGGGTCACTGAATCCCAGATGCTGGAGCATCTGGGAAGCCAATGAATTTTAGTTATGTTCCCAGTGCTGGGAATCTAGCTGTGCACTGTCATAGTTAGCTTTTAGGTGGTGCTGTGGATCCAAACTCGGATTCTCATGCTTGCATGGAAAGCACTTTACTAACTGAGCTACCGCCACAACAATGATTTTTTTTTTTTTTTGGTTGAGACAGGGTCTGTGTAGCCCAGGCTACTCTTGAACTCACAAAAACCTTCCTGCCTCTGCCTCCTCAATGCTGGGACTGAAGAGGTGTACCACTATTCTTGGCTGGCTCTCCTTTTTATTTTTAAAGTATTTTATTATTTTATATGTGTGTGTGCATCACACACATGCAGATGCCTGTAGAGAGGGAATTGGATTCCCAAGTACTTGAGTTTCAAGTGATTTTAAGCTGCCAAGTGGGTGCTGGGAACTGAACTAGTCTTCTGCAAGAGCTGTGAATGCTCTTAACCACTGAGCTATCTCTCTAGCCTTGTGGCTATTTTAATGCAGTTAAATTCTGTCATGTTTTTCCTCCAGACCTGGGCTTCTGAGGCCTTGTTTCAGAAGCTCTTCCATCTCCAGACCCTGCATATGTGCTCTCCTGAATCTTCTCCCAGTCTTTAAACACTCAGGCCTTCTTTACTGGGGAGGACTCTGGCTTTTGCCTACCCAGGACAAGTTAATACCGTTTCATCCATAGGGTCACAAGGCATCAACTTTACTTACAACTGGCATCCATGATGCTCACCTAGATCTCTGTCCTGCTGAAGGACATCCTGTGATGATTTTCTTCAGCTCTTACTCCAAAACTTTCACTAAGTGTACAATGGTTTTCTAACTCCTGAAGTCAGTTAGTTCTGTAGGAACAGAAAGTGAGTCTGGCTTTGTTGGTTTTCTTGCTTCCTCTTGCCATGCGTGATCTCTTTCTCTCTCTGACATCTGTCATGTGATGCTCATTAGAGATTGAACAGATCAAACTATCTCATCTAGGACTTTCAGTCTCTAAACTTGTGGGCCAAACCAGAGGCTAAGCAAACCTTTTCTTTATGAAATCACCAGGCTCTTGAATTCTGATGTCACACAGAACAGAGTTAGGCAGCTTCTGTGGAGAAGTATGTTTTCAGCCTCAACATCCACTCTGCATAGTGTGTGTTTTTTTTAAGGCCACTTTTAATTAAGTCTTTTTTAAAAAATACTTTTTTTAACTTTATTTTATGTGCATTGGTAGGAGGGTGTCAGATCCCCTGGAACTGGAGTTAGAGACAGTTGTGAGGTGCCATGTGGGCACTGGGAATTGAACCCGGGTCCTCTGGAAGAACAGCCAGTGCTCTTAACCACTGAACCATCTCTCCAGCCCCATCAGACCACCTTTAACATCCATTTCTGGTGTCCTGTAATTTCATTATGATGTGGACAGGTTACCTTTGCACTTATTTTGCTGTGGAGTTCTGTGCTTCCTGGATGAGCTGCTGAAAACCTCTGGACATTACTATTTTAAAATTAGGATGTACTAATCATATAGCGGGAGATTTATTATCAGTCTAATACTAGCTCCTTCAACAGTCCTAAAGTTTTGGAGACTCCTCTCCAGTTGGCTGTATGGCACATCGTATCTTCTTTGCACTTTATATTGTTTCCTTTTAAAATTTTAAAAATTATTTTATGTGTTGGGGTGTTTTGCTTGCATGTATGTATATGTACCATATGAGTGCCTATGGCCCAAGAAGGCCAGAAGGTGGTCTTTTATCTCCTGGAAGTAGAGTTACAGACAGTTGTGAGCTGGCTGGGAATTGAACTGAGGTCCTCTGGAAGAGCAGTTAGTGCTCTTAACCACCTAGCCATTTCTACAGCCTCAGTACATTGTTGTCATCATTTTAAGGACAGGGTCTCAATATGTAGCCCAGGCCTCAGCTTCCCAGTGTTGGTGTTACAAGGACATGCCACTATGCTTCCATATTTTTTTCTTTTTTTTAAAAAATAATTTATTTAACTTTATTTAATGTGCATTGGTATGAAGATGTCAGATCCCAGGAAACTGGAGTTACAGACAGTTGTTAGCTGCCATGTGGGTGACTGGGAATTGAACCTGGGTCCTCTGGAAGAGCAGCCAGTGCTCTTAACCGCTGAGCCATCTCTCCAGCCCTGCTCCATATTTCTTAACTGTCATATTTCCCAGCTCTTTGGGCTCTGGAGTTGTATTATGGGTAACTTCTGATCTTCCTTGTAGTTGATCAATCTTTAGTTAGACTGGGCTCTGCTGTATCTTTCATTTCTAGAAGTTGTTTGTGCTAGAATTCTCCTAGAACATTTTAATAGTCTTTTGGTTCTTTGTTCATCTTTTTGGTTCTGCCTTTCATCTGCACCTACTTCAGATACTCTTACTTTATAATCTGTAACTTAGACTTACTACATTTGAATTCTTAGGCGTTATGCCAAGTGTGGTAGTGGACACCTCTAATTCCATAACTCAGAGGCTGAGGTAAAAGGATTGTGAGTTCAAGGCCTTCCAAGCTACAAAGAACCTGTGCCAAAAAGAAAAAAAGGGCCGAGGACGTAGTCATGTAATTTTGTTGGCAGAGTGTTTGCCTAGAATGCATGAAACCCTGGGCTGGATTCCTAGTACCACATAACTTGGGCAAAGAAACACATCTATAATCCTAGCACATGGGAGGTGAAGGCAGGAGGATCAAGAGTTCAAAGCCATCCTCAACTAAATCTTGAGTTTGAGGCGAGCCTGGGATATATCAGACTCTGTCAATCAAAGTAAAAACAAACAATAAGAAGAAGATTCCTAGAAACTCTATTGTTTCTGTTGCCTGTGACAGCATTTTCCTGAATACACTTGATAAATTTTCCCTGTGAGCTTAACTGATTTCATACCAGAAGAGTCCTGAGAGCTGGGGTGGGGTGGGGTGGAAGAACACAACACACACTGTGAAGCAGCCTTGCATGCTTTTCATTGAGTTTTAAAATATTCATGAATGCTTTCTACATTCATGAACCTCAAGGAAGAGGGTATGAAATAGAGTCTGCATGCTGTAAAAACAGTAACCAACCCACTTATCCTCCAGCTCAGGCTAAGTTGGCTGCAATGCCAGACTCAGTGCCTCAAGGTTTATGGCAGGCCCACAAGTCACTTTGGGAGCCATGCCAGCATGAAGCTCATGCTGCTCGCTCCAGCCTGATGACTGCAGTGCTTGGACTCTGAATGTCTAAACTGGCATGCTAGTTAATCTGTGAGCAGTCCAAGAAAAGATTTGCCAAGGATGCTCAGCTCTGCCCCTGGGCAAGCATTTAGCTCTTCAGTGTGAGGTAGGTCTCCCATAACACACAGGTAGAACAGATCTCAAAGTTTTGCAAGGGTACAAAATAGAGACACATTGTAGGGATGAACATTTGGGGCTGAGGCAGCAATTCTAGTGTGTGAGCTCAACTATTACTTAATGAAGTACTTGTACTGTAGCTAATGTTTTCAGGTATTTAGAGATCACTTTGAGACAGGGTCTTGCTGTATAGCCCAAGCTAGCCTTGAACTGGTAGTGTTCCTGCCTTAGCACCAAATGCTGTGATTCAGACTGTGTGCCACTACATCCCAGCCATTTATGTTGAAGGCTATTTCAGTGTCTAGTCACTTAAATTCTCAACAGAAATTCTATAAAATGATGATCTAAGAGAATCTAATTACATCATTTGAGACATGACTTCTTTTGGGATGATTTCAAAGACCTCTCAGCAGCACTAAAAACAGTTTGATCTGTACAGAATGTGTATGAGATAAATGATGCAGCCTAAGACTGCACTGAGGCAGCATGCCCCAGCAGTATATAGGAGGGCTGTAGCCTTTTTTTTTTCCTTCAAAGATTTTATTATGTATACAGTGTTCTGTCCGCATGTATGACTGCAGGCCAGAAGAGGGCACCAGATCTCATTATAGATGGTTGTGAGGCCACCATGTGGTAACTGGGAATTGGAACTCAGGACCTCTGGAAGAACAATCTCTTAACCTCTGAGCCCTCTCTCCAGCCCCAGTAGTAGCTTGTTTCTTAAACCCCTCTAAACAGAGGCAAACTGCATGGTAGCCTTTTGGACTAATAGATGACTTCTGCTTCCTTCCTTCCTTCCACTTATCTGTGTAATCATTCACTGAGCACTCTACAACTATCGTGAACCATGGTGCACTGTTGGTGAGGAAAGGTCTGCTCAAATGACTGTTTTTTTCTGAGATAGATCACAGAACAAATAAAGAGAGAACACAAACCCATCAGCATCCTGCAACTGACTAAGATGCCCTTCCTGGTAGCACTCAGTCTCAGGGGCTTGCTAGAGATCCTGAAAAGAACTAGCACTTTTGGATGCCAGCATGGTATGACACCAGCAGCCTCACCTGTCTGAACCATTCCAGCAGCATTCGAACTTGTCAAAGATGCAGTCATTCTCATACAAGGAGCAGAGCTTGCTTCGTAGGTACTCATGTACCTGGTGGGTCTCCACAGGCCTGCCCTCCATGTTGAGGTCCCATACCTTCACCGACAGATAGTCTCTGGTCATCATGTACCGACCACTGTGGCTGAACTTGACGTCAGATATAGACGAGATAATTTCTGAGAAAAAGGATCTACTGCTGGGGTCTTCTGGCTCTTCAAAAACTGAAAGACAAAGGGAGCACTTTTAGCTCCTGTGCTACATCAGAAGACTACCATCCTAAAGTCAGCAGGGGCTTCTCAGAGATCCTGGAGGACTCAGTGTCATCCTCACTCCCTTAGCTTTCTGATGGTCATTCATCTACCATCAGTGCCCACAGCAAGGTACAGGCCTTCAAATTCATGCATACCTAGACCATAGTCCTGTGGGGACCCAGCACCTTAGTATGCATGGGAACACAACTGCAACTGTTTGAACCCTCAAGGCACTGGGCCGGGGACATGATGTGCTGCCCCTCTGACTACACCACAGGAATATATGTAGCACACAAACACAGTGCTCTGGGCCCCTTGAAAGAGCCTGTTATATGGAGGGCATGGAGCTTGCAGGACTGAGTGTCCCTTAACTTAAGCCAACATCATGGCTAGCTACACAATGGGACTACTGGACAGTCCAGATAGCAAAGGAGTTTGTCTACTGCAGTGAGTGGCTTGTTCCACCATGATCTGAATGGAAGAGTATCATCGCTTCCTCCGTACAAGGAGCTTTGTCTGCAGCAGCTTGACAGTTCCCTGCACCTGGCATCCATAGCAGAGGGAGGTCTTCTACCCAAGCTACTGGATCTCCCAGCACACAGCCATGCCCATGCCATATCATGCTTCATGTTGGGAGATACATTTCCTTTACTTGAAGCTTCTCCAGTTTCCTCCATTCTTCTCTGTGTAGGAGTTTGTGATGTTTGCTGGCTCTGCGTGGGACACACAGACTGGAAGCCAGCTAGTGCCAACACTAAGCATTTACTCAATTAACCTAGTGCTGACAAGGCCAACTCTTCTTGGAACCTAAAGTTGTTCACCGAGGGAACATCGTCTGAAGACCCAAGCTACACATACTGGCAGCACTTCACTGCAGAACTGTAATGGGAACAGCATTCTATGATACACTTCGGCCTTAGGAGAAGCATTTCCCAATGGACACACTTTGTCAAGCACCCCTGGTACTGCACACACTTCACGGTGCCACACTCCAGAGTAGCTGAGCAAGAGTTGCTTCCCTGTTTGCAAAAGTGCTCCAGTATGAGAGTGGGAAACTCTATTGGACAGTTACACATGGTGGTTTTCTGAGATGGTGTACGAGAACAACACAGACCATGGTATGCTTTAAAGTTGGGTCTTACAAAAATCCCCTTGGAACTGTAGAGTTTTTGTTGTTGTTAGGACAGGGTCTTACTATGTAACCCTGGCTGAACTCACTATATAGACAGTTTGCCTGCCTCTGCCTCTAGAGCACCTTTACTTGAAGCTTCTCCAAAAGGGCATGGCTTTCTTTTTGCTATAAAGCTGGAGTACAGGCAGTTGTAAGCCACTTGAAATGGGCAGTGGAAACCAAACTCAGGTCCTCTCTAAGAGCAGTACATACCTTAACAGGTGAGCCATCTCTCCAACCCTCCATCCCTACCCTCTTGTTAAGATGAAGTCTCTTCCTAGCCCTCAGGCATACAGCATTGTATCTCCTGGGTCAGTTTCTTAAGGCTACAGATAACAGAAGTGGAATGCACTCTTGATGACTATGGCCCAGGTCCTGCCACACAAAAGAGGCCATGATGATGGTACTCCCCTGGATGGACCCAGGTCAGGGGGAACTCAGGGAAGATGCCAAGCTGAGTCAGGGCAGAGGAAAGCTGCTGGAGCAACTCTTTATGAGCATGCTCCAGGTCTGCAGTCTCCAGGTCTGCATGGAAGATGTCCACCAGTGCAAACAGCTAGTTTCTGGAAAACAAGGGTATTCCTAGGAGACTTACACTTGGCATGCCTGTCACACAGGGCAGAGGAACGCATGTCACACAGCCTGATGGTCCCCTTGCTACTGCTGTAGACGAACACGTTGCACTGGTGTGGGTGGAACTCAGCGGCAGTGATGACTTCTGTCAGCTCCTCCATGTTAGCTGGCTTGATGTCCACAATGTCTGGAGTGCGATGTTAAGGCATACTTGGCCATCCAAGGGAAATTTGACAGACAACTGTGCAGTGAAGCTTAAGGGAAGAGCTGCAGGAGACTGCCACAGAGGAGCCCATAGCAAGGGGCTTTAGGTGGACGCAGGACAGTGCCTGACTATGACAGAGCACATGGAATGACACCTATAAAGGCAAGCAGTGCCATCTACACATATTTCTATCTATAACTAATATAAAACATTATCAAATTACAAATGATTTTGCTTTCCTAATTATTTGACTTTAAGAGCTTGCTTAGGGTTGCCAGAGCAATACAAACACAGCAGAAGTCAATCATGACGATCAGCCAATGGAAATTAAGAAAAACAAAATGCAATGTATGAGTCTATATTGTATCACTGGATGCCACAATTAAGAGACAGGAACCCAGAGGGACTAGGGACAGTATGAGCCTCAAGCTGCCCAGTCAGTGTCACGCTGCTGAAGAGAGGAGACCCAGAGTCTGATGACACCCTCAAGTTAAGGAGATGGAAAGCTGATTGAGTTACAGGGTAAAGCATCAGAGAAGCAGCTGGGAGTCAAGGCTCTGACACCTCACAGAAACTGTGTGTGATGAGACAGCAAGGCAGCCTGGGGCAAGAATAAGTACTGTGACCTCTATGGTGACAAGAACTACAGTGCTTAGAGCTCTGACAAACCCCTGATGGCAGAGCAGTCAGGCAGGACATGAATGGTTCACTTGAGTGCAAGGAGTGGGAGGCAGATGACAGTAGCAGAGAGGCAAGGCAGAGGCTGATCCAAGGAGACTGAAAGTTTCTCACATGAACATTCAGGCAGAGATATGTATCTTTAGGAATACCCAGTCACAAAGACCTACTCTAGAACATACTACATTCAAAAGGTCAGTGTCTGAGGGACCAGGATATAGCTGCCCATGAGAAGTAACTGCACAATAATGATCGAAACAAGAAAAGGCAGTACCTGGTAAAGGATACTGAAGCTTCTATCTGTGATTTCTAAATGCCAAAGGTTAATTCTCAGATCATCTGCAGAGAGATATGTTTCATGATCACTATTTACTGAAATGGAATTAATGTGATATGTATGAGCATTTGCAAAAATTCGTCGTGGACTTGCTTCTACCATAAGGTCCATGGGCTTCAATATTGGAACCTAAAAATGGAATGGAGAAAGGAATTCAAAACAAAGGTCACAACAGCATAGCACATGGTATTTAGACAAGAAAAGGGATAAACAGAGGTTTACTATAGCTGTGCAACACCTCAAACCGGGAGAGCTGCTACAGAGTATAAAGTGGAAAGCTATCTGTTCACAACTATTCCTCCTTGTTCCCATTATAGAGGTAAAATGGCCCTGTTGGAAACAGGAAGGTAAACTGCCTTAATCAATGTTCTCCAGGTCACCAAGACTCTTGGCAGTTCTCTGGTGACCAGAGCTGAGTCCTGAGACAGCAACACCTTGTCTTTATAGCCGAGTGCACAATCTCTGCTCTCATAGCACTGGCAGTCTGCTTCACAGTGTCAACTCATAGGCCATAGAGGTGGGGTGTATGCATGTGTAGGAATCAATACAGCATGCACGAGGTCCTCTGGGCTGAGAAGGCTCTACCTCCTGATGTAGGGCTCGCTACAGTCTGAATCCTTCATGTAAAGGTCTCAGTGCCACGGTCCCAGAGGCTTCTGGGGTATAAGCTGCTAGGTGCAAAAGGAGAGACAGGGAGAAAGATGGCCTGGCCAGAGCACTTGTGCCCAACACAGGCTTAAGAGTTAGTCTAAAGGAGCAGCACCACATGAGAGAAGAAAAAAAGGCTTCTATCTCTCTCTCATCCAGGGAAGGGAAGCCTAAGGTTCCAGTAAAGGTCAAATGCTAGAGTCATTTTTATTGCTGTAACTAGACACCAAGAAACTTGAAAGCTTAGAAGAACCTCTCAATTGAGTCTTCCCTGTCCAAATCTATAAAAGTGAGCCTGCCTAGGCAAATGTGTAGTGATGCTATTCTCATTTTAGCCTAGGTCGGTGCTGGCCATACCCCGGGGTTCCCTAGAACAGAAATGACAGTTCTGTAATGTGCAGTGCTAAGACACACACTGCCATGATCCTCTACTGTTTCCAGCTAACCAAAGCAGCAGCAACCGCAATCCTAATTGAAAGGGCTCTTTTAACCACAGTTAAAATAACTAAAATAACAGGGGAAAAAAATGCTTCAAAGACTAATGTCTCCAGCTCTTGCTCAGGCCAGATGGTTCACTCTGAGCTCCGAGAAGCAGAAACTCCAATACAGACCTAAGAATATCACAGAACTGCCGGCCAATGATTCTGTCCTCACACTGTGCCAATGCAATATCACCTCTCTCATATGGTTCACTTTGGCCACCAATCTGACAGGTTTTATTCAGGTTAATTCTGTCAAAGAGGCCTGAAATAAAATCACACTGGACCTGGTAGGACCTGAGTTTTCCCAATAAGCACATGAGCTTACAGGCTATGCAGAGGTCTGAATGAGAGGATCTCAGTGTTCGTGAAGGGCTGTGTGCACAAGTGGGGTGGAGCTGGGCAGGGGAGGTAAGGCCAGAGCAGGAGGTTTCAGAGAACTTGGCAGCAGCACCGTACACCATGGGATATTTAAAACAAAATGTATCCACACTAAGTCAGACAGGCAAACACAGCACACTATGCCAAAACTGACCAACGGTATGGAAGAGGGCATCTGAGTTCCTAGGACTTAGACCTGAACAAACAGTATCTCTTTTCTTGGCCTGGTATCAGGCTAACTGTTAGAAGAGGAAAACTGTCCTGGATAATCAGCCCAGCTCTGCCCACCATCTTTGTGCAGGGACAGACCTCATGGGACTGTCACCACTCTCTGGCTTTCTCAAGCATGTGGGACATCAGAGACTACATACACTCCAGCTGCTGAGCCTGAGGCATCCTATTAGGAAAAAAGGCTGCCACACATCAGCAGCACTGGAGACAGCCACTTTCAACCAACGAAGTCTTAAACCTCACTGAAGCACCTGCAATCCACCCATTTCCAAAACATAGCTGTGCTCTGCTCCTTCCCAGGTGCCACTGCTTGCACTGAGCCCACCATTAAAAGTATCAATGATCAGGTCCAAGAGGGGAAGAATTAAAATAAAAAAAAACCTACTAGTGTCCCACAGTTAGCTCAGAGGAAATTTCACCAGCTCCACTGGTAATGTCTTGCTAGTTCATTGGTCATCCTACCTACATTGTTACTCCACCAGCAAGTACTCTGGATTCTACCACAGAAGCTCTGCCAGGAAACCAAACATGAGCTTTTCCCTCAGCACCACCATATTTCTCTAGAAGGTGTCCTTGGTGACACTGACGAATGCCATTTTCAACAAGTACACAGCAAGGAGGGCCACTACTATCATTACAGATGAGCCAGGAAGGTAGAGCCTGCTATACTTCAGCAGCTGATCGAACTGTTTTGGATTAATTTCTGAAAAGTGCTGGAAAGGTTAAAGAAAATACAGCATATACCCGTAGTGCCGTAATTCTAAATGGGTCTCGAAGTCGTCCATCTTCATCTTTCAAGTTATAACCTTCTGCTCTTTTATCCCGTTCACTTATTTTCCATAATTTAATAGTTTTATCTGAAAATAAAAACCTTATTCTTCATATTAAAAGAAAAACCACCAATAACATGTATCACTATTATTTGGCTGTTCTAGGACATTTTCACCTGCCTAAGCTGGTGTCTAAGCTTGGCAGACTGGGGAGGTGGCTCACTGGTTAAGAGCGGTTCCTTAGCAAGCATGAGACTCCAGGTTCAAATCCCTAGCCATGTCCCTCTAACCCCAGCACTGTTTGGGGTTACTCAAAGAAATGATGGGAGAGTGATAGTGCAGGACATCTAATGGCCTCCAGAAGCATGTGTACATAAGCATTCACCACATATGTGCACATACATCATACATACAAAAACTAAGTAAAGATGTAGACAAATATACAAATACTTCTTTTTGCAGAGTTTGAATTTCCTAGCTATTTTTTTCACCTTAGCTGACAATTCACTCTCTCAAAAGTTTAAAGCAGAGACAACCTCTAGAATTATCTGAAATAAGAATCCATCCACACTAAAATTAAAAATAAATTAAATCAAACAGGCTTTTACAATTCTCACCATTTGTAGAGAGTAGAAAATGAGCAGCATTCTGTTGCGGTAACCACCTGATTTTATTAATTTTTTCTTCAATTTCTAGACTTTTCAAATAGTCAAACTCTGGCTCATGACTCTGAAAGGTACTGTAAACATTGTACTCTCCCCTAGAGTGACCGCGGCCTTTATTCTGCAAGGAAACATGACAGCTTCTTTAATGAACACAGCACAATGCAGATACATCTTTACTACTATCAACATGAGCATTAAATGATCACACATATTTTCAAGTTAATAAAGGTCTTGGTTCAAAACCTCTGAGGAAGCTTACATTAATGCACTTGGAAGAAAACACAGAACACTGCAGGCCTTTCACTGCACATCTAGGTATTCTCTGCAGTGGACAAGCAGCTTTGTGGGGACATGATTAAGTTTGTTTGTAGATGTGCTCCCCTCCTCCACCTTTCTCTTTCTTTGTAACTGTTAAACTGGCCCCAGGTCCTTTAAGTTTACAATGTAGCCAAAGTTTAAGTGCCCAAGTGTTGTGGAATATTATTTTAAGGTGTGTTACTTTTGTTTATGCTCTGGAACTTTTGTTTCATGATGCAAAGATGTGTTACATTTGTTTGATTAAGTCTGTCCTGGAACTCACTCTGTAGACCAGGCTGGTGAATCTTGAGTTCTTTAGAGGGACAGAGATTTAGTTAAGTTCTCTTCGTAGCTTTGAAAGAGTTGGAGCGTGAAGGAACGGAATTCCCTTTTCCCTCAGGCTGAGGCTCTTGCAGCCTAATTGCTGTAGCAGCGGGAGTTGCAGTTGCTGATTCGGATCTCCGTGCTTAAAAGGCAGCAACAATTCAATAAAACGACAACACCCAAGTCCTACCTGTGGCAGTCCCTGCCAGCTAACCTTGGCCTCCAGTTCCAGTATGCCAGTACAAAAAGAAAGTGAGACAAACACAGATTTAATGTGGCCACATCAGGGGAGGCAGAAAGGGCCTAATGGCTAAAGGCTCATTTATAGGGCACCGATATGAGTTTTAAATAGAGAAAAAACCGGAATCAAAGCACAAGAGGTATGTGTAGCCTGGGAGTCTTGTTCAGAGTGTTTCTATCTAGTTGTTTCCATTCTGGCTCCTACTGCTTGTACTGGCTCTCAGGAGATGTTGCCTTCTGCTCCATGGTGGATAATTGCTCATGTCTGGGGTGTAGCCCTGTTAACTCTGCTGTACCCAGAATCCAAGGATAAAAGACAATGACTTGGGTGATGGTGGCGCATGCCTTTAATTCCAGCACTTGGGAGGCAGAGCCAGGAGGATCTCTGTGAGTTCAAGGCCAGCCTGGTCTACAGAGCCAGATCCAGGACAGACACCGAAACTACACAGAGGAACTGTCTTAAAAAAGACAATTACTTATTGTAGTGCTTTAATGTGCTTATGACACAGGGAAGCAGGTACCCCAAAGGATAGTAGTCAAATACACTTGTATTTGGTATCCAGAGATACCATATTTTCATACTCTTTCCAGCTGTCTTATGGACCCATGTAAGACAGGCATGCTTTTTTAACAAAAATATTTTCTAAGTACCTGTTGCAATAGGATGAAGGCATCGTCAGCTTAGGAGTACTCACAGTGAGTAGTGGATTTCTTCTTCATCTACCACGGTAGTGTTTGGAAAAAAAAAAAAAAAAAAAAAAGTCCTACACAGTTATTGCAACAGGACTGAGTGTCAAAGAAAGCCGGATACTGAAAACTATGCTTCCTTTCTGGTAAGCAGTATGTGCAGAGTGTAGTGATGCCTTTGATTTGTGGACTGTAAAGCACTGACCTCTTGTTCCCGTTGGAAAATAACAACTCTGCCACCTTTGTCTCCAGTTGCAAGAAGGTCTCCAGAGTAGTTAAACTCAACGGTGGAGATGATGTCGGCTGTCAACAGAAGACAGAGTCAATCACAACTGACGTTTTTTGTGAGGATCAAAAAATGAACACGGACAAACTCTCTCCCCAGATAAAACAAACATTCCACGGCAAATATATACACTTGTTGGCTGTGTTTTGGATCTAAGATAGAGACCACCAGTACACGTGAATTCTGAGAGTCTGATTTCACTGACTCAGTACCTGGTGTCCCTGGCATACACCAAACTTATCTAAATTGGGCTGCTTTTCTTTGCAAAGTAGAGCAAGACTTTAGGAAATTATTACTTTACTTATTTATTTAATGTACATGAGTGCTCTATCTGCATGAATGCCTTTATGCCAGTAGAGGGCATCAGGTCCCACTATAGTGGTTGTGAGACACATGCAGTTGTTGGGAACTAAACTCAGGTCCTCTGAAAGAGCAGCTAGTGCTCTTAACAGCTGAGCTATCTCTCCAGCCCCTGGCAAATAATTTTTAAAGGAAAACAACATAAAACACTCTGGTTGGTCTTAGAAAAATGGTGCCTAATTTTAAAATACTTAATGTCAACTTTTAAAATAAATGATATTTTTTTTTAATGTGCATGAATGTTTGCCTACAGGTATAGAGCAAAAAAAAAAAACAAACCAAAACAAAACAAAACCACCGAATCACCTCTCCAGCTTCCTAAATTTGATTCTTACAAAATAATAGTAGGGCTGTTTTAATACAGGAAGTATAAGTATTAAAACAGGAATTAATACAGGAAGTATGAGTATTAAAACATTTCTATTATTTTGCTAGCCTCTGTAAACACTACTGACAGTACATTTCAGTGTCCTGTACTTCACTGACTGGATGAAGACCATTCATTATCAGTAGTTCACTTATATAGTGAGGCAATGAGAATCCTCAAGATTTCTCAAGACATACACATACACCAAGATTTTAGGCATGAGTTTACCAGAAATAAAGATCATGGGTTCAAAGAGCAACCAATATAAGCACTGAAAAAGTTCTTCAGCCCTTAGGTTTAGAGAGAGTTGATTGTAGTTGGTTTATTTTTCCTTACTCTTTAGGCTCTTTGGGGGCTCGCCAACTCAGTTTCCAAATAAACACATGGAGGCTTATTCTTACTTATGAATGCCAGGCCTTAGCTTGGCTTGTTTCTAGCCAGCTTTTCTTTTCTTTCTTTTTTTTTTGTTTGTTTTGTTTTTCGAGACAGGGTTTCTCTGTGTTGCTTTGCGCCTTTCCTGGAACTCACTTGGTAGCCCAGGCTGGCCTCAAACTCACAGAGATCCGCTTGGCTCTGACTCCCAAGTGCTGGGATTAAAGGCGTGCGCCACCAACGCCCGGCCCTAGCCAGCTTTTCTTAAATTATCCTATCTACCTTATGCCTCTGGGGTTTTACCTTATTCTATTTCTGTATGTCTTTTCTTTCCTTCTTATTCCATGTCTGGCTGTGTGGCTGGCTCCCAGCCTCCTCCTCACCTTCTCTTCTCACTCCTCCCTCCTTTCTTCCCAGATTTCTCCTATTTATTCTCTCTGCCTGCCAGCCCACATATTCTTTCTCCTGTCTCACTATCGGCTCATTATTAGACCAATTAGGTGTTTTAGACAGGAAAAGTAACACAGCTTCACAGAGCTAAACAAATGCAACATAAAAGAATGCAACACATCTTTGCATCATTAAAATGTTCCACAGCATACACAAATGTAACACATCTTAAAATAATATTCCACAGTAGGTCTGAACTTACAATACAGAATATTAGGTCAAGAAATAAGCTCCAAGGCCCAGCAGCTCCTGCGTCTATGTGGGTGTCCCTGAAGACACTAAGTTCACCGCAAGGCTTACATCAACATTGCCGGGGTAGCACTGTTGGCCTGGTAGCCTAGCATCACACTCAACCCTGCAGACTCCACCCTCTGCCCTTGAAATAGTGGCCTGGGTTGGGCAGAACACATTCACTGTAGTTGCTGGTGGAGTCTGGCTTTGCCTCCTATGTCAGAAGTGGGAGATTCCCTGATACGTCAGAGGCTACGAGGGAGGCCTGACTCTGGGAGCTTACTCTTACAACCATGGGCTGTGTAAGCACAGGCACCATGGCCACCCTGTTCAAGATCTTCCCCAGCTCCAAGGTGTGAGAAGAACCTCTGTAGCAAATAAATGGTGAGTGTCCCTGTGGGGGCTAGGGAAGAAATATGCTCCATGCCTGTGAGTGGGGAAAAAGCTGTCATATTTTCCAGAAAAGGATCTAGGCTATTTCAGCTGTGTTGCCTGCTGCCTAAATGAGAACAAGGCCCAGACACTCTCTGAGGCAGTCTGGGCATATCCTGTGGAGGGGACTGCAGTTCATGTGGCAGTAAGGATAGCTGATTTACAATACAGTTGCCTTGAGGCCAGTCATGTCGCAGATGGATCTCTGTGCTCCCCACACTATCTACTAAAGCAGGAAGTTTACAGAGATAAATACTATACAGCTTTGTAGGTCAGCATCAGCTGTCAACTTGACAGAAAACTAGAATTACATGACAAGAGGGGAGTTCAACTAGAACTGCCTCAATTGGATTGGCCTGTGGCCAGTCTGTGAAGCATTTTTTCCTTTTTCTTGGTGGTGGCAGCAGTGGCGAGCGGGGTCGGGGGTGGGGTTGACAGGGTCTTGTCTTTGTAGTCTAGAGGACCTTGAGTTCACAGAGATCTGCCTGCCTCTGCCTCCCAAGTGCTGAGATTAATGGTGTGTGCCACTACCTGGTGAAGCATTTTCTTAATTGCTAATTGATATTCAAGGGCAGAGCTCACTGTTGGCCCTGACTATAAGAAAGCTGGCTGAGCAAGTCAGAGGGAGTAAACAAGCTTCCTTCCAAGGTCTCTGCCCTGGTTTCTTTCAACAACAAACTATAACCTGTAGGTGGAAATAACCTCAAATGAAACTTCCTCAAGTTTTATTTGGTCATGGTGTTTGTCACAACAACAGACAGGCAGACGAGAACAAAGCTGTAAGCACCTTCTCCACAAAGGTTGAAACGATGGAAAGAACTCCCAAATGAATAGATGCAATTCCTAAGGGTTGTATGATGAGATCAAACTGTGCCCTGCTCTAAGTTACTCCTTACTGTATAAAACAGTGATTTTTGAGAAACCTTGTCCTGAAAAACAAAACCAAAAAACTTTTTTTTAGGATGTCCTGTCCCAAGAGACTCCATTTTATAAGCAATATTTAATTCCATTATGAGAATTTAGGCTAACTCTGCATTTGGGTGGACACTAAACAAATGCCATCTGCCTGGTACTGCCCACAGACACAAGCTGGGTTGATAAAAAGTAGAAAGGGTGGCCATCCTGTAAATTTATCAAAAGCAAATGAGAACCACAGGAGCACATGAGCATATTCAAGTCATCACCAGGAAAGCCAAGTCTGGTATGTCCAGACTGGGGAAAAGATGCAGCTCCCTCAAGTGGAACCTATACAGAGGTAGGCACCTAACACCGTAATGGCCATACTAATCTGTCATCTGACCACCTGGGTGTGCATCAAGGAACCAAAAGCAAAAAACTGACTGTCTCAGGGATTTCAGCTTGGCCTGGTCTATGATGTGATCTGCTCCAACTGCTCTCTCCATTCAACCCAGCACTCTGTCTGGACCTGCCATTCAACCATCTTCCCAGAGTTACCTAGATGTGGTTTACACTTTGCCTCTCCACATCTCACTTCTGCGGCTTAACTCTGACCCTCAGGTGGCAGCAGCATTTCCAGCAGGCCTCTGTTTGAATTCTGCTAAGGCCTCTTTAACCCCTGTAGCCATTCTGCAGCCCACATACATGTACAGAGCTATTACTAGATGATGTATAATGTATGATTTGAGTGTTAATATTATAATATTATAAATAATATTTATGTTGCATTTGTTTAGCTCTCTTATTAATATAATGGGAATAAAAGAACCAGTGTTTGTCTTAGCTGGCTGTCAAGGAAAACAGAACTATCTGGCAAATTGCAACCAATGAAACTCCCACCCCTTGTGAATTTATTGTTATTCAATAAACTCGGACACAGTGGAAAGGCAGAAATTCATCTGCCAGTGTTTCCGAGAGAGCACTCTTAACACTGCACAGTGCACTAATCAAATAGTTGCCAGCAGTTTCTGCAGACATCTCAGAGATGGCCTGACTGTACAGGTATTGTTTGCTGACCCCACTTGTGGGGGCTACTTTCCTCAGAATGCTTCAGTTGGATGTGGCATACTAGACCACATTTTCCCTTTTTTGAGAGGATCTCATGTAGCTCAGGCTGACCTTGAACTTCTGATCCTCTTGCCTTCACTTCCCAAGAACTGGGATTATAGGCATGAGCCTCCATGATCAGCTGGGCTCCTTTTTTTTCAAGGGTTTCTCTGTGTAGCTTTGGAGCCTATCCTGGAAATCACTCTGTAGCCCGGGCTGGCCTCGAACTCACACAGATCCTCCTGCCTCTGCCTCCCGAGTGCTGGGATTAAAGGCGTGCACCGCCACTGCCCAGCTTTCAGCTGGGCTACTTTTATTAGCAGCACACACTCCACTCCTACATAAAACCAGGGCCTCTTGTATACTATGCAAGTGATCTACCACTTAGCCACACCTCCAATCTATTACCCTTAAGTTACTCAAAATAATTTAATATGCGTCAATGAAATTAAAACTTTTTCTATTGGTCCAAAAAAAAAAAAGAAAAACCTATGTCATTTATACTCAGAGGATAGACAATATTACATAATTAATGATGTTTTAGCTGTCAGTGATTTTCAGCTTAATTAAAACACACCGAATCTTTTAAGAGAGGAACTCCCAAGCCTATCAGTGCCGAGAAATAATTTTCATTAAGTCACAAATCATGTATGGGCCTAAAGATGGAAATGCTCTTTGTAAAGCCTGGATAAACTCTAAAGCTAAATGTACACATGAACTAATGTGAACAGATTGTAAAACCAAGAAAATTTAAATGATCAACATCAATTCATTCTGCTGGATACCATTTTACAATAGGAGACTGATGTTAGCATAAACATGGTGTTGCCACAGGGAACTGAATGATTTCTAAATTACCATGTATTAGAGTGCCCACACAGAACTGGCTGCAACTTCACTGTGGTGGGGCAAAGGGGTCACTGAGGCTCTTTACTGTGGTGGTCCAGCTGATACAGAAGGTCTTGCTTGAATGCCTAGATCACTTCACTGAGACAATTCTAGCTATTCTGCCCCAAGGCCAGACAAGTCCAGTTAGAGAAATATTCCTTGGGGCTATATCCATTTCTTGTTCCTGAGATGCTAGGTGATAGTCTAGCACCCCTACCCCAGGATACCACTCTGAAATGCTAAAGCCCAGAATGCAAACAGTTCTCTAAGGCCACTTGCTCACAAAACTGTCTTCACAGTGGCTCTACTTTTAAAACCAAATGCACAGCCCAGGATCTGCAGATGTGAGAAAAGTCAATCAAACAAAGCAGACAATTGGAGGAAAGCAGAAGTCCACTAATAAAGGCTCACAAGTGATCACTAATGTCTGTAGCCCCGCTGTCTACTAACAGCACTCACCGTGCTAGTGTTACACCAAGCTCTTCCTGGGAGCACATACAAACCAGTCTCACCTAGGATGAGCTTTAGGGCTGGGAGGCAGCTACAATCACCTCTGCCTGACTGAGAAGGCAGTTCTATCTGAAATGTAAGTAGTCTAAAAACTGCAAGGTACAATGGGCAACAGGAAGGAAAACACATCTGGAGGATGGGTTCCAGAGGTATATGGCCCAGCTGACAGTTCTGAGACAAGAGAGAAAGAGAAGAGTATCAGAGGGTTAGGACCAGAGTCTCCTAGGTACAGGGGTCTGCAGGCAGAAGGGCTGATGAGCCAGCCCACCACTGAGGCATAGGTGCAGAACAAGGACATCCTCACAGAGCAGCAGAGACTCCAACCTCACAAAAGGAAGGAGAGTCTGATGGCCACCCAAGGTTGTAGGGAGAGGAATAAATACTTACCATCCTTAAAACTCTAAGAAAAAACTAATTTCAACTTAAGATTCTATACAAAGTTAAGTTTTAGTCAAGGTTGAAGAGAGAATAAAAATGTTTTTGAACATGTAAAAAGCCAAATCCATTTACAAGAAAGTGCTGGAAGCTACGAACTGGCAGGCCTGGAGAGATGGCTCATGTGGTTATACTGCTTGCTGCTTTTTCAGAGCACCACAGTTTGATTCCCATGTGGGGTAGCTCACAGCTCACAGCAGCTTCAGCTGCAAAGGATCTGATACCCTGAAACTTTGTAGGCATGCTCATGCACGTGTACATACTCACATACATCCAAATAAGAATAAAATCTTAAAAAAGTTACAATTTGGCCAAATGAGAGGGGGAGGAAAGAAACAAGAGAGAGATGGGGAACTGGTTTTGTATAAAAATGAGGTGATCATTAACTCCAGGAAAAATAAAACCGTAAGAAAACATACAAATTAGTTCAGTAATGAGAAACATATTGCAATAAAACTGATAGCCCATTAGCGCAATTCTGCTGTTTTATAGGTAGCTGTGGGCTGAAGGTGATGTTACTAAAAAAAAGCTAAGCCACCAGTAGTGCTTATTGCTCAAAAGCAGGAATCAGAAAGCATCTTACTTTGATATGGGCTTCAGAAGAAGCCTCAAGGCCAGGAGGGGGCAGGGCAGAAGAGCAGCAGGTGGTAGGGAGCCAGTGACACAGATGTGTACTGGAGGACACACTGGGAAGAGAGGTCCTTGTGGCTGAGGAAAATGAGCCAAGGTGGTGGGTATGCACAGCAGGACAGGACACGAACTGCAGGCCACACCACAGCTTGGTGCTAGCACTTAAGAACACACACATGCACTCACATAGGATTTACTTTTATTTATGTGTGTGTGTATCCACAGATGCCAAAGGAAGGCTTCAGTTCTTTTTTTTTTTTTTTTTGGTTTTTTTTTTCGAGACAGGGTTTCTCTGTGTAGCTTTGTGCTTTACCTGGAACTCACTTGGTAGCCCAGGCTGGCCTCGAACTCACAGAGATCCGCCTGGCTCTGCCTCCCGAGTGCTGGGATTAAAGGCGTGTGCCACCACCGCCCGGCTGGCTTCAGTTCTTTTAAGGTTGGAGTTACGGAATGTTATGAGCTACCCAATTCAGGTGTTGTGACTGGAACCCTGGTCCTCTGGAAGAACAGTATAGGCTCTAACCACTAAGCCACTTCTGCAGGCAATGCTTAATTTTTATTTTAACTAATTAATTAATTAATTTTTTTTATAGAGACAAGGTCTCTCCATATAGCTCTGGCTGTCTTTGAACTCACAGAGATCTGCTCTGCCTGCTGCTGAGTGATGGGGTTAAAGGCTAATTTAAAGGCATTCACCACCATGTCCTCTTACCTGATTTTTAAAATCAAAGATGCTGAGTGTGAACAAGAAGGGCACAGGCAGTTTAGGGGAACAGATGTAAATCATCTTCCATTATCAGCACCCACCTGACAGTGAAGTTTACTTTTTAAACTACAGACACTGTTGGGACCACTCTATGGCAGGTATGGCTCTGAGAACATGATTCTCAGGGCAAACCCTGCCTTCATGGGGTTTCCCTTTGGCATGAGAGCAAAGGCTGAGGAGTGGGGGTCCCATGAGCAAGAGGTAGCTAGCTGCCCAGGGCTAGTCAATCTCTGCTGAGATCATAGAACAGCCAGTACATTTAGAGTGAACGGAAAGTTCTCTCATGGTTTTAGAGGCCAACAAGTCCAAAATCAAGGTGGCCCTACTGAGGCTCTTCTTTCTGTGTCCCTCAAATAGAGGGAACTGGAAGAGAAACAGTGACCAAATTTGCTGTACTTTAGACTCAGGCTACTATAAGGACCGAGATGTCCTCATTAATGTAATAAAGTCATCATTTTGAGAACTGTACCAAAAGGAGAAATATCTCAGAATTTCAAGCTGGAACTCTAAACCTAACACAGGGCTGCTAATCCTTCCCAATAGCTTGCTTCTCGTTCTGCATCTTCATTAGCATTCACTAGGAATATACCCAACCCTGAAAGACTCTTCCTTATACTAAACACCAACATATGTTTAAATATATAGGTAGGAATTCAAAGCTCTCTCTAAAGTGAAGAAACTGTACGACAGCTAAGTTTGCCAACTGATATACATTTGTTTGAAAATAAAAATTTAACAAGAGTAACAAGTACTAAAAACTGTGTTACAAAAAGGTAGGTTGAAAACACATGCTTCAAAAGTCCTCATCATGGGCTGGAGAGATGGCTCAGCGGTTAAGAGCACTGACTGCTTTTCCAGAGGTCCTGAGTTCAATTCCCAGCAACCACATGGTGGCTCACAACCATCTGTAATGAGATCTGGCACCCTCTTCTGTGTACCTAATAAATAAATAAATCTTGGGGGGAAAAAAAAAAGTCCTCATCAGATCCTGCCATGAAATGGGTAAGTCTGAAGGAAGTGCTGATGCCCCCAGCATTGTGAGGGGCCTGGAATACAGAAGAGTTAGCAGAGACAGGTGGATGACTAGTGTGCTCCTACTTAACACACAGACTCCCTAAAGACTGAGTATGTCTGGCAGCAGTGCAGCAAAGGGAGGAAGAGAATACTCACAGGCATAGGCTCTGGTTGGGGATAATGAAAAACCATGAGGTACAGGCCATGCAAATGAGTACACATGCCTGAAATGCTGCACACAAGAGGCTGATTTCAATTATGAGACCAGCCTGGGCTACACAGTGAAAGCTTGACTGAAACAAACACACACACACACACACACACACACACACACACACACACACACACACACACGGTAACTTAGCTCAAGACAGTGGCATGCACCCATAATTCCAGCTACTTGGGAGGCCAACAGGGCAATTCAGCAAGCCTTCTAAAAAAAAAAAAAAAAAAAAAAAAAAAAAAAAAAAAAAAAAAAAAAAAAAAAGGCTTGAATGCTTGCCCAGTATGTCTGAGGCTCTGGGTTCAATCTCTAGTATCTGAAGAAAAGAAATGAAATGACAATGTACACAGTGCTTACTTACAGAATTCACCCATAAATTCTCCCCATTCGTAGTAGTATTTTACTTAGATTACAAAAATTGCACACAAACATTCTCATGATGTAAACTGACTACTTTTTAAAAACCACTGAATTCTGGGGGCTGGAGAGATGGCTCAGCGGTTAAGAGCACTGGCTGTTCTTCCAGAGGTTCTCAGTTCAATTCCCAACAACCACATGGTGGCTCTCAGCCACCTGCAATGAGATCTGGTGCCCTCTTCTGGACTGCAGGGACACATGCAGGCAGAACACTGTATCCAAAATAAACGAATAAATCTTTAAAAAAAAAAAAAACAACTAGCCAAACAAACCATTGAATTCTGAATTATTTAATAAATGATTAAGTAAACTAAAAACAGGATAAATATTTTCTCAGTGTCTGTTTCATTTGAATGTCACTGTTTCATACCTGAATTTACCAGGGTTCTAAGGAGAGGACATTATTTCTTTCAAGGATGATCTCTGACATCCTGAATGCTTTTGACAACTGCCTCATGTCCTTTCTGGTATAATACACAGTGGCACAGTCCATGCAGAGACATCAGGCACAGAATACACCATGTGGGTCAGAGTTAACAAGAGGGAAGATATAGAAAGATGTAGGAAAAGGCACAGAGAAAGTGATCCTAGTCAGTCTGCTCAAGCAAAAACTATCTGTGCACTGACTCATCAACTCAGAGGCAGGGGCAAGCTGCACAATGGTCACAGCAGACACTGTTGCTGTGGACAAGGAGACAGAGGTGTACAACTGAGAAATTACATGTATAGACTTCAACTCTAACTGTGGCTCTAATTTCTTAAAGAAATCCAAACAAGACCAAATGCTGAGGTACAGGCATTGAGATGTAGGTGCCTGCATTATTCCCATCACTACATCGCTACTAGTGCTTTACTGTCAATATATATAGGGTATATCAAGATGGGACAAATGACCAGTACTCTAGCCCAGGTTCCTGCATACAACAACAACAACGAAACTGAGAAGTTCTATTTGTGTTAAGTAACTGAGCTTTTTTTGTTTTTCGAGACAGGGTCTCTCTGTGTAGCCCTGGATGTTTTGGAACTAGCTCTGGAGACCAGGCTGGCCTCAAACTCAGAGATCCACCTACCTCTACCTCCTAAGTGCTGTGATTAAAAGCATATGCCACCACTGCCAGGCCTAAAGAAGCTTTTATAAACAGTTCTTTTGTTGTTCTAGATACCCAGAACAGGGCAATTAAAAGAGAAAAATAAAAACTTAAGTAATTTTAAACATGAAAAAGTAGTAGCCTAGAACAGTTTACAAAAGCCAGTGTGCCTTGGAAAAGTGGACACAAAGATCTTCACTAGGAGTTCATGGGAGATCTGCCACCTCTTAGCTGTTACCAACGATCTGATTTCTCTGGCTGGCCTTTTCCTCCTTATCACTGTAAAAATGAAAGGCACTTTGGTGTGCAACAAAATAAAAGCAAAAGACCTCTTCAGTGACAGTCCCATCTTCATTCACAGGTGACAAACATTAACTGCTAGTACCATCCTGACCCGGGCATTTACCACCTTTTATACAGGCTCACTGATTGGCAAGTGCTGTCACTCAGCAGGTCATGTTGCTTTCACCAAGCACAGACCCCTCTAACCAGTTATACAGCATGACCCAGCTCACTGCTTCACTGCCCTTAGGCTCTATAACTGCAAAGCACCTCTTGGTGAAATGCCAGCACATTTCTGTAGGATTCGTACACATGGAACCATGGGGTCACATGTCTTTTATTTTATTTATTCATCTAATTATTTCTGCTCCCCTCCCCACAAAGACAGGGTTTCACTGTATAGCCCTGGTTGGCCTGGAATTCTCTCTGTAGATAAGGTTGACCTTGAACCAACTCACTCAGTGAACTCTGATTGCCTCTGCTCCCTACAAGTGTTGGACTAAAGGCATGTGCTACCATGCCTGGCTGGGATCTCATCTCTTCAGACAGATGCCAATTGCCCTCTAAAACACAAGCAAAGAGAGACTCTAGAATGCTAAGCAAACTGAATTCTTACCATTTTGCATAGCTACTGATATGTGCCTACTTCTCAGTGGATGGACTACCTTCCTTTTAAGGTAGGCAGATGAATGGACAAGATTGTCCTGGGGCATCACTTTAGTACTAAGTACAGTCAGTATGATAGATGAGGGTACCTATTGTGGTAGTTTGAATGTAACTGGCCCCCATAATCTCATAGGGAGTGGCACTATTAGGAGGTATGGCTTTATTTGGAGTAGGTATGGCCTTGTTGGAGGAAGTGTGTCATTCTGGGGATGGGCTCTGAGGTTTCCTATGCTCAGAATACCACCCACTGTCTCAGTCAACTTTCTGTTGCCTGCAAGATGTAGGGCTCTCATGTCAGCCTGAAAGCCACCACGCTCCCTGCTGTGGGATGTTCTGTATGGCAAATGTGTTGCTAATTAGTCAATAAATAAAACACTGATTGGCCATTGGCTAGGCAGGAAGTGTAGGTGGAACAAGGAGGAGAATAAAGCTGGGAAGTGGAAGGCTGAGTCAGAGACACACTGCCAGCCTCCACGATGACAAACAGCATGTGAAGATGCCGGTAAGCCACGAGCCATGTGGCAAGGTATAAATGAATGGAAATGGATTAATTTAAGATATAAGAACAGTTAGCAAGAAGCCTGCCACGGCCATACAGTTTGTAACCAATATAAGTCTCTGTGTTTACTTGATCGGGTCTGAGCGGCTGTGGGCCTGGCAGGTGAGAGAGATTTGCCCTGACCTTGGGCCAGGCAGGAAAACTCAAGCTACAGCTCCCCACCATGATGATAATGGAATGAACTTCTGAAACTGTAAGCGAGACACACCAATTAAATGTTTTCCTTATAAGAAGAGTTGCTGTGGTCATGGTGTGTTTTCACAGCAATAGAAACCCTAACTAAGATACCTATATAAAAAACAGAATGCAGCTACCATGAAGGATGACTGGAACCACAGATGAAGGTGATCTAGCACATCTGATCACAGACAGTGGGTATAACCCACCTGGACAGAACTCTTGACTGGAATACCTGCAGCTCTGTAGCAGCCCAAAGTGACCCACTCACTCTTCCTGGGAATCAATTTCTTCACATGTGAAATGACTTTAATGCAGCAGTTACAGCTCAAGGGCTGTGGCCAGGATTTAAGGAGTCAAACACAAAACTTCCTGGCAAGGGATCTTAAACCATACACTAATAAAGAAGCCACAAACAGAATTTACAAGTCCAGGAGAGGAGCTGCTGCTTAAAAATAAATTAAATCATAAAATATAAAGATAGATGAGTACAAAGAATGGCTGAGAACATATACAATGTTAATTACAGATGGGGACCTAGGAGGGATTCCAGGACAGTGGGAAAACCAAGAGAGGCTTCATTTTATAGCAGCTCTACCATTTGGTTTTCTATAAATATCAATGTATTTTTGTTTTGGGACAAAAACAATAAAATCCAGCAAGACAAAAAAAAAAAAAAATGTGGTTGTTCCTCAAACCTGCCTTGTCTTGGTCATTCCACTATTAATAGTTTCCTGCATGGCAGAGGTCCTCACAGCTTGGTCAGTGGAACCTTTAGGAATCCTTGGAGAACTCAAGGGTCAAAGCTGTATTGAAATGACACAGATCTATGCTCTGCTGGACCAATGTCATCCTCCGTGTGGATAAGTAGAGGCCACTGGCAGCCAGTCCAGCACCATGCTGCAGTAGCATCCTCAAGTTCTACTGGACATCCATGTGGCAAAAGAAAAGGCAAAGAGCCAGTTTTCCTTAGGACTGTCCCCGACCAACACAGGAATCACTAACTTGACTTGCTCCCCATCCTGTAACCAGGCTTTTCTGTGTTTTCACCAAGTTTGTCTGCTGCTGCTTCATGCACATCTGTCTCCAGGAAAGGCACCTCCTTGCCATTGTTTTCATAGAACGCTCTCTTCATTTGGAACGGCTTACCAAGGTTGGTCATTCAGACTTTGACATGTGGCAGATTTTTGAAAATGAGCAAAGTGAGCATCTTACTTTAGAGAAAATTATGAATAAAATCTGTTGTCAATAATAAAATCCAGGTTTTCAAGAACACGTTAGACTTTGGGGAGCCTGTATCTACTGCTGCTGCTGACCACTTACCCCTGCTGAGAAGTTTCTGAGGAAATCAATAGTAGCATTAACAAACATAATGAAAAAAAAAATCTTCAAAAATCAGAATAGCGCCACACACAAATACTCCCATAAGAGTAAGAACTATGGAGTCTGGCCTGACAGGGTATACAAGCTCTCCAATGGCCAGGCAGCAGAGGCAGTAGGATCTCTGTGAGTTCGAGGCTAGCCTGGTCTACGGAGCTAGTTCCAGGACAGCCAAGGCTACAAAAAAAAACCTGTCTCAAAACAACAAAAACAAAGCAACAACAACAACAAAACCAAAACACACACACAAAAACCTGGTGGTCCAGATCCCAATGTTTAGCTTAAGAACAAAGCCCCAACCAAGTAAAGAGCAGAACACCCACCACTCCCTGGAAAGAGTAATTGCTTCTACATTTTTTAACTACAGTTTGAGGCCAAGTTTTCTTCATGAACTTCAACAACCAACGGTGACAGACCCAATCTGGGGACAGATCTGAGGATTAGCTGTCTCTTACTAAGCCATTTTTAAAGGAATTGCTAAGTGGAAGACAATAGAATTCTTTTCACTAAACTTTTTCATAAAAATAGTTTTTCATTAATAGAGTAACATATAGATTTTTTTTACAGTGAAAAAATTTTTAAAAATTAAAAATTAAGCTGTTCTAATTTCAAATATAGTAAATATTGACAGGTCTAAGTCACATAAGTTTTCTGGGTCCCAAGTAAGATGCCTGAGAATCAGGAAGGCCAGCAAGGTATACCTTGAAGGTTCGAGGTCAGCAGGTAAAAGTTTGTACTCACATCTCTGCACAATGCCTTTCCATGTGTCCCACCTTTCTTTACTCTAGACTGGCATCAGGCTGAAGAGACACGTTTAATACTTGACATAGAGTGGTGGTGGTGGTGGTGGTGGTGGTGGTGGCGGCGGCGGCGGCGGCGGCGGCGGCGCCTTTAATCCTAGCACTTGGGAGGCAGAGGCAGGCGGATCTCTGTTACCAGCCTGGTCTACAGAGCGAGATCCAGGACAGGTGCCAAAACTACACAGAGAAACCCTGTCACAAACAACCAAAAAAACAAAAACAAAACAAACCACCAAACAACAACAACAACAACAACCCCCAAAACACTTGACATAGGACACTGTCAAACAAAGTCACACCAAGTGAAAGGACAGTCCAGAGTGCAAAGTCTGAACTATTTGCCATTTGGCTCTGTGGAAAAGTGTACAAATTCCTGAGAGTTTGACTTCCTCCTTAGAACCTGTGCTCCTCTACCCAGTCATACTCCAGAGGCCAGGGTGACCTTCACACAGTCAGAGAGTTCTTATCACTCTTGCTTAGGACCTTCAGATCATAGTCACTCATAGCACAACTCAAAGCCTTTGCATGGGATTCAAGGGCTGTAGCATTATTACTAGCTGGGCTGGCCTGCCTCTTAGGGCATTTCTGCTTGCCAAAGGACCAAGTTGGGTTCTCATACTTCTCAGAAAGCCATGCTTCTTATACCTCTCCTCAAAGCACTCTTTACCTCACATGTTCTCTTCTTCCTTTCTTGTCATGCCCTGACTTCCTCCCTTCCACCTCTACCTCCTCTGTGCAGTGGTCACTTCTCTCTGGTTCTCCCCATGTCCTACCCCTAGCAGGGATGCAATGCTCCACCCACTGACCAAACCTCATTTCTGCACTTCTTAGGCCAAGCACGGGCAGCCCTTCAGTGCACTTCTTAAGCCGAAGATCACTATTCCTTTTCCATGCCTCCCACAGCAGCACAGGGTCAGCTCCTCTAAGTTGTACCCTAGGTACCAGCTGTGTCCCTGCTTGCCAGAGCTTTCCAGTTTTCTCTGGAATTTCATCAACTCTGTAATGGTCATAGGTAAAGTCCCCAATTTCTGGATGGGGAAATGGAAGTGTCCTGCTAAGCCAACACAAAGCTAGCAAGAGGGTAGAAACAGGGCTTGTACCTACATTTCTGCACACTGCCTTTCCATATATCTTGCCTTTTTGTACTGACTGGCATCAAGCTGAAGAGACAAGCCTAACATGTAACATCAAGTCAAAGGACAGTCCTCAGTCAGGTGTGAAGAGCAGCTAGAGCAGGGATCTACCAACCAGGTGCAATCTGATGGAATAAGAAGGATCAGTGACCTGTTGAGAATAGATAGGAAGCAAGAAGAATAATCTTGAACAAGAAAGAAACAGGAGCAATGATGCAAAGATGGCAACATTGTAGGGTAACAGTGAAAAAAATCAAGATGCCAGGTCCAGAAGACAGGATTCAGTAGACTGCAGAGGTAAAAAGCAATCTCTGCTTAAATACAGCTAAAAGCAAACATTTCAAGTTGGTTATTTAACATCCAGATTAGTACTTTAACCAGTAACCAAAGTACTGCACCTTTTTTTTATCATAAATCTTTTGGTGTGATTTCTAGACAATCAAGGGTCTGTAGGGGCCCTCACAACTGATAACTGCTGAATATACCCTGAACCGAGGATCTCCCTTCAAACAAGAAATCTTCACATCAAGGACTAAAAACAGTGTTCATTTAATGCTAAGGACAATCTTGCAAACTACACCTAATTATGTAACTGTGACCAGGTCAACTCCCTGGTCATAGATCCAACTTCAAAGATGCAAGTGGCCGACGCAGTGAGGATGAAGAACTGCAGGGATCTTGGGAAGAGGAAGTGTCTGAGTTCTCCTTCTCAGTTGAGTTCCACTGCAAACAACTTACTACCACTGGTTCACTTCACTGATGCTCTCCCTGACACATGTTCCTACAGACAAAACGAAAATGCTGCAACAGAGTGCAGAACTCAGATTGGAAATAATTCACCTTACCAAACACCCTGTGCCACTGAAAAAGAAAGAAGGGAAAAAAGTAGAAAGACCCACGTTAAGCATCAATTTCCATTTCCATATGTGGAATCAGTCCTAACACGTAAAGACTATGACTAAATATCCCACCCGATACCACATTCCCCACATTTAACTATCTATGAAATGAGATGTAATTTTTGTTTGTTTGTAGACAGGGTTTCTCTGCCTTAGCTGGCCTGGAACTCACAGAGATCTGCCTGCCTCTGCCTCCCGAGTGCTGGGTTTAAAGGTGTGTGTCACCACTGCTGGGCTGAGATGCATTTTACATTCAGTGAATCATAGTTACCTCCTGACTTTAGCCCAACTTCCGCTCATTTTGTTACCTTATGGGGTTTGCTTCTTTCAAAACACTCTGTGACCCAAAGGAGGGCTTATCTTTTTTTTTAAAAATCTTTTTATTTATGCCAGATCACTCAGCTTGCCAGCTCACTTATATAATTCCCAAGGTGTACCCTGGAGTTAAGCACATAGACCTTTTGTTTGACTTTGTATTATTTCCTTAGGTTAAAAAAGAAAAAGAAGTTAAAGTTGAATTTAAAGCAATAAACTCCCTCATGGATTAATTAAGAAATGGCAGGGCTGGCAAGATGGCTCAGTGGACAGGCGCTTGCTACCAAAACTGATGAACCAAGTTTAATCCCTAGAACCCACATGGATCACTCCCCTAAATTGTCTTCTGATGCCTGCTCTCCAAATATAAGTTAAAAACAACAACAACAACAACAACAACAACAACAACAACAACAACAACAGGTTATCCAATTCCAAGTGGTCAGTCCTAAACACATATACATAACAACACTACTAAATAGACTCTATAGGTTGGATTTATTCTTCCTGTGTATGTGAGTGTGTGTAACAGTAATAAAAGAGGTCAAGAATCTGAGTAGTAGGGGGACATAGGAGGAATTGGAAGGGGCTGAGGAAGGTATAGACATGATATAAATGAAGAAAAGAAATTATTACAACAAAATAAACAAAAACACAAGGAATTTAAAATTTTGAGTTCTGACATGAAGAAACTGGCTGATCTTATGATACCAAGCTCAAAAACTTCAAACTCAACATAAGACTCTCCTTCATCAATTCCTCTCATTTCTTCTGGAAAAGCAACGAACACAAAAAGGGAGAGGCCCTGAGGGTCCCTGTGAGTGAGCTGACTCCAAGCTTGTTTCAAAAGTAGTAGGTGTCTGCCTTGTAGGGCTCCAGTTACAACTTGTCTGTGAGGCTTACTTTTTGATGTGAGGTTTGAGAAAACGACACTACACTTGAACGCTTTACTTCTGACTTTATCTGTTAAGTATCTCCCCCACCACACCCCTCTCTGGTTTTTTTCAAGACAAGGTTTCTCTGTGTAATTTTGGCTATTCTGGAACTTACTCTGTAGACCAGGCTGGCCTCAAAACTCAGAGATCCGCCTGCCTCTGCCTCCCAGAGTGATGGGATCAAAGTGTTCTACTACTCCAGGCTATAAACATTCCTTTTTAAAGCATGCGGTTTTCCTGTGTTTTCAAAGGCATTTTAGTTCAACTGCTAGTGGTACAATCTCTGCTAACGAACAGATAGATTCTGCAAGGGGTTTCCCCAGGGCTAGGTAAACCTGGTTACTAGAGCAGCAAAGCACACACAGGCTTTGGAAACAGGCAGCTTCTGTTCTAGTATGGCTATGGACCACTCTTTGTGCCTTGTTTGTGCATCTGAAACTGGGAAGAACGGCCTCTCAGATAGGTAAAGGTAAAATTAACTGTCACAGGCAGTGCTCCTGCACAATTTCTGGCACACAAAGCACTCGATGTTAGCTATCACTGCTTTATGGCTGGATCCTGTGCAAGGCCTAGGAAACAAGCCTTTAGGCTTGAGGACTCAGTGTACCAAGTACAAACATGGAAAAGGTTGTAATGTCATGCAATATTCACCTGCAGGAAGAATGTTCAGGAATAGAGAGCAGGAGCTGGTGATTGAATCACTGCACATCACAAAATCTGCCCAAATAATTAATCCCTAAAGCAGTGACTAAAGCCCAGTACTTGGAAGTCCCCTAGGTTTGCTATTTTGATTCTGGCTTCCTAGTCTACTCTCCAACAGGAGAAGGAGAGCCAATCATTACTGTCAGTCACTCTCACATCTGGCCATCAGTAGACAATTACTAATCTCCCTGTGTGCCCAGCTTGCTCCCATTTGCAGGCGTAAAGGACTCACCGACCACACAATGAAACCATGGTTTTGAGCAGAAATGGTGACTGGACTCACAGCAAAATCTCATTCTTATATACATAAAAGTAATCAAAGTGTGCACAGTTCAATACTGTATCAGGGGTTATTAGATTAAAAACAGGATACAAAAGCCCTTTCATCTTGCTCTGCCTGGCTTGTCTATTTACACCCTACCCTCTGTCCCCCATGATCTCTGGGTATTGCTTGCCAGGTCAGAAGACCTCAGACTTAATCTCTAGGACACATCTGACTGTCTATGCCCAGGACCAAAGAAAGACAAGCCAGGAGCAGTGCTACATGGAATTTTGCAGAGCTGAGCAAAAAGTCTCACAAGCTACAAGTTTCAACAGATAAATTTTGCCATACCTTAAGTTCTCAAATCCAAGCATCAGCACGCGAAATAAACCCCTTGAAATGCCACCTTTAATTATCTCTCACCAACATTTCTTCAAGCTTGAGTTTGGATAGGACTGGGGCAGTGATTCTTGTTGCTACAACAAGTCCTAGTTGCCAATGACTACCTTTGCCTTTTTAAACCATCACTGATAAATCAAACAATACCAGAGCTCTGTCTGACAAAAAGTGATGAAATTATAAATGATGGATTTTAAGAAGTATGTGTGTTAAAACAGAAAACTGTGAACATACAATTAAAAAGAAAAATACAGGTAATTATCAAAATATTATACACACATAAAAAAGACTTGCTAACTAAAATTTTAGATGTACTCAAAGTTTTACTATAATACAAAGGGTGGGCAGAGGCGGTGTGCACATGCCTTTAGTCTCAACACAACCTTTTATGGTGGGAGTTGGAAGCAAGCAGATCTCTGAGTTCAAGGCCAGCCTGGTCTACAGAGTTCCAGGACAGTCAAGGCTACACAGAGAAACCCTGTCTAGAAAAACAAAAAAACAAAATTTAAAACAAAACACAACACAAGAAGTTCTAATCAGTTTAACACAAGCAACAAAATATTTCTGTCAGTATTTATAAAGGAAAGAACGCCATTTTCCAAAGTATAAAGTCAGTTTAATTTCATTTAACTTATCAATGGAAACCAAACCAAACCATATAGAAACCAGAAATTAAGGCCAACCCACCTTCCTACCACCATTATTCCCATAGCTACAATAATCACAGAAGTAAGGCTGACCTGTCACCTACTTGGCACATGCAAAATGAAACACAGTAATACATTTTATGCCAACACAGAAGAAACAAAATCAATAAACTACTTCACATAAAAGTCATCTGGCTTCAATCTCAAACCACGTGTCTCTGCAACTTTTCGGAGAGCAGTTTCACCTGGTCTGGTCTTGTCTGTCCCCTGGGACCACAGACCTCCAGATGTTCTCAAGGATCATGAGTCAGGCCAGACACAGGCAGGAAGACACAGGGTGAAGGGGGAAACAAGAAGCAGGACAAGACATCTGAGAAGAGGCTGCTGGTGGCAAGGACAGTGGGTGGGGTGAACAGACTTCTTTCAAAAGAAAGGGAAAGGTCCATGTTTATCAGACGGCTGAACAAGTTTCAATGACTCTACTATAAAATGCTAATGCTCCAGTCTCTAAGAATGGATTCCACAACCCTCAAGCTCTCTTAGTTCCTTGTCTACTAAACTCCAGCCACAGCACATTTACAGCTGGGATTAGGGGAAAGACAAAGCAACAGATAAAGTCTTACGGAAAGCAGGGCATTGTGGTGAACGCCAAAGAATTCAAGGCCAAAGCCAGGTGTGGTGGTGTCCGCCTTTAATCCTAGCATTCCTGACATCCCACCCCTTTAATTCCAGGCAGAGGCAGGCGGATCTCTATGAGTTTGAGGACAGCCTGGTGTACAGAGCCGATTCCAAAACAGCCAGGGTTGTCACACAGAGAAATCTATCTTAAGAAACAAAAACAAAAAGAATTCAAGGCCAGCCTCAGAAGGAGTTTGAGGTTAATCTGGGCTACATGAAACCCTGTCTCAAAAACAAAACAAAACAAAACAAACAAAAAACAAAAACACTCCAAAAATATGTAAACAGATTTTAAGGAATAAGTGGGGAGGGGGGCTGGTCAGATGGCTCAGCAGGTAAAGTCATCTGCTGTTAAGCCTGATGACCCGAGTTCAATCCCTGGGACTCATAAGGTAAAAAGAATCAACTCCGATAAGTTGTCCTTTAACCCTGACCTGTGCAGGGTAAAGTACACACTCACACTCAAACACACACAATATAAATAAATAAAAGCGTAGAAAAGAAAGCTAAGTGTGCGCTTGACATTCCAGCACTTGGGCAGGATGGGGCAGACTCGATGGCCTTGGAGTTCAACGCCGGCCGGGGCTACAAAACCAAGAACATTTCTCAACCAACCAACCAACCAAAACAAACCCAAAAAACCCCGAGAACGAAGTCTGGAGGAGTGACTTGGAAAGAGCAGCAGAGGAAGAGAAGACACTTAGCAGTGGAATGCCACTACTGCAGAGCTTCGGGAGACCTCATGACCAAGAGATGGAAGCCCAGGGCTGACCAGTGTCTCTCTGGCTTGAGATTGGACTGCGCAGACTGGCACACCTACCTCCACTGAGGAGGGCACCCGGGGCACACAATGTCTCAAGAGTTCAGTCTCACACTGAATGGGGCCCAGAGACCAATAACCTTGCATGGATCTCTTTTTCCCTTGTACAGGCCCCAAAGAGACAAGAGTCCACGGTCCCCTTTTATAACACACGGGACCCTACATCAGTGTGTGAGACATGATTTACCCCACAGGGCCTCAAGACCAACGGCCATGCCCCTCCACCCCCCAACATATGGGCCTCATCTTACCCTACAGTACCAACTCTTAGCTCAATCCCAGGGCCACAGTCAGAGACCAGTGTCTACAGCCCTGCCTTCCTACAGACTCTGGGGGCCTGCATTCAAGACAGTTGTACACCCTAGACTCCAGAGACCTGTGGCCATAGACCTACCTACTTTACCCTGCATGGTTTGATCTGTGTCTCCCGCCTTACCTCCTCAGACTCCCCACAGCCTTCCGAGACTGGCCTCCACGGCCATCTGCCCACTGACCCCCCGAGGCTGGCGTCCACGGCCATCCCCCTAGAGCCTCCCAAGGCTAGCGTCCACTGCCGTCTCCCCAAAAGATCCCCGAGGCGGGCCTCCGCCGCAGTCTCTCCCCACGCAGGCTCCCTACAGCCGCCCCTCCCTCTCTTCAGCCGCTGGCCGGCCGAGGGTCTCCCAGGACAGCACCGGCCAGGAGGGCACAGGCGGCCGCATTCGGGCCGGCGGCTGAGCGTGACCTTGGCTCCCGGGGCTAGGGGGTCGATCGGGTCTCACCTTCCGCCACGTCCTCGTCGACAGCGCCCTTCACCTGCGAGAAGCACCACTGGAAGTCGTTGCCGCCCGCCGGGCAGCCGCCTCCTCCGGCTCCTGCAACACAGCGCGCCGTCAGGCCGGCCCCGCCCCGTCCCACCACCGTCCGTCCACCCGCTCGCTCGCGCACGGCTCTTACCTGCCATGGCGCGGGCGGGACGCGCCCAGCTGAGCGCGGCCGACCGAGGCGCTACGAGCGCTCAGCCTCGGCCGCCGCCGCCGCTCCCGCCGCCGCCGCCGCCGCCGCCGGGGAGGGAATTTTTTCCCTTTTCAAAATGGCGCCCAATGTCCGTCGCCCCGCTGGATGACGTCATCCCCCTCCGCCTCCTCCGACGGTCAGTGCCGCGGGGGCTGCCGGGAGCGCACCGTGCGCCGACTGCGTCTGCGCGAGCCGTCTTGAGGTTGGACACGCGTAGCCGCTGCAGGCCGTGAAAAGAACGTCTTGGAATAGTCCACCGGCAGGTACAGGTGGCCTTCTCGAATCGTGTTGAAGGCTAGGACGCGACGCCCCAGGCCTGCGTCTTTAAGGCCTTCAGACTTGCTTCTGCAGCCGGCTGGACTCGCTGCCCGTAGGCCCAGACCCTTCCCCACAGCTGAGCCAACCGAGCCGCGGAACCTCCGTGAATCTTCATAGAGAGCGCTCGGCAGTGGGCAGGCGGGGCCTCTGAGCCACCAGCATCTGGAGCCCAGCACCTGAGTGCGTAACTTTGCCCATCTCCCACGCTCTCTTGCCCCAGTATCTTTCTTAACCTCTGCGCACCGTTAGCATCAGAATGCTACTTCAGAGGGGTTCTTGATCTCTTAGTATAGCCCTAGGGAGGGCTTTTTTTTTTTGTCGATTTTTGCTTTATTTGTGGGTGTTTTTTTATTTTTTATTTTTTTAAAGCATAAAGAGGGATTATTCGCTGGTGGGCTTGACGTATTCGAAATCAACTTTCATAGATACTGTGAAGTTGGCAGTGGGCGTATTGTACCACTAGAGGGCAGTTGTTCCAAATCACAGCATTCTCCACTCCACAAATGCTGGTCTGCCTTTTAGCAGGCTCCTGCCTGTTCTCAAGTCTTGGCTGGAACGCTGCATGTGTAGAGTTGATTTCATCTGTCCTGGTGGAGGTTACTCCTCAATGGAGAAGAGACAATAAGGAAAACATGGCAGAGAAGGAGGGAAAGGAAAAGGAGCAGGAGAGTTGGCATCTTAAGAGAGCGATTGGAGGAGACAAGAGTGCAAACCCTGCGAAGTCTTGGGCAGCTGCTAGAAGTCGGAACGGCCAGTGCACACGCAGGTCCACCCAGACCTTTTCTTTTTTCGTTCTTTGAATTTATTCTTATGCAGTTACACACACACACACACACACACACACACACTCACACACACTTTTGGTCAGGGTTTTGCCATGTAATCCGAGGCTGGCCTCCACGACACCTAGCTTCCTGATTTGTTTAAGGGGCAGCAAGAAACCGGAGAAAATGGCCGAGGAAGGCTAGTAGTGGAGGCAAGGAGGTAGGGGCAGGAAGCCGTTTTCAGGAGGGTGGACTCTAATGAGATGGCTGGCTGTGGCCATGAGCTGGGGAGAGTCATGGTGGAACAGTGCCTTCCATCAGCAGCACCCAGGTTTGCTTCTGAAAGAAACTGCCTCTGCGGTAAGTAGGAGGATAAAATGAGGTGCAGGTGTCTGGGTGTGTGAGACTAATGGAGAAGAATAAGAGGGAGACATATGGGCATTGAAGGTGTGGGAGTAGTGACGGGTGACGCCCCAGAGCTTCAGGATTGTTAAGAGCACATGCATAATCATGGGAGCACATGCTGGGGAGGAGCTGACCCTGGGCAGCCGAAGAGACTTGAAGAAGGAATTCCAGGCCTTGGAAGGAGCATTCTGAGACTGCTTGCAGAACTGGGGTCTAAGTTAAGTTTATTTGAACTCATCCATATAGAGCATAGGTATCTCAAGTAACACCAGGTTAAATATTCCATTCTGCCAAATTGTAGCTGCATGTTTAAAACATGCCGTGAACAAAATGACTCCCACTGTCAGATGTGTGTCCATGTGCACTGGGATGCATCTGTATGAAGAATAGTAGTCTGAGTGTAAGTAGCTGCCCTAATAACTAGTGATGGGCAGTGTGTATCAGGAAATGAACTCTTGAGTAAAAAGAAGAGGGAGGAGAAGGATCAAGGAGGAAAGGGGGGCCGTGAGCACCCGGAGGAGGAGATAGCCATCACTACCACCCTTATTGCAACCAACCTGACATCACTGAAGTGAAGAATGGGGTATCACTCAGTTTCTGACGCTGGCACACATGGCTTCTGCACATTCTATCTGAAGCATCTGGAAAGCAGGCTCTTGCTGCTCTGCGCATCTGTCTGTGCATCAGCTCTAGCTCTGTCTTGGATGCAGCACTGTGACAATGAGCAGAGATTTAGATACCTAAAGAACCTCAACTTCTTTACCTCTTAAATGACTGTCCTTACGCAGCTCTCAGAGTCCCCTCTGCATAGCTGCACTGTGATCATTGGTGTGGTCACAAATCGTTAGATATTGAAGAATAGACTTTAATGCTGAACTGGCTCTTGTGGCTTGTTTTGAAGTACTGGGTCACAGTTTGACCTCTGTGTTGCCACTGTCTGGGGCTAGAATCCTTTTTTTCTTTTTCCTTTTTTTGGTTTTTTCCAGACAGAGTTTCTATATGTAGCTTTGGAGCCTGTCCTAGAACTCAGTCTGTAGACCAGGCTGGCCTCAGAGATCCACCTGCCTTACCTCCTGAGTGCTAAGATTAAAGGTGTGCGCCACCACCGCCTGGCTTACTAGAACCCTTCTTACAGTGACTTTGGATGAGTTTGACTTTGATCATTTTATTTTCTTTTTTAAATGGCAGTTTAATTAAATTTTTTTTTCATTGTTTTGTTTGTTTGAGACGAGAACTTACCATGTAGCCTTGGTTGTCTTGGAACTCTATGTAGACCAGGTTGGCCTCACTCAGAAACTCCTCTGCCTTTTCCTCCTGAGTGTTGGGATTAAAGGCTTGGACCACTGTTCTAGTTAGGGTTACTATTGCTATGATAAACACCATGACCTTTGGGGTTGGGGGTTACTTAACTTCCACATTGTAGTCCATCATTGAAAGAAGTCATGGCAGGAACTCAAACAGGGCCGGAACCTGGAATCAGGAGCTGATGCAGAGGTCATGGAGGGGTGCTGCATATTGATTTGCTCCTCATGGCTTGGTCAGCCTGCTTCCTTATAGAACCCAGGACCACCAGCCCAGAGGTGGCCACACCCACAGTGGACTGGACCCTTCCCTATCAATCACTAATTAAGAAAATGCCTAACAGGTTTGCTTACAGCCAGATCTTATGGAGACGTTTTCTCAATTAAGGTTCCCTCCTCTCAGATGACTTTACCCTGTATCAACTTGACATTAAATGAGCCAGCACAGGCCAAATTTATTTATTTATTTTTAATGTATGCATGTCTATGCTAAGGCCAGAAGAGTGTGTTGGATCCTCTAGTATTGGGAGTTACAGGAAGTTATAATTTGCCTGACATGGGTGCTAGGAACCAAATCAGGACCTATGGAAGAGCAGCAGAGCCATCTCCAGCCTCATCATTTTTTACTGCTTACTTTAATATGGAGTAGGATAGTACCTGCCTTTGTTCCCCACCTCCACTCTATCCCCACTTGCTTCTCTAGTCTCTATTTTCCTCCTCTAAGTGTGTGGTCCTGTCCTCATGTGAACTCCTGTGGGTCATTATTATTATTATTATTATTATTATTATTATTATTATTATTTGTTTGTTTTTTTGAGACAGGGTTTCTCTGTGTAGCTCTGCGCCTTTCCTAGAACTCGCTTTGGAGACCAGGCTGGCCTCAAACTCAAAGAGATCCGCCTGCCTCTGCCTCTGCCTCCCGAGTGCTGGGATTAAAGGCGTGCGCCACCACCGCCTGGCTCTTGTGGGTCATTCTTTAGAGACCTTAAGTTACTGTGCTTAAGGTCTCTAAAGAATGACCCACGGGAGTTCTGGCCCCTGCCTTCTTTGGTCTTAAGGTCTCCACAGCAATAGTAAGTAATGATTAAAACAAATACTGTCTGTTGAGTGAGACTGATTTAGTCTCTGTGCACAGGAGCTCAGAGTCCATCAGGAGCAGGTCATCTTTGAGTCATATCTGTCTGCTATGTAAGGAGGGGGACAGGAGGGAGTCTGTGAGAGCTCAGCAAAGAGTAGGGATCTGGGCTTTAGCCAGAAAGGTGGGTGCTGAGGCTATTGGGGGAGCATCAGGGAGCTTGATGGGTGGTAAGGGTTGAGGAAGCAATGAGAGGACAGAGAGGGTGAGGAAAGTTCAGTGTCTTTGACGTGGGAGTGGAATGGCATTCAGATGAGACTATCTTCTTTGGGGAGCAACATGGAGACCTAAGGAACTGGCTCCACCCACACATCCAGGGGAGCACCCTCCAAGAGGCCTCTGCTGCAGGAAATGGGACCTCAGGAGAAGCTATGGATTGTTCTGGTGGTGCTCACCCTGTATTCTCTTCAAGCTCTCCTGTGCCATAAATCCAAGGAGTCTGAGAACCTCGAACCTGGAGAAGAAGTCCAGGCCTCTGCAGCACACGTGTCTTGTAGAGGGTGAAGCATCAGGGCAGCTACCACCTTGGGCTGTGACACAGACTTGAGTCCCTATACTGGATAGTCAGGTAGCCAATGCAGGTCAGCCACGAGGATCATGGTTAACAGGAGTCTCCAGTTTCTTAAAAGGTTCTGTTTCCAAAGCTCTTTGACTCTGTTAATAGGAATTCAATGGGAGTAGCAGTATTGTCAATCATGGTCTAATCTCAGGTAAGACTGTAGAAACTTGGTTGACTCATGTAGCTATATGCCAGCACTAACTTCAGTCTAAGCTACCATCCTGATTCAGACTTTGGAGCTCCTTGGGGCTGGGCAGGAACCTGGGGGAGAAGGCAGGTGAGCACAGAGAAGCCCTGGGGACAGGCAGGAGCAGGAGTCCTGGGACAATTATACTTTGCTGTAGTTGCTACCCAGTTGCCAGCCTCCTTGCCTGGAATCCCTGAGATTGCTCCTGGCCAGATTCCAGTGACACTTCTGGAATCTCTAGGTTGTCACCCAAGGTATCAAAAGCAGGTGCATTACCTAATATGTACCCATTGGATTTGGAAGATGTTCCTCGTATCTGTGCATGTGTGTCATTGGCAATTCAGAGGCCATTGAAGAGCTTAGTGTATGATTCAGGCACTTACTGCTAATCTCTCCCCACACTCTAGACATAGCATCCTGCCTAGGAGTGGAGACTCAGCACCAAGTTCATAACTTTCAGGATCCACAAGTCCTGGTATCAGTAGAAAGCACTTGCCTTACCACTTACCTGCGTTAGTTCAGGAACTCCCGAGGCCATGATGTTAACCAATGGGAGTGCATCAGCTCCCTCTGCTGCCCTCCATGGTGCTGTTCCTCCCATCTCTAAAGGGGAGGCAGAGGTAGAAGCAGAGGGCTGAGACCAGCTGTCCTTGTTGACATAGGGTGCAGCTTGGTTTGTTCATCTTGAGCTGATACACAGATATTCAGGCATGTCTCTGTTCTATATTTTGGAGCAACACAGCAGGCCCTAAATTAGGAGCAGAGCACAGACTTCACTGAATCCATGCACAGCAGGTCTCTGGTGTAGAGGCTTGTGAAAACTTTTCCTCTCTAAATTTGGTAGATACCTGTGCATTTTCTTTTTTTTTTTTTTTTAACTGTCAGCTATTTGAATTTTTTTTGAATTTTTGACTCACATATTTTAAAGTGAGAGAAAAACACTTGCTCATTTTGAGTGCTTTTCTGAAAAAAAAATTCACAGATGGGGATAACTTCATTTCAAAAATAAAAATACAGCTTCCCAATATTCTGCAATACGTCTTTGTTCTCTAAATTACAAAATCAAGGCAGCTTGAGAGCAGTGCAGAGCCGGAATGGCAGCAGAAGGCTTGGAACTGGAGGCACACTCAGTTCAGCGACTTGCAGGTTTTCTTCACTGGGAACCTATTGGAACTTAAATTATGCACAATAAATGTCACATCTTCCCCCATTTATCTTAGTAACTTAGGAATCCTGTATATTGGGAAAAGCTCTTTGTACATCAAAGCTCCTTAACAATGTGAGTTGTCTCATCTTCTCGTGGGAGGAAATGTCAGCTTGATTGATGTGATCTGGGGAGTGAAGGCTGCTCTGAGGAGAGCCCCAGTGCACAGTCCTCTCTTCTGCCTCAACTCTGATTGCTTGCTCTGTGGAAAGCCCTTTTAGGGCAGCCTCTTCATATTAGCACCTGACATTTACCCCATGAGTCACCGTTAGAAACACACCACCACCAGGAACAGAACCCACATGAAGCCTAGTGACTCATTGTAGCTGAATCTCCTGCCCATCCAGAACAAGGAAGGGACAGGTATGCAAGAATATGTTCTTCAAAACTTAACCCAAGGTGACCCCATGTCCTGTCCTCTGATCCCTTAGAACTAACACAGGAGCTTGGTCTTAGGAACTTGACAGTAGCTGCTGGGACTTAGCCTAATGTGAGTATCTAGCTGGAGCAGCGCTCCCCACCACCACACTCCAGTGCAGCAGCTAGGTGAATATAGAGGGTGTCACCCTAGTGGCTAAGGCCAGGAGCCCAACAGAGTCAGGAACCAAAGCTTCTGCTCCACCAGATTGGAAGACTCACCTCCCTCCCTCTCTTTCTTGTAAGTCTCATGTGGGCCAGTCTGACCTTGGTCTCCATGTAGTCCAGGATGATGTTGAACTCCTGGGCCTTCTTGCCTCTGTATTCCTAATGCTGGGATCACAGGTGTGCACACAGGTATATACTGACAAATGTGTGCCACCAATGCTTCTCTGAACTAGTTTCTTCATCATCAATAGTTAGGAGTAACAGTTCCTAGCTTAGCATAGGGAGTTAGGAGGGTACCAGAAAGTAAACTAAAATTCTACATAAACCTTATTTGTGGCCTCAATGAGAGATATTTTTGTTAGTGAGCTTCAGAGAGGTGGGAATCATTTATGGGTCCTAGTCCACACCCCCCCCACACACCCATAGACACACACACACACACACACACACACACACACACACACACACATAGAAGTACCAGATGTGGTCCTTTCTTCATCAGGGAGCTGCTGCCCTCTGCTGGTTGAGACAGTGGAAGCAGCTCAATGCCTACCTTGGAAGTCCTGGAAGAGACCGAGGTGATGGGGAGGTGATTGGAATTCTGTTTTCACAAAAGCATCCTGGGAGCAGAAATCTCTTGAGATCAGAAACTGAGCCCTACCCCATAAGTTGACAGAATCTTTACACACTCACAAACACACTGTAAAATCCTAGACAGAAACCTCTTAGCCTTTTGAGTAGGGGTGAGGTCATTAGGATGCATAGACATGCCCTGTCCCTGACCTTTGGCCTTGTCTCTCACCTGCTGCCAGAGATGGGGGAGTGGGAGGAAGAAGAAGGGAGAGCAGGAAACAGTGAATGGAAACAGGGCAGGTGTGTTTTTGTGTGTGCGTGTGTGCGTGTGTGCGTGTGCGCGTGTGTGTGTGTGTGTGTGTGTGTGTGTGTGTGTGTGTGTGTGTGTACACAAGTTTGCATTTCTTGACAGACCTGGCCCAGTCACCCTCACAAAGCAGAACAGGTCTGCCCTACGGGGTTCTGGGGAAAATGCAATGGCTGCCTCTAAGGCGTGGCTGATGGTTCTGTGTCTGGCTCAAGGATGAGACTTGGGCTCAGGTCTTCACAGGAGACCCATCTGGCCTTCAGCCAGACATCTTGTTTGTGACTGTGAAGTTTTGATAAACATGACCCATGTCCTTGGAAAAACATACCCCATGTACTTGTGGTTTATTACTATTTTGATGTAGAAATCAAGTGTCAACTCAGAAGAGAAGCAATAGTGCCCCTGTACTGGTGGAGCAGGAAACTTAGGCTGACCAAGGCTTTTGGTCTGAGCTCGGGGCTATGTCTGCTCTCAGGTCTAAGCTGTCTTGGTTCTCCCAGGGCAGAAGCCAAGCCCACAAGTTCTTTTGGGAGACAGACTCGATCTGGCAGCTTCTGCCCTAGCTTTTCTCTGAGCTGGAATGTCCGGCTGACCCTTCTTTAGTGATCTCTGTCCCCCTCAGCCCTTCTGTCAACCATCTGCAGGAGTCATCCTAAGAACCCAGCAGAGGCAGGCAGATCTCCGAGTCTGAGGAGAGGTTGGTCTATAGAGTGAGTTCCAGGACAGCCAAGGTTACACATAGAAAAATCAAAACGAAAACAAACAAAAAATGCCAGCATCTGTCTGATACTACTCTTAGTGAAACTTCCCATGATTCCTCTCGAAATGTGAGAGCCTCTCTAAACCTTACCTAGATGCTGAAGCCAGCCAGGGGGCCTAAGGCCCCCTTATGCCTTCTTGTGATCTCATATGCCATTTCTCCTTAGACTAACCCTTTCCCGTGCTGACTGTTGAGGCTGATATATCTATGCTTCCATTCCCTGAACTGTGAGTGAAGCCTCATTGAGACATGAGGTTTTGGATATAATCAAGCTGAGAGGCTTTTAAAATCTTTATTTATTATATATTGGTGTAAATATTAAGGCCTGGAACTTCCAGATCAAAGCTGGAATGGCTACCCACTACAATTATATATGGGTATTTTGTTTGCATTATGTCTGTGTATCACCTATGTGTCTAGTGCTTGTAGGGCAGCCAGGGTTCAGTTAACTGCTGAGCCATCTCTCCAGTCCCTAGTTGAGGGTCTTGAGATGATAACATGGTTATCTGGAGCCCCTGATAGTGTGGAAAGTAATTTTGTTGTAGAGGTAAAGGGAGAAAAACAGAGGAGCAGATGAGATGGAGACTGAGGGGGCCACTGCAGTGATGTCCTCTAGTTGTCTCTGTGGCTAGAAGGCAGAAGGAAGGACCTTAGAACTTCTGGAAGGTGCCTAGCTGAGCCCACAGTGAGGCTGGTTGTGAACATCTGGTATCTTGAGCTGAGGGAGGGTACACTTTTGTTGCTGAAAGTCATGAAGTCTGGCAATTGGTTACAGTAGCAGGATGACCAGTATACCAACCAGCCCTCTTTTTCTGGGTGCCTCTGTGTTTTGACACTAGCTCTTTACCAGGGATATTTTTTTATTTCATTTTTGAGATTATAAAAATTATAACATTTCTCCTTTCCCTTTCCTCCCTCAAACCCTCTCATGTACTCCTCCCCACTCTTCTTCAAGTTTATGGCCTCTTTTTTAACTAATTGTTATTGCATATATATATATATATATATATATGTGTGTATAAATACAAATATTCCTAAATATAACCTGTTCAGTCTGTATAATGCTACCTTTTTATATGTTTTCAGGGCTGACCGTTTGGCACTGGACAACCAATTGGTGTGCCCTTCCCTAGGGAAGACAGCCTCTCCCATTCCCAGCTTTCCTTAGTTGCCTATAGTTCCTTGTGTAGGGTTGAGGCCTTGTGGGCTTTTCTCTGTCCACTACGGCTGTCCATTGGTGCTGTCCTTGTTTAGCTCGTGTTTGGGAAGTCATGTTGGTGAGACTTTATGGATGTAGCTTCTGATATTACCAGGAGACACTCTTACAGCCAACTAAGTTCCTAGTCATCTGGCTCTTACAGTTTTTCTGTCCCCTCTTTCACAATGTTCTCTGTGCCTTGGGTGCAGGAATGTTTTGTACATGTATCCACTGGCGGGGGGCTCTACAACTGCATTTTCATTGGTTGTGGTTTTCTGTCTGTTGCAAAGAGAAGTTTCCTTGATGATGGATATAAGGACAGACTAATGTTTAAATTGTTAGGGATTATGATGGTTTAGTAAATTTGTGGTTATACATTTTCCTCCAGTATCTATAACTTCACTAGCACTTGAGTAGTTAGCTAGGCTTCCAGTACCAGGCATCATTTCCTTGTTTTTGAATGGGTCTCAAGTCCAATTAGAGACCTGTTGGTTACTGCCAAGGTATGTGTGCCACTGCTGCACCCTTAGGGTTATTGTGACATGCTGGGTCGGACTGTTGGTTAACTTCCCTTCTTTGGAAGCTTGCATGGTGTCTTCTTGTACCATGAAAGCTAGCCCTCAAGGAGGGGGTATTTAGGTCAATTCTAGCTCAGGGGTCTCTGGGCCCAGTTTCTGAACAGGTATCTTCAGTTCATGGTATCTTTAGCAGTAGGGACTTAGGTTCCACTTCTGGGGAGTGGTGATAACCAAGGACAACAGCAATACACCGTGTATTTGGGGAGTCTCTTGGACAGCCCTACCAGGGATATTTTGAGACCATTTCTTTCAATCTGACAGGTTTTCACATAGGAGAAGCTTTACATTTTAGAGAAACCCAGCTTAGTTTTTCTTCCACAATTGTGGTTTTGGTATTGTGTCTAAAAACTCATTGCCAAACCTGAGGTCACAAAGGTCTTGCCTATTTTTTTTTTTTTTTTGTAATATTATGTGTTTTACTATGCCTTGTCTTTAGGTCTATAATCCATTTGAGCTACTTTTTTGAGAAGAGTCCATCTTTGTCTGAGTTACTTGTTTTGGCTTGTGGACATCTGGGTATTTCAGCACCTTTTGTGGAATAGACTTTCTTTGTACCATTGTCATGTCAAAGATCTGTTGAAACTTGTGTGAGCCTGTTTCCAGACTAGCTTTTCCATCCCATTGTTTTTATTTATTTACTTATTCCAAGTATAATGCTGTCTTGTTTTTTATCACTCTACGAACTTATTTGAAGTTAGGTAGTGTCGATCCTTTGACTTTGCTCTGTTTTGATGATTCTGGAATTCTGATATTCTTTTGGTGCTTATGCACTCTTTTTTTTTTTTTTTTTTTTAAGATTTATTTATTTATTATGTATACAGTGTTCTGTCTGCATGTATGCCTACAGGCCAGAAGAGGGCACCAGATCTCATTATGGATGGTTGTGAGCCATCATGTGGTTGCTGGGAATTGAACTCAGGACCTCTGGAAGAGCAGCCAGTGCCCTTAACTACTAAGCCATCTCTCCAGCCCACTTATGCAGTCTTGTAGGGCTGGTACACAGGAAAGAAATGGGCTTTTGTGTGGTGACTCTGTCCTGCAACCTGGCTGTGATCAAATACCAGGAGGTATTTTTGTTGTGGTCCATTCATTGGAATTTTTCATGTAGACAGTCGAATAATTGGAACAGAGACTTGTTTCCTTTGTTCATCTACCTCCATGGTCTTTCCCTTTCTGTAGTCTTTGTCTCCCGTTAACTGGGACTTCTCTCTGATGCTGGCCGAGTGGTGAAATGGGCACCCCAGCCTTGTACTTCCTGATTGCAAGTGGAAACAATCTACTTTCTCACCATTAAGGACGAAGTCAACTTTAGTTTTTTGTAAATGTTCTTTCTTAATTTGGGTATTTTCAGTCTACTAGAATTTTTCTAATATACAACTATCCCTTTTAAAATCAGTCTACAGGACTATTTTCCAAAAACAACAGTGGAAACATTTCCAGAACCATCTCTTTTCACACTGCTGCTCTTTACATGCTCTCCTTACCCCCATTCTCTGCATGCTGGCCCCTCTTTTCTCTGTCCCCAACCACCCAGTCTCTACCACTTGAGTCTTCCCAGGCCTTTTTTTCAGTTTGCAAAAGTGGCCAGACCACTAAAGGTTCAAAATGGGATCTAATCAACCAGTTGTTTTGTTTTGTTTAGGGCACAATTTCCTTTATGAAGCAGACTTAAAGCAGTCAGCTTGCTCAGGCTGGTTCTCCATTGCCTGTCTCTTTGGATTCATTACCACTATGCGTCATGCCACAGGTTCAGATCTTGCCGGGAAAATGTCAGATGAATTTTTGTTGGCGTATGTGCTGCCTGAACAGTCCCCTGCCAGAAACTCTGCTGTGAGCAATGCAAAAGCTGGCCAAGCTCCTCAAGGCTGGCCGGGCTCCGGCCCTCGGAGTATCATAAGTGCTCCACCTGCTGTGCTGTCTGGACTCCCACCAAGTATAGCACCCTCCGCTGTATCTTTTGGACCAGCACCAACAGGAATGTATCCGTCCATCCCTCCAACTGGACCACCACCAGAATCTCCAGCATCCCTTCTTCTTTCTGGACCTTCATGTCTCCAACCTAGTGGCCCTTATTCAGCCCCTGCTGTACGAGGCCCTGGTCCCACAGGGCCTTATGCTACACCAAATATACCCTTTCCAGAGCTACCCAAGCCGTATGGTGCACCCGCGGATCCAGCTGCAGCTGGTACTTTAGGTACACGGGGATCCATGTCTTCTGGACTTTGGGCATCAGGAATAGGAGGGCAGCATCCTAATATGCCATATTCATCTCCAGGACCACATCCCACTGCCCTTCCTCCAGTGTCGGGAGCACCGCCTGTTCCATGGGGCACTGTGCCACCGGGAGCCTGGGGACCACCAGCATCATATCCTGCCCCTGCAGGATCATATCCCATGCCAGGATCCCATTCTGCTCCGAATAATCCTTACCAAATGATGGAGCCCTCAGGACCTTCTGGTGCTCCATCAGTGCCTGGTGGCCCACAGAAAACGAACGAAGTCCCAGGTGGCTCCCGTCCTGATGCATCCAACCAAGAGAGCACCCCGGAGAGCACCCCGGAGACCACCGGACAAATGAAGCAGCTGAAGGTAGATGACAAACCCATCAAGAGGAGACGTTCTAAGAGGAAGAGGAAGCCAGTAACTTGGGGAGACATCAAGACTTTAACTCATGAAGCTGAGACCTTGGGGAAACAACAAGGACACAATACTACTGACCCCAAAATGATGCTGTTATGTTTAATGACTATATTACATGTTAATTCTCAGCGTGTCAGTTCAGAATCTGAATGACTTTTGTCGGTGGGGATAAAAGGCACACTTGTAATAAACAGTATGATGTTGTTTTGACAAAAACAAAAAACAAAAAACATACCACTACTTTTTTGTTCTGGGCCTTGTCCAACTTTGCAGGATTGGTTGTTTTTAGTGGGGTCCCTTCGAGGAATAGCTAGGTCCTCAGGTTTCACCAGTATACCAACCAGCATCAAGTTCTGGCCTCTCTAGTGCAGAAGTCACAGAAGCAGAGGCAGCTAAAGGCTTCCCAGGAGCCCTAGCTCTCCATTAGGATCTGCCCACACCCTTCCAGATCAGTGGTCAGGGCTGCAACACTGCAGGGTTGGTGGTGAAGACCAGGCCCACACCACTGAGGACTGTGGCGTACCAGGAATGAAGCTTGCCCTGAAGCTTGGCACCTGCCTCTTGTGGGGTGCGTGGGGGAGTCAGCCTCTCTGAGACCCCTCACCCTAGTCTACCTTCACCAAGTTTCCTTGGTTGGGGTGGCAGAGTTACCTCAGTGAGGCTCCCCTTTTCAGATGCCGCATGCATCTTCTGGGTTACAGGTGCTACTGCAGGTGTTCATACACATGACCTTGTTAGAAGGAAAGTACAGAACATGGTAGGAAACATAGACAGATGGGGAAAGAGGCTCACCACAGGGTGGTGCTCTTGTATCTCATTTTAAGGGGATTTTTTCCCCAAGGTAACAATTTTTTTTGTTGTTGTTAACTAATTTGTCTGTAAAATGAACAAGAAGAGGCCTGAAGTGAGATAAGTACTGTTGGGATTCCTTGGGACTTTTGGGCTTGTCTTCCTCTTCCTCTTCACCAGAGCCGTCTTCTCTCTAACATCCATTGTTTCAGGTGAAAGTCACTGGGCTGTCCCCTGCAAGACAGAAGGAAGCAAGATGCTCACTGCTCATTGGATTGGTTGGGTGCTGAGATTTTCTGCTCAGCTGCAGAAAAGGCACACAGTTCTGCACTGGGAATTGAACTGGGAACCCCCGAACAGTGAACTACGTTGCCAGTCCCCACTGCTGTGACCTCTAAGGAAACGCTAAACTATTCTGTCTGGGTTCCATTTTTTAACAGGCATCAGGTTTCCTCTAGAGTTCCTAGATAGACAGAAATGTGCCACTAGTGAGTTTTCTAAAAGGCTTTGTAACAAAAGGCTTAGAAGTTTTCTTTCGCCTTGGCACTAGAGAACCTGTCCGTTAAGAGGAAAGAAGCTATGGGAAGAGGGGGCCTTGGCAGCTCACAAGGCCCTGTAACTCCAGCTCCAGAAGTTCCAATGCATCTGGCTTCCATGGACATCTGGACTCAGGTACATATTCACATGCAGAGACTTGCACATATACACATGAGTATAAATAATAGACATGTAAAAAGAAGCTATTGGCAATGCTGTAGCTCAGTTACTAGAGTGCTTGCTTAGTATAATCATATCACATAAACCGGGCATGTTGTTGCACATCTGTTATCCCAGCACTCAGAGGTAGAAACAGGAGGATCAGGAGTTCAAAGCTATCCTCGATGCATAGTGAGTTTGAGGCCCTTGAGTTACACCAGACTCTGTCAAACAAAGCAGATTTACCACATTGCAGGTGTAATTGATAGAATTGATAGAATTATAGGTGTAACCTAGGGTCTTTGGAGCACTGCCATAGTTCTCCATGGTGCAAAGTTGCAGGTGCAGGACTGGATCCTTCATTAGGACCAAAAGTGGGCTTGAAGAGTCCTGAGGGCTTGGGACATCTTGCAGTCTGAGGTAGCACCAGATGACCAATTCCAGGGTGAGGCCACAGTGGGTAAGTACTATCTAGGCTGTAGCACCTAAGAGACACAGAAGGAAAAAGAAGGAAGATCCAGAGCAAAGGACGGCTTCCTTTTGGGCAGAATGGTGCGGACCCCCTGCTCTCATCTGCAGGATTGGCTTGTGCACTGGGTCTCCCTCCCCTAGCACTGAGCCTAGCCCAGGCACCTGGTCCTTAGCCCATGCTCCTGGCCTCTAGGAAGCTCTGCTCCTGAAAACAGGCTTTTTGCCTCTGTGGCCTGGGGCTGAGTGTTTCCAAGCCTGGAACAACCTCCTATTTCAAAGGGGGCATTAGGGGAGTGCCTGCAGGAGATGACCTGGCTGCAGCAGAATATGTTGGCTGTTGGTTCAGAATGAGTCCCAGTCCTTTAGATCTCTGCTCAGTGCTGCTAGGGACCTGGGCTGGATGGTACTTACAGCAGCTAGGAGCAAAGTGATTGCTCAGTCCTACACTAGTCTCATACAGCCTGCCTGCCGTGTGTGGCGCCATCATTTGCTCAGGAAATTATTTTGAGACAGACTTGTATGAGGGAACTTTGGGGGACCTGAACACATCAGGGACCATGGAGACCCTAGCCTCCCCATGACTGGCCAGTGGCCCTGGCTGCTTTGAAAAGCCAAAGATATTTTGTCCCTCAGGGCAGCAAGGCCAACTTGGGTGAGTTTCACACATTCTTGAGTAAGAATGAATGTCCTCTTAAGGCCAGAACTGAAAAGCCCCAGGCCACTTTTTTAATGACCCTTTAGCACCTAGTCACTGAGTCCTAGCCCATGTGGATTTCCTACTCTTGGTTGTGGACTGATTGATTTGTTTAAATTTCTTTCCAGCATGCTTCTGAGGACCCTCTATACCCACAGGCAGGCCAACTGTTGCCTAGTGTGCCATCAATCAGTATATCTGAAGTTCCCATGTCTATCCAGGGCTACAAATGTCTCAGAACATAGGAGCAGACCCTTTGGGAGTCCTGGGTCAGAGTCTGTCCTGGGAACTGAGCAAGACCTTTCTGAGTGACTGGCCAGGTCACCTGAGTTACCCATGGTTAAATGTGGCCAGTGAACAGTTGAAAAGCCTGTAGCTAGAAATAGGCCGTGTTCATGGTGTGGGCACACAAGGCCCTCTCCTCCCTGGGTACTTTACAGTCTGAGCAGCCTTCCTGTGACAGAAACTATTTTAAGAAACATGAGGCTATAACTCATTAAATTCTACTAACCCTCTCAATTATTTGACGTTTTAAATACGCATACTTCAAATGGCTTTCTGGACATTTCTATCCCTACATCTGAAGATTCACATCTCTTTAATTCGGAGCTCATTTTGTGTTGAATGTTGCAACACTTGTCATTTCAAACTAATATATTAGAGTCAGGGGAGAATAATTTACTTGGAAAATCGAGACTCCATAAATAAAATAAATAACAATACATAAGCAATTTGAATACATTTACAGAATACTGAAGTGGAATGTCAGCCTAGAGTTTTGCATACTCTCATTAACTGACAACACCAGACTCATGCCAACCTGTGCCGGAAGTAGAGGATTTCTAGAGGCCCCACCTCTCCCCCTCCCTCCCTTATAGCTCTTGGGCCATGTAGGTGATGGTGGAGGTGTTTGTCTCTCACTTTAGGGAGGGATGAGAGATCCAGTACAGGTGTGGAAGCTTCCTGGGCCTTGTTAATGACACCTCTAGGACTGTTGTGAAATGAAGTTGGCAGGAGAAAATTTGTGCATTAACTCCCCCTGCTGGGCAGAGCTTAGTCATACCTCTCAGACTGGATGCTCTGTGTTCTATTGTCTCAGAAACATAGAATGTCCTGCAGAAAAATGATGAGCTTCTCAGAACACTGATTTTACTCCACAAGAACTTGTTCACATATTTTTAGCATGGCGGCTCATACTGTTCCTTATTTCAGCACTTGGGAGGCTGAGGCAGGAGGATGGTGAGTTCAGGGCCAGCCTGGGCTACATATTGAAACTGTTTCAAAATAAACAAAACTAAACAGAGACCCCATCAACCAGTGACAGAATTAAGGACTTTGTTATGTATCACAAAATATTGACATTTACAAGGAAAACAACTAAGCTGTATTTTTTCGTATGAGTGTCAACTGTAGGCCACACCCCCAATGCCTGTTAAAGTGTATCCAGTTGTCCCTCTGTCCAGAAGCTCCACAGCCCTGGCCTCTTATTGGGCATGTGGTGTCATCGTCTGTGTTCCCCCCTCCCCCCAACACCCTCCCAATCTCTTAAGGCAAGTTGCTCAGGGTTAGAAAGCCTCACCAGTTGAGTGTGGCACCCACCCCTGGGCAGGCCTGTGCCTGGTATTCCTTACCCTCAGCCTGGAGCCAGCCACTCTGATTTATTTAGTTTTTCCTTGGTGTTGGAGATGGAACCTAGGGCCAGCTTTTGTAGTGAAGGGGAATCTTCCAGGGTTTTCAAGTGTAAATGGAGGCAGAGTTTTCTGTCCCAACCTTTTGGTCCCAAATAAACACAAAAGCTTATATTAATTACAAAACGTTCGGCCATAGTTCATTACTAACTAGCTCTTACATTTAAATTAACCCATTTCTATTCATCTATGTATTGTCATGTGGCTCCTTGCCATAGGTCAAACAGCTTTATTACTAACCAATGAGTAATACATATTCACAGCATACAGAAGGATCATCCCACAGCACCCAGGGGCTAGGTTAGCACTTTTCCACTGAGCTACTACACCCTGGACTGACCTTTTGTGCTGTGTTGGGGCTGAAACCCAGGGTCTTGTATATGCTGTTGCTTTTGGTTACTTTTCTCATAGCTATGATAAAATGCCCGAACAAAGCAACTTAAGGAAGGCAGGCTTTATTTTTACTCAGTTTGGGTGTGTAGTTCACCATGACAGATAAGGCATGGCAGCAAGAATGAGGAAGCTGGTCACATTACACTTACTGTCAAGGAGAGGAGAGACAAGTGCTCCTGCTCAGATTCCTTTCTCCCTCTCCTCCTGCTCCTCCTCCTGCTGCTCCTGCTCCTCCTGCTGCTCTTCCTCTTCCTGCTCCTCCTCCTGCTGCTGCTGCTGCTCCTCCTTCTGCTCCTCCTCCTCCTGCTGCTGCTCCTGCTCCTCCTCCTCCTGCTCCTCCTTCTCCTGCTCTTGCTCCTCTTCCTCCTCTTGCTTCTCCTCTTGCTGCTCCTCCTGCTTCTCCTCCTCCCTCTCCTCTTCCTCCTCCCCTTGCTCCTCCTTCTCCTGCTCTTTCTCCTCTTTCTCATTCTCCTTCTCTTCCTCCTGTTCCTCCTCCTCCTGCTCCTCTTGAGACGAGGTCTCACTCTGGAGCCCTGGCTGGCCTGGAGCTTGCTCTGTAGACCAGGCTGGTTTCAAACTCACAGAGGTCCTCCTGCCTCTGCCTCCCAAGTGTGAAGATTTAAGGTGTATGCCACCATGCCTAGACTAGCTTTCTTTTTATTCAGCCTGGGACCCCAGCCCATGGCATATGATGGTACAACCCATATTTAGGGTGGGTTTAGCCATTCAGTCAGACCTCTCTGGAAACACCCTTACATACACAGCGTGGGCTGTGTTCCCTGTGTAATTCTAATCCAGTCAAGTTGGCAGTGAAGATTGACCATCACACTAGGCAAGCTCTCTGCTGCTGGGCTACTTACCCAGTCTCCAACCATTCTCTCTCTCTCTCTCTCTCTCTCTCTCTCTCTCTCTCTCTCTCTCTCTCTCTCTCTCTCTGTGTGTGTGTGTGTGAGCTCGATGTATGCCTATGTGTGCACCTGTGCATAAGTACCTGCCCATTTGTGTGTGCACATACAGAAGCCAGAGGTTCATGTTGAGTGTCTTCATCTATTACTCTCTGCCTTATTTTTTAAGACAGTGTTGCTCACTAAACCCAGAGCTCGCCATTTTAGCTGCATTAGAGAGCAAGCTCTGGGGTCCTCCTGTCTCTGTGTGCCCTGCATTGGGGTTATGGATGTACATCATCATACCCAGCTTTGACATGGGTGCTGGGGATCTGAACTCAGTGCACAGCTAGCGCTTTACCCCTTAAGTCTCCCCAGTTCTTCAACTTTGGCCCTTGGATCTCTTCATTAAAGATGTGGCAGGCCAAGTATGTTAGCCCTTTGGTCTGGGAGTCCATTTGGATGTTACTCTCAAGGCACATCTCTACCATATTAGGGGGAAGACAGGGGTAGAGTGGTTGAGAATGAGATGAGCTTCGCAGAATGCTGGCAGGAAGTGTGCAGAGCTGCGTGACTTCCATGGAGCTTACCCACACAAGCATCTGCCAGGGGCTTTTATTTATTATTATTATTATTATTGTTGTTGTGTGTACCTGTGGTATTTTATGTGTGGTATATGTGCACATGTATGTGTGTGCATGGGTGTGCCCTGCAGCTGTGTGCATACTCCTGCAGAGGCCAGAGAAGGATGTTAGCTGTCCTGCTTTATCATTCTCTGTGTTAATCCTTTGACTGAATCCTAGGCTGGCTGTCAGTAAGCCCCAGCTGTCTTCCTCTTTCTGCCACCCTCCCCAAACTGCTGTGGTTACAGGCTGCACACCTGGCCATGCTCAACCTTTTGCATGGTCACTGGGATCCAAACTCATGTCTTCCTGTTGTGAAGCTTTCTTACCTGCTGAGCCATCTCACCAGCTCTTGCCAGGCAGGGGCTTTTAAAATGCTGCTTCTCGCCGGGCAGTGGTGGCGCATGCCTTTAATCCCAGCACTTGGGAGGCAGAGGCAGGCAGATCTCTGTGAGTTCGAGGCCAGCCTGGGCTACAGAGTGAGTTCCAGGACAGGCTCCAAAGCTACACAGAGAAACCCTGTCTCAAAACAACAACAAAAACAACAAAATGCTGCTTCTCAGGTTAGTGTGGTGGTACATGACTATCATTCCAGCATTCTGGAAGCAGGCATACGAGGAGCAGACATTCAAGGTCATCCTTGGCTACAGAGCAAACTCAAGACTAGCCTGGGCTACATGAGGCACCCCCTTCCCATCTTACACACATACACACAAAGGGGGTTTCTCATCTGAATTTGGAGTGTAAATAAGAAGACACCATGGACCAGGGAAACAGGAAGCTCCTAGAAGCCTTCTGCCAAATGCATTTTGCTGGCTGCTCCTGCCTTCTTGTGGTCCTTCCTCCCAGGGCTCTTCAGGGAATGGCCTCCTGTTTGTCACCATAAATTAAGCATGCTAATTTTGGACAGCATTAACATGTTCATCAGCTCTGACTTTTAAAATATTTAAGTTCACAGCAGTTCAATTTTCCCCCTTAAATGGACTAAGAACCAGTGTTGATTTATTCAGCCTATTCAACATAATTGTGAGGTAAGGTCTTAACTGCAGCTTATTAACACTTTCAATAGGGTGCAAAAAAAGAAACTTTCAACTGAGATAAAATTCTGGCATAATAATAAAAGCAATTATGAAGGCGTTAGGAGGAGAAAGGTCAATGGTAGGCCTTATGTGGGTGAGAGTGGTGGTTTAATCACTAAACATGGATTTATGTCACCTGAGATTCCTCACCAGGAGAACAACAGTGCTGTTCTCTCTAGCCAGCCTTTTACTTGCCTTTCTTTCACTTTCCCCGGGCGACCAACATGGTAGAGACCCAGTTTGCTGCTTCCAGGTGGGTACATTCCAGGAGCCCACCCCTGAGCAGGAGGGTGACCCTCCTGTGTTGCTTCCTGCCTTTGGGACTCCTCAGTGTCCTAGAACTGCTGAGGAGACCTGAACCCACCTCTTCTCCAGATGCCCTTGAAACACAGGCTGGGAGTATATGATCCCAGGGAGCTGGAAGGTCCCATGAAGGAACTGCATGCTGGGAGGGTTCTGTGTGCAGCTCAGTATGTGCTGCTAGCCATACACAGCTGTTGAGGACTTGAAACAAGACTCTTGAGACCGAGTTAAAGACTAGTTTATTTATCTGTAATTTGTTTGAATCAAAATGAAGTGGCCATATGTAGCCAGGGGTTACTATTGGAATGTGCAATTTTTAGCGGGAGGCTTGGAGTGGATCTCTGTTTATATCTGGTCTGGTTTCTCCTAAGGAAGACCCAGACTGCCACGGTGCATGCTGGGAAAATCCGCTGCCCTAAAAGACCACAGAGAGGCTAGTATTTGAATGACAACCGTCTCTGTCATGGCAAGTCCACCCTTTGACCATCCCTCTGATTCTTCTAATGAACCAACTTCCTGTTATCTCCACTGATGTATATTTAATATCATATTTGTTTAATTTTTATGACCAATTGTTACGGTTTGAGGATAGTGTTCCTAACAGGTACATTTGCCAAGGCTTGGTGACCAGCAGGTGGCGCTGTTGAAAGGCGATTGCCTCAGGAGGGTGCAGATTTTATCCGGGAAGAACACACTGAGTTGAACACACTGAGTTCAGAGCTGGATACATTAGGAAGTCGGGCCTGGCTGGAGGAAGAGGTTTGCTGGGGCTTGCCTTTGAAGGGTGTACCTTGCTTGCCCTTGGTCTCTTTGGTTCTCTGATTTCTCTTTCCTGGCCACCATGAGGTGAGCTGCTCTGCTTCATCCCATGCGGCCCACCGTGAGGCTCTGTCTGACCACAGCCCAGAAACAATGGATCCAATAACTGTGGATTGCCCCTCTGAAGCTGTGAGTGCAAACAATCTTTTCTCTCAAGCTGTTTACTTAAGGTTCTTTGTCACAGCAGCAAAAGCCCGACTAACACCCCAGTCTCTGGTGACTCGTGACCACATTTGTTCTTGGCTTTTTGAGAAGTCTGGAGCCATCTCTTCCCAGGCCCTTGCAGCAATAGGGCATGTATCGGTGAGGGCAGGACTTGAGCGCTATCATGTGTGGTCCTAGGACTCCTGGAACTTAAGTGGCATCGGGTGGTTTTTAATAACAATGGTCGTAGTTGAGGAGACTACCTTTCTTTGGTGTATGTCACTCAGCATTGTATCTTCCCTGTTCCTTTTTAAGGCCTCCTGATGCTACATTGTGTGGATAGGGCAGGGTATATACAGTTATATATAGGCCTGAGTGTTGGTGTCACCCTGAGATCTGATCCCCAGTGCACTAGTATTAGAGACTGAGCCTTCAGGAGGCAGCTAGGCCACAAGGACCAAGGCCTCGTGAATGTGGTTTGTGCCCTTGTAAGAGAGGTCTCTTGCATCATTTAAAACTCATTTGTGTCTTCCACCGTGGGAAGACAGCGTGAGAAAGTGCCACCCGTGAGGCAGACAGCAGGCCCACTAGATGTTGAATGTGTTGGTGGCTTGACCTTGGACATCTCAGCCTCCAGAGCTGTTGTTTATAAGCTACTGAGTTTATGGAATTTTGTTATGGCAATCTGAACAGATCAAAGCAACATATTCCTTATCTATTTGCCTATTACTTACCTACTGATGGATACTTGGGCTGTGAATAACAGTGCTGTTAACAAGGTTTAAAGAATGTGGTTCAATCTGTTTTCAATTCTTTTTTTTTTCTTCAGAATTGGGGATTTGAGTCAAGGACCTCATTTAAGTCAAGCAAGTGCTCTAACAATTGTGCAACACCCCTAGTCCTACTTTCAATTTTTTTGGTGTCTAACCAGAAGTAGACTTTCTGGATCATAAAGTAGTTGTGTTTTCAATGTGTGTGTGCTGGGGGTGGGTGTGCATATGTACATGTGCCAGGGGCTGACATCAAGTGTTGTCCTCCATTGCACCCCACCTTAGTTTTTGAGGCAAGGTCTCTCACTGATTGGCTAGACTGGCTGGCCCCCAATCCTCAGGGATCCTTCTGTCTGCAGTTCATCACCTGGGATCACAGATATGTACCATGACTGACTTTTTTATGTGGGCACTGGGGATCTGAACTCAGGATCTTAGGTTTGCACAGCAAACACTTTACCCACTGAGCCACCTTCCAAGCCCTGTTTTTAATTTTCTGAAGGGTTGTGTTGTTTTCCACACTGGCCATACCATATACTTTCCCAGCAATACACAGGTTTCACTTTCTCTTCATCTGCATTCATACTTGCTGTGTCCGACCTTTTGGCCATGACCATCTACAGTGGGAGGCAGTACTTCCCTGTAGTTTTGATGGGCGTTTCTCTGGAGGTTGGTGGTCTGGGATGTCTCTCATGTACTCATTCACCATTTGCGCAACCTTCTTTGCCAAATGAGATGCTCAGGTCCTTTGCTCATATTTGAATTGGGTTGTTGATTATTTACACATACTGCATTTGTAAATTATTCGTATTTGTACCTGTAAGAAATTAGGGCTGGCTTTTCTAATCCAGGCCAGGAAACACTCAGAAGCCAGGCCAGGGACTGTGAAGGGTGACTTGTTAAACTAGTTGGATGACCAGCTGGGGCTAATGCAGAGGCAGGGTTATAGGCAGACCCCAGAACAGGGCTCCATGGCTATTGGTGGGAGCATCTCAAACCACCCCAAACTTCAAGATGAGAACTCTGCTGACAGAATGGGTTCATTAGTGTCCTTTAACTGCAGGGAAGATCAAATCCCAACCTAATTATTTATAGAAGTGCAGTTTCCTCCTCCGTGAAAGCTGCAAGCTTAAAAAAAAAAATGGCATGAGAGGCATCTGCCTGGAGAGAGACCAAAGGTGATTTGGTGACATCTGCCAGGTCAGTCAGCACTCACAGCAACAAACACATCCAAAGATGGGATGCCTCAGGTTGGTGGTGTCATGAAGGTGGGGAACACCTAAAATGAGTGATCCCTGGTCATTATTTAATCACGGGAGAGACTAGGGAGCTAATACCAGCTCCCAGGAATAGGATTTAATGAGGGAAGAACGGGGCAAGAATTAATGCAGAGGTCAGCAAAAGACATGGAATCGCCTGGAATTCCTAATGAGCCCTGGTGTCCAGATCTGTTCTGCTCAGGAGTACTTGGCAATTAGAGAACACAGGTGGGTAACTTGGCAAGAAAAACAACCCCAGCATTTATTTAGTTCTTGACAATTGACAAAGCCTTTGCACACTCTGGCTTGGTTCCTTGCCAAACCTTTACATGGGGATCCTTGGCCTGGAGCCCAGGGCCCGAGTGGTCAGACCTTGGTGACTTCTCAGCATATCATCTCCAGCTCCTGTGTCCTTGCTGAGCCTCACTGTCACAAACAAGATGAGTTGAGCTTGCTCTAGACCACCTGCAGAGTGAGAGGCAGAACCATGGCCTCCTACCAGGTCATTCCCATTCTCCCCACCCCTGAGCTCACTGAGGGTAATTGGTTAGACTTCACTGGCAGTGTCTGGTTGTCTCTTTCAGATATCACCAGGATCTGGCAGTTGGAAAGGGCTCAGCTGGCCACAGAGCTTCTGGCAGGTTGGGGTGGGACATGCAGTACCTTGTGTGAGCGTCAAAGCTAACTTGCAGTTGGGGGCTGCAGTCTGCCCTGAGTACCATCCCGGTAGAGCTCAATGTTTGTGTCATTCCAGCTGGAGCGTGCCTATTGACAGGAACCTAGGAAGGCCCACACTCACGGCTTCCCAGAAGGCCCCAGCCCCAGAAGGCTCTGGAATGGCAGGCAGGGCCCCCAGAAAACCAGGCAGGTACAGGCAAGCCCTCTGATATGAGCCTTTCCCCAGCATGGGTTAAGACCTCTGCCACTGTAGGGCTGTGCACCTCCAGCTTGGACAGTGGCTCTTCATTTTGCTTGGCTTCAGATGACTGTCCAGCATTTAGTGGGTACTGGCCTGGGATGCAGAGTGACCTGTGTGGCATTTGATGTTTTAAAGTGGCAAACAAGTGAGGGTGGCTTTTTGCTAACCCTGGAGCACAGGTCTACAGTCACAGGAAAAGTGACTAAGCCCTCCTTTTTACATTTCAGGGCCCCAGCTCCTGACTCTCCTGTACCACACCTCTTCACCAGCTTCACCTTGAGCTCTAACCTGCGGTCACTTTGTTGTTGTGTAGCTACTTCATTCCCAGAAGTGCAGGGCAGGAACTGTGTCCATGGATGCTGTTGCCAGTTTCTTAAATCTCTTTTGAGTTTAAAACTTGCTTGCACTTTACTGTCAGGTGACAGGGGAGGTAGGATCATTCAGAGACCTGGGAAAATAGGAGAGGAAGGGCGTTCTCAGGTTGGCCAGCTGGGAAACTCTCTTCTCTGACTATGGTGGCTATTCCTGTGGGTGGGGTGTGGGTAGGAATTCACTAACTAGTCAATTGACAAAGTCACTCTGTACTCCACTTCCATTCATGGACTGCTTATGGGGAGGCAAGGTGAGGGTGGTGTGTGTGTGTGTGTGTGTGTGTGTGTGTGTGTGTGTGTGTGTGTGTGTTTGGGTGGATGCTGGGTGAGGAGGCTGCGCCACCCCAGCATCTCCCTTCCACATCTGCCTCAGCCCTGCAGGTCCTGGGGGAAGGCACGGTGCATGGTGCTTGGTGTTTAAGCTCCTGGGGCTTTGCAAGCGTCCTGCATGGGCAAGGTGGCCGGCCTGTCCTGGCCCCTGTGGGACACACGAAGCTCTGCCCTTGGGGATTTCTGGGAGGAAGGGTTCCCCAGAGGCTGGCCAGCTCCACTGAGGGAGGCAGGAGGAGCAGTACTGTTTGCTCTAATGGCCACAGGGGGCAGTGTCCCAATGCAGATCACAGGCTGCTCTGAGACTCTCCAGAGTAGCTAGCCCTGGAAGTCACATGCACTTTCAATTTGTTATCTGTTGGAGATCAAAGACGGTTGTCCCTGTGGGCCCTGTGTCTATCCTAGGCTCTGTGAAAGTCTGAGCTGGGGACAGGGTCCCATGGGGTCCTGGAGTGTCAGGGACAGTGAACTTCAGGTCTGTTTCAGGACACCCTCGATGCTGGTAAAGCCCAGTGCTTTCTACTCTCAGTGGGGAGGGACAGTGGTGGGTGTTCTTTGTAAATTTTAAGTTTTTGAGACAGGTCTTTTGTAGCCCAGGATGACCTTGAATTTCTGATCCTCCTGCCTGCTCCTTCTGAGTGCCATGCTTACAGGCATGCATTACTACACCTGGTTTAAGTGATGCAGAGGGTGCAGTACAGGTCTTCGTGCATGCTAGGCAAGCACTCTACCAACTGAGCTTCATCCTCGATCTGAGGTGGTGGTTTCTGATCCTTTCTCCATTTGCCCAAGACCAGACCCAGTTCCCCAACACCTCACAAACTCCAAAATTTCCCTGAAGGAGACTGGACTCTCTGTCAGGGTCCCCTAGGGGTGGTGGTTCCTACTGTGGGACAGTTTCTCAGGGATGTAAATTGAACATATCCTTAGAAATAGCTTTCAGTTTCAGAAGTCATGTATCGTATTATAAAAAATGGAGACCAGGAAAATACCAAGAGACTGGTGAAATTTGCCTCTAGTTCCCCAGAGACAGCTGCTGCTGTGCTGTGTCAAGTGGAGGTTTAAGTCATCCATAGCACTCAGTAGGAAGACTGTGGTTGTCTCATTGCACACGTGGTCTTCCATCTAAGGATCAGTTTCCAGAGTGGGGCTGCGGGCCAAGGGCAGTTTCTGTGTGAGGACATCAGCATTTGGGGGAATCTCGCCAGCTGAGTGTAAAGCAAGATTTGGTGACCAGCTGTGAGACTCTGACCTCCAGGTGCTCAGTGGGGATGGACATTCCTGATCTGTGAGTTGTAAGTTGGATCCTGACCCACATGATGTTCAAAGACCCACAATCAACCTGTCCTTAAGGATGCAATGGTTGAGACTGGGCAGAATGATCAGTATCTCAGGTCTGAGAATTGTCCCTGGGAAGATGACAAGTGCCATGAAGCAGGGGACAGGGAGAGGGAAGCCCTACCCAGGGATTTCCATGGATTCTGTTTAAGGGATTCCAAAATCCTAACAATAACAAGCATATTTAAGTTACAATGGCTCCTGGGACAGACCCCTTCCCTGCCCCAGGCAGGATATTGTGAAATGCACAGTTATGCCCGTGATTGGGTATTTAGGCTACCTTTTACAAACTGCTAACCCTATAGTGACCGTCTTTATAGATATCCTTGTGAATGTCCATCTTACTTTAAAAATGATTTCAACAGACATATATGTATGTATGTATATATATATATTACTTTATAGATATATAAACAATACTTCTGCAGAGCAAATTGGGATTCAGGTTGAACCAAGTTCCTAAGAATAACCTGAGACCAGTCACACCCATAGATCTCAACTACGAGATTCCTTTGCCCATTCTTACCTTTTCTTTCCTGAATAATGTCTTTCAGATATGGCTCAAGGTAGAATTCATCCTCCTTGTATTTTGTCCCCTGTTCCTTAGACAAGAGCTGACACCTTGTAGTTGGGTCCAGGGCTCTCTTGATGCAGAACATTCTGTCATTATAAAGCTCTCAGAAAGATTCTTATGGCCTCTTTCCCGTCTTTATCCTAATATGTTGTATTGCCTTGCACGAAGCCCCGTTTGTTGAGTCCTGCAGCACAGTAAAAGCATTTTCAAATTCCATCCAGCCACTGGCTTGAGGCCACAACAGCAAGCCTGCCTGCCGTTTTGACCCGAGTCCATTCTACTTAAATTTACCCTCAATTTTTTAACCAAAGCATAGTTAGAAAAGCTGCACCACATTCTAAGGCAACGGACAATGTCTCAGATCCTTACCCAGCCAGTGGCCTCCCAGGGAAACCAAGCTCTTTGGAGCCTCCCTCTAGTGTTTGTGAGGCCTATGTGTGTTTTATTTGGTTGAGGCTTCTTTTCTGAGTTCTTTAGCTCCTGCTCCAACCTAACTCTTGCCTGAGGATGTTCACTATCCCCACCTTTCTGGATTTTTTTTTCTTCTCTCCCATGTCTGACACTTCACTGACTCCACCCCCCCACCCCCGACTTCATTCCTCATTTTGATGGACCATGTCTTCCAGAACTTTCTAGTAAATGTGTACATCAGGTAAGCCAGTGGGTCCTTCTGTGTGCAGCTTCTTCATTCTTCAGCTGTCACAGCTGGAGTTTGTCCAGATGTGGAATGCTTAATAGAATCACTCATTGGTAAGGGAAGGGCCGTGAGAGTGGGTGTCTGCAGAGGAAAGCCCCTCCTGAGCTTTGCTTTGTGTTGCTTGCTGGCTCTGGCACTTTAAAGGGAGGCAGTTGCTCTACCGTGGCATGAATGAGCATGTGGGGCCTGGGCTTATTTTCACTTTCTGTTGCCCGGCTTTTGGGGGTTCACCAGTGGGCAGCCCTTCAGACAAGGGCTCGTGAGGAGCAGTGGATGAGTGGTAGGTAATTCCAGCGTGTCTTGACCCCTGCTGCTTCTCAAGAGCACCTGTTTTAGGTGATCAGGTTAGACCAAACACCCCAGGTGGCAGTAATCTGAGGTTGGGGAGTAGAACTGTTTCCTCTTGTTTCCAGTGGCTGACTTACATGTAGCTTGAGTACTTGATGTGTGGAGATGGCAAGCCCCACTTCTTCCCAGGAAAACTCATTTCATACTTCTTCTGCTGGGGGCAGCAGCCATGCCAGGGGCCTCGGGTCACAGACACAGTGGGGGTGTATGGTAGAAGGTAGCTAGTCCCAGGCTGGCCAGTTATCTGTGGTTTCCACTCTGGTCAGGTTGTCTTATGTAATAGGGATGGAAAGCTGTGTTGGTTAGGTTTTTGTCAGCTTGATACAAGCGAGAGTCATCTGGGAAGGGGTAACCTTAAGTGAGGGCATATCTCCATCAGACTGGCCGTTAGGCAAATCTATGGGCCATTTTCTTGATTGATGTTTGATGTGAGATGGCCAATCCCACTGTGGGAAGTGATATCCCTTGGAAGGTGGTTCTGAGTTGTAGTAAAAACCAACTCAAGAAAACCATGGAGAGCAAGTCAGTAAGGATCATTCCTCCATGGCCTCTGCTTCAGTTCTGGCCTTCAGATTCCTGCCTTGAGTTTCTGCCCTGACTTCCCTTCATGATGAACTGTAAGCTATAATGAAATAAACCCTTTCCTCCTCATGTTACTTTTGGTCACACAATAGAAAAATAATTAAAACAAAAGCCCTGTGAGGAGCCCAGGCCAGAACCAGGGCAGTGTTTTCAGGGAAGGCCCTAGAACTGGAGCCCATGTAGGAGAAAGGGTAACTTGGGAAGAGGGAGACTGGGGTGGCCTGGTCCTGAAATAACAGTGCTGAAGCTATCCATGGCCAAAACTGCCCAGCCCAGAACCTGGGCATTCTTCGCAGCAAGGTGTGCGCTTGGTTCTCCACTGGAGCTGGCTAAGGTGGCTGTCTCCCTGGTGGCTCACCAAGATGGGCAGAGCAGGGACAGGAGGAGCCGCTTCTCTAGGCACCCTTGCAAAGCACAGTCCAAATCCTGGGGCCATCTTGGAATGTCTAGAGCTAGTGTGTTCGTGTGCATGTGTGGTATGTGGGGTGTGTGTGTATGTGCATGCACACATGTGTGTGAGTGTGTGTGCATGCATGCAGGCATGTGGAGGCCAGAGGTTGACATTAGATATCTTCTTCAATTGTTCTCTTCTTTGTTATATGAGACAGTGTCTCTCCCAGGACCTGCAGCTCACCAGATTGGCTAAATAGGCTGGCCAGAAGGCCCTGGGGCTCCTCCTGCCTCTGCTTCTCCAGTGCTAGAAGTACAGGTATGCAAGAGCACGTGTTTTTTTTTTTAATGTGGGTTCCAGTTATTGAACTCAGGTCTCATGCTTGCGTGGTAAGCACTTTACTGACTGAGCGATCTCTCCAGACCAAGTGGGTGTGTTTTGAGACCCCTGCATCTACATGAGCAATCTGTGCAGACAGTGGGGTCCTGAGAGTGGCCAGAAGATCCCTGTGTTTGCTACAGTATAACTCTTGGGGTATACTTAGAGCAACCTGACCGCACAGCATGGAGGAAGGTGACCACCAAGCTTTGCCCTCTCCCCTTCCTATCCTACACAGGGGTAGCATTTCCCATGATTCTGCTCCAGGCATCCTTCGTTCTAAAACAAGAGTGACAGTTACCTCCACCCCCTCATTTTCTCAGGTACGAGACACATTCCTAATTGATCCTCCCCTGTGGTTTGAGCATTTGTGTGCAGCATGCCTGTCTGAAAGCCCGGCTGTGCTTTCTGTGGTAAATAGGCCTGTCTTCCAAAACATCCCCTGAGCCTGCCACACCTCCAGGTGCCAGATGGGGAAGGAAGGCGAGGGTGGCCTGAGGCACCCAGATGTGTAGAAAAATGTAGCATCTAGCTTTAAGAGGTATTATCGCTCCTGCCCAGGACAGGCCCTGCTGGAAGAAGCTGGCTGTGACATCCCCTGGTGTCCTTAGAGCCTGAGGAGAAATAGCTCAGTTACTTCAGCTCATCCCAGCTCTGGGCCCAACAAGACACTCTCCCTCTGTCCATGATTTTTCACTTGGCTGTCTCATGCTGGAAGTCAGCGTGGCATCCAGGTTTCCAGAGTGTGCCTAATTCTGAAGGAAGGTGAAAGGGCAATGGATCTGCCCAAATCCCTGTATTGTTTATATTTTGTTTTATTTATTACTATTTTTAAAATGTGTTTTAGACATGGTTTTGGTATGTAGCTCAGGCTGACCACAAACTGAAGATATTACTGTCCCCATCTCCCTAGTGCTGGGATTACAGGCCTGTACCTCCGTGCCTGCCACTTGACCCCTTTAGTATATACATCCCGAAAGTACTTGACTTACATCCCTGCTTCCCAAGAGAGGCATTGGCCTCTTGAGGCTGTGTCTCCAGCACTGGTTCCTGGGAAGCTTCAAGGAACGCTTGACGTCTCTGGCCAGCACAGGACTGGCCAGAGCAGGGTTGGAAGGAGAGAGGGGCTGGTGCTGTGCTCAGGGTCACTTTCTGCCCTGAGTATTGACTCTATACAAGTTTTATGTGTTTGTCCTTTGGTCTCTCTCTCTCTGACCAGGGAGGCGGGGGTGGGGTGGGGGGCTCTTTTCTTGTCTCTGCTGGTTGTGAGCTGCCGTGTGGGTGCTGGAAACTGAGTCTGGATCCTCTACCAGAGGAACATGTGTTCTTAACTGCCAAGCCATCTCTCAAGTCCCTCGTCCTATTTTCTGGAGGTACACAGGGGCCCAAGCAGAACATGGTTTCTGATGGGGTTGGTGCCGTTTTACACCTTCCAGTGCCAAATATTTTAACACCAGACAGCATTGTTTTTAACCCAAGAGAAGGCATCACCATGGCTCACTTTGGTAACAAGGTGACCATGGAGTTGTCCCGAGAGCCCTCTGGGGCTGGACAGTGGCAGGAGGCCCTGCAGGTGTGATCCCCTTCCAAACCCTACTGGGAGTGGGGTGAATTACCTCACCTGTCATAAAATCCAGAGGTTTTGGTGACGTATGCCTTTCCTTCCTGCCTGTGCTAGGCTGTGTATTTAGGATACACAAGAAGAAGCCTCAGGGCCTCTTGTTATATTGGGGTACAGGCTAGACACTTCATCTGGCTTGTCTGTGGCCTGGATGCATCCACATGCACCGAAAGCTGACTGGGTGACATCTCCACAGCAGCTTCTCCACCTATGCTCTGAGCTGATGTCCAGTGAGTATCCAGTGCCAGGCACCTAGGGTCCACCGAGACCAGGCTCTCCTCTGGTGGCCTGAATCATGAGCTCTGGTGACCCCATGTTGTTGAGTGTCTTCCCAAGGTTTTTGTCTGTGAGACTCAGTGTTGCTGTGAGTCATCAGAAGCCACACTAATGTCTGGAGAAGGGTGTTACCTGCTCCCCATATTGGACTCTGTGGGGATTTCCCCAGCAGCCCATGCTTGCTCCCGTTGACTTCATCGGGGGAGAAAATAACCACATTTAGATATAAGTGCAGGGTTTAGGGTCCTGCATGTAAAACCTCCCTGGAATGATTCAGGGTGATGGGGTGGTGTTGGGGTCACAGATCTGAAGTCCTGGTGTGTCAGGAGGACTCATGGCTGCCTTACCTGCTGTTCAGGGGTGGGCAGTGGCAGAGCGGCCATTCTGTGATATCCCTTTGTGCCAGGGCAGGTATGCCTGGAGGTCAGAATGTCACCGCTGGGCCACACCCCTTCTTTCTTCTCTCCCTTCAGCCTGCTCTGACTGACAACCATAGCCCTCCTCCATGGGCCATCACAGTTCCCAAGTCTTCACCTTCCTGGTTCCCAACACCCGGCAAGCCTCTCTGTGCCTGGATTGCTCACTCAGTGGCCCTCACTGCCCAGTGTTGGTCCAGAGTGTCACCTGACAAGCAGGTAGTGGAGTGGGTGTCTCTGTGACTGGCAGCTAGTGAGGTTCTGGAACCACCCTTTTCCTTCCACCTGGGAAAGCATCAGGTAGCAAATGTCATGTATGCAAGTGCCAGAAGAGGCTTTCCTGGGAGGGAGGCCCAGAGTGGAGGCCACAGGCAACATCCAAAGTCACCAGCTCGAAGTGGACAGTCAAGATCGATTGAACCATCAGCAGACTACAGTGGTCAGAGTTGGAAGCTTCCTGGAGGTTTGGTGAGGCTCACAAGTCTCAGACTCTGGGATAAAAGAGGAATGTGCCACTCGGACATTTGGGCCAGAGTTCATCCCAGCCCTGCCGAGAGCCGAGGATGGTGCTGGAGGTGACTGGGGTGCCTGTTACTATCTCTGACACACTCTGATGTGGGTAACTCTGCTGGCAATCTGCATGAATGAATGAAAACTTGTGCCTGCAGCAGGTGTCTGTCCCAGGATCCTGGGCAGAGACTGGCACAGAGAGATCCCCTAACACCAAGAATGGAATGCCACACAGGCTGTTAGAAGAGAAAAGTAAGTCTCAGAAAAATGTACTGGCCTGGTTCTTATTTCCTAGAATCAGCATGGAAGAAGCCCCTCTAAATGTGCATCTGCCCAAATAGTCACACGCTCATCTTGGAAGGACTGTGACAGTTTATATGCCACTTCTACCAAGGGCTCCCTGGGGGAGGTGAGAGGCCAGCGAGGGATGGAGGGAGAAGTGACAGGAAGGAGAAGTGGGTGTGTAAGACAGTAGGGAAGAGAAAGGCAGGCTTGATGTCCGTATTGTGCTGTAGACACACAGCTGCACTTGGGCCAAATGATACGCCTGTGGATGTACATATAAAGACATTTAAAAACTTACATTGTCGTTGGATTTCCTATCCCGGTTAATCAAGTGTAAAGCCAAGGCTTGTGCTTGGCGAGGGAGAAGGTTGGCTATTACTCTCTGGACCCAGAGAGTGCCTGCCTGACTTCCCCACATCGGCCATCTCTCGGTTGTGGTTCAGTCCTGTTTCCACCATGTAGAGGTCTTTGACTGGCCGTGTCACATCATTGCTGCTCTAGGGTTTTAAGGAGGGGAGGCTCCCCATTGAGGGGGACTGGAGGAGGAGAACCAGAGGGAGGGTGGACATGCTACTGACATGGATGCTCTCAGGGGCCATGGTGAGCGTGGAGGCTGCCCCAGGCCTCAGGCTTTGGAAGCACAGGGCAGAATCCTGTTTTTCCTGGAGTGTGTCATGCACTACTTTCTAAGGAGCGGGCGACAATGGAACCAGGCAAAGACAGAAAGTTGGCTTCTGTTCCCAGATGCTTAAATGAAAACTTATGAAAGGAGAAACTACACAACACAAAACAAAACATCTTCCGTTTCCTAGTAATTAAATGCTTAAGCATTTAGATCATCCATATCTTATTATGCTTATCAAATTGCGAGTAGCCTTAAGGCTGTAAAAACACGTGTCTCTCTAGCTTCCCAGATGTTTCATGGCTGTGCAATGGCAAATCTCAAGTTGTCAATTAAACCCTCACGATGGAACAGCACCACAAACGCAAACATTAACTGCAGCATGCTGCAAGGCCTAGCTGCACCAGGGTCTCCATTATTAAGAAAGTAAATCTTCCTCTGCTACAGTAAAGACATAACTACCATGTATCTTTTTTTTCTAGGGGAAAAAAAAACTGATGTGGGAAGATGGCCTCTAGAGATTGCCTGTCAAACAGCCTTGAAAAAACATCTCCATGTTATTACAATAAGCGTCCTCTAAATGGAGCGCCAGCTGAAGCTGCTATGTTAAATGCTTCGAGCGCCCCCTTCCCCACGCTGAATTAAGGCCCAACTTTCAGAAACAGACTTAGCTTGTCAGTATAAAACTGCCTAAGGCTGCCACAGGGAAGGAGGGAAAAGAGGATGAGAATCCCAGGAAACCCACTGAGGCTGCTGCGTTGTCACCCAGCAGCCTGAGAACTGACTCAAGCTCAGATGGGGCTTTCAGTGGTGGAACAGGACCACTCACCTGCCTGTCCTGGCCAGGCTGCGAGCTTTGGTGGCTCCCCCTGCTGGCCTCTGCTGGCCTCCGCTGCCTCTCTTTTGCAATAGGGAGGAAGGGAGCTGTGCTGCGGTCGCTGGCTCACGTTGGAAAAGCCCAGCCACGTTGGCACAAGAGAACCAAACCTTGTTAAGATGACTTCTCCAGCCTCTCATCCAAAGCACCGTCCGTCCCTCAGGCACGGAGGGAAAGACAACAGCCACTGTGGCAGGCAGTGGGACGGTAGCAGCTGCTGTGTAACAAATTGCCCATACCCATAGCCATTATTTTAGGATGCTTTCTGGTTCACCAGAAACACTGGGCATAGGAGGTCTCTGCTGCACCATGACTGATGCCTGTGCTGCTGGGAAGACTTGAAGCTTGACAAAGGGCCACATGTGGTTCTGTCATAGGAGGGACACGAGGGACACTTTTACTCAGTTGCTCAAGTGTGACTGGTCCACTGAACAAGATAACAGCAATATCATGTCACGAGGCCCAGTTCAGAAGTCGCCCTGTGTCACCTCTGCCTTCCGTAATGGACGACACCAGCCCGTTTCTAGACTGGAAGGGGTAGTTTCAGGAAACACAGCTGTAGTTTTCACAGATGGCAACAGTGACCTAGATGCCAGTTCTCAGGCTCTCTCCTGCTGTTGTGGGTACTTTTTTCCCTAGGGTAGGAGGCAGTGTTGGGGTCCCCAGGATCAACCCCTGACAAGAACCTTACTGAGTCTGGGGACTCTAGTGAAGGCACTGGTGGAAAAGGGGAGAATAATTGTTTTGGAGGTTTAAGTGAGATAGTATGTGGAGCCTTTGCTGGCCTCTTCTCATAAATGGCTTCATAAAGGGAGGTCAGCTCACACCACAGAGCCTTGAACTTGATGTGTTTTTATATCTCAAGGGGACTCCAGGAAGGAACTGACTATGTCAGCTGAGATTGACAAGTATTAGAACACAGCATGGAAAGCTGGACACGACAGAATTGGGCAAACTGTCCCTGGTGCGGGCTGATGAGTTCTCCCAAAGATCACTCCACATGGCTGAGAGAATATGCACACTCATACCACAGAGGTCATGTTCAAAGTTACTGGGCTTTGATCCTACAGGGGGGCTGCTTGACAACCAGAACAGATGAAGCATTGTGTGCCCCAGCCAACATCAATTTTGCAAATAGCTGAGTGAGCCCCAGGTACCACACAGGGGTAGAAGTAGAGTGCCTGTGCCAGATGTGTCCAGATACCACCTTGCCCTGTGGGCAGCCAGTCCATTTTGTCTGGCTGTGAGCATCCATGGCTGGCTGTGATCTAATGTTACACAGTGCCAAGGGATGCCCCAAGCCCATCATGTTCTAGTCTTGAGAGGGGGCAGGCAGAGTCGTGAGGCTGAGAAATGTCACGAAGAGGAGGTTGTGTTAGCCCATAGTCTGAGATGGTGTCACTTCTGGTCAGCCGCAGTGTTGAGCCTGTATGGCTGAGCTCTGTCCTCCAACGGCATGATCATAGGGCCCCTATGCCTTTAATGGCAGGTGCCACCTGGGAGTGAGGTGTGAGAGAGAGAGAGAGAGAGAGAGAGAGAGAGAGAGAGAGAGAGAGATCAGAGCATGAGGTATGCAGTGAGTGGCGATGCCAGTTCAGTGCCCAGGGCAGGAGTGAGATGACAGGAGGATTACTCAGGATAAGCACATTCTCAGTTCACAGCCAGGGGAATGTTAAACACCCAGGATGTGGAGTGTCCATAGGGCCGTACCACTGTGAAAGGGACAGCACACAGAAAGCATGTTGCCCCTCCAGGCTCTGTCCTCCCCTTGCAGGCTCCTGGTTTGTGAGTGTGTTGAGAGCTAAGGAGCTCAGGTCAGGGTCCGCCATTCTTGTGAGACCACAAGCCAACCACATCCACCTTCATGATGACAACACCACTGCTACTTGCACGCACCCAGCTGTAGACTCTGCCCAGGAGCAGACCGATACCAGATGTCAGGTCCAAAGAGGTGAGAGAGGGCCGGGACTGGAGAAGTCGTGGCTTCTCTTAGCAGGAGGGGCAGCCCTGCTGCAGCACAGTGTGTGTGTGTGTGTGTGTGGTGTGTATGTGTGTGTATTGTGTGGTGTGTGTTATGTGTTGTGTGTGTGTGTGTGGTGTGTATGTGTGTGTGTGTGTGTGGTGTGTGTGTGTGTGGTGTGTGGTGTGTATGTGTTTGTGTGGTGTGTGTGTATGTGTATGTGTGTGGTGTGTATGTGTGGTGTGTGTGGTGTGCATGTGGTGTGTGTGTGTGTGTGTTGTGTGGTGTGTATGTGTTGTGTGTGTGTGTGTGTGTGTGTGTGTGTGTGTGTGTGTGTGAGTTTACAGGTTGCCCATGGTCTGGGCAGAGATGATGGGGGCTTACTGAGTACAGAAAAGGCTGGCCAGATCCTGGCTTCTCACCCCCAGGTGGCTTCATGGAGAACAGTGAGCCCAAACCAGAGCACACTATGATTTAGGTCCCCAAGCCTGCTGCAAAGGTCTCTATGACAGCTGATGGTGGAGACAGGGAGAAGCCAAATTGAACAGGAGTGTCCAGGAGCTGTTACCAGGGTGGCTTTCCCTAAGTATGTGACAGTAAGGGACAGGTTCAGAAAGTCTGTGTCCTCCAGCTGCCTTTTATAAACTTGGCCTTCCTGCTAACTCACTTTACCAAAGTTCATAAATCCGCAGAGAAAAGGCCAAGGAGGGCAGCACTGCTGTAGGCTTTGAAGAGCATGCCAAGCTGTGCACAGCTCAACCCGTGAACCTGACTCACTGTGACTCTGGCCCTCATGACAGCTGGGAAGAGTTTCCCAACAGAGACAAGACCTGAGAAACATTGGGACCAAGAAGTGATGCCATGGCGGGCACTGCCTATATGGCTCAGCGGGTTCCAGGGAAAGAGCAGGCTCAGTCAGGCATTTGTGGTGCCATCTGTACATCTTCTCTGGGAAGCTGTCTATGGAACCCTTCTGTCATTAAAGAAGAGGTAGGTGGTCTGGGGAGATGGCTTGTTGGTAAAGTGCCTGCTGCATAAATGTGAGGGCCCAAGTTCAGATCCCTGGAATCTGTGTAAAAGATTAGGCGTGGTCGTGTGTAACACAGGCTGTAACCCCAGCACTTGAGAGGTGAGAAGACAGGAAGACTCCCTGAAACTCTTTGGACAGACAGCCTAGCCAAGTCGATGAGCTTCAAGCTTAGTGAGAGACCCTGTCTCAAAACATAAAGGTGGAGAGTTATCCAGAAAAGATATACAATATCTGCTCTGACCTCTACACCTATATATGAACACACCTACACTAGCAAGTACTTCACACACACACACACACACACACACACACACACACACACACACACACAAGAAAAAAGAAGCTGGGTGGTGGCTAGATGGCTAGATTTCTTCTTTTTCTTTCTTTCTTTCTTTCTTTCTTTCTTTCTTTCTTTCTTTCTTTCTTTCTTTCTTTCTTTCTTTCTTTTTTTTTTTTTTTTGAGACAAGGTTTCTCTGCGTAGCCCTCCCTGGCTGTCCTAGAACTTGCTCTGTAGATCAGGCTAGCCTCAAACTCAGAAATCTGCCTGCCTCTACCTCCTGAGTGCTGGGAATAAAGGCATGCGCCACCACCAGCTAGCAGTGGGTGGATTTCTTATGACTGAGTCCTTTATCAGATGTGCTACGTATGAACATTTCTTGCAGTCTGTGACTTGTCTTTTTCTCCTCTTATGTGCCTTTCAATTATTATTTTGTTATTTTATGTGTATGAGTGTTTTGCCTGGCTGCACGTATTTGTACCACATGTGTGCCTGATGCCCACAAAAGCCAGAAGAGGGCATTGGACCCAATAGACCTGGAGTTACAGATGGTTGTCAGATGCTGTGTGGGTGCAAGGAATTGAGCCTGGGTCCTCTCGAAGAGAAACCAGTGCTGTTACCCAGTGAGCATCTCCAGCCTCTCTTATATGCCTTTTAAAAGTTAGATATTCTTAATTTTATGTTCTACTGTTCATCAACTTTGTAGGGAGTAGGAGTTTGGGGTCTCATTCAATAACTATTTGTTAACATAAAGGTTATATTTTTCTCCTGTGTTCTTTTGAAACTTTCATAGTTTCTAATGTAAGCCTATAGCCTAATTAGATGCTTTATTTATTTTTACATTTAATTTTGTGTGTGTGTGCGTGTGTGTGTGTGTGTGTGTGTGTGTGTGTGTATGTATGTATGTATATGCGTGTGTGAGCACATCCTCAGTCTTGGCAATAGGCACCTTCGCCTGCTGAGCCATCTTTCCTGCCCTTGGTTTTGTATAAAGTGTAAAGTAGGTTGGGTCCCATAGTTTTTCTTGTGTGTGGATGGTCTAATTATTCCCGAAACATCTGCTGAAAAGATTGTCCTTTCCCATTGTATCAGCTTTGCACTTTTGTCAAGATTAATTGACCATCTCTGTGCCGGTCTGTTTGATCTGTGTCTCTTTCTTTCTTTCTTTCTTTCTTTCTTTCTTTCTTTCTTTCTTTCTTTCTTTCTTTCTTTCTTTCTTTCTTTCTTTTTTGGTTTTTCGAGACAGGGGTTCTCTGTGTAGTTTTGGTGCCTGGAACTCACTCTGTAGAACAGGCTGGCCTCAAACTCACAGAGATCCGCCTGGCTCTGCCTCCTGAGTGCTGGGATTAAAGGCCTGCACCACCACCACCTGGCCTTTTTTTTTCTTTTTAAGATTTGTTTATTTATTATATATACAGTTTATGCCTGCATGCCAGAAGAGGATACTGGATCTCATTCTAGGTGGTTGTGAGTCACCATGTGGTTGCTGGGAACTGAACTCAAGACCTCTGGAAGAGCAACCAGTGCTCTTAACCTCTGAGCCATCTCTCCAGCCCCTGATCTGTGTCTTTCACAATGTGATGTAATCTTAATCATTATGGCTTTGTGGTAAATCAGAATTTGACAACACACGTCTGCCAACTTTGTTTTCTTTTTCCAAAATATTTTGCTCTACCATAATACATATTTTAGTATGGCATCAGTACAACTGCAAGATCTGTATGTCTACAGGAAGCAGTGCTGGAAATTTATTTGGAGTTGTGTTAAATTTACAGGTCACTTTGGAGAAAGTTGGCATCTTAACTAAATTTGGTGTTCCAAGCCATGGCTGTGGTGTGCTTTTCTATTTATTTAGGTCTTCTTTGATTTCTTTCACAAGAATTTTATAGTTCTTGGCGTATAGATCTTTTATTTATTTTGCTAGATTTATGCTGACCTATTTCATTTTCTTGAGATATAGCACTTTCTCTCAGGCCCCTCCACCTGGTCTCTGGCCAGAAAGCCAACATTTCCACCTCCCTGTGATACTGAATATGCTCTCACTTGGGTGTGCCTCAGAGAGTGTGGTGACTCTGGTCTATGCTACCCCGTGGGATTGGCATTTCTACCTGGGGCATGATGGCAGAGGGATGGCAGCCCTGGCCATCTGGTCTCAGGCTGTGAGTCTCTATTGGCTGAACTTTCTGTGTAGCCTGGGGATTTGGGCCACCCTGAGAATAACCAGGAGATGGGAGGAAGCAAGGCAGGACATTCACTGCTGTGTGGCATACACCGTGTTTTATCTCTGCCATCAGTTGCAGGTTTTCAGTGTTTACCAGGCTTCGGGTTGCTGCACTGTCAGCTGTGCTGAGGATTTAGCTGTAGTCAATGGGACAAATGGTGTCGTTGGCTCCTGACACCAAGTGGAAGCTTCTTATGCTTCATCACTGTAAAGAACTGTCACATTTACCATTGACTTGGATGCTAACTTTCACTCTTTCTTTGTGCATTTTTGAGTCAGGATCTTGTTATGTAGCCCAGGATAGCCTCAAACTCATGATCCTCTGGCCTGTGTCTCCTAGGAACTAAAAGCCTGAACCACCATACCCAGCTTGACTGAATTCCCTTTGTAAGTTGATTTCCACCAAGCATTATAGGCAAAGAACATGTGCTCTTGTTCAGTGTCATCAGTCATGACCCTTTGCCTCCAGCTTCCTCTGAACTTATGGCCAGATACAGTGGGCTTCTCCTGGAACATCCATAGCCCAGCCCTACTTGGCTCAGCAGGTTCCTGGTCCAGGATGCTCCTGCACTAGAGATGAAGGGCTGTGAGACAGGCTGCCTTTGGGATGCTCTGAAACTGAAGCTTGTTGTTGCCCTCCCAGTCTCTGACTTGTCTGTCACCATGGTTTCCAACACACCCTGGGCTTGAACTTCTTTCTCCCTTTCATGTTTCTTTTCTAACAATGTGAATTGAAAGGCTAGGGGTGTTGTGCTAATGGCGTCATCTGAACTGAAGTGTGGACCTCAAGAGATGTGGGTGTTGGCCTTGTGAATGGCAGAGGAGGTTTCCTCAACTTCTAACAGGAGCAGAATAGCCTGTGAAGAAAAGAATTCAGAACCGAGGCCCCAAGAGACTCAATTACCAAGTGTCATTTCCTATTCTCTCTCAGCAGCATTGTCAATGCCTGCGAACGAACAGCTCTCATTAGGAGAATTTGAACACTGGGTGGGGCTGCCTTAGGAGTACCTCAGAGCTCTGGGAAGGGCTGATAAAGGGGCTCTCCAGAGACTAGCTGATGGAGGGCAGGGACCACAGACTGGTCCAGCTGATGCTGCCCAGTTTCCAAGTCTTGTGGACCTCACGTAGTAGCTGGAGAGGGACGACTCTGTGTCCTCCAGTCCCAGGCCATTGTTCTCCCTTTCCTCTCTCTCAGCCTTGGAGGTTGTGGCTCAGGACCAGCAGCAGGATCCAGTGAGGCTCCTTGGAGGCTCCATGGAGGCTCCACACTGCATAGGCGAATTGTACATCTGGGATCTGGGCTGGGGGAGCTCTGGAGCCATCAGCCAACCACCCCCAATGCAGTGAATACTTATCAAGTACCTACACCTCTATCATCCGAAATCCGTCCTTGGCCGTTGGGTAATTTCTGATCACCTGCTAAGGATCAGGTGGGTGCTAAGACACTGAAGACTCAGCATTGATCTGGGGAGTACTTCATTCCTCTGAGACACTGTCACAGACATCCTAGGCATTTGGTCCCTATTCTAAAGGCCATATCAGAACCTTCCATGGTGTGGTAGTTTGAATAAGAATGGCCTCCATAGGCTTATACATTTGAATAGGCTTATACATTTGAATGCGTAGTCATCAGGGAGTGACACTATTTGAGAAGGATTAGAAGGTGTGGTCTTGTTGGACTAGGTGTGACCTTATTGGAGGCAGTATGTGCTGGGGGTGGGCTTGTTTCAAAAGCCCACACCAGTGCCATGAATGCCACGGTTCCAATGTCCCTACCATGAGGACAATGGACCAACTCTCTGAAAGTGTAAGCAAACCTCCAATCAAATGCTTTCTTTTCTAAGAGTTGCCTTGGTCATGGTGTTCCTTTACAGCAATAGGACAGTGACTATGACATCTGGGGAGCATAGCATACAGACTCTGCCCTACCTTTTCTTATTCCAACACAGCAGGGCTTGAATGAGGCCAGAGCTCTGACACGCTTCAGGATGACTGTCCACTCCAGGCATGGCTCTTCTGTCCTGTTGCCATTTAGAGAGGCTTCTCTGACCTTTGACACCCTTCATTTGCCCATGATCTGCAGTTCATGTGCCTGTCTGCCATGGTCTCAGAGGGAAGGAGGCTGCTGCCCAGCTCTGGCCTGAGCTATCAAGTACTTTCAGCTTCCTGCCTTTGGTAAGCACTCAGGCTGTCCTGAGTTGCTCTGGGGAATGCAGACCCTGCTGTGCTTCACTATGGGATAGAGGGAGGTTGGGTAGCAAGTGTCCAGAATAGCTGCTGGGAGTGGAGATGGTCTCAGAGTCTCCTGCTGTGGTAGAGATGTTCTGGAAGCCCTCCCTGTAATTCACAGTGCAGTTCATATCCCAGTCTTCACTCTCTGGTGAGACTGACAGTGGCCTTGTCTGTGTGGTCAGGAGGAGAATCAGTGTTTAAGAAATGCCAGCTCGGCCGGGCGGTGGTGGCGCATGCCTTTAATCCCAGCACTCAGGAGGCAGAGGCAGGTGGATCTCTATGAGTTCAAGGCCAGCCTGGACTATAGAGTGAGTTCCAGGAAAGTTGCAAAGCTACACAGAGAAACCCTGTCTCAAAAAAAAAAAAAAAAAAAAAAAGAAATGCCAGCTCTTGCTCCAGCCCTTCACTAGTAGGAACACCAGGCTCCTGGGCAAGGCAGAAGCAGGGCTGGAGATCCCACCTAAGTGAAGCTTGGGCATTGTGGTGGTTTGAAAGAAAATGGACCCCAAAGGGAGTGGCACTATAGGGAGATGTGGCTTTGTTGGAATAGGTATGGCCTTGTTGGAGGAAGTGTGTCACTGTGGAGGTGGGCTTTGAGCTCTCATATATGTTCAAGATGCCACCAGTGTCTCAGACCACTTCCTGTTGCCTGCAAGATGTAGGACTTTCAGCTACTTCTCCAGCACCATGTCTGCCACTGTGTCCCACCATGAAAATAATGGACTGAATCTCTGAAACTGTAAGCCACCCCAGTTAAATGTTTTCCTTGATAAGAGTTGCCATGGTCATAGTGTCTCTTTCCAACAATAGAAACCCTAAGACAGCTATCTTTGCTTCTTTTGTCCGAGTATGTACTTTTCTTGTCCAGCTGTTTGAAAGTGGCCCCAGTGCAATTCTTTCCTAAATATATCTTTGTCTGTGTCTTCTGAAGATGACAGTGTCTTCCCAGGGAATGTGAATACTGTTAATCTCCATAACAAAATTAACAGTAAATAAGATCATAGACGGCCATACTCACATCACCCCCAGAGCAGATCCATAGTTTATGGATCTTTCCATTGAACCAGGACCCAGCTGGGGCTGGTGTGTTTTATTCAGCATTTGTGTCTTTGGTTCCATTCCTCACCCTGTTGGTGACTCGGGCTTTCTGAACTCTGCTGGTTCATGGGTGCTTGCTCTCTTGTCTTAGACTCTGAGTTGTAGACAGTAAGCTGGGCTTATCATGGCTTGGTTTTCAGGAGATTGTCCTCTGACTCCGCCATCCCTCATTGCCCTACTAGGGTCTGCTCCCCTTGCTCTCCACGTGTCCTTTGCCTTCTCTCCCCACCCCATCTTCTCAGAAGCATAGTCCATCTCTGTCTGTCCAAGGGTGACACTGGGTGCCTAGGATCAGCCTCCTAGCAGATGCTGTGCCGACTTTGGGGTCATTTTTTCCTGGCCTCTTGCTGGGGAGTCCCCTCATGGGGGAGGCTGAGGGTCTGTATATCACTGTGGACTGAGGATCCCCTCCTGGGGCTCTGTACAGAGTGAAAGCCTACATGTCACTGAGGAGTGATGGTTGGGAGGCAGCAGGTGAAATCTAGAATGAAGAGGTCAAGGATCCAGGCCAACCTCTGCTTTCTTCTGCAGGAATGGTCTCTTCTGCTGTCCTACCTAGGAGGCCGTAGTCTCTAGATTTGCTCTGCTAAACTGAACTTGAATCTGGGTCTTGAAGGGATGTGTCAGAACTGTAGGTGTAAGGAATTAAGTTCATAGGAGGAAATAAAAAATGAAAATTCAGACTGACCTCTGCAAGAGCAGACTGACTTTGTAACAGGATTTGAGAGAGTGCAAAATACACAGTGTGTGTGTGTGTGTGTGTGTGTGTGTGTGTGTGTGTGTGTGTGGTATAGCTAAGGAAGGAGGAGGAGGGCCAGGTTTTGTTTGAGGCAGAAGAGGAGAAGTAAGCTGTTTTCTAGCTAAGTTGCTTTTAGAACAGCAGCAGCAGGGGTTGGTCTGTTGCCTGTTTGTTTTCGTTTGTGCATCCGTTTTTTGTTTTTACAATCACAGGCTGTCTGGGGCTGGAGCCAGCCACTTTTTCTTCCACAACCTTCAAGAGTTGTACAAGTGACTTCCAGGAACGTTGGGGCCTGAGCTTTAAGGGGGATTGGGGTGGGGATTTTCCTTTAGTTGGTGGGGCTTACTGTGCATTTGCAGCCCTCTCTGGCCCACGGTTTTGCACTGCAGTCTCCACACAGCACTCTACCTTGGTGTGTGCCTCTGGAGAGATCTGAGCTGCATCTGTAGAATAGCCTGGCAGTTTGGTTTTCAATCCCAAATCTCAACAGTCTTTCTTTCATTTTTGTTGTTTTTTGAGACAGGATCTCACTTATGTAGGCCTGGCTGTCATGGAACGGACTATGTGACTTTGCTGGCCTCGAACTCACAGAGATCTACCTGCCTCTGGCCCCTGAGTTCTGGGATTAAACTACACACGGCTTTCTTTTACTCATTCTTATTTCTCTGGCTTCTCATTATTTTCCTGCCATGGCTTGAAGGAAAGATAAGAAAATCTGGGACTAGGGAGCTGCTGCTGTCTCAGAATAACAGAACTTTGGGCAGTAAACGCACAAGCTTCTCCCTACCCAGGAGAAACGGCTCCTCTGATGTGGAAGTTCAGTGAACCGGCTGGAAAAGTGTCAAATATACCCTCTGATGAAGGCCCGATGGTCATCTCCCTTTTATGGAGGGGATAACAGGCACAGAGTGACCTCAGAGTCTGGATTCTAGTTAGATTGTTAGCTGCCTACACTGTCTGCCTCTAGAATGCCTTCTTCTTCATGGAAGATGCCCAGCTTGGGCAGTCAGAAAGATGCCCAGAACAAGAGTAGTCCAGGTGGCCAAGGTGTCTCATCTTCTTCTACCTCAGTTGTTGTCATGGTTGACAGTCAAAGCAGCAACAGTATACTTTTGGGACTGGTCAAAGGAATACTTCTTGTAGCTGGTGGCCCTTATAACTTTGAAGGACAAAGTTCCCAGGACTCAGAGGTTCCCATCTGCTCCTGTAGGAGGGTAAGGCCCTCTCTGGTCCACACATGCTGGCCCCTACCATGATATTGGTGCCAAGATCTTCATGAGCCTAGGGATCAGGGAGGGGAGTGTGGAGCTGAAGGAGCCCATGAAGCATCCAGTTGTGAGGGGAAGGGATGGCACACTGCTTTCTCCACAAATGCTGTATTGGAGAAGTCTGCTTCTGTGGCTATAGCCTTTGGCTTCCTGTGGCTACCCACGTTCCTCCTAGAGGGACATCTGTTGGGTGTGCTAATGCAGTTTTAAAGCTGGTAGCTTTGAACAGTGTCGTTGGAATAAACAGAATTTCCAATCTCTTGCTTTTGGGAGGCTTAAGACCCCTCACTACTCACTGATGAACTTGGCATGGGTGGAGGGTGAGGGGAAGGAGAAAGAGGTGGAAAGGAGTGGGGAGGGAGTAAAATTGCTCATAATAGCACTAAGAAAATAGCAGTTGCCATGAGTATTGCTGCTGCTGCTGACCAATGGGGCAAAGACCGCCATGGGAAAGTATGGATGCCCAAGTGGGACCAAGGCAGCATCTGCTGTGGAATTCCATGTCATCCTCTTCAGAGCCACGCACACAACACAGAGGCCAGAGGCCAGCAGCAATTAGAGTGACTAATTTTTGTCTTAATCCTTGACAACACACAGTGCTGGTGGTTCCCACAGCAGAAGAGAAAGAACGTGCAGCAGCTTCTGTGCCTGTGAGATCCATGCCATTGCTGCCATCACTGACCCTGAGCAGGATGGGCAGTGCTGGGCTGCGCAGACGTGCTGGTTTTCTTCTTCTCTGATTATTATTTTTAGTGTGAATGTTTTGCATGAATATCTGTATATGTATATGTATATCTGTGTACCATATGTGTCCCTGGTGCCAGTGGAAGCCAGAAGAGGGTGTTGGATTCCCTGGAACTGGAGTTCGTGAGCTGCCATGTGGTTCTGGGAATTCAAACTAAGTCCTTTGTAGGAGTCGTCAGCGCTCTTACAGCCATCTCCCTAGTCCCCTGGTTTTCTTCTTAATGATTTGTATCTGAATGGGGGACTGGCAGAGAAAGTCTTAATCCAGGCTTCCTGGTGGTCAGATGTTTTCTCCAAATGAGCAGTGGGAACTTGTTACTCTGAGGAAGAGAGCCAACAGCTCTTGTTGCCAATGATGGATTTTGAGCTTTCAGGCAAAAATTAGACTTGTGGATAAATGGTGTCTGTCCCAGCACATATGAAGGCTGCTCAATGCTCAGTGACTTTCCTGGCCAAATCAGTGGTGAGATAACAAACATCAAGCAAAACAAAACAAGTTCAAAACAGACCTGGTGTGTCAACACAAAGCCACAGTCGTCCTCATCTCAAAGGGATTAAGACAAGTGCAAGACAGACAGGGCAGGAGCAGTCCGTTAATTCTGTGTTGAAGTCTACAATGACCTTCACTGAGTCAGCCTGCAGGGAGGCGTGGCATGTCTCAGGGAACATCCACAGCCGTTGGAGGGCTCCATAACACCCTTCCTTCCCTAAGCATGTGTCTGCACAAGGCTGCTGTGCTTAAACAATGGGGGAAGCTGTGGCGGGAACTGAAGGCAGGAACAAGGGATGCTGCTTACTGTCTTGTTCCTAGGCACACATTCAGCTTCCTTTTATTGTACATCCCAGGCCCCCCTGCCTAGGATGGCACTGTCTGCAGCCAGCTGGACACTCCTACATCAACTAGCAATCAAGAAAATGCCCCATAGACAAGCCCAGTCTGATGGAGGTAATTCTTCAGTTGAGGTTCTCTCTTCCTAGATAAGTCTAGGTGTCTGTGTCAAGTTGACAAAACTTGACAGAGAAAGGTTGAGATGGCTCAGAGGTAAAGTGCTTGCCTGATGATCCAAGTTCAATCCCTAGAACCCACAAAAAAAGTGGAAGGAGAGATACTATGTTGTTTCATGTGCCCTCTTCAACCATACACATATAGTAATAAATAATAATAATAATAATAATAATAAATTATTTAAGGGCAACTTGAATATCATGCCATGAAAGATTGGCCATAAATACATTAATGAGACTATGGTGAAGTCCACCATCTCTTAAAGTCCACACCTCAGTTCAGATGACACCATTAGCACAACACCCCTAGCCTTTCAATTCACATTGTTAGAAAAGAAACATGAAAGGGAGAAAGAAGTTCAAGCCCAGGGTGTGTTGGAAACCATGGTGACAGACAAGTCAGAGACTGGGAGGGCAACAACAAGCTTCAGTTTCAGAGCATCCCAAAGGCAGCCTGTCTCACAGCCCTGCATCTCTAGGGCAGGAGCATCCTGGACCAGGAACCTGCTGAGCCAAGTGGGGCTGGGCTATGGATGCTCCAGGAGAAGCCCACTGCATCTGGCTGCAAGTTCAGAGGAAGCTGGAGGCAAAGGGGTATAGGCAATGCCCCTTCTTTGCCTATAATACTTGATGGAAATCAACTTACAAAAGGAATTCAGTCAAGCTGGGTATGGTGGTTCAGGCCTTTAGCCCCAATGGAAGAGGAGACTTGTATATATTTGCAAGCAAGATATTGTCCATAGTATTTTTTTCACTTGGAAAATTATTTGTCATAAAAATGTTACCCTAAAATGGGTTTTATATTGTAATTTTAAAAGAATCAATAAGTAAACCAATAAATAGTGAAAATGTTATAGCTTTAACTTATAATCCAACATCAGGACCTAAGCCATGTGAGCCAAAACACACCAGGGTCCTCAATCACCTTTAAAATAATTTCTTTTCCATTATTTTTATGTGTGTTTGTGTATTTATTTGTAGGCACATGCTCTGTGTGTATAGATGCATATGTATGTTAAGTATCTGTGTGTGCAGGCCAGAGGTCAACCTTGAGTGTTATTCCTCTGGAGGTGCTGGGATTCTAAGCACTTGCCGCTGCACATGGATATTTTACCTAGGCTGTGGACATTTGAACTCAGTTCCTCAGGCTTGCACAGCATTAAATGCTCTACCCACTGAGGCATCCCCCAAGCCTGATTTCATATTGTTAAGTCATTTTAGAAATTTGATCTAGCAATCAAATTAATTACTTTTGCTATGTGTATGTGTGAGTGCCGGCACATGCATGCCATGGTGCATAGACAGAGGTCACAGGACAAATTTCAAGAGTCAATCCTCACTTTTCACCTCGTTGAAGCATGGCCTCTCTTGTTTCTGCCACTGTGCTGTATATTCCAGGCTAGCTGGCTGGTGAGCTTCTAGCTGGTCTTCCTGTCTCTGCCTGCCATTTCGAAGTAGAAGTGCCAGAATTACAGATGCAGGCTAGCACACCCAGCCTTTTACATGGGTTTGGTGGACTGAACTCAATTCATAATCTTCTGTGTCAAGTGCTTTTACCTGCTGAACCATTTCTCTGCCTAACCCTGTGAATTCATGTCATCATCATCATCATCATCATCATATCATCACCATCATTATCCTCCTCCTCCTCCTCCTCATCATCATCATTTTGAGACAGAGTCTCTTTATGTAGCTCTGACTGTCCTGGAAATCACTATATAAACCAGAGTAGCTTTGAGTTGATAGCAACCAGCCTGCCTCTGCCTCTGAAGCCCTGAGATTAAGGGGCCAGACTATTTTGATCTTTAAAAAAGTTATCTCTATTGAGGCGTAGTTTACATAGCAACAATTCCCTTCTTCCAACTCATCATCTACTGAGCTTTTATAGGTGCCCAGCTCTGTGCATCTTCCACCAGTCATGTGATCTCTGTCACACCATTGGGTTTCCTCTGCTTACGGTTCCTGACTCTTGGTGAGCACTGTAGTTGAATATTGTTCTGTGTGTTACTTACGTTGCATTTGTTTAACTCTGTGAAGCTGTGTTACTGTGCCTGTCTAAAACATCTGATGGTCTAATAAAGAACTGGCCAATAGCAAGGCAGGAGAAAGGATAGGCACGGCTGGCAGAAAAAGAGAATCTATAGAGGAAGAAATCTGGAAAGAGAGCTGGATCAGCCAGAGAAGGAGGAGGACTCCAGGGGCCAGCCACCCAGCTGCACAGCCAGCCATGGAGTAAGAGTAAGATTTACAGAATTAAGAGAACAGGAAAAGCCCAGAGGCAAAAGGTAGATGGGATAAGTTAAGGAAAACTGGCAAGAAACTAAGCCAAGCTGAGGCTGGGCATTCATAATAAAGAATAAGCCTCCATGTGTGATTAATTTGGGAGCTGGGTGGCGGGTCCCCCCAAAAGACTAAAGACCAACCAACAACAGAGCACAGTCTTCATTTTGCTATTGTCCGTTAACTTTTCCTGAGCCTCACAGAGCCTGCTGCCTGGTGAGTGCATCCTTTGCATCTGGCTCTTTCATCTGCACAGCTGGGAGATTTATTAGTGCTGCCACTTTGCCTGTAGCTCTTTGCTCTTTATCTTAACCAGTACACCATTCTGAAAACCATAGCTACTATTGACTACTGCTTGATAGGTGGATGATGCCAGAGTCTCCACCCTTAAGATAAAACTGCTGTGACCTGCCGGGCGGTGGTGGCGCACGCCTTTAATCCCAGCACTCAGGAGGCAGAGCCAGGCAGATCTCTGTGAGTTCGAGGCCGGCCTGGGCTACCAAGTGAGTTCCAGGAAAGGCGCAAAGCTACATGGAGAAACCCTGTCTCGAAACCCCCCCCCCCCAAAAAAAAAAAAAAAAAACACCAAAAAGAAACTGCTGTGACCTTTTGGCGTACCAGGCTGGGTGTGTGCATGCATATGTTTGATTGTCTGTTTGGTGGATCAGTTAGAACCAAATCGCTGAGTCATACACTAGATGGCAAGATATAAAAATTGCTGGGTAAGATAGTGGAGATTGGTAAGAAAGCGCTGGGAGACAAGGTGGTGCAAACTTGCAATCCCAATGCCCCAAAGGCCGAAGCAGAACTGCTGTAAATTCAAGGTCAGTTTTGTTTACTTAATGGGTCCCAGCTCAAGAACTGTCAAACAGGATTCCAGGAGGTTTAAAAGCTCCTCAACATCAAAGGAAACAAACAGAGTGAAGAAACATCTTAGATATTGGGGAAAATACTTTTCTGCTATCTGACAGGGGATTACTATCCAAAATATACCAAGAACCCAGAAAGTTAGCCATCAAAGAATAAGGAATCTAATCAACCAATGAACAAATGATCTAAACAGATGCTAATCAAAGAAAGAAATACCAATGGGACAGCAGAAATGGCTCAGAGATGGCTCAAGGAGCACTGGGTGTGCAGACAAGAGGGCCTGAGTTCGGTTGCCCAGAACCTACGTAAACCCTGATGAGAGACTGTCTCGAAAAAGGTGGAAGGTGAGGACAGAACCCCAGGTAATCCTCTGACTCCCACACCTGCGCTCTTATGTATAAAGGTGTACACACTTTGTACACCCCCACACACCCCCCACACGATTAATAAAAAAGTACAAAAGGCTAATAAATATATAAAAAATACTCAACACCATTAGCCTTCAGTTGATTGCCAATCAAAATTACATTAAGAATCCATGTCACTTCACTCAGGAAGGCTACCATCAAGAAAGCAAATAACAACAAATGCTGGTGAGGATGTGGGAAAAAGCACCTCTTATACACCGCTGATGGGCATGTAATCAGTTTAACCACCATGGACATTAGTGTGGAGTTTCTCAAAACACTGGGAACAGAATTGTCATGTAATCCAGTTCCACTCCTGGATATTTATGTGAAGGAAGTGGAGTCAGCATGCAAAACAGATACCTGCATTCACATGTTTGTTGAAGTACTATTACTAAAGGGCAGATTATGGGACTGCTCTAGGTTCCCATCAGTGAGTGAGTAGATAAAGAAAATGTAGCCGGGCGGTGGTGGCGCACGCCTTTAATCCCAGCACTCGGGAGGCAGAGCCAGGCGGATCTCTGTGAGTTCGAGGCCAGCCTGGGCTACCAAGTGAGTTCCAGGAAAGGCGCAAAGCTACACAGAGAAACCCTGTCTCGAAAAACCAAAAAAAAAAAAAAAAAAAAAAAAAGAAAATGTGGTATGTATACAAAGTGTAGTATTATTCAGCCATAAACAAAGCAGAATCATGTTTGTGGGCAAACAGATAGAAGTGAAGAGCATTATGTTAAGTGAAATAAGCCAGACTCAGAAAGACAAAAAAAATCACACTTTTTTGTTATACATAGAAACAAACAAGCAGAAATAAATGGTTGGAAAATAAAAGATGGATTATTAAGGAAGGGGATCAGGGGGAGGGGAAAGAAGGAATGAGAATTAGAGGGTGGATGAGAACAACCAGAGCACGGTATGTACATGTATAGAAATGTCACCATGGAACCCATTAATTTGTACAATGAACGTGAGTTAGTAATTAAAATAATGAAAAGATGCTCGGGTTGTGATGAGATGGTTTTGTTTTCTTCACATTTGGGTCAAACTCTTGTTTCTTCCCGAATCTAATTTAAATTTCTTATAAGGACTGATCAGAGTTCCCACATCTATTTACTTCAAACAGGAGTGTCAATCACTGTACTAAACCCCTGGGGTTGCAGAGGCCACTAGGCAGCTCGATGGCCTGAAAGTGTCTGAAGGGCAGGAGGTCCTGCAATGTCCACTGTCCCAGGTGTCAGGAATGAAGGTAACAGTCATATATACCTGACCTGCTCAACTTTGCCCATCCTCCCTACAACCCCTATAATGAATACTAGCTCCTCTAGCTACCAGACAGAGGGACTGGGGGTCTAGGTCACCATGGAGAGGGATGTGGATGTTTGGCATGGATGACAGCTGTGCCTCTGAAGCTCATTGGCATCTCTGGTCGACCCTGGGTGTTTGAAGATAGAACAGCTGATAACTAGTTAAGCATAGCCTTACTTACTCCTTCCCCAAGAGTGTCCTCTGGAGCCCTGTGAGACTGTATACATTCCTAGGTGTGACTCTCCCTGTCACCTGCATCTTAATGCTGCCCACATTGGGCTAGTGTGCTGCAGTGGCCAACCAGTCCCCATTGACCTGGAATGACTTGATGTAGTTTCCAGAAAACACCTTGGGGTGAGCTATTAAGACATTGCCCCAGCTACAGCTCTCCCCTCTCCCAGAGCCCTGTATGTTTACTAAAGGGCAGAGGAATTCTTAACATTTCAGTTACATAGAGTTTGGCCTCAGGGCCAGCTATTGATCCCATAAAGTGTGCCAAGGGTTACCACAGACCCCACTTGGTTGCAAGATTGTACTTAAGGCCCTGCTACCCTTTGTGGGAGATGAGGCCACTGGCAGCACAAGTCAGTTAGTGAGAGAAACTGTCACTGATTCTAAGGTGGAACAGCATGTTTGACCATCCTTGCTCAGATTCCCAAGGGGAGATGGCAGCCATCCACTTGTTTACTGAACGTGTATCTTGCAATGTCCATAATATGATGATCTACCAGGTTCCTGCCCCCATGGGCATATAGGTGATAAATAGTAGACATATCAGGTAATTCCTGAACATGATAAAAGATAAGCTGGAGATGGGGCTGGAGGAGTGTGTCTTATTCTATGGAGCAGGAAGTCGGTGTCTCATTCTTTCTGGAATTTCATTCATTCCTTTGAGATGCCCAAAGAAAAGGCTTTGGGTGGTGTGGTGACAGTAGGAAGGTCTTTCAAGCAGAGGGATTGCTGATGTAGAAGCCCTGAAATGTCAAATACATTGATGCTCTCAGAACTAGAAGAATCAATGCAGCGTCGTACTAGGAGGGTGATGTTGCAAGGGGAGATTTATGTGAGAACCATTTGGAGATGAGTTTGGAAACTCCATAGGTTTACATGGTCCATAGGTTTATATGGGCCACTGTGGGTAGAGTGAATGGACTATAAAGTGGCCTGGCTGTGGTAGCAGGTACCCAGGCAGGAGGTGGCACAGCTTGGATTGTCTGGAGGAAGTGAGGGGATGCGAGTGGAATTTGCGGCAGCTGCAACCACGGATAAATGGATAACCAGAGGCAGTTTGATGAGAAGGGCCCTCTTCATGATTCCCAGTATGCATTTTGGGGGATGATGCTTCTTTGGGCCTGGTACCTGAGGATGGGATGGACTAACTCTAAGGATGAAGGGGAAGTGGTGTAGAACTTCAAGCATCTGATGTCAGACCTTGGCTTCTCCAAGTCTTGGCTCAGTGACCTGTGAGTAGCCAAGCAGGAGAGGTTCTGTGGCTGTGGTTGACTTAGTCCACGAGGCTGAATGAAGGGACTGGTTTTGAGTGACAGCTCCAGGGGACTGAGAAGGCATTGCTGGGACACAAAGATCTAGGGTGTCAGGCTGGTGACCCTTGAAGGTGGATGGGGAGACTGGGAAGGTATTTAGCTTGTGGGAGTTCCATACCATGAGGGAGCCTCCCTTTTCTCTTGACATGTTCGTGGGACTGCATCCAGCTCATGCAGGCTTCCACACTCTGGCAGATGGAGAAAAGGGGCCGACTTCTCCTTTTCACTGGGGCAGCTATGGCAGATAATACAGGGTGAGATACATATTGGGGTGCCTGGCTCACCATGTCTGTGGTGTTAGCACTTCTGAATACCACAGACAGAAAGGGTATTAATCACTTTTATCATTGCTGTTACCAAAATACCCCCAGAAAAGGCAAATGAAGGATGAGTCTACTCTGGCTTCACGGTGGGGAAGGGATGAGCACGGGAGCTTGAGACAGCCGGTCAAATTGCATCCAAGGTCAGAAAGCAGAGAGAGATGAATGTGGATACTCAGCTGGCTCCTTTTCATTTAAATTCACCTTCAGAGTGGGAACCCCCTTCTCCTGTCCTGCCTAGATAAATCTTTCTGGAAATGCCCTCGGAGACATACCCAGAGGTGTGTTTCCACGGTGATTCTGAATCTTCATCAAGTTGACAATGAAGAGTAACCACCACAGAAGGTGTGATAATTACACCACAAAGGAGAACACCAATGGGCAAGCACTGTTGTCAAATGATGTTTAAGGAAACTCTGTTTACAAAATAAGTTGCGTTCTACACACAGCAAACAATGTCTAGATGGATAAAATTGAGAACAATCACCTGATCAATTAATCATCACCTCCAAGCAGAGAGCCTGATTGTAGCCTCCTGGGTGCTCACAACAGGGTGTTCACAAAACATGGTGAGCTCATCTGAAGACTTGAGTGTACTAAGTGCAGGGTTCTTAGTTACAACCTGGGAGGCTTTCACACTTGTGTCTAAATCAAGTGCCATGGCTACTGAGGGGACTCGAATCTCTGAGCTTTCTTTTTCTTGGACACCATTGAGAACAGGGAGGGGACTCCTTCTCCTCATGCTTTGAGAATCCTTCCATGAGGCCTTCAGAGCTTTCCTAGGATGAGTCCTGCTCTGCTGGCCACCTAAACTTCCAGAATATGGGGATGTGGGTTTTATTTATTTATTTTTTATATGGTATCTCTCTGTGTTTGTGTGTGTGTTCATGCATGTGTGTGTTATGTACTTGTTAGTGTTGATATGTGCACATGTGTATGTGGGTGAGTGCCTAAGTGTGTGTATGCATATTGATATCAGAGGTTAATATCAGGTATCTTTTCTTCACTGTTTGTGGTAGTTTGAATGTAATTGGCCCCTATAATCTCAGAGGGAGTGGCACTATTAGGAGGTGTGGCTTTGTTGGAGTGATGTGGCCTTGTTGGAGGAAATGTGTCACTGTGGGGGTGGGCTTTGAGGTCTCCTTTGCTCAGGATCCCACCCAGTGTGACAGTCAACTTCCTGTTACCTGCAAGATGTAGGACTCTCAGTTCCAGCACCACATCTGTCTGTACACTGCCATGCTCCCCATCATGATGATAATGGACTGAACCTCTGAAACTAAGTGAGCTGCCCCAATTAACTGTTTTCTTTATAAGAGTTGAAGTGGTCATGGTTTCTCTTCACAGCAATGAAAACCCTAAGACACTGATCATCACATTTATTTTTTTGAGACAAGGTCTCTCACTGAGCCTGAAGCTCACTGGGTTGGCTAGGCTGGCCAATGAATTTCAGGGATCTGCCTGTCTCTGCACTCCCCCCAAGTGCTTGGGTTGCAGATGTGTGTGTTGGACTTGTCTTTTGTGCTTCAGTGGCAGGCACTTTGCCAACTGAGCCATCTCCTCTGGGAATGTGTGGTTTTAAAGCTATTTATAGAAGATTCTGTGAGTTCTACTCATACACAATATATACTCTAGCTGTCACAATCCCTTTAGGTGCAAAAACTACTCAGTGTTAACATTGAGAGGAATGCCCTTCTATAAAGCAGCTGAGTAATTGGGTATCTAGAAGGGAGAAATAGTAAAAAAAAACCCAAAAAACCCAACTCAGTGCTTGTGTGATAGATCGTAAACCTAAATGTGCAACCTGACACTATAAAACTTCCAGAAGAGACCAGGAAAGAAATTTTGTAGGATTGAGCCAGGAGAGCTCCTAGATGCAACACTGTAAAATAACATGCAGATCTGTAAAAGTTAATAAATAGAATTACATTAAAATTATAAATTTTCTCATCAAAATACATTGCTAAGAGCATGAAATGATAAATTTCAATCGTCCCTCTGCTGCAGGGTGTATTAGTCAGGGTTCTCTAGAGGAACAGAATGGATAGAATGTATATTATTATAAAGGGGGATTTACTAGAATGGCTTACAGCCAATAGGAGCTGGGTGGTCCATCAATGGCTGGCTGTACACTGGAGAGCAGAACCTGGCAGCTGATCATTGCATGAGGCTGGATGACTCAGTAGTCTCAATTTGACAGCTTGGAAGATTCCTTGTGAGTCACTGGTCTTCATCCATGTTAGAAGGCTAAGAAGGTGGATTCTTTTGTTTTAAAAGAAATTTTTTAAATTTTGATCACGTTTTTCTACTCCCTCAACTCCTCCTAGAACTTGCCCACCTTCCTACCTACCCAACTTTATCCTTCCTCTTTCAACTCCCTTCATAAAAACCCAAAAATGAAAATCAGAGGGAGCAAAAGACCAATAAGACAAAAAAATGCCCAAACAAAATAAACAAAAAGTAAACAGACAGACAGACAGACACACACACACAACACACACACACACACACACACACACACACACACACACACACACACACACAGAGTTTGTTTTGTGTTGGCCAACTACTCCTGAGCATGGGACCTGCCTTAAAGTATGGCTGATATACCCAGTGACACTCCATTGGAGAACACTGGTTTTCTTTTTGCCAGTGGGTATCAATTGCAAATAGCTTCTTAGTTAGGGGTGGGACCCTGTGTCCACTTCCCTGTCAGTGCTGGACACTGACTTGAACCTGTGCAGATCTTGTGCATGCTGCCAAGGTCTCTCTGAGTTCATATGTGCATCAGTCCTGCAGTGTCTCAAAGACACTGTTTCCTTGGAGACATCCATCACCTCTAGCTCGTACAGTTTTTCTGCCTCCTCTTCCTCGTAGATCTCTGGGCCTTGTGGGGGAAGGGCTTTGATGAAGGCATCACACTTAGAACTGAGTGCTTCAAAGTCTCTCTCACTCTCTGCACATTATCCAGTTGTGAATCTTGGTGTTAATTCCCATCTACTGCAAGAAGAAGCTCAGGAAGCTTGATTCTGACATCGTTAAAGGATGACAACAGTAGCAGCAACAGGGTGGACATACTCACCAGCAAGAAACGAAGGCAGACGGCCTTTCTATCTGGGCTCCTCTGAAGGCGCTGCTCAGTCTGGGGGATGTCTTTCCTCTTTAGCCCTTGCTGGAAATGCCCTCACAGGTGCAGCTGGAGGCATGTCTCTTAGTTGAGTTCAGATCCCATCAAGTTGACAATGACAATTGACCATCACAAAGGGCTTGTACCCCTAGCATATGAAGTACAGGAAAACACAATGGTAAGAAACAAAGACTCAGTGTAAAAAGTTGGTGGAGAGGAAAGAAGAGGAGAGGAGAGGAGAGGAGAAGGGAGGAGAGGAGATGGGAGGAGAGAAGCGGAGCTGAGCAGAGCAGAGTGGAGAGGGGAGAAGAGGGGAGGGGAGAGGAGAAGCATTCTCTCTATGTGATATAGTAAGACAGGTCCTCACCAGACCCCGTAGCATGCCATTTGGACTTGTAGCCTTCAAAATTGTAAGCTAAACACATCACTTTTCCTTACAAGGCAAACAAAACAAAAGCCAAAGTGAAACCAAATCCAACAGAAATCCAAATTGACAAGGAATTTGGACACACACACCACCAAATAACACATGTAAATCAAAGAAAACACAAAAGCCCTTCAGAACACTCATTAGGAAAATGCGCAAGCTACAGTCAAGTGCCACCCCATACCTGCTGTAAAACTAAATGGAAAGATAAGAAGCAACTTACAGGTCACCGTTCACTTTGGGGGATTCTGTTTGTCATGGTGTGGAAAGCACAACAGAGGAAGCAGCTTCAGGCTACATCAGTAGTCAGGAGTAGCAGTGATCCTTGGGAGTGAGCAGGGCTATAACCCACAGTCCCTCTTTCCAGTGATCCACTTCTTCCAGCTGGACCCCCACCTCCTAAGCATCCACAGCCTCCCAGAACACCACCAACAACTGGAGATGGAGTACTCAAACACGTGAGATTATGAGAACATTTCTCATTTAACCCACAACACTGGACAATGACAGTAGTATCAATTACTGTCAAGGATGCAGGACAATTGAAGCTTCTGTCTTACTGGTGGGAAAGGTGGAAACATAAAACAGAGCCTCCAGCTGCTTTGGGAAGTGTATGGAGGTCACTTTTCAATTAAGCATACTCGGGGTTGGCACCTACTGAAAGGGATGCATCATGTAGGTATTTACACAGCGTTTTTGATAATTACCCACTATCTTAGTCATTGTTCTATTGCTGTGAAGAGACTCCATGACCAAGGCAACTTTTATAAAAAGGGAACATTTAATTGGGGGCTTGCTTACAGTTCAGAGACTTAGTTCATGATCATCATGGCAGGAAGCAAATAGACATGGTGCTGGAGCAGTAGCTAAGAGCTTTACATCCTCATCTGTAGGCGGCAGGCAAAGGGAGAGGCATTTGATCTGGCATGGGCTTTTGAAACCTTAAAGCCCACCTCCAGTGACACACCTACTAACCCCCAAATAGTTCCATTAGCTAGGGACCAAGTGTTCAAGAATATGAGCCTATGGGGGCCATTCTCATCCAAATCACTTCACCCACATTGGAAACAGTCTAAACAGACCCTGATAGGATCAAACAGCTGAAGAGCAATGCCCAGCCTCCAGGACAGTGACCCAGGCTTGACCTTGGTGTAGACCTTGCTTGACCTCTGCAGTAGAGAACCCCTGTTGTACATGGTTCAACTAATGGCTGAGAGACAGGGTCGATATGAGGCCGCACACTGGGTGACTCTGTTGTACTGTAGAAGAGGCAGAACTCCAGGGGACAGGTGAGGGTGACTAGAGAGCAGGATGGGGCAGGTCAGATGAAAGGTCCATCAAGAGCAAAGCTTGGGGCATTGTGCTATTCCACATCTTTGATGTGTTGTTGGACACAGGGCAACTGATGGAACAGTGCACTGAGCAGTGTGAATTCCCCTGATGTCAACAGGCTCCGAGTGACCAGCAGCAGGGGTTTGTCAGCCTCTGGCCATTAGCCGGAGATCCACTTAGCTCTGGTGCTGTGTTACCTATTGAGTGCTGGCCTCTTCCTTCTACCCATAGAGGGTATGATGGCCAGGAAGAAAGAAGACATGTTCTCAGGGCCACAAGGGAAAATCTCAGTCTCTAAGGACAAGCCTGGGCTCCTGCCTTGCATGGATGCCCTTCCCTGGGCTGTAAGCTCTGAAAGGATGCATGACATCTAGACTGTTCTTGGAAACCTGAGCTGGGACAGTGCTCTAGGTACCAGAGTGAGTGATTTTCCCTTCTGAAGTGGCCTTTCTACCAGTATGCATCTAATGTGTCCTTCCTCTTCAGGTAACCCTAGATGGGCCATGAGTGGGCTGGGGCCCCCATCCTGCCCCAGGGCCTACCTGTAAAAGGTAAGTGACGAGATCCCTCTGCATGGAATAGGGAACAGTTCGGCTCAAAACTGAAGTATGACTAAGAGAAGTTTAAGTAAGACTTGCCTAGAGCTGTTAGTGAAGGGTTTCACCTGAATTCTGTTGAGGGAACACAGTGCAAGCTAGGCTTTCTAATTAATGGTTAGCAGCCATGGTCCACATGGTACTGTTTGCACTTTTTGTGTAAGTAGAGATTCAGGGCTGGGGACCCTAAGGTCGCAGACACACATGCTGTGATACCCTCCCTGACTTTACATGCTAGGATGACCTGGCTTGAGCCTTGGGACGGAGATGATTATCCTAATTCTTGTAGTTGAGAGGAGCGTTAGTGGGCTAGACCTCCTGGTGCTCTGAGAAGCCCTCCCCTCCACCACTGTCTTGGACAATAGAGGATGGATCATGGAGGGTTGGCTGCTCATCAGCCAGAAACAAGGCAAGAAAGAATGTAGTCACAGGTTCTTCCACAACTTTGAGCTTATGAAGCTGAGGTAAGTCAATGTGATTTTGTAAATGAAATCTACACTGGTGTGTGTGTGTGTGTGTGTATGTGTGTGTGTGTTATGTGTGTGTATGTGTGTATATGTGTGTGTGTGTATGCACATCTTTGTGTGTGTTGGTCTGTGTGTTCTTTAGGAAGTATTTGGCGGCCAGGAAAAGATGCCAGGTGTCTTCCTTTGTTACTTTCTTTTTTTTTTTTTAATTTGTTTATTTTTATTTTGTGTGTATAGGTGTTTTGCTTGCATGTATGTATGTACATCATGCTTGTGCTTGGTGCCCACAGTGGCCAGAAGAGGGTGCTAGGTCCTCTACATCTGGAGTGGACAGTTGTAAGCTGCCATCTGAGTGGCGGGAGCCAAATATGGGTACTTTGCAAGAGTAGCAAATGACCTTAACCAGTGAGCTGTCGCTCTACCTTTTTTTTGGATAGTAAGTTTCTTGGATCCAGCTACCTCTATCCCACAATGCTGGGGTTACAGGTGCATTGGCTTTCACTAGTATTAGGGGTTTGAATTCAGGTCATCTTGCTCATTTAGCAAATGCTTTTACCCACTGAGCAATTCCCTGTCCCTACACTGGCCATTTTTAATTGTCGGATGTAGCCAAGGCAGAACTATATCCTCAGGGCTGTCTCACAACTGCACAACTGTGACCTTTCCCAGGTGCCACTTGGCCTGCATTTTGTTTGTTTTAAAAGAACTGAATCAATATCATGTGCATGATGGGACTGTCCCCAAATCATATATAACTGAAACTTCTGGAAAGGTAAGGTCTTAGATGTGCAGCTTGGATCTCCTTGGTGGTAATTGATGGGGTAGAGAGGTCAGTATGCTGGCCCTGGGGTCATCAGCTGAGCAAGTGGGGAGGCAAATGAGTCTTGATGGCTCTGCCCCTTGTGGGAAACTCCTAAGGGCATAGCTGCAGAAGGGCTGTTGGTCCCGCCCACCCCTGAGATTACAGACCCTCAACTGTCCCTGCAGGAGGATCCTTCAGCTTGCAATCAAGCCCTCCATGGTCTCTTCCAGATAGAGGGGAGGCCCCTCTTGCTCACTGTATAAAGTTGGTTAAGCAAGCCTGTGGACTGCCTCCAGGGGCCTCTGAGCCACAAGGCAGCACTGGCATGTGCCGCACATTCCGGCTGGCCTTTGCTCCCTCGCCCTTGGTTTTGGTGAACACGTCGGTGTATTCATTGCCCCACACGCCTTGAATTTGCGCATGCTCACCAGCACTGTCTTTGAAACCTCAGCCTCTTTCCTCTTGTTCCTGTCATCTTTGGGATAGAAGCTGCTTCCTGCAGTTGCTGCCTGCTGTGCGGTCCCCTGAGGCCTGTTAAAGCTACTCCGATGTATTTCTTTTGGCATCTTTGTAAAAACGCATGTAACTGCAATTGCATATAGGTCCTGAATTCTGTTTCATTCATCTATGTGTCTAGGTTGTTTTGTGTGTGTGTGTGCATGCGTGTGTGTGTGTGTGTGTGTGTGTGTGTGTGTGTGTGTGTGTGTGCCAGTGCTATGCTATTTTAATGCAATGGCTCTGTGGTATAATTTGAAATCAGGTATGGTGATACCTCCCACAGTATTGATTTTGTTCAAGATGGCTTTGGTTATCTTTGGTCTTTCATGCCTCCATACAGATTTTTGAATTTTTTTTCTGTGTTTGTGGAGAATGGTGTTGAAATGTTGATTGGAATTGTATTGAATCTGTAGATAGCTTTTGGTAACATGGCCATTTCCACAATATTAATTCTTCCGATCCACGAGAATGGAGGGCCTTTCTATCTTCAAGTGTCTTCTTCATAATAGCTAGGCAATAGAATCAATCTGGATGTCAATGCAGAGTTCCAAGGACAAGACTCAGGAGCTTCACCCAGAAGGAGAGCTGGGAGCTGCTGAGAAGGAGGCTCTTTTGGACACTGGAGGGATCAGGACCCCCAGGAGGAGGGCTCTGTCCCCATAAAGCCTTGAAGAGGAGACGAGACTGGCTAGGCTCAGTGAACCAAGGCTCCCTCCCACTTGAATCTTCTTAAAATATTTACACTTTTTTAAAAATTGAAAATATAAAGTGTGTACATGGAAACAAATCTAAACAGTGTAAAGAGCATGTGTAAGAATTGAGAATTATCCTCATTCATATTCGAGGGCTGCCCATCTTTCCGCTGCATGTAAATATGTGTATGTGTATCCTTTTGTTAGGAGGGTGGATAGTAGTGTATTATTTATATTGTCCTGTACTTTGCTCTTTTAACTTATGAAATATTTAAAGCATATAAAAAATGGAAAATAACACCAAATATTCCGACACTCTCCACTCAGCTTACAGAACAAAACCAGGCAGGGTTTGTAGGGTTTCCCTTGACTCCACCTGGCTGCCAGCTTCCTCTCCCTCGGGGTTAGAAGTATTTGGATTTGGTGTTTGTTATTACCCTGTGTGGTCTGTGCAGTACTTTTAATACTGTGTATGTGTTCATGACATTACACAGAGTTGTCCTGTGTTTTTCTGGAGTCTGTGCTCTGATGCTCCATGTATTATACATGTCACATAGAGCTTGCTGCTTCTGTTCAATACCTTTACTATATTTCCAAGACTTATACGTGGTTCTATCTCCCTGGCTTGCCAACTCTATGTTTGTGCGTGGTCAGTGGGTACCTACTGTGTGCTGCCCACTTCTGGTGCTGTGCCCTTGGGCTGGCTCTCCTTTCTTCCCCCTAAAGATTTATTTATGTCTATAAATGTTTTGCCTGCATATATGTATATGTTCCATGTGCATGCCTGATGCCTGAGGAGGTCAGAAGAGGATGTCAGATCCACTGGAACTGGAGTTACAGATAGTTGTGAGCCACCCTGTGGGTGTTGGGAAGTGAACCTGTATCCATTGTAAGAGCAGCAAGTGTTCTTAACTTCTGAGTCATATTTCTAGCCCCATTAAATTTTTTTCTTTTTATTTACATGTGTGTTTGTATGCCAAATGTGTGTAGGTGCCCGTGGATATAAGAAAGGGTGCCAGAATCCCTAGAACTATAGTTACAGTTGTAAGCTGCCCAGTGTGGGTCCTTTGGAAGAGCAGCAAGTACTCTTAACTGATGAGCCATCTCTCCAGCTTCTGGTTCTCCTTTTTGACCACCAGAAACTGTGTAGTTAGGATATGGGATAATTAAGATTTCAGCTTCCACTGATGAGGGAATCCTGCTGGAGGCCGAAGGTTGTCTTGGGTCTTCTGTGCAGAGGTGTTCCCACATACACTCAGTGTGGTCATGGCTGTGGCATCTGTGGGATGTGCAGGTTGTATTGCCCTAGGATAAAGTGCCAGTGTGGGAAGGAGGTGGGCCTCATGTTGGTATAGCATGATGTCTGAGGTGTGCCAGTGTGAAAGGGAAATTCTCAGCCATGTAGCCAAGGTAAGCTGTGAGCTGTCTGAGGTCAACAGAGATGGGAACATACTCCTACTCCACAGTGGCTCTCCTGCTCCTTTGAGGCCTTTGGCATGTTGAACATTTAACTGCCTTTTGTTTTTAATTGATTTTTAAAGCTAACATACAAAGTGATGGTTTTCATGATGGCTTCTTATTATAATTTGCATTAACTCATCCCCATCCCCTGCTGCCCTCCTTAAGCTGTAGTAGCAAAAGCCTCATGTCACTGGCATGAAAATACACACAGGCCAGTGGTGTAGAATGGAAGACCCGGAAGCAAGCCTATACAGCACAGCCACCTAATCTTTGGCAAAGCTGTCAAAAACCTCTGTTGAATAAAGACAGCTTCTTCAACAAATGGTGCTGGGAAATCCGAGTCTTGGCTGATCTTTTTTCGAGTTATTACTTTGTTTTTTTCTTGGTGAGTGTAACAGTGAGGTCTCTAATAGTTTTTAAACAGCCTGCACTTAAATCAGGCTGATGTGTGTGTGGATGTTGGTCCCTTTTCTGTTGCTGAGCAGAACACTGTGTGTGAATGCTCTGTGTCTGTTGTCCCTTTGTTTGCTAAAGGACTTTGATGTGCTCATATGTATGTGCATTGCCTGGGAGGAGTATGCTACTGTGGGCATTCGTGGGTTAGTTCTGTGCAGCCACGATCTCCATTCTTCAGATGAAGCACTGAGAGTGGGACGGTGGGCTGTGTGGACAGTGGGCACTTCACCTCACAATCTGTCACACTCTTCACCAGGAATCTGACACTGTCACTGACTCTCACTCAGGTCAGTTTCACCTGTCCGAGGCTGTGTGCCTCCTTTCTGGGTACCTGGACTCTTCAACACCTGGAAGAATATAGAACAGATGTGTGGCCAGCTTGGGCCAGCTGGACCAGCATCACAGAGTCTCTGGTTTCTAGTCACTCTGCCATTTGGCCCTTGGTGGAGCCTAGCAGGAGGCTAGCAGGACTCCTCATCTGCTTTGGTGTGTAGAATGACAGATGGAGTCCCTTGTAATGACTGAGGTTGACTCTCCAAACCACCTCATAGGCAGGATAGTACTCTGAGACAGATCTAATATAAATTAGGAAATTGTACGACAGTCAGGGTGTGCCCAGGTCTGTGACTGAGAGTCTAGCCTCTGCCACATAGTAGCCATCACAGTGATAGCAGCTCCACATATAAGACTGTTTTATAATAAATTTCAATAGGCTTAATTTTGATTTGACGATCAGAGAGAGACTGAGAGGAAATCATAGAGATGTCCTATACATCTCTATCTCTAGCACATGCAGAGTTTCTCCCTGTTTTAGTTAAGGTTTCTATTGCTATGAAGAGACACTATGACCACAGCAATTCTTATAAAGGAAAAACATTTAATTGGGGTGGCTTACAGTTTCAGAGGTTTAGTCCATTATCATCATGGTGTGACATGGTGGCATGCAGGAAGACGTGGTGCTGGAGAAGAAGCCGAGCACTGTTCATCTTGACCCACAGGCAACAGGAAGTGGTCTGAGACACTGGATGTGGCTTGAGCATATATAATACCTCAGAGCTTGCCTCCACAGTGACACACTTCCTCCAATAAGGCCATACCTACTCCAACAAAGCCACATCTCCTAATAGTGCCACTTCCTATGAGCTTGTGGGCCAATTACATTCAAACTACCACACTCCCCATTATCAATAGTCCCCATATTGTGTGCATTTGGTGCCAGTGATGAGTCCACAATGACTGCCATTCTCACTCAAAGACTACAGTGCACAATAAGGCTCGCTCTATGCTTTGCAGTTGATGGCTTTAGACAATGTTGGATGTCATGGACTGTGTGGAATAGTATGCTGCCCTAAAACTCCTAGGTCCATTCAACCCTCCTTCCACTCCCTGACAACCCCTGATCATCACTCCATGGTTTCCTTTTTACAGAATATCCCATGATTGAACCATTTAATATGCAGCCTAGTCAGATTGGTTTCTTCAGCATAGGAAAATATAGCAGTTCATTCATATTGTTTGGCTTGGTGGCTCATGGTTTTTGGTTACTGAATAACATTCCCTGGTCTGGATGGATCTTGGTCTGTTGAAATCACTTAGTTGCTGCTTCCAAGTTTGGCACCATGAGGAAAGCTGCTGTATGTTGCGGAATATTTGTTTAACTATGCAAAGATGTGTTGCATTTGTTTAACTATGTAAAGATGTGTTGTATTTGTTTAACTATGTAAAGATGTGCTCCTGTTTTACCTTGCTTGCCTAAGGCACCTGATTGGTTTAATAAAAAGCTGAGTGGCCAATAGCGAAGGAGGAGTTATAGGTAGAGCTTCCAGGCAGGGAGAGTAAGTAGTAGGAGGAGTTTAGGCTCAAGAAGAAAGAAAAGGAGATGACAGGGAGATGACAGGGGCCAGTCAGCCAGAGACAGAGGAAGCAGGAAAGTAGAACATACTGAATGAAAGAAAGGTTAAAAAGCCCTGAGGCAAAACATAGATGAATAGAACAGGTTAAATGAAGTTAAAAGAGCTAGTGGGACAAGCCTAAGCTAAGGCCAAGCATTCATAATTAATAATAAGTCTCTGAGTCTTTATTTGGGAGCTGGTTGGCGACCCAACGAAAATGCCAACTACAGCTGTGAGCACTCACAGAAGTTTTCATGGTTTCAGGAGACCTTAGCAACATACAAACCTGACTTTCTCTGTCACACCTCAAAGTATGTTTCCTGTGTGGCTTACACACAGAAATGCCTAAAGTTGTCAGAACTCAGCTGCAGCTAGGGGAGATACTTTTGTAAATTATGCAAAATGAAACTCACTGAGACTTTACTTGCCAGAGGAGTAATGCATCTGTGGAAGGAAGATAAGACCTGGGGAGGGAGAATCCCACTTCTGAGAGAGGGCATCTTCTTCCTACTCTGTACTATGGTAGAGGGATGCCCTACTAAGGGAGGGCCAGCTGTGGGCCTGAGAGTGTGTGTCTGACACATGATGGAAGAGAGAACTCCCTTGCCTCATATGCTGCTGGTGGAAGGTGGTGTGTATACACACAGAATCTGGTCCTTTTCACTGATGGGCACATAGTGAACAAAACGATGCAGCCACATGTTCCAGTGTAAAGCTGGAGGACCAGATGCCTGGGAAGCAGCACCACACTGTTGTGCCTGGTGAGTCCCACCCACCTGCAGAGCCTTCAGGGGGCCTGAGGTCCTTGTTTGTTGATGACCATGAATGGGCCCTGCTTCCTCTTTTAGTTCACTCTCGGTCAACGTGTTTCTTGAGAACAACTAGGCTCAGAAAACAGTCTTAGGGGTTGGGTAGAGTGCCTGCCAAGCTTGCAAGCAGCTCTAGGCTGGACCTTAGTGCTACAGAAGGCAGGTGTACTGGTTTATGTCTATAATCCTAGCACTTGGGAGGTGAAGATCAGTGAAGGGACTCTAGCTGTCCCAGGCCTGGCAAATAGGGTTCTGACAGACCTTGCCCTTCTCCCCCATTCCTTCTGCCTTGCTAAAAACCGTTGGATTATGTTCCTAAGGTCTATTCCCTTATTTGGCCACTTCCTCCTCTTGTGGCTGACTACCAAGGTTCAGCTATCAAAATATTGAAGTCCAGCAATCAAAAGCCCCCTTTGGCTCACCCAATTAACATGCCCAGTTAAAATGAAACACCTCATCCTAACTTGGGGTTTCCCCTTACACCTTTATAAACCTCCACTTTCCTATGTGCCACATCTTCTCTCCATCCAGAGGCAGTCCTTTGTCCCTCTGGGATAAATACCCCTGCCCACTTTCCCTTGTTCCCTTCCCCTTCTCCCTCGCCCTCTTGTGGTGATATTGTGTTCCCCAATATATTGTGCAATCCTAATAAATTAATCTGGGGTCAGAGAACAGAACAGGCACTAGACAGACATAGAGACCAGAAAATGGTGGCACTCACACCTTTAATCCTACCCTTTTGGAGGCAGAGATCCATCCGGATCTCTGTGAGTTCAAAGCCACTCTGGAAACAGCCAGGCATGGTGACTCACACCTTTAATCCCATGAAGTGATGGCAGAAAGCAGAAAGGTACATAAGGCGTGAAACCAGGAACTAGAGGTGGTTAAGCTTTCAGGCTTTTGAGAAGCAGTTCAGCTGAGACCCATTTGGATGAGGACACAGAGGCTTCCAGTCTGAGGAAACAGGATCAGCTGAGGAATTGCAAGGTGAGGAAGCTGTGGCTTGTTCTGTTTCTCTGATCTTCCAGCATTCACCCCAATAACTGGCACCAGGTTTGTTTTTATTAATAAGACCTTTAAGATTCGTGTTACACCCTCTGTCTCCTGTCTTTGTCTCTTATTCCCCGTCTTTTGTCCCTCTGGGACAAATAAATCTCCTTTGTGCTGAGAACTTGGTCTTGGGGGTCCTGAGCAGAAACCAATCCTTTCAATCAGAGAGCCAGACTTTCAAGATGAGCTGCGTGGGGAGTTTGAGGCTAACCTGGGCTAGAGAGCCTGTCTAGCAAGTGAGCAATCAATTAGTCAATCAATCAATCAATCAATCAATCAATCAGTCAGTCAGTCAGTCAGTCAGTCAATCAATCATTCAATCAATCAATCAACCAAGCAACATAGTCCCTTAGAGTGTGCAAAGAGTTCTCGCTAACATTTCATCATCTGGCTCAGGGATATAGGTCTTTCCTCTTGCTCAGGATTAAACTTTATCTTTGCAGATGGGGCCAGTCACCTGCGGAGATGGTTGCAACCTTGGGCTGTGCTGAATTGTCTTAGAGAACTGTCCAGGGAGCCAGTAGCCTCCACCATGCACTTTGCTTTTTCAGCTGATTTAAAAAAGTACCCATTCTAATTTTAAAGTAGAACAGAAAAAGACATTAAGCTCAACACTTTCATTAGTGAAGTGTATTATTTGATTTACCTTAAACTATTTCTGTGGCTATTTTCTTAACATTTCTTCTCTCAGGGAACATTTATATATTCAGACACTCTAAAAATGTGAGTTTCAAATTATTCAGAAAAAGCCCAGGTGACCCTAAGCACCCGTGGAAATCATCGTCAGCTCTGAATGCTCAGTGTCTCTGGTTTTTGGAGGTTGATCACAGATCTGACACTGGAGGAAACAGTGTGGGCCAAATGCTGTGACGACCTGTTCCACAGACACTCTAAGGTCATTTGGTGATTGGACCAGAGAGGAGTGTTTGTTCCAGTGCAATCGACTTCCTGTAAGCATGCCACCCTAGGTTTGTGCACACATCATTAACCTGAATTTTGCTACTATGTATAACTGAGGATAATGAACATATATTGGTTTTCTTATTTAATGAAAATCTGAAATGCTGACGTCATTGAAGTGAGGTCTGAAGGAGATTTGAGCTCCCTCCATCCGTCTGGGGATGGAGGCTTACACTCGAACCCAGAAGCAGACAAGGGAGGCCCTTCTGGTGCAGTGCCATGCTGTATTCAGTGTTTCCTGTCTCTCTGACCCCATGTTTCCTGGGGTGACCCAGTGACCTGATGGGCTGTTGCTGTGCTTGTCTCAATGTCTCCTTGGCTCCCATGATGCCCCACTTCTGGCTATGGCAGACCCTGTGTGATCTTGTGTCACTTCATCCCCGCCCCTACTCTAAAAGCCTGCACACCTTCCGGATGGGGTCTGCAAGTGGGTCTCTGTCTCCCACACTGTGAGACCGTTCTTCATTGCAGTGGCTTGATCTCCCACAGCCCAGGTTCCCCCAGTATGAGAGGCCTCCAGGGCAGAACCCTGTTCTTTCCCACTGTAGTTCAGGGCAGGGTTCACAAGGCTGGAGATGATCTGTCCCTAGACATAGCACATCTCATTCCTTTCTCACCCCTTGAAACTCAGGAGCTATCTGAGGCTGGGACAGTCCCATGAGGTCCCAACAGTCTGCTGAAGAGGAAGACTCTTCTTGGGAAATCTTGCTCAATCACCCTGACTTCCAGCCTCAGAGAAACATGATTGGTATAGGGGAAACATGACAGTTCTGTGGTGGAAATTTCCAGCTTGATTATCTTCTTTCAAGTTTATTTTATTCATATGTGTGTTTTGCCTGCATGTGTGTATGTCCACCACATGCATGCGTGGTGTCCCATGAGGTCAGAAGAGGGTTCTGGGTGTTGTGGAGCTGGAGTTACAGGTGATTGTGAGCTGCTGGGAACTGGTCTTGGATTCTTTGCAAGAGCACCAAGTGTTTTTAACTGTCAAGCCATCCCTCTAGCCCCAGTTTGGATTGTCTTTGTGGCCACTCCCCACCTGCTGAGCTGATTCACAGGGATGGAGGTCTGAGAGGCAGACTATCAATGGGATTCCAAGCTGTAGCGAGGGAGCTCACTGCAGTGGGCCACTGGTGTGGCTGAGGACATCTGACAAGGGCTGCTAGGCTTCTGGGCCCACCTATCTAGCAACCTCCCCTGGTGCCTTGCTCTCTGTTGAACCCTCAGCCTGGCCAGCCCTGAGCTCCCTATTCTGCCTACATCTCTAGCTTCTCAGTGTGCCACCACCAGTTCCATTTGGTTTCATTGATCTGTGTGTGTAATTTAATGAAGCAACTTTTATCATAGAGATGATCCTGGTAAGATCCTGAGCTACAAAGCTCAGTTTATCACTGTAGAATATTGGCAAGCTTGGAAGAATGTTTCTGTAGGCCAGGAAGTGAACGGTTTGGTGTAGGGGGAAAAAAATCTAAACTACATGCAGAATGGTTTCAGGCCACCCTAATGCTCTGATGGCCAAGATAGACTAGAAAGGAAAAACTTTAAAATGAGGCAGGCAAAGCAATGTACAGGTGCTGTTTCATGCCGTGATGAGTCACAACTAATTTAGTGGCTTAAGACAGAACACACTTACTCGGTGACATCTCTGCAGGTGAGGAGTGTGGCTGGGGCTCCCCAGGCCAGCTCCTTGTGGAGGCTGGGGAGCACCTTCTTCTGACCTCTTGTACTCATAGAGGCTGCTGCTTCTCTTGGCTTCTGGCCTCTGCCCCCATCTTCAAGGACAGAGCAGGGCATCTGCCTGTCTCTCTTTACTCTGATCCTCCTGCCTGTCTCTGGTGAGACACCCCCATCCCCAATTGACCCAGTGGCTTGGTCTTATTATGATGTCCCTTTAGCCACACAAAAGGACTCATTTGTGGTTTGGGCTGTAGATACTCATAAGAGGTGTTATTCTAGGGACCACAGACCATGCCTCCAAACTCGGGAGGGTGAATATTTTGCCCTGTGGGTAGCAAGGCAGATGGGTAGATCCAGTGAGTCACTCATTTCTGCATTCCCAAGGAAGCCTAGCTAGGTGACCCTTTAAAGGTTTCCTATCACGAGCACACCTACCAGAAGTCTTGTGATAGATTCTCTTTACTTGGACACAATTGTGGGTTTAAGTGTAACAGCTGGAAAAAATACAAAAACCCGTGTCAGCCTCTCCTTAGCTCCCCCTGTGGTGCTGCATCCTAGCCTGGAAGTGCACCCCAGCCACCCTCTTCCCTAAAGCATTCTGATTCCTTCTCTGAGAAATCTGAAGAGGTGACAGGGACAGGGAGGGCGGGCAGCTGGTGAGCTGGGGCAGGTAGAGTGTGGGGCTCAATCAGGCTCACTCTGTTCCTTTGTACCCATGACCTGCATGGTGAACTTAACACCTGAGTTCCTGCTCTGATAATGGCCTGCCAGGACAAAGGCAAACTACACGGACACGGAACACCAAGAGGTCACCTGGAATCCAGAACATTTGGTGTTGATGCACGGGCCCGTGAGCCTTCACTTTGGCTGCTGGGACACTTGACATTTTCCTTAAAGATCCTCTTCAGCAGAATGTACAAGGAGAGCCAACCCTGACCCCACGGCAGGCGCCCGGCCCCACAGCTGTGCTGGCTTCTAGTGGAAGGTGCTTTGGGGAGAGCTCTGTGCTACCCTGGCTTCTGTACCTGTGTCTGTCAAAATACAACCCTCTGTTGGCTGTCAGAACGGTCGCTTATTTGGAAGCTCTTGGTCTTCCCCAGGCTGACATGAAGGAACACACAGCAGTGAGGGCTGTGGGAAGCAGACCCCAGCATCATTCCCGTGTCCAGGATGTGTGCGGGAACTCTCACATGGAGACCTTGGTGCCTGTAGACTTCTCCCACCCACCCTCTGAGTTTGAATTAACCCAGAAGCTCCTTGAATAGTTGCACATTATACCCTCTTAAGGTGACTGATGCCCCTTCCTTCCTCTTTCCCTTCCTTTTCCCCTCTCTTTTAAGTGTCTCCTGTAGCCCAGGCTGGCCTTGAACTTGCTGTGTTGTTCAGAGTGACCTTGAACTTTTGGTCCTCCTGCCTGCATCCCCTCCAGAGTGCTGGGATTGATTACAGGCATGTGCCTCCATGTCTTTTTTTTTTTTTTACTTTTTAAAAAAATTAATTAAAAATTTTAATTAGTTATGTAATTTGCTTTTTAAAGTTACATAATTTAGTTCCCTCTATCCTCTTTCTGACCCCTCCCATGTCCTCTGCCTGCCTCCATTCCCTCTAAAATTTATGATCTTTTTCTTTATATATATATAAATATAATATATTATATATATTATATATAAATATAGTATATTATATATATATTATATATATATATATATATATATATGCACAAATATATAAATGCAACCTGCTGGGTCTATTTCTGTTTAGTATTGCTCATATGTATATGTGTTTAGGGCTGACCACTGGTATTGGATAACATATCAGGGGTTGCATCCCTAGAGACGATCGATTCTCCTTTTCTCAGCAGTCATTAATTGCCCACAGCTCTTCATCCAGCAGTGGGGCCCCAGGAGATTCCCCCAGTCATGTCGGTATGTCAGCTGGTGTTGTCATTATTCAGGCCTTATTTAGGCAGCCACACTGTTGAGATTTCATGGATGCAGCTCCTTTGTCACATATAGGAGAAACAACCTTGCAATAGACATCCTGGCCCTCTGGCTCTTCTAATCTGTGATACTGAGACTCAAACTCAGGGCTTTGCATGCAAGCCAAGCACTCTACCGCTGAGCTACATCCCAGCCCAGGTTGCTTTCTTTGTTGAGTGATGAACTATCAAAATCCATGATCTCTATAGTCTATGGTGGGTGGGACCATGCCTGACTGCAGGTGAGTTCCTCATGCTCAGGCTACACTTCCTCTTTCTCTTACCACATGTCCACCATACGGCTTTTGCACTGCAATCTTCCTCTCTTCGCCTTTGTGTGTATTTTCTCTCATGGTTTGCTGTTCCCACATCTTGTCTTGCTCCTTTCATGCTTAGATTTTCTATTTAAATAGTCCCGAGACGCTTTCCTTGGGCACATGGTCCTATACCACTGCCCTGGGCACTCTGTACCCTGAGCTCTGTAGAGGAGGCGACAGCTTCCTTGATCCCCTGCACTGGTCGGGAGCAGTTACCAGCTGGGGAGAAAGATGAGTGAAAGGACTAGTCCCTCTTTCCAGGACAGATGTAGCATGGAACAGAACAGGCTGAGATGTTTTCCTTTGCGGTCAAAGTCTCTAGAGCTCCCATGGTACCCTATTCCACTCTGACCTGGAGACTATCTTTTCCCTTCTCCTCCCTATCCGTCCTGTTGACTAGGCTCTCTGCAGCTATTCTGTATGTTGAACCCTGCAGAGAGGGTATAGTCATCTGGCAGGTGTCATATCTGTCTCCTAGGCCTTCAGGGCAGAACATATACTAGTAGTTAAGGCAGCAGAAGATGATTCTAAGGGTAGACAGTGTGAATTAGCACCTGGATGTACTAAGTACCTGGTGAACACTCAGAGCAGGCTTTCCCTCACTGGCTCACATGCTGGAGAGCTGTTGGCTTCCCCTCGGTGGGTCATAAGCTGGAGAAGCTGCTGGCTGCCCCCTACAGAGAACACCTTTCATATGAGGACACCAGGATTTGAGACAGAAATGACAGCATATTTAACACTTTCTTGTTGGCATGAGACACAGTTCACAGCTTTCTCTTTCCCCTACCTTCCACTAAGCTGACTCCATGGTCACACTGTACTGTGTAGGCACACACCTGTGCAGATGAACACAGTCATAGACATCCACACCCGGGGCGTGAGGCACACATAGTTACCAGATGTACACTCTTTGGCACACTCTCATACACGTGTACACACAGAGACACTGTCCTTTTCTAAAGTCAGACTCACTCATGCCAAGACATAGGCTCTCCTATGTCTATGCTCACATCGAGCCCCTCCACCTCTGAGAGTGGTAGACATTGTCCTGAGTGTCCCAGTGAGGATCTGCCTGTGTAAAGACTTTCCTTCTCAGGCTGGACAAATCCCCAAGGACTTGAGAGTCAGGTTTGCAGCTTAGCTGGTCTTTCCCTAAGCAGCAGCCGCCCACATTCCCTGCATCTTCGAGCAGGCCTGTATGCATCTCTGCCTTGTACACCAGCCCCACGGGCGTGGAGAGGTGCCCAGGCATGAGTATGATTTATGAGATGCTAATTTGAGGGGACCACTCTCTGTGAAGATGCCCTTTACTGAGAAGTAAGAGGGAAAGGGGGAGGGAAGAAGAGAGGGGGAGAGAGGTGGGAGGGAAAGAGATGAGTGGGGGGAGCAGGGAGAGAGATTAGAGAGGGAGAGGAATGTGTGTGTGTGTGTGTGTGTGTGTGTGAGAGAGAGAGAGAGAGAGAGAGAGAGAGAGAGAGAGGGGGAGAGAAGTGTGTGTGTGTGTGTGTGAGAGAGAGAGAGAGAGAAGTTGAGGGAAAAATTGTGTATGTGTGTGTGTGAGAGAGAGAGAGAGGGAGGGAGAGAAGTGTGTGTGTGTGTGTGTGTGTGTGTGAGAGAGAGAGAGAGAGAGAGAAGTTGAGGGAAAGAATTGTGTATGTGTGAGAGAGAGAGGGAGAGGGAGGGAGGGGAGAGAGAGGTAGGGAGTGAGGGATGAGAGAGTGAGAGAGAAAGGGAGAGAGAGAGGGAGGGAGAGAGAGAGAGAGAGAGAGAGAGAGAGAGAGAGAGAGAGAGAGAGAGAGAGAGAGAGAGAGAGAGGATTCTTGCAGTTCCTGGAGCCATGAGGATGCTCAGAGCCTCTGTTCCTGGAACATGGGACACAGCTAGGAGCCAAACCTTTCATCCGTGAGCTCAGCTTGACGTGCCGTATGTGGCAGAGTACTACTCAGCTGTGACCAAATGAGCCATGCTCCTGTCTGTCTTAGACTTTAGTGTGTCTCCAGTCACACCATCAATCCATCTTATTGTCAGTTCCCATCTGTCTTTGCCCCATCCTCCAGAGTACCTTTCCCCACTCTGCCATTCCCCATCGGGGTTTCTTTCATTCCTGGGCTACCTGAGGAGTTTGAGGGATTTCCCTTGCTTCTTGGTCCCCAGGGGCCAGGGTGTCTCCCAGACCACATGTTAGTTAGCTGCTTTCCTTGTTGCTATGACTAAACACCGGACAAGCAGCAGCTTGAGGGAGGCAGGGTTTCCTTTGGTCTACAGTTTCAGGGGACACAGTCCATCATGGTAGGGAAGGCATGGTGATAGGAATATGAGGTAACTGGTCATATTGTATCTGCAGACAGGAAGTGGGGCAGGCTTTAAAGCCTTAAACACATGCCCAGTGACACATTTCCTTTACAAGGCTGGACCTCTCAACCTTCCAAAACAGTGCCACTGGCTAGGGATCAAGTGTTCAGTACAAGAGCCTAGAGGGGACATTTCACATTCAAACTACAACAGGTTTCTTCTCCCACTGTGTATTTTGGGTGCTGGGTAGTGCAAGGTGAATCTAGCAAGACCCAGCCTAGGGCATGAAGAAAGCTCTGGCCAGTTGAGGGGCATACACTGGGTACAGGCCCCTGCAGGCTCAGTGGAGGATGACTGCCTTGTCCCACAGTGCAGGGGTGGGGAGGGAGGTTGGCCTCAGTTGTCCTTTGAGTATGTTACACATCTGTCTTTCCATTGCAGACATTCCTATTTCCCTAGATCCCCAATGCCATTGCAGAGCCTGCTTCCTAGAAACCTGGTATCAGCTAGCAATACCCAGCGCCCAGTGAGACAGCCTATATTTGTGTTCAGAATGGAGTCAAAATGGAGTCTCTTGGGGCAAGGCACAGCCTGAAAAGTCACGGTCTTATACAATGTGGAACTTGTATACTTGACCTCTGCATTCCCATATTAAGACAGCACATCACCTTACTTCCATTGCTTTCCCAAGGGGGCACTGAGTGAGGAGCTTGAATCCTGGTTTCTGATCCCCTCTGGCCACTGAGAAAGTCCTGACTTCACTTGAATCATCCTGCTGAGGTTATTGGCTTTGCTCTGGAGGGTGAAAGAACGGAGATTTGGTTCAGCGAAATTGGGTGACAGTCCTGATGCCTCCTAGCACTCTTGGGGATCTGCCTCTTTCACGCCTGCCTTCACTCACCCCTTAGCCCCTCAGAATTACAGATTCCTGTTGATGCCTGGGGCTCTCATTGCGACTCATTCCTTCTGAAGTTAAAATAAGTTATAAAATACATAAAACAGAGAGGAATGAGATTTTTAAAAACATGCAAATTCAGCTTAAAGAGCAATAATGAGTTGACTCCCACGTAGCCACATTCAGTGACTGTGAACACGCAGGACAGGAAGCCCCGAGGGGCCTCCCACTGCTTCCTGTCCCCCCTTCCTTCCTCCTTCCAACCCCACATTTCCTGATGATGTTCCGTTTCCATGTGTGCTCTGCTGCACACACATGCATCTCTGAAGAGGTTCTTTCGTTGTTGGCCTTGTGGGGAGTGCAACACGTGGGTATTCAGTGTGTAGGCATCTGGTATTCTGCATTTGCTGATGCTGGACTTTGGAGACTCATCCATCGGGGAGGGCCTCCCCCTGCTTCACTCATCCCACGAAGGGCTGGGCCACACGTGGCACCCCACCTACTGCTGGAACTGCGCACTGGCTTACCGTCAGCTTGTGATCTTTGTTGAAAGAATTCAGATGAGACCCACAAAGCACGCTGTAGGAGACAAGTCAGGTTACTATTACAGAGTGACAGGAAACACTTTCCGGGATGAGAGTGGCCAGTGGCCAGAGAGACAATTGGGCTGACCTACACCTTAAGGTAGCTTTAACATATTTTAAAAATATTAAATAAATATTTCCTGGTGATTGACAGTCCCATTGTATTAACTGTTAGGAGAGAACAATAGCACGTCTTTGTTCTTTATCTAGCCTCCTGCTAGATAGTAATCTCCTGATCTTCCTGGCAGTTCAGAAAGTCATGTCTCCACCCAGGGCTCAGATCCCAATCTTCTGAAAATAAAAAAAATCATGTAACAGCAGATTAAAAAGAGTTAGAATAAAAGTGAATCTATAAAAACCACCATGCTTTACATGGTGGAGAAAAGGACTCCTGTAAAGGGCCTCAATAAAGCCCTGCCACCTCATCACTCCCATCCCAGGTGGTGAATCTGGTGCAGAGCAGCCTGGGTCAGCTACAGGGACCTCAGCAGACATTTGCCTGTTCCCTGGATCTGACGATGCTGCCTTTGTGTCTTTGGGGCCAAATGGTAAACTCAGTCATAAGGTCCAATGATAAGGCAAGGGGAGGACCGGTGTGATGCTGCAGAGCATGCCATCATTGCTGAGTGGCTCTTTAGTTCCCTCCTGTCCAGCAGTTAGTGGAACGAACTCAGCAGGGAAAAGTGTGGCTGCCATGTTCAGGGGTCTTAGGGAGAATGTGGCTGGTTTTTCTGAGCCTTGTGGAATCAGCTCCTTGGGCAAGGCTTCCTCACTGAGCCCACTCCCCAGGTGACTCACCCAGCTGGGGCTCATGCCTGCAGTTCTTAGTCCTGTGGCACCTGACACACACTGAGAGAGACAGTGTCCTGTGGATTATTGCCATTACTGCCCAGTTCTCAGGATACCGTCCTTTTGGAGGTGCTGTATGGTTTGGGGAAAGTGAATTTTCAAGCCATTTGATGCCACGAGTTGTGTGAACCAGGGGCTTTTCTAGGGCAAGAATGGCAGGGAGAAAGCAGAGGGTCTTCTCTCCTTTCCCAGTGTGGAGAGGCCTGTGGTGATTTGAATGAGAATGGCTTCCACAGGTTCATATGTTTAAATAATTTGTACTCGGTTGGAGGAACTGTTTTGGGAAGGATTAGGAGGTGTAGCCTAGTTTGAGGAAGTGTGTCACTGGGAGTGGGCTTTGAGGGTTTCAAAAGCCCATGCTAGGCCCATTCTCTCTTTCTCTCTCTCTCTGTCTCTCTCTCTGCCCTGTGGTTTTAGAATGCAAGCTCTCAGCTACTGCTCCAGGGCCAGGCCTGCTGCCCTGCTCCCTGCTGTGATGGCCATGGACTCTCTCTAAAACTGTAAGCCAGCCCCCAATTAAATGCTTTCTCTTCTAAGTTGCCTTGGTCATGTTGGTGTCTCTTCACAGCAACAGAGCAGTGGCTAACATAGCGCCCATCTCAGATCTGTGGTGATGAGGCTGGAGCTTACTCTCTGTAGTTAGTAATGGTAAAGAACCCATGGTGAGACCTGCAAGATACTTGCAGATATTGCAATGAGAACAGATCTTAGGAGTAAAGTGCTGGAGTTGGGAATACCAGGAATGAGAAACAGTGAAGCTTGCAGCTGGATATGAGATCACCAAGAGGACTTGATAGGAGACAGGCAGACTCTGAGAAGTAAGGCTAATGTTGGAGGGTCAGTGGCTAGCTTCCATGATACCCCTCCTGGGAAATATGCTGAACATAGCTGTCCTCTTATAGACCTTGCTTCTAATGCAGCCAAATGTAATAGACAAAGACAACACAGTTTTAAGGAAACCTCCACCAATTCAAGAGAAGAGGCCCCAGGGCATCCTGCAGATAAGGAGTTAATTGAGTCAATTAAGTATGGCTACTTCTTAGGAACAAGCTGAGTCCTAAATGCAGGAGCAAAGAGCTTAGTAAAATGAATAGCACTGGCGACACCTGCAAGGCCAGAAGCAGCATTGCTGGCCAAGGGGTGAGCACAGTCAGAGTCAACAGTTATTGTAAGTCCAAGATGGACAGAATGGGGCTTTGACCAGCCCTGGCCTTTGCAGATGCACCCAGAGCTGTTCATTTTACAAAGCTCTTTGTTCCTGCACCTAGGGCTCAGACTGTTCCAAAGAAGTAACCACACTTAATCAACTTAGTTAACTGGGTGGGTGGTTCATAAACAGAACATGATCACTCCCATGGTTGGGAAGGGTGTGTGTGCACAGAGTGTGTGGACCCTCTATTGGCTCAGTCCATGACAGCTAAGACTGGTGGTCAGTCTCATAGCCATGACTCAGCCTTTGTCCAGTTTCTGCCGTGGCCCATAAAAACTCCTAGATAAGGAAGTTCATGGGCTGTCTCTCTCTTGGAAACTCTTCCCACTCTTAGGTGTGTTTTTCACTTAAGTTTTCCAATTAAATATTTTAAAAATTATTTTATGGGCATTTTGCCTGTATGTATGTGTGTGCACTACATGTATGCAGTGCCCTTGGAGGACAGAAGAGGACAGTGGATCCCCTGGGACTATGAGCCACCATGTGGGTGCTGGAAATTGAATTTGCAGGTCAGCCAGTGCTCTTAACCACTGAGCCATGTCTCTAACTCCCCTTTGTGAGGTTCTCAATAAAGCTTCCTTCCACTCTGCATCCTCCAATGGAAGTCAGCATCTCCAGTTTTCATTGTTATGAGACAACAAACGCAAAGACACTCTCCCAGGTCATTATTTGTGACTGAGAGCGTCTAGCATCCTTGGTCCTTGGATCACACTAAAAACTCCTTCAGTGAAGGAGATGAAGAACAGGCGGCATACACAGTCACAGCATCCTGGAGGTGGGGGCTAAGATCAAGAGTTCAAAGCTCACCTGGACTACATAGCGAGATTCTGTTTGTTTTTGTTTTTTAAACAACAATAACAAAACAAAACCAAGGCTGAGGGAATGTTTCAGTTGGTAAAGTGCTTGCTCTACCAGAAACTTGAGTTTGGATCCCTAGCCTGGGCTTGATGGTATATGCCTATAACCCTGGGAGCTGGGAGCAGGCAGCAGAGATAATATATTCCCGGATGAACACACACACACACACACACACACACACACACACACACACACACACCCCAAAACAACCAACCAAACAAAAATTCAGTAGAAATACAGTAGAGCTGTGTGCTAGAGGTGAGCATGAATATAGCCATAGGCCACTTATGTCAATGCTTTTGACAGCTGACCCAGTTTTCAGAGGCCAGTGGGACCCCCCTGGGTTTCCTGGTATTCTCTGTAGGAGATAGCTAGATCTCCCACTGAGGGCTTGACTGTGTCTCTAACACCTGTGTTAGTGGCTTCATTTGGAAGCCTGTGCAGACGTCTCAAGTATGAAGAGGAGGCCATGTTAGGATGGAGCTGGTGAACTCTTTGCAGTACCAAGGGTGAGGCAGCACCTCCCAGCCACTCCCTTTCCATCTTCCCTGGGCTCAGATGTCCTCAGGAGTTCTCAGTAGATATGCTCTTTCTGGGCCAGTTAACATTTAGGTGTCACCTTTAGATTTTATTTTAATATTTTAATCACATATACCTTTTCCAAAGCCATCGTCTACATTTTGATATTGATAATAGGGGAAAGCAGTTGAAGCTGGAAACCCTCAAGTCCCACCTTTGCTCCTGATGAGTGACCATGCCACATGTGAACATCCTCAGAAGAGACCCTCAGAAGTTTTCAGAAAAATGCTCTCAAAATTATGTATACATAATAATGCCTGAGTGTTTGTGCACACCAGTGCAGTGCCTGGAGAGGCCAGAAGAGGGTGCCAGATCCTTTGAAGTTGGAGTTATAAGAGGTTATAAGTCATCTTATGTAGGTGCGGGGACCTGCACTCAGGTCCTAGGCAATAACTGTAGGTGTTTTTACCAGCCCCAGAAGTTTTTAATAAGGCCAACCCTCCCTTAGTTTATGATGACTGCAATTGCCTGCTGAAACTGAATACCTCTTAGCTCTAAAATCTTTCTCTCGCATGGCTGGCTGAGTGCCAGATAGAACAAGACTGTGTGTCATCCCATGTCTCATGGGGTAGGGACAGAGATGTCCACATAATGAACTAAGTCAGCAGAGGCAGGACCTATAGGCATCTTGGAGGGGTTGAGAGAATAAGTGGGGACGGGGCATTCCCTTCTCCTGTGCCTGCCACCAGAGATTCTGAGATCCCCAGGCAGATGCAGGCCCTGCCCCAAGTACACTGGTACAGTGATGGCAGACCAGCATATATCAGGTATGTATGCGGAGCAAGGGTCTCAGGGGGAGGTAGGGAATGTAGGATCTTTGCTCCCCTGTAACCCAACCCCTTCTGTGGACTCCTCCTTCTTCCAGCCTGTAGCACAGGCCCTTGGGGGTGGGGAAGACCCAGGAGGACTTCCGGGGGCAGAGAGGAAGCTAAAGCAAGTAGAGGATGGATGGAGGCAGGGAGCTGGTTACCTGCTCTGCCTTTGGAGAGACAGTGTGCCATTCCGTATTGGCTACGGGGAACCCGCTAGAGCAGGGGTCAGCCTACAGCCGCAGTTTGTCAGACAGGAGTTCCCTCAAAACTCATATGCATCCGAACTTTGCTCTTGGTTTTAGACAAAAGTCTGCCTGGCATCTGAGAAGTAGTTCTGTTTAGGTGTTTGGTTGAAGGTACTCTCACAAGACAGTTTAGTGTGACTATCCTTTGAAATATAGCCCTGTGGCACTCATCAAATACATGTCCATCCCTGTGAAATAACTTCTATTGCTTTGAAGATACTAAGGTAGGGTAGACTTTAAAGGGAGGGCACATCTTAAAGGGTCAGATTAGATCCAGGAACCAGGGTCATGATTCCTTCAAGTTTGTTTTTATTTTTTCTTGGCAGACTTTCAAACTCAGTTTCTCTCTTTGTTTTCTAATCAGCGCTGAACTCAGGTCTTTAGAGAGGGAAGGAAGCTTTGCTCTTCAGAGGCAGCCATGGTAGAAAGAACAAATTAGCATGAAAGGCCAGGTGATTCAATGAATATTCATATGGGCAATTTAATCAGTGTCTGTTCATTATTCCCCTTTCCATTTGAGGCTGGCTCAGAATATGAATAGAGACAGCAGAGCAATTGTGTTGACTTTCATTCGCTCTAACTGCTCAGTCTCCATCAACAGCCTTCAGTACTTGGCTTTCTGTGTGCCTGGAGATGGCCTAAGCCAAACCTCAGGATTCATTTCCAGTGCAGCAAATACCATAAGAACTCTAACTGGTCTCCCAGATACCAGTGTCCTTGATGTGTTACATTCTGAGTGAATGAGACAGCGTAGTTGTCTAGAAAATTGTTTGAAGCATGTGGGTGTGATGGTGGACTTGGGTGTTGGAGGTCATCATGGCCCCATCAGGCTCAGAGAGCTGTTTCCTGGGTTTCCACCAGGCTCTGGAGGTTCACAGTGTCAGCTGATGGGTGTAAGCATGGGCTCAAGTGTTGTTGGAGGCAATGGTAGCTTCTTGACCATAAGAGATGGTACGGGCTGAGCTAATGGGGAGGAGTTTAGCTGAGAAGCCATGGTGGTCAGTGGCTCAGCAGATGAGCTCCTCAAACCCTGAGTCAAGAGGTGCAGACATCCATGTTTGTGAGAGAGAGCCTGACTCCACAGCAGTCAAGCAGGTGGAGTTCAAATGCAGAGGACGTCTATACTCCCAGCAGGGATAACAGTAACAAAGTAAAATCCAGGGATAAGGAGGAGGCTTAGGGATACTGGGGGGGGGGGGGGCGCGACAGTGGGCAACTGGCCAGTGTCTAGGCTTACAGAAGGACAGACCCTCTATTTAACAGACTGATGTCCAGAAATGAATACAATGTTAATTAGAAGACTGTAATAGTGAAAAATTAGAAGCAATTAACTGCTCAATAATAGGAAATGGGCTAAGTGATATTATGGGATATCAATAGGTTAGCAACTGTAGAAATTAAAGCCGTGCTGAAGCTTTCCACAGGACAATCTGTGTCGCAAGGCTGAAGTTCATCCCTGGCTCCAGCTGCCATTTCAGGCTGTGGAAGGGCACACAAAGGACAGGTACAGATGGAGGGATAGCAAACAAGCAGCCAGTTACCCCCAGGTGTCCAGGGGTGGGCAGGGGAGACCGTCCCACTCTGTGTCTGGAAGCACAGAGGAAAGGAGTGAAGAGTAAGGCGTGGTGAGTCTTCCCAGGCATGCAAAGAAAATCAGACAAACAGGAGCAGGTGTGCCAGCCTGGCCCTCCAGCCAGAGCCTGCCAACCCCGGGCCAAAAGAACCATGGAATGTTAGCAGATTCTCCTTGAAAGGCTGGGCTAGTGAAGGCTTTCCTTGCTTCTTTGGGCTTTTCTGAGTCTTTGGAGTGCTTGCCAATGAGTGTTTATTATGTTCATGGCTCCCACTAAAAGCAATAAACATTATATTGAAGAAACACCCGATGTGTACATGTCTCCCGTCTCATGTCTGTTCACTGCTTGAAAGTGTACAATTGGCGGATCATTGTGTCTGTTGACCTCACCCCACAGCTCTCTCTGTCTACAGTGTTCCGTGCTGGCCCCTGGGTGCAGCTTCTTGCTTGACTTCCTTGAACCATCTTCTTCGAGCTGCACCCAGTCTTCATGGTGCAGGGCTCAGCCTCTCAAAACAGAGGACTCTCAGAGATTATAAAAGAGTAATGATGCGGTGACTTCAAAGCATTAGTAGCCAGGTTGTTACAGTCGGAGCAGAAGGGAGATTAATGAGGTACGAGCCGAACATATGTCTCAGGAAAAGAACAGTCATTTAGTTTCCAACTTGGTGGAACTTGTAGCTGCTCCCGATTTGCAAGAATATTTTGCAACATGATTCTTTTTGCTCTCCAAGTAGCTGATTAAAATCAACCAATGGGATCAGCCCAGGGATAGGGATGAGCGCTCAGAGGTGGGGTCTCCATTCATGAAAAGCCCAGGAGTCCAGGGGTCTGCTAGAAAGAGAAGTTTAGCTACTGGAGCTGGAATCTGCCAATTGAAGTTTCCACCTCCCTGGAACAGTATTTGACGTCTCCCTCCTTTCTGGGTAAAAGAAGGGCCCACTGTATGGTGGGTTTAGAGTGTGCCCACAAAGTCACTGAGACCCCTCACTTTTTCAACGGTGAAGCTTGGTTTCCTGCTCCTTTACTGTGAGCTAGTCTTGACATCACCCTTCAAACCAGTAGATGCTAGAGACTCCTAAGGTCTCGGAGCCCTTTGTACATTGGGTTCTTTTTGTTCGTTTGTTTGTTGTTTTATAATTTGTAGGGAAATCACACCTTCAAGATAAACATCATTCACAGATTACAAAAGTTCGAATCCCCCCACCCCCAGCTATGCTTTGATTAACTTTAAATTTACTAACGGTATTGCCTGTGATAACAAAGATTTATTTGATAAGGTTGTATTTGTGATTCTTTTCTTTCAATATTTGTGTTTTACTCCTCTCTCCCATAATTCACCGGAAAGTCCCTCTCCATCTTCCCTCCTCCAATTTGATTTTCACATGAGGTTTGATCCACATAGAACTCACATTTGTTCTTGGTGAGAACAGGGCCTGGGTTCTACCCTGTGGAAGGCCCCAAACCATGGAGTCACCTATCCGATGCTGAGTGGCTCTTCTCTTCCCTTTAGCTTACTTACTTCCTCTGCAATATGGCAATGTCCTGTGTGTGTTCATGGCTATGCTTGGGACTCTCTGACCTGGTGTTCAGCCTGGCCTTCTATCCATAGCATGTTTCCCATAACCTGAGTCCCTAAAAGACTATCCACCCTCCTTGTAATTTTCCAGAATTCCTTGGCTCTCCTGGAATTTCATATTTTGCATAAATTTTATTTTTTAAATTAAATTTATTTTTAACTGATATATAAAAACATAGCATTGTATATGTTAATGGGGGTAACAAGCTCATGAATGTTTGAATATGTTTTACAAGTTTGACAAAAATAATTCCCTGGGATTTTGATTGGAATTGCTTTGCATTTATAGATTAGCTTGGGGAGAATAGGATCTTTATGTAACCATGTCTCCCTGCTCATCCACTCTGTGTCTCTCTCCACTTACTCACCTTTTGTGTCCTTGAGTAATGTCATGCTCTCTTCAAGTATCTTAGACCTCTGTGTTAGATTTCATCTTAGATAGCTTTTAGCTTCTTTATTCTTCTGTCATTGTGACTGAGAATCTTTCATAAATCACAATTTTCTAATTAGCTATTGCCAGTGTGGAACAAGGCTTTGATTTTTGTGTTGAGCTTGTAAGCATATCCTTGCTGAACCTTCTTATTAGTTCTAATTATAAATTTTCTTTCATCTTTCTTTGAATGCAGCCATAAAAATTTGCCAATGATTATCCCATCTTTTACAGTCTGTGTACTTCATTTATTTTAAATTAACATATCGCGTTGGCAGGGGCTCTGACAATGTGATGTCGGGCAGTCTTGTATTATTCCCTGGATAGACGGGCCTAGTGTCTTTGAAAGGAGCGCTGGCCAGGTCTTAGGTAGCAGAAGGGCTTGCTAGTTGGTGGTACACCTCAGTATACACCTTGGAGAAGAGGAATTGCGGGCTCTTCACAGCAGAACATAGGGCATAGTGCCCAGGAAAGAAGGAGGGGAGGAGAGCACCAGAGATGGCCAGGGGCCATGGCATTTAGGATGGGACTTTGTCTTTAGAGCAATGTGGGAACACTTCTAGGGCTATCAAGTGGAGAGGCAAGATAAGTTTATTTATTTATTTATTTATTTATTTATTTATTTATTTATTTATTTATTTATTTATTTATTTATATGAGTGTGTGTGTGTGTGTGTGTGTGTGTGTGTGTGTGTGTGTGTGTGTAGGTGCACATATCCGCACACCAGAGGGAAAACTCAGATGTCCTTCCTCAGGTATGGTCCACCTTTTCTTGGAGACAAATTCTCTTACTGGCCTGGAGCTCTCTAAGTAGTCTAGGCTGACCAGCCAGCAAGCCCCAGGGATCCTCCTATCTCTACCTCCCTGGCACTGGGATTATAAGTGTGTGCCACCACACCTGGTTGTTGTATGTGAGTACTGGGGATTGAATTTGGGTCCTCATGTCTGCATAGCAAGCACTTTACCAACAGAGCTAGCCCCAGCTTCAAATACTTTTAAACGAGATATCCTCATCTCTCCACACAGAACCAGACATACCTGTTCGTTATGTAACATGTAAATAAAAAAATAAAAGCATTTCAGGAGTTATAGCACTGCTCAAAAGAAGGAATGAAAACGTCCTGACTTTCGAACAGGAAGTGTAGGAAGAACTGTGACAACCATGCTGGTCAGGAGCAAGGCCGGGTGTGCCTGTCACTCCTCACTGCTCCTCAGTTGCATACCGGAAGTCTTAGCTAATGTGAACAAGACAAGAAGAGGAAATAAAAGTGTATGGATTGGAAAATGAGAAAGAAGACTGTCTTTGTTTATGGATGGTATGATTGGCTGTGTAGAAAGTGCTCAGGAACTGATTAAAACAAAACCCTCCTGTAACCAGTAAGCGGTTACAGCAATGTTCCAGGACAAGAGGCAATGTGCCAGGAAGTCAGTTGTGTCTTAACTACTAGCAGGAGCAACTGGATTTTAAAGCTCAAAACAGACTACCATCTGCATTACACTAAAAGGAACTCCTTAGGTGTAAGTCTAACAAAATATGTGAAGAAAACTATGAAATTGTGATGGGTGATGTTAAAGAAGAGCTAGCTATATGGAGCTATATCACATGTTTACTACAGGGAGACACAGCAGCATGGGGAGACATCGTCCACATTTGACACAGAAAATCATAGCCCGTGTTCACCACAGGGAGACATAGCAGAATGGGGAGACATCGTCCACATTTGACACAGGGGATCATAGCCCATGTTCACCACAGGGAGACACAGCCATATTCACCACAGGGAATCATATCCACATTCACCGTGGGGAGACATACCACATGTTCACAGGGAGACATATTCCACATTTACTATGTTGAAACATAGCCCTTGTTCACTGTGGAGAATGATGTTTACTATAGGGAGACATATCCCATGTTCATAGATAGAAAGTCTCAATACTGTCAAAATATTTCTTTCCAACTTTGTCCATAGATGAAATGAAATTCTTATCAATAACTTTAAAAGTTATTTTTTTTTTGTATAGGATATCAACAAAAGGATGTAGCATGAATCTTAAAAGGTCTTATTAATAAAAACAAACCTGATGCCAATTATTGGAGTGAATGCTGGAAGATCAGAGAAGCAGAACAAGTCACAGCTTCCTCACCTCGCAGTTCCTCAGCTGATCCTGTTTCCTCAAACTGGAAGCCTCTGAGTCCTCATCCAAATAGATCTCAGCTAAACTGCTGCTCAAAAGCCTAAAAGCTTAACCAGGCCTAGTTCCTCATCCTCACGCCTTAAATACCTAGCTGTTTCCAGTGTGGCTTCGAACTCACTGAGATTCAGATGGAATTCTGCCTCTGGAATGCTAGGATTAAAGACCATTTTCTGGCCTCTATATCTAGTGGCTATTCTGTTCTCTGACCCCAGATAAGTTTATTAGGGTATACAATATTTTGGGGAACACAATATCACCACAAATGGATTCTACAGTTTATATGGAAGGGAAAATAATCTAAGTTAGTAAGAGCCAATACAATATGGAGAAAGAAGAAAGTCAAAGTCTGGTTTTCAAACTCCCTGAAAATTCACAGTGATGATGGCTGTGGTATTTTTCAGAACTGCACAAATAAGTTCAAGAAAGAGAATAGAGAGTCCCAAAGCAGACACACCCTGATTATGGACAGATCAACAAAAGCAACCGAAGAGAGAATGATAACTTTCCAAGTAAATGTGGACAGCACAACTGGATGTTCATGTGTAAGAAATATGAATTCAGGTGCAGACCTTGTACCATTACCCAAAATTAAGTCAAATGGATCACAGATGAAGATACCCAGCTTGGAGCTCCTAGAAGATGATAGAGCAAAGCCTTGATGGCCTTCGGTGTGAGGATGACTCTGTAGACACAATACTGAGGTAATAATCCATGAAAGAACCAACAAGCAAAGACCCCACCTCTACAGAAAACAATGCCAAGAAAATGAAGTCATTCAAAGGCTTGGAGAACTGTCTGCAGCAGGCACATCTGTGTGAAGAAGAAAGCGTTGGAGAAGACGGACAACCTGATAGGAAGGAAGCAACCAGTGGAGGGGGTAAAGAGGATGACGAAGGATTGAATACAACTGGAGTTCACTGTAAACACGAGTGGGAACAACATAAGGAAGCACATTCTACAATCAGCATATGCCTTTCAAAAAAGGGGAGGACGAGAGTGTGGCCACCGTCGTACCTTCCTGCATCGCTGCGGCTCCCACCCCGTGTCAAGCTGGAGAGACATCCTGGAACTTTAACAGACTAGTGAAAATCCCGCGTTCACTTCCCTCTGTTGGGAACCAGATATTAAAGACTAGGACATCCGAAAGGAATTTCAAATATGAAGAAAATTAGAGTGTTGCTGTGCATGCTTATGGGAAGGTATAGGTTCACAAAATTCTCCAGAGACCCCAAGTTAACATCCTAAGCTGATTCTTAGCATGGAGATTGCCCATAGCCACAACACCCCAAATCAACTAGACCCCCCTCCCCCGCAAAAGGCAGCCAATTGTGTGTGTGGGGGGGGACGGAAAATGATTTCTAGAGCACATTATTAATTAAACTACCCAAATTTCAATAATAAAATTACAGTATGTGGAAAAATAGGAATGCATAGACCTTTCAAAGAAAGGAGAACAAGCAAGTGGAAACTTTCTCTAGCAGCCACGCTAACAGACGAGTTAAAATCCCATCTTGGGGTCACAGCTGCAGCTTGGTTGTGGAGTACTTGCTTACTTGTAACAAACACATAAATAAAAAGAGACATTTAAAATAAAAAGGGCTTACCCCAAGTACACAAAAACCTTAAAAAACTCAGCAATAAGTTAGTTAATTAAATAATAATCAGTTAGCTGATTAAAAAACATGCAAAATGTTTGAATCATCCCTCCCCAAGAATGGACTCTCAATGGCAAATAAGTAAACACAAATGTGCCCTACACCTGTATCACCTCAAAAACAAATATTTAAACAACAGCATAACACCACACACCTACTACAAGGGCCAAAATAGAAACACCGACCACACCAAGTGCTGATGAGGATGTGGGGCAAGAGGGAGCCTCGTTCATTGCTGGAGGGAATGTAGAATGACCCTGACCCTTTTGGAAGACAGCTCAATGGTTTCTTAGAAAGTTAACATTGCCGTAAGATCCAGTGCTAGGACCTCTTGGTATTTGACCTAAAGGAGTTGAAAATTCACAAAAGTTCGAATTGGGACGTTCATGCAGTTTTATAATTGCTAGAACTTGGAAACAACTGAAATGTCCTTCAGTTAATGAATGAATAAGTAAATGATGTACAGGCAGCAAGAGAATATCATTCCACCACAGAATGGACTGTCAAGTCAAGAGAAAGCAGAGAAAGTGAAATGTTCATCAGGAAACGCTCCAAGCGGTGTGGTTCTGACGATGACATTGTGGATGAGGCAGAGCTGTGGACAAAATGAAACGGCCAGTTTCAGTCAAGAGTCATGGGTGAGGGATGAAGAGGTGGGGTATTGGGTTTTTTTTAAAAAATATTTATTTTAAAATTTAATATTTTAATTACATGAATGTGTGTGTGTGTGTGTGTGTGTGTGTGTGTGTGTGTGTGTGTGTTTTGTGGATAAGTGCATGTGTGTGTAGGTGCCCATTGAGGCCAGAGGCATGGGATCCCCTTGGAGCTGGACTTACAGACAGTTGTGGGCCCCTCCATGTGGGTGGTGAGAACAGAGCTCTGGTTCTATTGAAGAGCAGTAAGTGCTCAGAACAGCTGAGCCATCTTTCCAGGCCCACACTGGGGAATTTTTAAAGACTCACCATGGGACTGTAATTGTGACTGTGTATCACAATGCATTGTTAAACACATAGGCTACAGGACACAAGAGCTGCTGGGAGCTGTGGACCCTGGGGAGTAACCAGGCTCAGTTTCAGTAAACACACTGCACAGGTGGGATGTTGGGGGGCAGTGTATGTTTAGTGGAGGAGTCAAAGAAACCTTTCTGGGGACCTAAAGTCACTATAGACATTACACTTTATTAATTAAAAAAAAATCTTGGGAAAAGATTACGTAAATTTCATGGACTTTGTAAAATGACTTTAAGTCTATCTATCTGTCACACACACTTATACCCAGTGGTCTTTTCTTGGTGTCCTCCAGCTACTTGTCCTCTGGGTGGAGAGGTCCCCCCCAACTAGTCTGCAGGAGAGTAATTAAAAGGCTTTATTTACACTCCATTTTCCTTGATGACTGCCCTGTGTTTTTTTAGAACCCCTGAAATAATACAGACAAATTAATTAAGATGACAAGCTGAGCATGAATATTACATTGCCTTTGTGGCATCCTGATTTAGATAGACCACTGTAATTTGAATACACTGCATTCTAATCCCTAGAATACTTTTTTAGTTTGTGGGGATGGGGAGCTATGGCTTTGGGACACATTATGTCTCAGAAAGTAGACTTTGCCTTGACCGAGCCCCAAAGGGCATGTTGAGGAGACTAGAAGCCCCTGGTTGCTGTACCCTTATTTGACCCAAGGAGTCACATCTCCTGTAGGAAAAGAAAGGGACAAAGACAGTAGCTTCCAGGTCCCAGCCTAGGCCTTCCACTGGAATTTTAGCATCGGCAGACACGTGTAGAGATTTCAATAAGGGACTCAGAACCTGTCTCTGCCCCTGAAGAGTCACAGGCCATCTTGCTTTTGATGTGGTTTGTCTGGAAAGAAAGTCAGGCCAGGCAGTAGTGGTGCATGCCTTTAATCCTAGCACTTGGGAGGCAAAGGTAGGTGATCTCTGAATTTGAGGCCAGCATGGTCTACAAAGTGAGTTCCAGGATGGGCCAGGGCTACACAGAGAAACCCTGTCTTGAAAAACCAAACACCAAAAATGAAAAAAAAAAAAGTCATTAAAACAATAACAACAAAAAACAAAGTGAGAGAGGGGAAGGCTGGGAAGGTTTTTTTGTAGGATGGGCTTTGAAGACTCATTGCACAGTTCTGTTCTTAAAGGGATGTCATCCAAAGCCTTTAGAGACACCCATGAAATGAGAGATTAAAACAAAGAGTTTCCTCACTGTGGCTCTGCCTCAGAATTAAGGTGTGTGTATGTGTGTGTGTGTGTGTGTGTGTGTGTGTGGGTATGTGTGTATGTGTGTGTCCATGTGTGTGTGTGTGGGGGGGGGTATGTATGTGTGTATGTGTGTATGTGTGTGTGGTGTGGTGTGGTGTAGTGTGTGCATGCGTGCGTGCATGCGTGTGTGTGTGTGTGTGTGTGTGTGTGTGTGTGTGTGTGTGTGTGTGTGTAGGCTGAAATCAACCTCAAGTGTCATTTATCTGAAGCCAACCATCTTGGTTTTGAGATAACGTCTCATTGGCCTAGAGCTCACTGATTCGCCTAGGCTGGCTAGTTGGTGAGCACCAGTAAGTTCTGTCTCCACTTCTCTGGAACTGAAAATGCAAGTGTGTGCCACTATGCTGGGCTGTATTTAATGGTTCATTCTAGGTTCCTGCCTTGTTTCATCTAGGAAACACACTTGGACTTCCCAGAACCCAGTGATAGCCAAGGTAGCAGGCTGGAGTTAGTTCTCAGGACACACACTGGACTTCCCTCAGTTGTCACCTTCCTTGATGCCTCCTTCAATCCAACAGATCAGGCTGGGGCTGTTCCTCCGCACTGGCCTATACCTTCATCTGTCCTGTGTTCTCTCAGAAAGTGAACCTTGGTTATTTGGTCTTCAGCTCTGTTAGCCTAGATCTCCCTGGCCACCTGCAAATCACCTATAGATAGCTCTGCTTGTACAAGGAGTTCTGGGTTCCTAATTGTGCCCATGTCAGTTCCTGGGCTTCTGGATCTCTGAAATGTTTATTTTAGCCAGGCATAGTGGTTAACACTTATGAGCCCAGCATTAGAAAATGCTGAGACAGGAGACTTGCCTCAATTTTGAGGCTATCCTGAACCACAAACAGAGTTCTAAGCCTGTGTGGGCTACCAAGTGAACTATTGCCTTAAAAACTGCAGTCTTTGCTTTTGTTGTCAAGTAAGATAAATGTGATGGTTGGTCTCAATTGTCAACTTGATGAGATCTAGAATCACTCCAGAGAAAGGCCTCTGGGCAGGCATGCTTGTGATGGGGTTATCTTGGTTGGGTTAATTGAGGTGGGAAGCCCTGCCCACTGTGGATGCCACCATTCCCCAGGCTAGGGTCTTGGCCTCTATGAAAAGGAGAAAGTGTAACTGAGTATAAGCATTCACTTATACTCAGTGAACTGAGTATAAGCATTCACTCTGCTCTGCTTCCTGAATGCAGATACAATGTAACCAGCTGCCTCAAGCTCCTGAACACTGTGAGCTGAAATAAACCCATTCTTTCTTAAATTGTTTTTGTTCAGAGTATTTTATCATAACAACAGGAAAAATAACTATTACAGAGAATTAATACCAGGAAGTAGGGCATTTGCTGTGATAAGTCTGATTATGTGCTTCTTAGACCATTGGAACTCATTTGTGGAAGGAATGTGGAAAAATTCAAAATTTGGGCTAAAAAAAAAAAAACCCTTGAATATTGTGAACAGAACTTAATAGGCCATTCTGATTGGAGCTTGGAAGATGTGAATGCTAAAAGAAATGTGGACTATGGATGCCCAGCTCATGAGGCTTCAGAGGGGAGCAAGGACTCTTATCAGGAATGGAGGTGGGACATGCCCACTGTGAGTGGCACCATTCCCTGTGCTAGGATCCTAGACTGTCTACAAAGGAGAAAGTGAGCTGAATGCAAGCGTTCATCAATTTGATATGATTAATTACCCCATGAGTGTTGAGCCATGATTCAATCCTGCCAGCTATACACCTTCCATTCTTGTGCTCTCCTGGGCTCACCCTCACTCTCACACATCCCAAACCCATGTTTTCTGAGCTCCCTGCCTTGGTCATGGGGGACTGAATGGCTGTAGCATGCTGCGGCAGTACTTCCCCACACATCAGGGTGGTCTGTTGCCTCTACCCACGTGCGTGGGTGCACATGGTGGCAACAGTGCCTGGCTTCTGAAACAGCCCTTCTCTATTCTGTCAGCAGGACTGGAAAACATCATCCTGGAAAACAAGAGGCATTTTCAGTTCTTAAATTAGAGAATTTATGGTAATAAATCAAGATTGTCTACTCTAATAACCATTGAAGAAAATGATAATATGATTTAATCTTAAAATATTTCTAACATAATATTATAAAAATTATATTTCAGCTAATACCTGAGTTAGCTTGTTGTGAATGTATGCAAATATCTCAAGAAATATTAATATATACTGCCAGTTTTAGCTAATTAAGGAAATAGTTTTGGGAGGAGCAGCCTCTTGGTAATTTAATCACTGTTCGTTCTTCACAGATAATTGTGGTATTTGTTATTAAGTTCTTTCTGATTTTCCGTGGAATGAGAAATCTGATATAATCTTTTACCACGTGAGCCAAAAATTAAATTTTATTTAATTGTGGAAATGATTCTGATCTGAATACTGATAGCCCTGTGCCAGGAGCTCACCTTACTCTTGTACTGTCCCCTTCTCATTTGCAGGCCACCACTCTGGCTGCTGGGGGCTCAGAGGGCTCTGTGGCCAGCAAGATGCTTAGATGAGGTGCAGGACAAGGGGCCTCTGGGAAAGGGCTCTGTGTGTGTGCCTTATGAGCAATTTAAAAATGGTATTAATCACAATTTTTTAATGAAAAAAATAGAACGATTCAAAGTGTCAAATGATAATAGGACAATCAAATAAATGACTATGTGCTCATCCTACCCATCTTTGAGGCCACTTCCTTGTCACAAAGGTGGGGTTTTCCGAGTTCCTCAAACTACTGTGTTAATTGTAAAGGGATAAAAGAGCAGACAGAATTAGTTATGTTGAGAGGCTGGGGAGATAGCTTGGTCAGTAAAGAGCTTGCTATGCAAGCCTAGGCACCAGCACAGTCCCCCAGAACTGATACAAAAAAAATGCCAGGGCAGGTGGTGTGATCTTGCAATCCTGTTGTTCAGCTTTCTATGTCCCCATGTTGGAACACCAAAATGTTGTTGGTTGTTTTTGCTTTTTTGTGGGGCCCACAACCCAGCCCCCAAATAAATCACACATGGAGTCTTAATTATAAATGCTCAGCCTTAGCTTGGCTTACTTCTAGTCAGCGTTCCTTAACTTAAATTATCCCACCTACCTCTTGCCTCTGGGCTTTTTCCTTTTCTTACTTCTGTATATCTTACTTTCACTCTTACTCCATGGCTGGCTGTGTGACTGGGTGGCTGGACCCTAGAGTCTTCCATCTTCTCTTGCTCCTTCTTTTCTTCCCAGATTTCTCCTTCTATTTATTCTGTCTGCCTGCCAGCCCCTCCTATCCCTTTTCCTGCCTCGTTATTGGCTCTTCAGCTCTTTATTAGACCATCAGGCGATTCAGACAGGCAAAGTAACACAGCTTCACAGAATTAAACAAATGCAACATAAAAGAAGGCAACACATCTTTGCATCATTAAACAAATGTTCCACAGCATTAACAAATTGTGACATATTTTAAACTAATATTCCACAACATAATCCTAGCACTAGAAGAGGCAGAAACAGTCCAATCCTTTTGGGGGCTCACTGGCCAGCCAGCCTACTCAAATCAGTGAGCTTCAAGGAAGATGGCTACTGAGGAATGACACCTGAGGTTGTCCTCTGGCCTCCACTTGTACACACACACACACACACACACACACACACACACTTACTCACTCACTCTAGAAGAAGAACTAAAAGTTAACACACTAACAATGCTGACAGGTCTTCAAGAGTGGTGGGATGACATGGGATTGTTATCTTCCTCTTTGCTGTTTCTGTGGTGGCTCCTCCCCATACTCATGTGGCAGATAAGCAGTCATTTGTGTTGAATGAACCAGGATAAGTGCTCCTTGGGAAGGTGTGTGGTGGTGCCTTTAATGTCAGTATAGGTGGGGGCTAGTTTCAGAGTTTGGGTCCATTTTCCTAAGGATGTGCTTTGAGGGATGGACCTTTGCCCAGCCCCTCCTAGCCAAGATGTCCTACCTCAGTTCACTGCATGAGCACTGGGGAGAATCAGAAATGCTAAACAGTCCTGGCCAATACATCTTCTGTTTCTATGTTCTAAATCTTTCTGCAGTAGGTACCATTTTGTGGCAATATTTTTGCTACAAATTAAAATTGCATATTGTTGACACTTGTCATGCAAAGACCTGTGACTTGTGGGTGAGAGAGAACTTCTGAGTGTGGCTATCAGTATGAAGCTGGGCCTTGCGCAGAGCTCCCCTAGTCCTGCTTCAGGGCCCTTCTGGGTGACAGGGAGGCCACAGAGGCTCCTGTGTCACTTTTACATGAACATTTATTATATTAGGTATAGTTATAAATATGTCTATTTCCTGGACAGGCTGTGGGTTTATTCTGGGCAGAAGTTGCATCTTGATTCTGGAGGATGCAGGTTCTGGTCTAATGCCAGTCCGGACATGTGATAAAAACAACTGTATGGAGCCAAATGGACTGTTGTGTTTAGTAACTATATAAAGTAAGTTTTCATGTGAATAAACAAGCAGATAAATATGTTTAGAAATATATATATATATATATATATATATATATATATATATTCATACTTGTCCATCAAAGCACCATTATAGATGAAACAGAATAGAATGAAGGTGCATTGTGATCTCGACAACCCATGATGACTGATGGCCTCCGGTTCTTTTCTCAATGGGATCAGAGTCTGTGGATGTGTAGCCAGCAAAACAGATGTCTTCCTTTAGGGCCACACTCCTTTAAACATACCTGGAGAATCTCCTGAATAAGAAAGTGCTTAGGGTCAGTGAGATGGCTCAGCCTGTAAAGGCATTTACCACACAAGCCTGGTAACCCGGAGCCTCTGTAAAGGTGGTAGGAGAGAACCAACTCCACAAACTTGTCCTCTTACATCCACACATGCACGATGCTATACATACCCCCCAATGATAAACACAATAAAAATGTGTTCAAGTTCTTGAGGAGACACAGCAGGTGAGTGCTAAGAGTTGTACCCAGCACACAGTAGGGCTACTGTTGTAGCTGAGAAACCAAAGAGCTAACTCATGAGTGTGAATGAGGGATGAGCTGGAGAGGAAAGTAAGTGTCCAGCTCACACCAGCTGAGGGAGTCTGGGAGTGGAGGGACAGCAGCAGTTGGGGTAGAGTTCCATCCACAAGGATGGAGTGGTCAGATTTGCCCATGGAGCCCAGGATGCAAGTGTTACCTGCATTAAGGATCAGGCTAGGTCCCATGTGGTATATTCCTGTGATCTTTCAGAGGTGAATTGTAGACTGCATGGGAACCTTAGACCTTGTCACTCAGACACAGGTTCACTGTGGGAATTCTAATAATGGCAGTGACCAAGGAGTATATAGAAGTCAACATTGAGTCTCCTTATCCCCAGGATGGAACACTAGTGGTGAATTTCACAAGCCAGCTGACTGGGCCCCAAGTACCCAGACTTATGGTGACACTTATTCTGAGTGTCTGAAAGGGTATATCCAGAAAAGGTATGAAACTGAGACTGAGAAAAATGGCTTCCCCCACCCCCATGTGTGAATGGCCCAGTCAAAACAGTTAAGGACTCTACCAAGGCAATAGCAATAGGCTGCATGTTTGGGGAGTTTTTTAGACAGGCCTGGCCAACAACTCAAAAAGGGCTTCTTATGTCTGGTATTGAGGTTTTTGTTTGGTCTTTGGCTCTTGCAGGGAGTGGAGCTATAGACAGAAGCTTCTCTCCCACCTGCCTGTTCCCAAATAATTGATTTGGAGGCTTAATATTACTTATACATGCTTGGCCAGTAGTTCAGGCTTATTACTAACTAGCTCTTACACTTAAATTAACCCATAATTCTTATCTGTGTTTAGTCATGTGGCTTGCTACCGTTTCTTAGTGCTATCTTTTCTCATCTTGCTTCCTCTGCAGCTGGCTGGTGACTCCCGACTCCGCCCTTCCTCTTCCCAGCATTCTTAGTTTTGTCTCCCCACCTATACTTCCCTCCTGGCTACTGGCCAATCGGCATTTTATTAAACCAGTTCGAGTGACAAATCTTTACAGTGTACAAGAGCCACAGCCAGTAGCTACATCATATGGGCAGATCTTGATCATGTGACAACTTTTTGCCCCACTGAGGACTTGAGCAGTGGGCAGGGAGTCAAGCTTAGAGATGCTCTGTAGGATGGAAGAGGGGACCCAGGTGAGCCAAGAGGGGGCTCAGATGAGCTGAGAGGCCTCAGGAAGAAAGAGGGACACCAATGTTACCATTTCCATAAAAAAGCAGGGAGAAAAGGTATCCAGTTTCCTAGTTGGTAAGAATCCTACAAAATGTTGGTCAGGATCTGCTCCTTCCACTTGGAGACAATGGATGTGCACAAGACCATGTTGATGAAATCTCAATTTTCATTTTTTTTTTTTTTGCTGGAAGGGGATCATTATTGTTCCTAAGTCCATAGATAGCTGCTTATGTCCTCATTGCTATGAGAAAAAAAATAATAATCAAGCCCGCAAAAGTTGATCTGTCAAATTTGAGGGAAAGATGCATCTTAAGGTTGTCTTGTTCCTCTAAACAGTACTTCAAAGTCCTCAGAAATTAACAGCACAGCAAAGACTTCCTCACTCCTGTTCCCCAGAGGCTTCCCCAAGGTTCAAGGCTCAGTGGGTGAGTTGTCCCTTTCTGATGATGACGACTAGCCTCCCAGAGTTCCAGAATGCCAAGTCTTAAGAAGAAGAATAGACATAAAGACAGGCTCAGAGCAGAACCGGCCAACACATACCTCCCCTTCTGCACCTCCCTCTGTGGTTCTCAGCAGTGGGTTTCTGCCTCAGGGGCCATCAGCAATGTGGGGATACTTCTGGTGGTCAGAATTGGGAGAAGGTCCTGGCTTCTAGTGGGTGGAGGCCAGAGACATTGCTAATTTTCTCTTGATTAGAGACCAGCCCTACAAATCCAGTTACCTGGCTCCATGGTTCTGAGGCCAATCCAGCCTAGATTTCTACCTGAGCTCTTAAGATTTTTTTAAAAAGACTAGACGGTGCCACATGGTTTTCATGCCAAGATATGTGTGTGTGTGTGTGTGTGTGTGTGTGTGTGTGTGTGTGTGTGTGTGTGTGGTGGGGGCCCATGTTGTGCCATCTCCTAGGCAGTGTGGCAATAGCTCACACCTGCATGGTTCATCTTAGTTCATGGATAACATACACCTGCTTGTAAATCTCAAGATGAGAATCCTTCACAAAACCTCAGTTCCTCTGCCACAGACAAGAACATATAGCTTTGTAGGCAGACAACTGTCTTTAGGACAGGATGGCTCCATGGGGATTCTCCTGAGAATGGTGGGGTAGTCCTCAGAGGTAGTCACTTAGGCTCTGGAGGGAGACAAAGTAGCTCCCTGTCCAGGATCACAGAAGGCACCAGTGGGCTGTCTTCCAACTCAGCCACATGTGCTTCTTGGCTAAGGATAAAATCTCCTCCCAGGAAGGTGACAGCTGAGAAACTTCATGTCCAGTTCATGACGAGCCCCAGTGCTGGCTTGATGGGGGCCCCACAACCTGCACTTGTGCTTCTCTTGACGGACCGAGGGCCCCTAAAATTCAATGTCCTGGGAACGAACGCAGGATCAGGTTTGGGGTCAGTTCCTTGTAAAGAAGACACCTCCAGCTGAGACCTGCAGGTGTTGGTCACTGTTCTTTTGAAAGGTTTCTCCTTGTCCCTTGATGGATGGGGTAGTCTTCAGGCTCTACGGATGCCAGTCTGTTCCAGCATACGACCTCAGCAGCCATGGAACAGCCGTGTTCCAAGGAGAAGCGTGGGGCTTTGCTGTTAGAGTCAGGTTGGGGGAGTTCTTTGTGAGCTTATAAAGTTCTGTTGAGTGCCCTGGGAAATGGATGGTGTCTGCTTGCCCAATTAATTGGCCACAGTCACTGCTTGGGAAATTCTATTTGGTTGACACTGGGACATGAGCTAATAGGAATGCACAGATTCTTGCTTAGTGGATGGAAACTGACATTGAACGAGACACTGATGGGGAGTTATGGCCACACAACGCAGTGCCAGGTGAGTGCGTCCAGAGAGTCCACCCTCAGGCCCAGATTTACAGCAAAAGCTTTTTGATGTGGCTGGAGTCAGGACGCTGGGATGTTGTGTTGTGCATCTCTATCTCTATCTCTATCTCTATCTCTATCTCTATCTCTATCTCTATCTCTATCTCTATCTCCATCTACATCTCCCTCTCCCTCTCCCTCTCCCTCTCCCCCCTTCTCTCTCTCTCTCTCTCTCTCTCTGTGTCTATCTCTCTCTCTCTATCCTATCTATCTATCTATCTATCTATCTATCTATCTATCTATCTATCTATCTATATCTGTGGCGAGGTTCTTGGGGACCCAAGGGAACATTGTAAGGGTATGCCAATCTCAGCAATAGGCAAAGATCAGCTCTAGTACCCTTGTATGGGTTTGCCTAGGGACTCCCCAGCTTTAGTATTGAGAATCTGGGAGATGGACCACAGAGTCCAGTCTCACTCCACTCCTTTTGGGCAAAGCCATAGGAGCTGGCCACTGGCTCTGTGATCTGGCCTCCCCAGGCATTCCTGGAGAATGAAGGCTGTCTCAACACTCAAGTGAGAGTATTTGCTGTTGAGAGAGCATATGGGTCAGACAAGAACCTCTCCACAGGATCCTCAGTGGGTTCAGTCAGAGGAGGATGCCAAGAACACTTTGGGGTAGGCTGTCCCTTGGGAGACCAGCAAGAGCTGGAGGAAGCCTGCGTGCTGTTGAGTAGAAGCCAGGCCTAGCAGGCTTTCTGAGGCCAGTGGCCTCATAGCTCTATGAGTCATGAAAACATGACTGTCTGTCAGCAGGCTAGGTGGTCATCATGGGCATGCTGAACAGGCCAGAGGGAGCTAAGGCTCCTGTAAGGTCATGGGGGAGCAGAGGGCTGTCCCTCTCCAGTTCACAGATGCTAGACACGTTTGTGTGTTCATTAGATCACTTCCCTGGACCTCTCTGACCTGGAGTTTTTGCTGCTTCGGCTCCAACCTGCCCCTAGACTGGAGCTCTTGTCCATGATTCTTATCCCTAGCTCTAGACGCTTGCTGCCTGTTCTACTGGCAGGTGCAACTCCTGGCTGAGGAGGAATAAAATGAACAAAGGGGACAATGGCCTGGGTATATCTAGGATGCTAAACTCTCCCCACAGCCAGCTCGTCTTCTACGGTAATCAACCAAGAGCCAGTATACTGTCCCTAGCCTTTAGCTGTCAAAAATATCTGCTGCAATTATTGGATGAAACTTACCAGGACTTCACCAATGACTGCTGGTCCCTGAACTACGCCCAAGGTCAGCCCAGGGTCATCCAGAGAAAGCTAGGATGTTTGCTACATGTCTACTTCCAGCGACTCATGGACTCCCATCTCTCTTGTAGCTCCCCCATCCTGCTGTTCTGAAGCTCAGCCACACACAGCAATGGGCTGGCCCTGATAGCCGGTGCTTCTCACTCAAGAAGCCCACCGTCCTCATGTAAAATGCCACTCCTACCTGCACACCAGGCTCTCAGGGATCCTTAGTGGGGGAGAAAGTGGGGGAAAGAGGCTTGCTTGTTGCAGTGCTCTGGAGTCTAAAGACCTCCTGTCCGAGGGCCGTTATGGTCGTGGGTCACACCCTTGGGTCACAAGAGAAGACAGGCTGAGTAGTGAGTCAACTGCAATTGAGGTAGGAAGGCTCCAGCTCACACACTTGGGCCAGCTGCAGATTAGCGGCAGGGAGGAGGAGCTGGTCTGTTTTTATGACCTCCCGGGGCTCCATCCAGGACAGTCCCCTACCCTTGCTAAGGGCAGATGTTGCTGGCTGGCAGACACGATGGTCTTAGAGACAAGTCAATTAAGAAAACACAAACAAATAGGCGAGGGTCCATGGCACTCTGCAGCTGCTGCAGCGAAGCTGGCACCAGTGGGTGTGCTGGTTATTTTTAGCATCCCGCAAGCCCTGCTGTGAATTCCTTAGCATTTTGGCTTGGAACAATCCAAATGGCCGAATGAAGACACCCCAAAAGCAACTCTAAAATTTGAATTTGTCCTGAAGAAAATCACTGAACTGTCATCTCCGGAAAGCTTTAGGTAGGACATACCCTCTCCTTGTTGAACTGGGCTTGGTACTGGTCACTGACCCCCGCAGAGCAGCAGCTACCCCAGTCTTGGAGCTACAGGAAGTGGCCCTGAGAGGTCAGTGGGCTTGGGCTGCAGGCTGGAGTGGGACTCTAGGCCTTGGTGCTGTAGCAGTGAGGTGGGCGGGGCCTAGCCCTGCAGCTGCAGAGCCTGGTGAGAAAGATCTGCTGGCAAAGGGTCATTGCCTGCTCTGCTCAGGGGTCTGTGACAGTGCGGCTGGGCACACCAGGTAGCTCTCACCTGAGATGAATCCCGTTTTGCTCCTTCCGTACCTCGTGTTGTTTCAAGTCCTCTTTATTTTCCCAGTCCCCAAGCTAGCTAAGGAACAGGGACCTTGGTCCTCTAAGCTGTGATACAATTCCCGACTCCCAGAGCTTCCCAAAGAGCCAGGGCCACTCTCTCCCGGCATTCTCTGAGTTCACTCCCTTTGTCCTCCAGAGTCTACCTGTTCCTGGTGACATAGAAATGCTGCTCTGCTCCTGTCCCTTCCCCTTAAAGTAGGGCTTACTTGATGCCACTTGTCACTTAAAGGACACTTAGGTCTTTCTGCTACCCACTTGAGGGATTTGTTTTTTCAGCTGGGACTCTGAACCTAAGGGCCTGTTACCCGGGACTGGCTGCATTCCCTGTTGGGTTCTCACACTTGCAGCTGATGCTAGTGAACTCACTTCCATAAAGCTGGTCCCCAACCTTGAGAACTGGGGCTCCCTACCCCACACCAAAGCCCCACATGAAGACTCCTGTTTGCCGGATGATCATAGGAATACCTGGCTGGGTTGGGTGTGAGAGAAGATGCCAATGGACACAGCAAGACTGTTAGCTTGGACCACTGGGAGGCCTCAGAGAGGCAGGAGCATCCTCAGGTGGGGAGGGGGCTGTTTTTGTTCCCTGGCTCCCGATGGCCAAGGGCTGCTCTGGAGCTGGCACTGTATCTTCATGTTTCTCTCCTGCCCTGTGTGCCAATCAAGAGAACTGTGGAGGAATGAATTGGGCACGATAGGGTTTGAAGAATGAGACCTGGGCTGTTTTGGCAGAATTGTTCTGTGTCTTCCATGACTGGCGTGTGTGTGTGTGTGTGTGTGTGTGTGTGTGTGTGTGTGTGTGTGTGAAATCCCACTCTGGTTTCTAGACCTTTGTGTCATAGCTAATGGACACAAAGGTACCAACTAGGATTATCTCCTGACTCTTTGGCCCCACCCTCCCGGGTAGGTGGAGAGTGGACTTTTTCAGATAAAGCTTTACTCTGAAGGAAGCTTTCCAGGTCTTCTCCTCGGCTTCTCTCAACCTTGATCTCCAAAGCCGACCTGTGCACCTTGGCCTCCTCTGTGCAGGCCTAAGCTTTCTGTAGAGAACGTGACTGTGTTCATCCTACTGGGGCCAGAGGGTAGAGGCATGCAACATCAAACCCTCTTTTGCTGCTGTAGCTATTTTAGAAAGAACTGAACTAGCAAAAGCATTCTAATTTTCTAGTCACTGAGATAAAATATGAAACCAGTGCTCTGAATGACATTTGAAGCACCCTTACATGTCGAACCCTAGATTAACCATATCTGTAATCCATACCATGTGGGGTAGAGCAGTTGGGGGATGGGAAGAACACAGGAACCCATACCTCGAGTGGTAATTCCTGCAGCTTGATCATCTAGAGGGATGGAAGAACCCCAGAATGCAGACCAAGGAGAATTACACAGCAATATATTTCCAAGGAAAGTTATTAAAATATTGACATTTCATCTTCAGAGGCATACCCCTCAGCCATCCTCCAGCAGCCCTCACACAGGGCTAATTTAATTACCCTCAACTTACACCTGCTCTATATCAACCGGATCCTTCCCGAAGCTACCGCAATATGTGCTTCCAGTTTAGGAGGTTTCCTGGAACTAATCTCAAGTTTCTGATAGGCTTCTAAAAGAAACTCTCACTCTGAAAGCAAATGGAGTTGGTTTTGGCGTGTGATGGAGCATTGTTTGCCGTGGCTGTTGCCTGTGCCCTGCAGAGCAACCCTCCTAGAAACACACAGCTGAAGCTGTATGGGCCCCAGGTATCTGGACCCACGGCAGCTCTGAGAACAAACTACAAAGAACTGTTGTGAATTTCTCTTCCTTTCCAGAAATCATCTTTGATGCCATAATTGGGGTCATTTGTCTTCCCGGAGGGCTTTGTGTGGGGCTGGTCTCTTCCTCTCAGTGTGCGTGAAACAGAGTTGAGCTGAGTTGAATATTCAGTGAGTCTAATGGAGGGAGCTGGGCTGCCAGTGAGCTCAGCCCCCAAAGGCAGGCAGGAGATATTGTGCTTATGAGGGAAGGTGGCCGTCAAATGCGGAAGTTTGTGCTTGTGCACATGACCACATGTGTGTGCATGTGCCTCCCCCCCCCCCCTCTCTCTCTCTCTCTCTCTCTCTCTCTCTGTGTGTGTGTGTGTGTGTGTGTGTGTGTGTGCACATTTCCCTGAAAGCAAACATCTGTCACAAGTGTTGTGTTTTGGATATGAAATGTCCCCTGCAGGCTCATATGTTTGAATACTTGGTCCCAGCTAGTGTGCCTCCCCTCCCACTGTTTGGGGAGGTTGTGGAACCTTGAGGAGGTGGGGCCTAGCTGGAGGAGGAGAGTCATGGGGCGGGGAGTGCAGGCTTATGGATTGTAGCCCAGCCTTTCTTCTAGCCTAGTCTCTGCATTCTGGTCCAGATGTGAGCAAGCTGTTTCCTGCTTCCTCCACCATGGATGGCACTGTGTCTTCCTCATCGTAATTGACTGTATCCTTTCAACCAGGAGCTCAAATAAGCCTCTCTTCCCTGAAGTTGTTTCTGCTAAGTACTTTGCTCCTTTGCTCACAGTGATGAAACGTAACTAACACAATGTTAAACAAGAACACCATTGTCATGACAGAGGCATGAGAGACATGTTGGTGCAGGACAGAGTGGCTCTCAAGGTTTCCACTCAGAGTGCGCTTCTCAAGCCATCTTGAGCTGGGTGATTCTTTGTGGAAGGGCCCTTCAGGGAGACCCTGGACAGATATAGATGAGAGGAGAGAATGAAAGCCCCCAGCTCTTGGCAGGCAGCAGGGCAGGCCTACCCAGTGGCGGGCTCACTTGTCACCAAGCAGAATGTCCCCAAAGGGTTGGGGCCCTAATGCCTTCTGCTGCACCCATCCGAAGGCTACCTTCTGACCCTTGTTATGTTTTGCTGTGTCCCTTGAGGCCACGGGGTTCTAGTAGGTGCCATTTTCCAGCATGTGGGGTCACTGAAGAGTAGTAGGACCCCTAGCCAGTTGCTGATCACTCTCTGAGTACTTGGAGGGACAGCCTCTGCTCCAACCCTTGGAGGGACACATCAATCTCAGACTGCTAGAGGTCCAGTCAGGTCATGGGAAAGCCTCACTCCCAGACTGTACCAGGACCAGACAGGCCAAGGAAGACCCACTTTTCCTTGCAGGCCGGTTCTCAGGTTTCTTCAGGAACAAACTGTATCAGCATATACCCGGGGCCCATCCTGTGTCTCCCAGGGCCCTGTGGTGGGGCATGGTGAATGAATGCCTGACAGTCACTTTAGATTTTTTTGGCATGGACATGTGTGCCTGCTTAGGAACCCCTGGGACCTGCCAGTTTGAAGAATTGTTTCAGGACTGATGGTCTTTCTGATTCTGGGTCTCCTTCTGCTGCCATGGTAGAGGGCACCCTACCCATCCTACCTATTGGGTATTTGTGCAGGGAATGGGAAAATGTGTCCCATATAGGGATCAGAATTTGCTGTTCACTATCCCCTATTCTTGATGCTGTTGAATGCAGAATTCCTGAACACTAACATCATTGTCAACTTGGGGAGCTTTGCCCAATGTCAGGGCCAGAGGCAGTGGTGACCATCCCTTTGACTGGCACGTAGTGGGCTTGCAGGCAGATGGAGTTTGCAGAGGGAACCTGTCCAATATATGTCTAAGGTGAGCTTGTGTGTGTGTGTGTGAGTGTGTGTGTGTGTGTATGCTTGTGTGTATGTATATACGTGTGTGCATGCTTATGTGTGTGTGCACACGTGTGTGCGCGCGCGTGCGTGTGCGTGTGCTTGTGTGTGTATGTGTATATGTGTGGGCATGTGTGTGTGTGCGCGTGTGCGTGCACGTGCGTGCGTGCGTGCGTGTGTGCGTGTGTGTGTGTGTGTGTGTGTGTGTGTGTGTGTGTACTGCCAAGCCCCCTCTCCCTACCACAAGCTTATAACCCAGGTAAAGCACCAACTGCCTGGCAGGGTTGGGCCCTAAGATCTCACTCTCTGGCTCTTCAGCTTCCATGCTGGGGCCAGGTGCTCTCTAGCCTCATGGCCTGATCAGCTCAGCCTTTCAGTGCCTTTACCCTGGCCTGACTGCTTCAGACACTGCCTGTGTGCATCTCCATGAATGGCTGCAGGGTGCCTTTCCCAGTCCTCTGTGAACTGAAGGCCCCTGAAAAAGCCACAGCTATGGTGAAGATGTGCAGACTGACTGACTGATGAGAATTGTGATGGCGGAGAGTTGGAATGCTGCAAATCAAGAGCCAAGATAACTTTGAGCAATCTTCAGTCCTGGAGGATTCCTGGAGAGCCACTGGTCTCCAATCCATGTTGAAAGGCTGAAGAAGCTGGGTTCTGATATCAGTGGAGGGGTACAGCAGTAGCAGCAGCAATAACCACAACCGAACAGATATAAGGCAGGCAGGCAGGCAGGCAGGCAGACAGGCAGACAGGCAGAAGCAGCAATGCTCTCCTTGACCCCTAGGCTTCTTTCTATGTGGGCTGTGATGGGAGGTTCTACCCCCACCTCAATTAATCTTCCTAGCAACTACCCTCACAGACCAGCCTAGATACCTGCCTCTTAGTTGATTTCATATCCAATCTAGTTGACACCAAGATTAACTGTCACAATCCTCTTAATAGCCATTCATGGCCGTCCTCTATGTCTGACCTGCCACCGTTGTGACTATCAGGTGAAAGCTTTGGAATCTATGAACTTAGTAGACCATTAGCTTCCACCCACCGAAGCTCAGGATGTTATAGCATGCGAAATCTATAGCAGAGATTTCCCTGCTCTTCTGTAAGCTGTGTACCTTGTGTCCCCACCAACACACTTGGTTAATGCATTGATGCGTGACTTTTATTTTACTCTGTTACTATAAAAAGTTCACATAACCATTTTCATAGTGAAACATGTCATTTGGGTCAACCTGAATCCACATTCCTGGGCCATGATCACTCACATTGAGCTCAGAGTAAGCTTTCTTGTGCTCTTTCTGGAGAGAAAGCTGTGTTTGCTTTGGCTCCTGCTCCATGCTCCCAAGGGCTTGGGCTAGCTGCTCTGTCCATCTTCTGCTCTGGTCTGCACATCTTCAGAGGCCTATTGCCATTTCTTCTGCCAGAATCCATCTGCTGCTGATTCTCCCTGCACGTGGACAGATGGGCGTCAAATGCCTGGACTTGGCAGCTTCTGAGTGGACAAACTGAGTAACTCTCAGACTACAGGCCCCTCCCTCTTCCTACTTCTGTGATGTGCCCTTTAGAAGCACACAACTTTCCTGGTCTGCTTCGCAGATCAGTGATGTGTGTTTAGCCCCACAGTTTCTGCTTCCAGCCCGTGGCAAATGTTTCCTTCTCATGACTTCCTGGTCTGTTCCTGGGCTAGAGCCCACTCTGCAACCCTGCTGGTGGTCTGATGTCTCAACATGACCCCTCTCCCTGTAAGCTTCTGGAGAATGGCACAGAATCTGTGCCATGTCCGTGTTCTGGTGAGCCTGGCAAATAGCTGAGCCCTCGAATTTTCTCAGAAAGCATGTAAGCAAGCAAACAAGGTATCCTTGGGAACCCCCAGGCCTGGGGAGGGAGGAGCTGTCCTTCAGGTAGGGCAGCTGGTCTCTGTTCACAGCTACAGAAGATCATGGAAGCAGTGGCTTCTGGAATCTGCACTGTGGCTCTAAGGCTGCCTGGTACTAACGTCTGAGACCCTAGCCAGGCCAACATGTGGGATTTCATTGATTCCCCTGCCACCTCTACATCATCAGGTTAAGTGTCCCCAATGGGTCATTATGGATGATGTTAACATTATCAGGGAGACAAAATTTCTAAGTGTTACTTTGAGGGAAATGGTAATATGGGTTTTACAGACAGAAATCATTCATTTCAGGAAATCGATGAGCTCCTGCAGGAGAGGCTGGCTGGCAGCGATGCAGGAATTGATCCTGGCTGATTGAGGGAGAGGGCACTGGGCAGGTGGGTGGAGTTTGGCGAGGAGATTAGCATACCGTGGTCTGCATCAGAAGATGCATCCTGGTAAATATGCCTTAAGGTGCAGTGAGGCTCTGAGCAGGCAAGTTGCTTTTTAATCATGGTGATTGCAATGGCCGTAGATGCTGCAGCACATGTTTCATTACTATTAAAAGCCCCCTTGTCTCTCAAGCATGAAAATGAACCCATTTACACAACTCTGGACCACATCCAAGAGCTGTTCTAGTCCATGGCCTCCTAGGGAAAGTCATTGCTCTCCCAGGGCCTCTCAGGACTGGCACAAAACTGCAGCAGGAGTTGGCTTCTTGAACTTTCAGTTCATTTGCTACTAGGAAGAGATACCATTGCCAATACCCATTTAGCTTCCAGAAATGAAATGTATGTGATAAGCTCTGTTAGATGCCAACGAACAACGTAAAATCATCACAAAGCAGGCGGCACAGGCCTTGCGTCCTCTGCGGAGGCTTCCTCCAGTACCAGTTACTGCAGGGATGGCTTTTAGGCAGACTGGCCCTGAGACTTGATGGCCAAAGGACAGCCTCATCTACTTAGCATCGTGCTTCATTTGCATACACGCTGTTCATTGCAGCTGCCTAACTTCTGGGCCAGGCTCAGCCGTAGGTGGGTGCTGAGCAAAGGGGCACTCTGCTGGTAGGCACTCCCTCGTTATGACTTTGCAGCCACCCTTGGTACTCGGGCTCCTATGCCTGTTCTCTTCCACTGAGCCAGTGCCCTTAAAACAGGACCAGTGTAGGAGAGATGATCACTTTAAGTGCATCCGAAATGGCAGGGACTAAAAGGTAAAATTTGCCTAATCCAGAACTAGGGTGTGTCTCCAAGATGCCAGGGGCTAGAGGCCAGTGAGTAGGCAGGGAGTTCATGGCCTGTGAAGGAGCCCTTGCAGTGCCCACTTTGTGCCCCCTTTGGTGATCAGCCAACAGGGCACACCCTGCGGGTATTGGATGTCATGTTAGTTTATTACAATGCTTTTCTTTTAGAAATTGGTGTGTGTGTGTGTGTGTGTGTGTGTGTGTGTGAGAGAGAGAGAGAGAGAGAGAGAGAGAGAGAGAGAGAGAGAGAGAGAGAGACAGAGAGAGAGAGAGAGAATCTCCTTTGTTATCCTCAGAGATGTTACCTACCTCCCAGAGAGCTCCAGTAGCACAGTGGTCTAGCATGTGTTACTTGTATTAGACAGGGTTCTCATTGGCCTGAGGCTTATCAATTCAGCTAGGCTAGCTGGCCAGTGGGATTCACTTGTCTTCACCTCCCCAGTGCTGGGCTTATGCCTAGCTTTTTACATGGATTTTGAGGATCAAACTCAGGCCCTCATGCTTGCAAAATTAGAGCTTTACTGACTGGCCATGGCTTCAACCTTGTTCCAATGCTTTTCTCAAAGAAGAACTCTAAAGATTATTTCAAAAAGGATGATTTCAATATCAAACATTGCCTTGGTGATGCTCTGCCTGGGATATCTTAATGATTTCTTGTATTTCCCAAAGCACAAGAAACACATCAGTGCTGGGATGAGGTCCAGGCTCCCTCTGTGACTTGTGGCAGAGAGATAAGTTCTCCACAGGGCGTTCACACCAGGCTAGAGGGAAACCGAGGGGATGTCTACAGATAATCTCACACTTGACACATGAAAGAGCTGGCAGATCCATTTGCATTTATTGCTTTGTTTATCCAAAACTTGAAGACCTCCGCAGAAGCAAGGCAGCAGGCAGGGGGAGCCTAGAACTTACCTAGCAACCTCGTTTCTACCTATAACACACCAAGAATGAGTTCAGTCTAAAGGATTGGGAAGAGAATTGTAATTAAATCAGGAGGATCGAAATGACTTCAACCACCCCTTTATAGTGCTGGAGTCTGAACTTTGAAAAAGACAATACCTTATTGACGAATAGCTTTGATGGGAACCTATTTAAAAAAAAACAAAGAGTTCATTATAATACAATCAATAACAGTATACTGTGAAATATATATGTTGCTCTATGTGAATAATGGCTGTGTGTGGAGCAGGGCCACAGGCATGCATCCTGCAGATTGTTTGGCTGGAACCTCCAGCTCACTTCTGCTTGATCTGGAAAGCCCCATTCCTCTTTCTCCAAGCTCCACCCACTCAGAGAATCTCCAACAACAACAACAACAACAACAACAAAAAGGCACCTAAAGCCCAGTTCCGAATTCTTGGCGGCTGTGCCGGCTCCTCCCCTGAAGTTGTCAGTGGCCCAAGTCCTCACCTAAAAGCATACCATACTTGGGCAGGCACAAACCCAACTTATAGAAGACGCATCATCATCCTTTGCCTATAGGGTGTTTAAGCTCCCTCTTTAGTTCGGGTATGAAATTTCTCCTGCCCCTTCTCCTTGATCTCTAGGGGCTGGAGGACTCACCCGGGAGCTGCTTTGCTCAAAATAAATCTGTTCTTTTACTTTTCAATTTGGCTTGATCTGGCTTACTGCATTGGTGGAAAAGCCTACAATCAAGGTGCAGAAAACCTATTACAGACTTGTTTCAGTTCTGGGTGGCTGTGTATTCGTGGGGATGAAGGGAAGGACACTGATCCTCTACAGAGACAAGGTGAACAGTCCTTGCATCTGTATCACTTGCATTTCTTCCTAAGTCTGAGGGTGATGTGAGCTAAGATTGGGCTTGGAACCTGGACATGTAGGACGAAGCTCTGTTGCTTGGGGAGCCCTGCCCTCTGTTTATATCCTAGTGCTGTGGTGGCAAGGAAAACTGATGAGCATGCTCTACCTGAGAACCCAGGATCTGACTCATAGCTCCACATGTACTAGTGAATGCTTCTCCACTGTGTAGGTAATGAACATCTTTGTTGTAACAGGTAAGGAAACATGGGATCATAGGGGCTGGCTAGCTTGTCCAAGGTCCCACAGCTGGTGAGAGACAGAGCTAGAATGGAAATGAGCTCCTTCATCCTGACATGGGTTGACCTCATTGACTCTGCCTGACCTTTGCTACCACTCAAATAAATCCAAGGCTCAGGAAGGGGTAGAAGGGGCGTCTGTGAAGTCAAGGCTCGTGTGAACACAGTTTGTACAGAAATTAGAGGAGATTCACGAATGAGAATAATTCTGAACTTGTGAACTTAAGTTTGAATTTTTCCTCAGCAGGAATGTCATCAACTTGAGGACAAGGCTGTACTTACTGCTTCTCTGTCCCCCCAAAGCCTGAGTTGGGCCCTGGCAGAGTAGCAGTCAACAAATGCTGACACCAGGCATGGTGCAGTGTGGTCAAAGGATCCTGAAGAGAGGACTTCTCTAGAAAGCTGTTTCTCATGACTGGTATGTGCCTTCAGTCAAGGACATGGTCACTGCTATGGTATAGCATTTTCCACGTGTTAAATGAGACTTGGTTTCCAGCCCATGGGGCTGCTGGGAGTCAGTGGATCCTTTGAGAAGTGTGGATTACTGGGAGGTCTTTAGGTCATTGGTTGCATACTCTTGAAGGGTATAGTGGACTCCAGCCCCTTCCCCTTTGTATATTTTACTTCTCTCTAAGTGTCCTAGGGTTTTTTTTTTTTTTTTTTTTCACTGTCAACTTGATATACAAGCTGTAGTCATCTGGGAAGAGGAACCTCAACTGAGAAAATGCTTGCATCAGATTGCCTGTAGGTGGGGGTTTTCTTGGTTAATGATTGGTGAGGGAGGGTTTAGCTCACTGTAGGTGGTGCCACCCCTGGGCAGGTGGTCCTGGGCTGTATAAGAAAGCAGTTGAACAAGCAAATAAGCCATGTTCTTCCTTAGTCTCTGAGTTCCTGCTTTGGCTTCTTTCAGTGTTGGGCTGTGAGTGGGAACCCTTCCCTCACAAGTTGCTTTTGGTTAGTATTTTATCACAACAATAGCCAGCAAAGCAGACTGCCAGGAGGTGAGTGGCATCCCTCCTCCCTCCTCCAGGCACTCTCCACCCTGTGGTCTTCACTTGCTCTAGGCCCAAAACTACAAGACCAAGCTGACTGACACCTCCAACCCCATGAACTAAATAAACTGTTTCTCTCCATAAGTTAGGTTTTTATTTTTTATAGTGGCTGAAGATTTCTCTCCATCTTAGGTTTTTATTTTTTATAGTGGCTGAAGATTGACTAACAATTACTGTTTGCTCTTCCCTCCAAACCTCATGATATGCTTCTACATTTTTTTTTGAGACAGGGTTTCTCTGTGTAGTTTTGGTGCCTGTCCTGGATCTTGCTCTGTAGACCAGGCTGGCCTCGAACTCACAGAGACCCGCCTGGCTCTGCCTTCCAAGTGCTGGGATTAAAGGTGTGCACCACTGCCACCTGGCTATGCTTCTACAGTTTTATTAATGATAGTTGAGAATCTTTGATTTCACTACGTCATCCGAAAGTGCTCTGTTGCCGTTCCTACAGAGGTGAAGCGCATCCTTTAGTAGTTCTCCTGTGAGGTTCTGGATGGAAACTTCGCATGCTTCTTTCACTGCAGCACAGATGGGAATAAAATCCACCCAGTAGCCATTGCTTCTGATGGAGGTGTGCAGCTGGTCTGATGATGTCTGGTCCAATGATGTTCCTTTTGGTAGGTCTGCCTTTGCTCTGGTAACAGAGCTAACACCATCCGCCTAGAAATGGAGAGGCTGCCTTAAGGCCATTCTTCAGGGGTGGGTCCTGCATCCAGGTACCATATCACCCACCAAGAGACATGTGGTGGCTAGAACTGCCTCTGTTTGTCAGAAAGCAGACATTGTATGTATGCTCTTGGTGTGCCCTGGCCTCTTAGTGTATGAGTTCCCTTGTATTCTAGAGTTGATCACTACTGCTCTCATCTTCCCTCTGGGAAACTACAGTCTTCCAGTGCTTTCCTGATTATTCCCTTCTCAGCCTTGTGCATCCTGATCCCTAATCTTTCCATCCCACCACCTCAGGCCTTGCTTCCCACATAAGGTCTGTTTACACTGCCCTGGACCTGCTATCCTCTCAATGCATCCTCTGGCACCTGAATCTTCTGTCTGGGGTCTCTACCCTTCACCTAAGTTATGTCCTTGGTCCCCTTTGCTTGGGGTCTTTCAGTAGGCAATAGGCTGCAAAACTGTCCCAAGTTCTTCCCCTTCCCAGTCCATTTCTCCTTCCCTTGGAATTGCTAGGAGATATGATAGATGTCATCAGGCACAGGGCGGTGGAATACACACTCTTCTGTGTTTTTTTTTTTTAAATAAATTTATTTATTTATTTATTTATTTATTTATTTTACATCCCAGCTGCAGTTTCTCCTCCCTCCTCTCCTCCCAGTCCCTCTCCCTCCCCTCAGCTCCCCTTCCCACTCCCTAACAAATTGCTGTAAGACTAAGCACCTCCCTATGTATTTAAGGCTGGGCAAGATGACCCAGTATGAGGAGTAGGGTTCCAAAAGCCAGTAAAAGAGTCAGAGACAGCCCCTGTTCCCACTGTTAGGAGTTCCACAAGAGGACCAAGCTACATAACTGTAACATATATGCAGAGTGCCTAGGTCAGTCCCATCTAGACTCCCTGGTTGTTGGTTCAGTCTCTATGGGTCCCTGTGAGCCCAGATTAGTTGATTCTGTGAGTTTTCTTGTGGCGTCCTTGACCCCTCTGGCTCCTCCAATCCTTTCTCCCTGTCTTCTGCAGGATTCCCTGAACTCTACCTATGGTTTGGCTGTGGGTCTCTGCATTGTTTCCATTAGTTGCTGGGTGAAGCCTCTCTGATGACAATTGGGCTAGGCATCAATCTATGAGTACAGCAGAATATCGTTAGGTGTCATTACCTTGATGTTTTTCCCCTTCAGTCGCGTTTGGTTCTATCCTAGGTTTCTGGGTCATCTAGCCTCTAGGTCCTGGTGCTCCCGGCAGTGTCAGGGGTCTCTTCTGTGCTTTTAACTCAAACCACCTGACATGAGTCTGATCAGGTCCCGAAGAGATGAAAAGTCTGAAGGGGGGAGCTGAGATTCTTAGCCATCAGCTTGCCAACCCAGCAGACATGTGACAGGTCCACCCAAGATTTCACAGAGCTGAACACATGCCTGCTGGAAGCAGACACAGGACAAAGCCAGCAGAAGATGTCTGGCACTCACTGCTCGGGATGTCACCTATCAAGGTTAGGGCATTCTGTCACATAAGCAATACACATGGCGACCAGCTTAAAATATCTGTTTTTGTCTTCATTCCAGATACTTCTAGAACTGGGGTGGAGTTCTAGGATGAAGGTCACTTATTCTGGGAACTTTGAGAGACTTGCTCAATGGGTTTTAATTTCCCTTTTGCTGCTGGGGAGGAGTTAGTCTGCTTTGAGGGTCATTGCCTGTCGATGTGTGGGGATGGGGTGATTTCGTGCTTCTCATTGCCTTACTTTCTGCTCTCACACTCATGAATTAGGCTATAGATTCTGTATTATTTATAACTGCTTGGGATTCAAGAATATTTTGGGATCTGATGATTACCTCTTTCCACAATTTGTCTCTGCAAACATGGCCTCTTTCCCATTTTCCTCTCTGCTTCCTTTTGACATCCAGCCATGTACTTTAAACCTAGCTGCGCCGTGACTTCCTTTCCTTCTCGTGCTCTGCCTTCGTGTCTCTTTGGGCCACATTTTGGATAATTTCTGACATACTCTGCCTACTCTCCCTTAAATCCAGTTCAATATGCTTCTATTTCACTAGTTTTATTATTTTTCACATCATCTTGTTCCCTGTTAATATATGTATGCTTCCTTCTTAAATGTCCTTTGAATTTTTAAACCATACTAAAAATTTAATATTACATGTCTGATACTTGCAATATCTAAAGTCTTACCGAATCTACTTTTGCACCTCTCCCAGTCACTTATAATACTTTATTCCTGTGTGCGCTGTTGGAATGGCTCATCTTCTCAACTGGAAGTGCTCTGAAAGTTAGGTTAAAATTGTGTTCCTCCAGGGAGAATTTAAAAATTATTTTCACATTTATTTATTTAGTGTGTGAGAGAGTGCATGCACGCGTGCGTGCTTGTGTGTGTGTGTGTGTGTGTCTGTATATCTGTGTGCATAAAACATAGGGCACATGTTGGAGGACATATGGAGGAATTAGTTCTCATCTTTCACCACATATGTTTACTGAATCAAACTCAGTTGTCAGGCTTGGTGCAAATGCTTTTACCTGCTGAGCTATCCTGTGGCCCTCCGGAGAGAATCCTCCAGCCCCTTCTCTTCCTGGTTTGACCCTTGGGGCTGCAGCCAGTGGCCCTGAATTCTTTTCATTTTCTGATTCTGTGTTTCTATGGGTGTTGTTGAAGGCCATGCCTTCAGATTAAGATTCAAGTATGGTGACTTTTTAAGTTCAGCCAGGAATGTGGTGGTGGGGGAGGGTGTGTTGCTGAAGCGGAAGTCTCTGCCCTCCTCAATACCTCAGTAACAGTTCCTTCTCTTGACCTTTGCTTTTGGGGGCTCATTTCTAGTATGGGGGGCTCTGTTTCTTTTGGATGGTCTTGGTGGTTTTGTGTCCTCTCACCCTTATCTCTTTGTGGTGGCTTTGCTGTGGCCTTCAGCCTGTAGCCAGCTTGTCTTGGGACAGCAGTACTGTGGCCTGGGCATCTATTTTAATGTCATCAGTAGCTTTGCTCATTTTTTACATTGCCATATGCCAGCTCCTTGTCACAACCTACAGTTGTGACTGCTGATGCCCACATGCATATCAGTAGCTACAAAGCTTGGGAGACCCTTGGAGTGAGAGCTTGGGCCATCCCCTCCCATCCTAGGTGACTTTGGCATCTTTGCTAGTCACATCAGACCACAGATTTTTAGACCTGCAGTCCTGCTTATGGATTCTCAGCCCAACAGCACTGTGTCTTCTTTGCTTCTCATTTGTGGAAAGCAGGCTGCATCCTCTTTTTTGTGGCTTTACTTGCGACTGCAGTAGAGGAGGTACCGGAAGTGAAGACAAGGGTATCACCTTGACCAAAATAAGATCTGAAGACTACTTTGATAGCTGTTGCCCGGTGGGCAGAATCATCTTCAATTAAGGTCTCCACGTTTCCCCACACGGGTTCGTTCCTTCCGGAAGGGACCTTGATGTCATTCCTGAGAAGAAAGGCCTGCAATTTTTGTGCAAATCTTGGTTCTCTGAATTGATAACTGTAATCACCAGAAAATTGTCTACTTGGGATAAATTCCTGTCAAATTCTGAAAAAAATCAGTCATCAAATATCTCCTGAGAAGCAGGCGTGCAGTGGGTGTGGAATGGTGTGAAGAAGTCCTACTACCCGAGCTGTGTGCATATTAGGCAACTTGAAGAAGGGGCATAGGGAGCGTTGATCAGCTGACCTCAACTTGGGGATATTTTCTTGGATTGCCCAGGTGACCTGCAGAATCACATGGGTCCCTAGATATGAAACTGGGGCAGGAGAGCCAGTCATCATCAGAGCAAGGTAGGGTTTGCTGTGTTACTGCCTCTGAAGATAGAGAAAATGACCTTGAGCCAAGAGGTGCAATTACCTCTGCAAGCTGGAGAAGGCACATACTGGATGCTGTCATCTCAGGTAAGGAACCTGCAGGCACCAGCACCAGAAGAAACATGGCTCTGCCGACACTTGATCAACCAGCGAGGCCTGTGTGAGACTTTGGATCCCAGCACTGGGAGGTAGTAGTCCGTGTTGGTTGGTTTAGCCATTGGTTTTGCAGACTTGGTTTAGCAGCTATACATATTGGATACCTCCTTTAAAGGCGAATCACTCTTCCAACTGAGTCATGCGCTCTGACTTCGGGGTGCAGAAGGGACAGAATCTGATTTCTTTTTCTTTCTTTCTTTCTTTCTTTCTTTCTTTCTTTCTTTCTTTCTTTCTTTCTTTCTTTCTTTCTTTCTTTCTTTCTTTCTTCTTATTTATTTATTTTTTTGCCCCTAGTGGCCAGTAAGGTCCTGGGACTGCCTTTCTACAGATGTGCGCTTTCAGAGCAGATGTTCCCCATGTGTCCTCTGCACACCCAGAGGTCTTAAATTCCTGTTAAGTTTCAAACTGGGACAAATGGCTGAGGTGCTTATTTAAGATCAAAGCTGGACCTGGCAGCCAGGTTCCCAGCATCCCTCCCTCTCTACCTGTTACAGGATATGGCTCACATACCCCGCCCTCTACCCTGAACTCTCCAGTCCAGGGGCCAGGCTGCCCTTTCCCCAGAGGCTCTTCCCTACATAATGCAGACATTTTGGTTACCCACCCCTTTCGTACCTTTGGTCTCCTGGCTGCTGTACCTGATTCCCCTCTCTCCTCTTTCCTTAACCCTCCCCCTCCCCCATATGGCCAGCTCAACCTGATCATGTCCACTCTGGACTCTCCTAGAAGTCACTGCTTCTACCTATGCTCTCCTTCTTGTCTGCAGTAAACTTTCTCTTCTACCCTACCAAGGAGCAGTTACGTCCTTTCCTCTCCTTTTTATTTCTTTTTTTCATTCAGTGCCCAAGTGCTGGCAACTGAAATCCAGCTTTGGTAGCTGCCTGTGGGCTGTGTGATTCCTGTCCCAGAGAGAGGACTAGCCTCAACTTGACAGTGTGTCTGTGGGGCCTGAAGCCCTGGTGAGGACAGACTGAGGAGGACCCAGGGAGCTACCTCCTGCAGGGAACGCAGCAGAATGAGGGGCAGCCTGGGGGATGTCTTGATCCAGAATGTGTATTGTGTGTGTATGGTGTGTGTGTGTGTGTGTGTGTGTGTGTGTGTGCGCGCGCGCGCGCGCGGTGCGCGTGTGCGCGCACTCATTTTCTGTGTATGTGTGTTCTGTGTTATGGATATGCTGTGTACACATGCATATATGTATTTTTTGTGTGTTTGTGCTACATGGTATGTATATACATGTTTGATACATATGTGTATTATGTTATGTACAAGTGTAATGTGATGTGATGTATGTGTTATGTATGTATATGTGTGTTGTACTTATTGTACATGTGAATGCATATGTGATATGTGTAGTGTTCATGTACATGTGTGACATACACATATATGTATTTATGTGTTACATGAATGGGTGTATATATGTGATATGTTTTTAAGTATGTGTATTTGTCTGTTATGTGTTTGTTAAGATGTGTGTGTGTACATATCATGTATCTATACATACCTATGTGGCATATTGTGTGTGTGTGTGTGTGTTTGGTGTATGCATGCCTGTTGTGTAGAAGTATGTGTGTGTTGCATACAGGTGTGTGTTTTTAAGCTGCTTATATTTATTTGGAAGGTGCTGTTTGAACATGGAGCCCCTGAAAGGTGAGCATGTCTTTGTATCTGCAGGATCATAGGGTGAGGACAGTCCTGTGTCTTTGTTGCCATGGCTATGCTCACCTCTGCCCTCTGCTGAGTTCCACTCATCTTGACACCTTTGTTTTGCAAACTGACATAACGCACCAGCTCCTAGAAATATCCACTCAGGCATTTGTTCATTCATGTGGCCTGTACTTGGGAAGCACCCACTGTGTATACAGCAAGCACTCTGCAGAAGCTAGGGTGGGTGCAACAGGTGGCCAGTCAGCTGCCTCTCTGCCTTTGCATCAGCCTGTAGTGGGTGGAGAGCAGGCAGTTAGGTGGGACCCGTGTGGTCCCTTGTCCGGGAGCAGCAGGCCCTAGAAGAAGCAGTCTCTTCCTGGGGTTTGGCTGAAGGAGGAGAGCAGGTCTTAGTGCCCAGGGGCCTGGATTCCAGTGAAAAAGAATGTTTTAGAAGAGATGGTGGCTGTAGTGGCCAAAATGTCTCTAAGTGTTCCTGATAGACTGGTAAGCATGTCAGCCACCTCCCCTGAAGTCCCTGCCCTACTGAGACTAACAGCTTTGTTCAGGAAGGCACTCTGCACTGACTGTGGGCTTGACTCTCCGTTCTGGGCCACTGACATACTTAGGTTTGTGTTGCTGTGATAAAACACCATGAGCGAAAGCTTACCCTTCCACAATGGCAGTCCACCATTAAAAGAAGTCAGCGCAAGAACTCAAGCAGAGGCCGTGGAGGAACATTGCTTACTTGGTTGCTCCTCATGGCTTGATCAGCCTGCTTTCTTACACAGCTCGAGACCACTTGCCCATGAGTAGCACTGCCCACAGTGAGCTGGGCCCTCCCATATTTATTAATCATTAATAAAAAAATGCCCCACAGGCTAATGTGGTGGGGGCATTTTCTCAAGTGGGTTCCCTCTTCTCAAATGACTCTAGCTTGTGCCAGGTTGACATAAAACTAACCAGGACAGTTGCCTTCATGCCTGTGTGTGCTGGAGAAGATGGAGGAGTAGCCAACCCATGAGTATGGGTGTGTCTGTTCACAGCCTCCTTCTGCAGAAGACTAAACTGAATCTGGGAGCTCACTGGTGCTAGCAGAGGTCTGCCTATCAGTCAGCACACCGAGCTGTCTTTGCCATCCTGTGATGACAAGGGCTGTGAATCGGGCTTTACTCTTAGGATAGGGCTGGGCTGGGATGCCTTCCTGAGTCCCTAGCCACCATTCACTTTATTGTCACCTCTCCCTATCCCATCATCCTTTGTGAAGGTGGGGAGCACCCCTCCTGCTCCAGGTGGCCCATTTCTACTTCTCTCTCTGATGGGAAGCTTGGTGCCAGTCGAGGATTATGTCCTGGGCACTTCAGGGTGCTGCAGAGGGTATGTGGGCTCTGTGGTCACCCTGAGAGGCCAGCTCTGATAGCCCTGGTATGACATTCCTGGTCTGGCAGTCTCAGGAAGCAGAGCAGATGGACGACCATCTGTCCCTGAAGAAAAATGGGAAGGTTTTCTATCAATATTTCAGGATCTGAAAGTGCCCCCCCCCCCCCCCCCCCCCCCCGCCAACTGTCTTCAAGGTCACTTCTATTCTGAGATGTGTGTTCACTAATCAACATCCCGAGTCTCCTAGGAGGCAATGGCTATGTGTCGGGGCTGGGGAGGATCAGCTGAGTCCTGAGCCCCCTGATTGTGGATAGTCTGCCCCCAAAACTCAGGATACCAGTCAGAGGAACATCTAGGGAGGAACTTGCTGCTCTGTCACCCTCAGAAGCCTTCCATAGATCTCTGTTTGCAGCAGAGTGGCTGCTCAGCTTGCTTATACCCCTTGTGGTTGGATGGTGAGGTTCTGATGTTGCACTTCACTATTGGCCTTCAGGAGAGTTGTATATCCCAGGAGGGAGCCCCACTGCCTGGATGAGTTCAGCCTAATGGCCATTTATGACTGTGCCTCTCCAGTCCTGTCATGTCCTCCTCCCTTGGTGCCCCTGGCTCCTTGCTCTCCCTGGGGACTCTGAGCATGGCTGGCCTCTCTGGTGGACCTCAACATGGGCCATTTTACATGATTAGAATCAAAACGCTGCTGCGTTGAGGTTCTTTGAAACGACCTAGACATCCTAAGGAGGATGTGACCTGTGCTCTGGCAGGGTTGGGGGCAGGAGGAGGAGAAGCAGGGTATGGGGGGAGTGTAATCGCACATCAGCCCAGCTGTGAGAATGGAGAACTCCCTTGCAAGTCCTGCTCCCACTGCTGACACGTGTCCGAAGCTTTATTAAGCAGGGAGCTTTCCCTCCCTCCCGGAGAGTGGAGGGATTGGCTTGGGAATCAGCTCAGAGGAACTGTGTAAAGGAGAAGAGAACTGACCCCTCCCAGTGAATCACAGAAAGGAGGAGCAGGGCCAGCCCTTGGAATGTTGTTCAAGATGATGAAGATGGCGTTGACACCTTTTAGTTTTTCTTCCCCCTCCTTCCCTCCCTCCCTCCCTCCCTCCCTCCCTCCAGGTCTGAGATCTGAGGTTAAGAGGCTTTAGGGTCAGAAAATGGGAGGGCAGGGATATCTAGCTCCACATCCCATGGCACGCAGGTACAAGGACCCAGGAATGAGAGCAGTGCCCCTTTTCCCTTCCTGGTGCTCCGTCTTGGCTCTTCACTCTGCTCCTTGTGGGAGCAGGGGCAGGAGAAACCTTTAACTCCAGTGATCTCCGTAGGCACCTACCATGATGCAACAGTGAACTATCACAGCCAACACAGGGAATAATCCAGGCTAATGAGAATAGCTGGTCAGCTCTGTTAGGAAGTGATGGCTGGACTCTGCCAGGCAGGGGGCAGAGTCTGTGGACCATCTTCAGCTGCAGCTCAGAGTAGCAGATTTAAACATTACCATGGATCTGCTCCTGGCTCCTGCAGAGCATCCCACTCTGGCTACACATCCTCTAGTGTCCTTCCTACCTTTCTAGAGTGACTGAGACAGGAATCCTGCTGTGCCTCCCTCTACCCGAGTCTCCTACTGTGATCTGGGCCAGCTGATGAAGTAGGGCCACTCCTCCCTCTAGCTCAGTCTGCCAACCCCACGGGGTGCCTTGTGGTCCATTTCATCTGGCCTGTGATCTGCCTGTAGGAGATAGGTCTTCTTTTTGTGATAAGCACTCCCATCTTTAGGCTGTTAGCCTTATTGTAACTTCTTCTGGGGGTCATCTATGAACCTACCTGTTTAGGTCCCCTTTAAACCACCTGGGCTCCCGAGTTTTGTCAATCACAACACTACACAGTAACCACATAGTGCTGCTCAGGCCGTGCCCATCCACCCTGCTGCTGCTCTGCATCCCGAAGGTCCCCGACCCTCTGTAAACACCTTCTAGCTCAGCCCTGGTGCAAGGTGTGCTGTTGAGAGACAAGTGCCAAGCCAGCAGATGCAGAGCCCACAGTCCTGGCACAGTTGCCAGCAATTCCACACAGGCTGGCTAGGCACCCGCTCACTCCTGTGATTCATAAACATTGTAGCTCATTGATACTGCCTGTCCTTAAAAGTCATCTTCATAGCTCCATCCAAAATTGCATTCATGTTTCGTGCCTTGGAAGGAGGACATTCTTCTCTCTTTTCTGACCCTTAGGAGCTGAAATGATATTGGCGACAATGCATGGCATAGAGCCGAGTATGTGTTCATTAAGTGTAATTCTCACGTTTTAAATAGGCTCTCAGCCATCTGGGGTTGCATTAAGAGAGTTTTAAGCACCTACAGGCAGCATTGCTGCATTCTGTCCTCTATCACCCTGAAGATGGGGTGCCCTGGAAGACTCAGGTGCCGTGGCTGGGATGAGGTTAAGCACTCACTCATAGAATATTATTTTAAGGTTTGTTACTTTTGTTTAGGTTGCATTTGTTTAACTCTGTGAAGCTGTGTTACTTTGCCTATCTAAAACACCTGATGGTCTAATAAAGATCTGAACAGCCAATAGCGAGGCAGGAGAAAGGACAGGTGGGGCTGCCAGGCAGAGAGACTATATAGAAGAATAAATCTGGGAGAATGGAGAAATAGCCAGAGAAGGAGGAGGACATCACGGGCTAGCCACCCAGCTATACAGCAAGCCACAGAGTAAGAAATAATGAAAGCTATACAGAAATGGAGAAAGGTAATAGCCCAAAGGCAAAAGCTAGACAGGAAAATTTAAGTTAAATAAAGCTGGCAAGAAACAAGTCAAGCTAAAGCCGGACATTTATAATTAAGAATAAGCCTCTGTGTGTGATTTATTTGGGATCTGGGTGGCAGGCCCCCCAAAAGAGTAAAAACCCAATAACAAAGCACAGATTTTACTGTATGTTTTAATGAGAGAATGGAAATCCAAGGTTAAACCCTTCTCTGTATTCAGATGGGGCCTGTATCAGTTACTTTTCTGTTACTGTGATAAAACACCGTGACCAAGGCAACTCATAGAGGAGAGACTTTATTTTGACTTGAGGTTCTAGAGGGTTCGAGTCTCTAGTGGTGTGGATAGCATGGCAGTAGGCAGCACAGCAGTAGGAGAAGGAAGCTGAGTGCTCACATCTTGAACTGCGTACGTGAAACAGAGAGATCAAACTGGAAGTAGACAAAGCATTTTTACTCTCAGAGTTCAACCCCAGTAACATACTTCCTCCAGCAGGCTTAAGCAGTGCCATATCTAGGGACTATGTGTTCAAAAGCCTGAGACTGGTTGGGGGTGGCATGTTTCCTCAAATCATCCAGAGCTTTATAGAACAGAGTCTCCCCTGTCCCTGGAGCTGCAGGCTGGGTATCTAGGCAGTGGGGTATGCCCAGCTCCCCTGTGTGGCTTCTAAAAGGGTGTGGCTTCTGTGGGAGGTCTGTCCTGTGAGATGGTACCTGCAAGGTCATAGTGCAGACCTGTACTCCATGAGTGACAGTGAGAATTTTTCACAGCACCATTGCTTCTTGCTTTTAGCATCTGCCAAATGTGGTGACGATGAGGGGAAATAGAAAGCCAGAGGCATGTTCATTTGGTTTGAATGAATTAACTACTTTAAGGACTCTGGACATTGTCCAAATGAAGATAGAAGAGTCCAGATGGCCTTTAGGCTGTCCTCAGGTTGCTAAGTCAGCATTCTGTGGCTAGATGACACACTGTCTTTCAGATGGATACTGGGAAACTACTACCGAACTCTCTAATGTTGGCTAGAAAGCAGAGCTACAAAGTCCCAGGGATCCCTGGGTGGTGCAGCTGCAGGCCAATGCTGCGTTTCCAAGTGTATACTCAGTTGAGCAGATACAGAGCACAGTTACTCAGTGGATGAGCTCTTGAACCATATTCTGAGCGGCAGTGAGTCTATCTCATATGATCCTTCTTCGGCTCCTTGAACCTGCTGCCTAGGCAAGGGTGGCCTGACTTTCCTAGCCTCTAGACCAAGCTCACCAGTGGTAGCTTCCAGAAAAGAAGGGTTGTAGGTACAATCCTGATGACACTAGGGTGAACCCCATAACCCACAAGGGAGCTACCTCTATAAGCAGATAGTGCTTTGATTCCCCAGCATCCTACTGTAAGTTCAAGGTAGAAGAGACTCTGCCTAGGGTCTGATTTCAGCAGCAGGAATCAGCTGTGGGCCTACCCCCATCTCCCCTCTCTCCAGGAGTTTCTCTTCTCATGTCTTTTCTCTGCAATTTGGGAGGATATTACCAAGAAGAAGCAGGGACATGCTCTGTTAGGGAGGAGGCAGAGGAATCCACTGAGTCATACAAAAACAACAGCCATTGGGGAGGCCATTCCATCCAGTGCTGGTTGTTGGGAAATCCAGCACTTGGGTCCCTTTGGCTCTATTGTTGGCTTGGATTTCCATGGAAACTACCAGGTAGCTGGAAGCATAGGCATGTCAAAGTTTTTCAACCATCATTATTTTAAAGGATCTTCCTTTCTTCCTTGTCCACATTCACATGGTGGTTTCTATGGAAACTAGAATAGAAACATCCAGAATAAGAAAGAGGCAAATTCTAGCTATTTCTCATGATCATCTGCCCGTGCAAGAACAGACAGGAGGAACCAGAAAATGAGGTCAACAGATAGAGAGCCTAGTACCAACCCCCAGGTAGGAGCCCAGGTAGGAGCCATGGGCTGGGCTCATGGTTAGGGACAGCTTTCTCCATGTTGGGGGCTCTGAGGCAGCCATTCTTTCCATTGGTGACCATTCTGCTCTGATTGGCTACACCTTTGGGACAGGTGCCATGGGGTCAGAAAGGGAAGAAAAAATTCTTAAAGAAACTTCATCCTAAAGTGTGCTCAAATGCTGCTCTCTAGTCCTCATGTAAGGAGCTGCCAAGGCCTACATGTCCCGAAGCAGCGCCTCACCCAGTTGCAGATGAGAGGTTTGGCTAAGAACTAAGAGCAAGGATTCATCCCTCCAGGGCTTTCCTGAGGCCTCCCCAAGCCCTGCCGGCTGGAGGCAAGAGAAAAGCAAGAAGTCCAGGAGCTAGCTTCCCAGTGTTACCCATGTTGTGAGGCTGGTGTGTTGCTGGTTTGGGGCATTTAGCTCATATGTCCTCCCCAGAGTTCTGTCTGTCTGGTACCTATGTATACTGCCTTGTTTACAACAAGAGTCTTTGCAGATGTGATTGACTGAAGGATCTTGAGATGAGATCACCTTGAATTTACAATGAAAATATGAAATAGATAATTCAACAATGGTAGCTGGGAAATTCAATACTCATTTTTTTTTTGTCATCCACAAATGTGTTTGTGCAGGTGGCAGGTGTGTGTGTGTGTGTGTGTGTGTGTGTGTGTGTGTGTGTGTGTGTATTTCTGCAGGTGCACATACATGTGTGTATATACATGTTTGGGGGCTAAATGTCGACTTTGGGTATTGTTTCTCAAGAGTTGTCCATCTTTTTGTTTGAGACAGGGTCTCTCTCTCTCTGGGACCTGGGCTTGCTGATAAGGTCAGGCTGGCTGGCCAGTGAACCTCAGGGATTCACTTGTCTCCACCTCTCCAGCACACTACCACCTTTTTTTTTTTTTTTTACTTGAATGATTGGGGATTGAATTTAGGTCCTCATGTTTGTATGGTATGCATTTTACTGACAACTATCTCTTCAGCCCCCAAGACTACATTTTTTAAAATTAATTTATTCTTTGACAGTTTTGTACACATGTACATATTGCACACATGTACAATATGGAGGCTAGACAACAACTTCTCATCTCAGTCCTCAGGAGCCTTCCACTTATTTATCTGTTTGTTTGTTTGTTTATTTTGAGGCAAGGTCTCTCACTGGTTTGGGACTTGCTGGTAGACTAGGTTGGCTGGCCAGTGAGTCCTGGGCTCCTTCTGCCTCTATCTCTCCAGCACTGAGATTACAGGTGTGTGCCATCCCACCTGGTATTTTTATGTAGGTCTCGGGATTGAACTCAAGCCCTCATACTTTACCCACTGAGTTTTCACCCAGCTCCCTAGCTGTACACTTTCAAAAGCTGTGTGTGAATTCTGTCTTAAGAAAGTTGTTAGAAAGTAAAACTTCTTACCAGAATCCACGTGAAAGTGTGATTGCATAACCCTGGCCCTTCTCTCCCTGGCTGGTGTCACTTGGTGCCCTGTCCTCCAGCTCCATCTGGGCTACCATCTCACAGACACACAGTAGTTGGGTGATGAAAGGAAGACGATGCACAATGTACTGTAGATTGGAAATTTGCTGAAGAATGGGCATCCAGTGTTCTTCCCACTAATAAGTGATGAGCTGGTGGAACAATGGCTATTGTCTTGGTTGCCTTTGCTGTGGTAAACTATACTGATAAAAACAGCTTGAGGGAGAAAGGGCCAATTTTATCTTGACAGTTCCAGAAGAATATAATCCATCATGGCAGGGAAGACGTGGCAGTAGGCACACAGGGTAAGTAAGCTGGGGAAAGGCTTATGCTCAGAAGCGCTGAGTCACTAGACCCATGACTCCTGGTGGTTCATTGACACAGTTCCCAGGCTTTTCTCAGGCATGCTCTGTTTGTTGACCACATGGCCCAGATGGTGAAGGTTTCTAGTCCTTAGCCAACTGTTTTTTTGTGTTAATCTTGATGTCCCTGTCTCCTGTCCTTACTCTCCAGCCATGGTACAAGCTCTGGACATGTGTGTAGAGATGACTCTCTCCTCCTTCATTGGCCCCTGATCTGTGATCAGTGTGGCACCAGGGATACTCAGACAGCTGAGGGTACTGTGGCTCCATGGGAGCTTCGTTTTTGCTGACCTTGGCCCTTGATGACTCAAGTACGCTCTGGAACTTGCATAGTTTCCAACACATCTTTGGTAGAAAAACCCAAAGCCCCAAGAACCAGGGCAGAGAGGCCTGTTAGTGAGAAGGAAGGAACCTCTCAGCCAAGGTGACCTTCCCCCTCCCCCACTTCTCCTGACATTTCCTTGCCGCTGTAGGTGTATGGCTTCATTTTAATCTCAATGACTGGCTTCCTTCCTGGTTAATATTTAAATACAAAAGCATCAAATGAATTTTTGAGAAGTAATTAAGCTTCTTTATTTCTGCTTAAAAACTTGAGGGATGGAGGGTCTTCTTCCTCTTAGAAAGCCTCAATGGTCGTGGGCTGGACTCTCTCAGTGAATGTGCCCAGCTCTCCCAAATTCTGTCCTCTGTCCTGTCCCTTTGCCCCTCACACCCTTGGTCAAGGCTTTTTTTACCCTTAGGTGGTGATCATAGGTGCTGCAAACCCACCTTTCCCTTGGGCCCAGTGCCCACTGTCACTACCCGCCCCCCTCCCCACTTTGAGCCAAGCCTAGATCTGGCTCCCTGCTGGGGTCTTGTCTATCTGTTCCTCTCTGACCCTTCCTTTCTGCCTGTTACGACCATCCACCTTAATGGCCCAACCCTAGTTCACCTACCTACCATCTGCTTCCTGGGGTCCTTCAGCCTTACGGTCCTCTGGGACAGCACAGACTCCCTCCTGGAACCCCAGAACCCACCACCATCCCAAGGCTCTGTGTGGCTTTCCCATGAGGATGCGCCACACCCTTCCCTGGCATCCCTAACACAGGGAGGAAGCTCAGGCTGTGGTTCTTATAGCAAACAGAAGCTGGGCCCAGTTTCTCAGCTCTGGCAGGAGGGATAGTTGCATCTCCTGGATAGTGACACCGCATGACACCCTTCCCACTGAGCAGAGGGGCTGTGGGCATAGCCTCCCTTCTTTATCCTTCACAACTTCTTCCCCACTGCAGCGGATTTCATCTGAGACCATAAGGTAGCCAGGAGTGCTGCCCTTCTGGAATTCTCCTCTTCCAGGTTTCCTCCTTTCAGCCTGTTTCATCAAGGTGATTTTACAATCACATTGCTATATTTAACAGAAACCTTGCTCATCTCCAATAGAGTTGACCTTCTTTAGGACCAAGTGTGCTAGTTGCCTATTCCTGCTGTACCAAGATAATAGTAATTAGGTTTAGTGGTTTACAGTGATGCACATTTCTTACCTACAGTTTAGGAGCCAGAGGGCTGGTGCAGAGCATGTTCTTCTGCCGGCTCTGGAAAGAACTCAACTCCTGCCCTTCCCGACTTCTAAAGGTCCTATAGCCCTGGGCTCACTGCCTTTTCTTCTGTCTTCAGAACTGACCACACAAGGCAGCACCAACCAACCTCCTTTCCTGTGACCCTGCCTCTTGGCATCCTGTTAGCTTTCTGTCACCGTGACAGCACCTGAGGTGAATACATTGAGACGAGGTACATAGATGCAGAGACTTCAACTCATGGTGGGTTGGTCTCCATGCTTTGAGTCTGTGGCAAGGCAGCAGAGCATGATGGGAGCCTGTGGGGAAGGTGGCTGGCTTTTCACCTTACAGTGGTGGGAAACAAAGACAAAAAGGAGGGACTGGGATCCCAGTGTCCCCTTTAAGGGCAAACCCTCAATGACCCAACCTTCTTCTAGTACAGGCCCACCTTCTAAAAGTCCCACTACTTCCTAATAGTGCCCAGGCTGGGGATCAAGCCTTCCACACACAGTCTTCCGGGGACATTCAAGGTCTGAAGCATTGGCTGCTCTCTTTCACTTTTTGACAGTCCAGTGTCCTAGTTACTCTTGCTCTCTTGTTGTCTAGGCTTTCTTACTCTCACTCCTCTTGCTCTTACACAACCCCTCCCTCCCTCCCTCCTTCCCTCCCTCCCTCCCCTCTTCCTTCTCTTCCTCCCTCTCCAGAGCCACCGGCATGCAGGCAAGACTCCACCATTCTCCCTCCACTGCGCCTTGTGACTGATGAAAAGAAAGACAGAAACTAGTCAGGCAGCTTAACGGGGACCTCAAAAGGTTCTTGTACTTGGGCAGAAGCAGAAGTGTCCTGGTTTGCCCTCGCCAGAGCTGAGGGATGTCATGGAGACATGATGGGAACTTAGGGGAGGCGCTAGGACACTTTGTGGGTGGATCAACTGGGCTGACCACCTCCCCTTACCTCACCCATTTCTGCTAGACTAGCAATCAATGACCCACCTCTGCGCACCTGTATCTGCTTTACAGGAGCCCTGTCTACTTTCTAGAAAGCTCCCACCAATGAACAGTAACAAAACTCTTTTCTAAACTCGTCCTTCCCACGTCTGTGAGTTTCATTCTTCCAATTCAGAAGAAAAGAACGTGGAAGCCATTGAGTCTGAGTGACCTTGAGTTTTTTCCCCCAACTCCTGAGTTAAAGCCCGCCCATGGCAAGAGAGACAGCCTCTACTGAGCTCAAAACTCCCGACTCCCCCTTTACCATTTGTCTTCCTCTGACAAGGACCCTTGTTAGGACACTATGTGTCCCCATGACACCCAGGTTGATCTCACAAAGTCCCCTTCACTGTCTGATGCAGTGGTTCTCAACCTTCCTAATGCTGTGGCCCTATAATCCAGTTCCTCATATTGTGGTGACTGACTGCCAACCATAAAATTATTTTCATTGCTCATTCAAAACTGTAATTTTGCTGTTGTTACGAATCAATGTAAATATCTAAGATGCAAGATATCTGATGTTCAACCCCCTAAGGGGTTACAACACACAGGGTGAGAAACCCTGATCTAAGGGGACACGTCCACAGAGTCGGGGGGATCAGGACGGATGTCTTTGGGGAAGCATCCCACCTGTCTCTTGGCATTCTTTGTGACTTGTCTTTCATGTATGTTTTCTACACATCCATCCCCGAGTTATACAGAAGCGACCCTAGTGGAGTGTATATCTTCTGCTGCTTTTGGGAAAGGTATTAGGATTTTTTTCTCAGTCAATTATTGCTACTATACAGAGAAACTATTGATTTATTTATAGGATCACATTTTCAACAATTTTATAGGATTCTTTTACGAGTTGGCTTGGGTTTTTCTCCTATTTTCTCTGTGCCCTGTCACCACATTGAGAAATCATGGTAATCTGAGCATCTCCCAGGCAGTGGTTAGTGTCTGAACGGCTAGGACATTTCATGTGTCCACTCCTAGGAGTGACAGGAACCTCTGGGGCTTTTGTGGGGGATTTAACTGCTGCACTCTTAAAGAGGTCCAGGCAGACAGGGCGGTGGTCAGGGCCTAGGCCTCCTTCAGGCTGGGACCTGCAGCCCTGCTCTCAGGCCTCCCTTCCACAGAGGACCAGGGTCTCTGGTTGTGTAGGAGTAGTACCCATCATTTGCTGTGTTCTGAGCTCTCTCACATGGATCTGTCCCTTGGCCTCAATCCCATGCCCAGCAGGGGCTGCCTATGGACCACAGAGGCAGGGCTGGGGGCTGTTCTCCTTGCACTTCAGTGTTTCTGTCAGGGATACGGCAAGTAAGGGGAGTTGTCATAACCGAATTGCTAGGCGACAAGTCATAAAATATTGAGAGCTATATCAGGGAAGAGAAATTAAGCCAATAATAAAAACAGCCCGGAGACTCAGTGCCTGCTCTTTTATTTATGAGGGCTCCCTTTTTAGGGAGTGCCAGCATGGGTGAGCGAGCAGGGGCTGCCTCCTCTCAGCAGTCCTGTTCTCCTCTGTCTCTCAAGGCTGCTGCTCCTTGATCTCGACCAGAGGACAACCTTTGCATCACTCAGGCATGGTGACTCACAGGAACAGCCATCGCTCTGTATCTGTGGAGGTGTTTCTCGTCCACTATATGCAGCTGGTGCCTCTGGCCCTGTCAGAGAGTGCCCGGGACCCGAGGCACCCGCTGACCATGCCAGGAAGCAGTCCCTAAGGGGGAAAACCATGCATCTCAAATGTTCCTGGAGTCCCCAAGGGCCTTTTGCATTTTGTTTGAAGAGTTGTTTGTCTCTGGAGCTGTATGTCTTGGAAACTCTGCTGAGAGAAGAGGGGACAAAAGTGCATTCCTGCAGGGCAGAGGGTTCCCTGCACACAGTTCAATATTTGAACAGATTAGATGGGATTTTATATTCCAGCACCTAGTGATTCCCTGTCCCCATCTGCAAGGTAAGCTCCCTTATGGAGGGAGTGACAGGTGTTCCCTGTTTTAGAGATGGAGGCCCTGTCAGGTGTGACTCTATGCACCCTCCTGGTTTTCAACTCACCCCATGGCTGTGGTCCTTGGGTAAGTCCCACAACGTCCTGGTGCCCCAACTTCCTGAAATGGAGGAGATAGTGGTGTGTTTTGTGTGTGTGTGTGTATGTATGCATGCACTTATGAGTGCACTTCTCTGTAACACATGTGTGAGTGCTCATGTATATGCATATACACTGTACAACGAATACATAAATACACATGAACTTATACAATTTACACACACAGATTCCCACAAGCCCACAACACATACATGCGCGCGCGCGCACACACACACACACACACACACACACACACACACACACACACACGCACGCGCGCACACACACCATATGTGTACACACGCATGCACCCTCACTCTGGTCATTGAGGAGCCACCTTCCAGGTGAACTTGGTGCCTGTTGAACCTGGATTTTTTCACAAGCCCACGAGGTTGCTCTCACAATCTGGCACGTACTTGACATGTCTGTCATGATGTGTTGGTCCAGTCAAGTTCTCCTGGGGAGCAGTGGCTTGCTGAAGAGGGGACTCTGATGGAGCTGAGTCACCTCAGGTGACTTAGCATCAGCAGAACATCTTTGCTATCTGGAACACACAGGCTTGTGTGTGTGCACACACACATAATTTTTGAGACAGGGTCTTACTATGTATTCCTGGCTGTCTGGGACTCACTATGTGATGATGGCCTCAAGCTCATAGATATCTGCCTGCCTCTGTGCCCTGAATGCTGAAATTAAAGGTGTGTGCCACCATGCTAGGTTATAAATTTAATCATATATGGTTTTCAAGACAAGGCTTCACTGTGTAACAGCCTTGGCTCTCCTGGAACTAGCTCTATAGACCAGACTGGCCTGGAACTCACAGAGATCCGCCTGCCTCTGCCTCCTTAGTGTTGGAACTAAAGGCGTGTACCACCACTGCCTGGCTTTAAATTTATATCTTTAATTTGGATTTTTTTGTATAATCATTTGTGTTTAATTAATTAATTATATTTTATTTTGTTTGGTTTTTCGAGACAGGGTTCGTCTGTATAGCCCTGGCTGTCCTGGAACTTGCTCTGTAGATAAGGCTAGCCTCTGACTCAGAGATCTGCCTGTTTCTGCCTTCTGAGTACTTGGATTAAAGGCATGTGCTACCACCGCCCAGCTAGTGTATAATTTGTTAACGTGCTTTGTTTTAAAATCAAATAAAAGCAAAAATTCAGAGGCATGTACATCTATTGAATAAATTAAATAGGATTATAATGAGGCCGACCCTCTGATATCTGTGATTTGCAACTTAAAACACTTTATAGGTCTTGGCTAGGAGTCTACAGACTAAGGGGCGGGGACTGTCTTAGCCCACCATAAATAAAGCTTTATTAACACACATTTGTGCTTGTCTTCTGCCGTGTGTCCAGAGCTATGTTCCTGGTGGCTGGTGAATGAGCTCCAGCAAAAGTGACTGCCTGGCTTGAGAGGCCTGAAATAGCGACTGTCCTCCCTTTAAAGGGGTTGTCGTGTCCATCTTCAGACGTTGGTTTTCTAAAGCTGCTGGACACCTGAATCCTCTGAGGAGTTCAAAATGAGAGCAGCTCCCTGACCCTGCTGCTGACCACTGCCTGAAACCATCAGCGAAGCCTTCCAAAATCTCTCCAGTGGTTCAACACTGCTCATGCCCACTATCCTGGTCTCTAGGAGACTGACTTCTGTCACTCCCAGCCTGAGGTGGGCCCTGATGGCAGACAGCAGCCACTGCTGGGACACAAGGTGCAGACCACCTCAATGGCAAGGGCAGGCTCACCTGTTACTGCACCAGGAGAATCTGAGGCTGGACCTGCAACCACCTCAGCCAGTGGTCCCTCTGTCCTTCTCTTCCTGGTGGAGATGCAGATTTTTCCTTGACTCCTTTGATCTGTTCAAGGTGCAGGTGCAATGGACTTGTTCCCTAACATGTGACAGGGAAATGTGCAAATGGTGATTGAAGTAGACGGGGCTGCGACCCAGGATGAGGTTCAGTGGTTTATTGCTTCTTCCTCACTCAGGAAACGGATGCATTCCGGGACCCAGGAAATGTATGGTGGATAGTGGGAGGAGGATGTCCTGTGGCCAGCAGGCGGTTGTCTCTACCCACCCAGGAGCTGGAGCCAGCAGATGCCAGGGGTCTGTTCTGCCTACTGTGACCTCCGGATGCTCTCACACCCACACTGAGAACAGCCCAGGACACAGCCTAGGCAGCTTTCCAGAGTCATCACAGGCCATGGGCCATTCCCACGGACATTAATAAAACTGAAGGAGGGGAGAGGTGTCAGTCAGGAACAGAGGGAGACTTGAGGAGGCAGAGAAGGTCAGGCATGAGGGAGGCTGCAGTTCCAGAGAGCAGTCACCAGCCCTTCCTACCACAACACCAGCACCGTCTACCCTCTAGACAAATGCGTTTGCCTCCAGTGCAGGATTATTTATTTCAGCCATGGAAAGGGAAGGCATGGAGGAGTGAGAAGTGTGGTAACGGGAGAGTGGAACGCTCATTTATCACTTGATAAAGAGAGGCTCCCAGAGAGCAGCCAGTGGGAGCCGGCTGGATTCGGGGACCAACAAGAAGGGGCCGCAGTTGGCTTCTCCCTCCCTTGGGGCCAGAGCTGCTGAGACTCACACCTCCAAGAACCAGCTATTGGCCCTGGGACGAGTCCACCTTGTACTCCTAGCGGGTCTCTGTGGGGCTGTAGCTGGAGCCCTTACTAGGCCATGTTGGGTCACGTGGGTCACAGCAAGATGGGAGACCTATGACCATACACCAGGCTCTGGAGACTCTTACCCTGATCGTTGGCAATCAGAACAACCCATTTCCCGTGGTTAATTCAAACCCACTGACCCTGGAGGCCAGAACTTCCAGGCCTCGGCTCTGGGAAGGCTATCGCTGGAGAGGGAGCCAGAGGCAATAGGTAACCCCAGCTATGTGGTCCAGCAAGCACCCTGCCTAGTCCTATGGGATGCTGCCTCTCTTTCTTGTTAACCCTGGTGATGCCCTTGGAGTTTTCGACTGGCACTCTGGCTTTTGTTTTGTTTAAGGCAGAATCTTTCTGGCTGGCTTGGAACTCTTTATGCAGACCAAGGTGGCATGGAATTCATAAAGATCAGCCTGCCTCCGCCTCTTAGGGGATGGGATTAAAAATGTGTGCCACCATACCTGGCTGACATTGGCCTTTTCTCTAGGAAGGGTCCTCTACTCAGTGGCTGCTGAGTGGGTGGATGGCCCAGGTCAATGCCAGTGAGACTTCATCCAGGGCTATATATGCCACAAATATGTACATGGGACATTTTGTTTTCCTTGAGTTGGAGATGGAACCTTGGCCTTCAGATGTGCTGGGCAAGTGCTCTACCATCAAGCCATGCCCTTAGCTCATGTACTGTGTTCTTTAACATTCTTTCACCACCTCATTGGGGCACCATGTCCCAGCAAGAGCCAGGTCTGGGCTGATCACAAATTGGGATCTGACTCTTCCACAGGCCAGCTGGGGACTCCTGCTTTGCACAATGTCAGTAGGCTCTTGGAGCCTTATGGAGGGCTGACTTTGGGGAGGTGGCACTTTGGGGAATGTCTGTGCAGAGTCAGACCTTCCTTAAATTTACAGGATCCTTTCTTTAGCCCCACAACACAGGCTGTGCTGGCAGAATCAGAGAAAAAGGCCCGGGCAGGCTGCGGACTCCCTGGTTCTGGGGTCCCTGGTGGGGATAGGCTTTGATCCCGGTTAGCTTGGTTTATCTCATCTCACTGTTCTGAGCTGTGCCTTACGCAGCCCCTCCCTAGACTGTGCCCACAGATTCTGCCTGGCACTGTTAGACACAAGTATTTTTCTTCTGGGAATCAGTAAATTTTCACTAATTTCCCCAAACATTACCAGAGTCTGTTTCCTTAAAGTACAAACATATACAGTATGTTCATCATTTAAAATATCATTTCCTTAATGGTTGCGAGTGTTCTCTGGCTGTTTCTTTCGAACTGTGAACAATTAGAGACTAGCACATTTCATTTTAGAAATAAGTACTGTTAGTGATCATCATAAGCATCAGATGGTGGGATAATTAAATTAGGGTAATATACTGGTTCCTTTGCTAATCGCTGACAATCCATAGTGGCTGTAATAACTGTGATTTGTCACGTCAGACTGCAGTGGAGCCCACAGTGATGGAGCTGGCTGCCGCTAATGAACCTGCAGATCCCATTCCTATAGACAAGCTGAAATGCCGACTTCTTCTGCAAGGCTTCCCGCAGCATACAGCTGGCCAGAGCAGGGTGTTCAGAGGCTCTGAGTGAGTGCGCTCTGAGGTTTGGGGGTGTTTGTGTTGGACACACAGGGTGGATGTGCTGTGAAAGTGTGTGTGTGTGTGTGTGTGTGTGTGTGTGTGTGTGTGAGATTGTGGTCTAGGAGACAATCATTTGATAAGGACAGGAGATAGAAATTGGCTGGGCATTTTAGGGTAAGAGGATCTGAAAGTGAACAATTTGCCCCCCTCTGGGTTAAAAACTAAAAATGGACTTGACCCCACTGCAAGAGATCAGAGATACCAGAAAATAAGCTAAAATGTCTTTGGTTCTGTCATGTCCTGAGGCTAGGGATGCCAGAATAGGGGTCCGGTATTTTCTTATGCCCTTTCACCTAAATGAGCACCCTTTTCCTGGGACCCATGCACTAGGATGTTATTGAATGCACCCTGTGAATGGGAACTGTGTTGACCAGACCATTGCCCATTTCATGACTTCACCAGAACAGCCTGGTTACCACCAAGGCAGTGACTCTCAATGGTATCCATCTCGGGGGATCCCTCTTGATATTTATCCTTTCTTTCTTCCTTCTTTCCTTCCTTCCTTCCTTCCTTCCTTCCTTCCTTCCTTCCTTCCTTCTTTCCTTCCTTCCTTCCTTCCTTCCTTCATCCCTCCCTCCCTCCCTCCCTCCCTCCCTCCATTTCCTTCCCTTCCCTCCTTCCTTTCTTTCTTTTAAGCTATCTATAATAAAATACTTCTTTAAAATCCACCTTCTATGGTCTATTCATTCTTCAAATTTTTGAGATAAGAAGGTAGAGGCAGCCTACTCTGGGGAAGTTTTGTGTGACTATGAGAGTCAAGAACTTAACTCCCGAATTAAAAGCCCATCGAAGAGTTGAGGAAGGCTGTGTAGTCTCAAAGACACCCTAAGTTTCTCACCTTGCCATTCTCCCCACTTTATACACATTCTGTGCATTAGTTTATTTTCCTGTTGGCAAAATATCCAACAGAAGCAACTTAAGGAGGGAGGAGTTGATTTTGGCTCATGGCTTGGGACTTTAGTCCTGTGGAGAATGCACAGTGACAAGACATGGTCACCTTGCATCCACAGTCAAGAAGCAGAGACAGAGAAATGCTGGGGCTCAACTCCTTTCCTCATTTTAATTCAATTTGAGATCTCAGTCCATGGAATAGTACCATTCACACTTAGGGTGGGCCATCCCACCTCAGTTAACCTAATCTAGAGACCCTCTCATAGGTGTCTTCAAATTTTTATCTCCTGGAAGCTGTCAAATTGACAACGAGCATTAACCATCTATCACATGGTGGGATGATTCTGAGACTTGTGTAAGCACACAAGTCTGTACTATGTGACCTTTTCTCTCTGAACCCTCTGACACACTCTCCTGAACACATTAGGTACTTCACACACTCAGGATGATCTGTGTAGGATAGGGCTAGCAGATTGAGGTCTTAAATGGGAGGTTGAACTGTGACCTGCTTGAAGAAAATAGCGTGGGAGATGTATAACATTGGTCTGGATGGCTGTGTTTTTTTTTTTTTTTTAATATGAGGGCAGAAATGTAGACAAATGGGATTATACATCTTAAAAGCTTCAGCTCCTCCAAAGAGTTCCTCAGGAGAATAGAGAGACAACCAACATGAGGGGAGAAAACATCTGCAAAACACACATCTGAAAGGGAGTTAGTATTTGGGGTACCCGAAGGACTCCATGGGGAGAAAACACCTCAGTGGGGAAATGGGCAAAGGTAGACACTTCTCAAAAGGAGACATGACTGTCTCAGTGGTGTATGACAAAATGTTTTGAACCACCAATCATCAAGGAAATGCAGGTTCAAGCCCACATTAGAAGTATCACCTTCCAAATGCTAAAGTGTCTGTTATCAAACAGATGGCAGGGGACTTGTGAAGATGCAGAGAGAAGGGAACCCCTGCACACTGAGGGTAGGCATAAACAATAGAGCAGTCATTGTGAGAAAACGGCATGGAGATTTCTTAAAAGACGGAGATGAAACCATGTGACCAACAGTTTCTACTTGGGATTCTAAGGGCTTAGAGTAAAAATGCTGGAGATCCATACACTCCTGTGCACAGTATGACGTTCTTCACAGTGGCAGAGATGCAGAACAGAAATGGAGATCCTATTACTTACAACATGAATGTATCCTGAGGATTTGTTGCAGGGGGTAGTAAGCCAGGCACCCAAAAGGGAGTGGACATATCACCCATGTACTGAAACTGAAAAGTCGAGTGCAGAGGCACAGGTAGAGTTGAGGTTCTCAGGTGCTGGGAGTATGCTTGGAATGATGTCGACCAAAGGCTGTAAAATCTCAGTCATGTAGGGATAAGGTCAAGGTCTCTGTTGTATGCTAGGGAAAGTATAACCAATGGTAATATAGTCTTAAAGAACAAACCACAGAAGACAAATAAATGGAGAGACATCATGCTCATGAATTGAGTTCACCCAGTCAGATGTCAATTTCCTTAGTGAGGTGGCTTAATATGGTATTCTTTAAGCATAAACAAGCTTATCCTAAAATTTATATGGAAAAGCTCAGGCTGGAGAGCAGCTAGAATAGTTTTGAACAAGGATAAGGTGGGAGGAATCACTGTTACCAACTTCTCGACTTCTGTAGCTGTGGTATCCAGGCAGGGTGCTTGGGTGAGGAGTAGACACATAGGTCAGTGGGACAGAACTGAGACCCCACAGGGGACCCACAGGAATCTGTCATGATGTCTGATGCATGTGTAAAAGCAGTTCAGCAGAGGAAGGTTCCTTTTCAGGCCCAGAGCAACTGGATATCCATGGGCAAAAGGTAAACCTTGATCTACATCTCGTGCTTATACTAAAGAGAAATCAAAGTGTGTCCCAGGCTTCAAAGGGAGACATAAAACAGCTAGAGCTTTTTGTAAAGTGGAGAGAGGCAGAACTTCTAGACTTGGCACAGAAAACAGAATCCATGTGTGCTGGCTAGTCTTATGTCGACTTGACATATAGACTAAAGTTATTGGAAAGGAGGGGAGCTCAGTAGAGAAGATGCCTCCATAAGATCTAGCAGTGAGGCATTTTCTTATTTAGTGATTGACAGGGGAGGGCCAAGCCCATTATGGGTGATTCTATCCCTGGGCTGGTCATCCTGGGTTCTGTGGAAAAGCAGGCTGATCAAGCCAGGTGAAGCAAGCTAGTAAGCAGCACCCCTCCATGGCCTCTGCACCAGCTCCTGCCTTGTTTGATTTCCTGTCCTGACTTCCTTTGATGGTGAACAGCAATATGGAAATGTAAGCCAAATAAACTCCTTCCTCCCCAACTTGCTTTCGGGTCATTGTGTTTTGTTGCCACCATAGAAACCCTAACCAAGTCATCACAGGAGGAGATACTGATGAACTGGACCCATTCAAAATGGACACTCTGGAAATGCATGGCAAGGATGCTAAGCTTGTTTCTAACAAGCTACACATGGTGAGAACATGCTTGCTAACTATACTTCAAACAATCTGGAATCTTCTACAGCAGCCTCACTAGAAGACAGAGGAAGTGCAAGTGAGAAGGCAAATAACTATGCTGGCTAACCAACGAGAGAACAGAAATAAAATCATACCAAGATCTCACCACACTCCTGCAAGAGCCACTGAGTCTTCCTTCCTTCCTTCCTTCCTTCCTTCCTTCCTTCCTTCCTTCCTTCCTTCCTTTCTTTTTTCTTTTTTTGGTTTTTTGAGACAGGATTTCTCTGTGTAGTTTTGGTGTCTGTCCTGGCTCTCACTCCATAGATCAGGCTGGCCTCAAACTCAGAGAGATCTGCCTGGCTCTGCCTCCTAAGTGCTGGGATTAAAGGTGTGCACCACCACAGCCCAGCGAGCTACTGAGTTGTAAGTGTGACAATCCTGCACACTGAGGAGGCCAGAGAGAAGCCCATCCTGGCATTGCTGAGAAGAACATGGCAGGCTGCGTCTTAGGAAAAGTTTTGCAGCTCCTTGTAAAATGACACAAGTAAGATATGATCCATCTCCACACACTTAGAATCTATCCAAAGAAGTGGAGGCTAACCATCACTCAAAGGCTGGTGTGTGAGTGGTCGTAGCAGCCTATGCCTATGAGGAATGAATCAGTCAGTCCAGATGTGTCCCAGTGGGTGTATGCACAGCATGGGACAGACACAATAACCTGGATGGACCTCCCCCTGCTAAAAGAGCAGTCTCAGGAGGGTGCAGTGTATAATCTCACTGCAAACATTTTCAGTTGACAAAGTTTCAAGAGGAACAGACATAGACAGGCTGGATGAGTGGTGGCTAAATGTAAGATGTGGTGAGGCAGAGGAGGGGACAAGGGGAGAGGAGAGGGAGTAAGGTTGGAAGGAGTGGGTGTGGCAATAAGAGGTCATTCTGACCATGCACAGTGGAATACTATTTAGCCATGAAGAAGAGTAAAATGCTGACATTTGCAAAAAAAAATGGACAGGAATGGAGGACATTGTGTTAAGTGAGAAAAGCTACACACAGAGAGACAAAGTATGACATGCTTCCTCAACCATGGAAGCTATAAACGATGACCTGAAAGTTGAATCTCCTCTAGAGAGTGGGAAGGGTGTGTGCGGGGAGTGTAGAAAGAAGGTTGGATTTGATCAGTGTGTGCTGGATGTGTGCGAAACAGCATGAAGAGTCACCTTAATATGTACAATTAAGATGTGTTAATGTCCTGAGCATGGTTGCACACACCTTTAATCCCAGCACTCAGGAGGCAGAGTCAGGTGGATCTCTGTGATTCTAAGGCCTTTCAGGTTTACATAGAGAGTCCCAGGACAGCCAGGGCTGTGTAGAGAAACCCTGTCCCAAGACCAAACCAAACCAAAACAAGACATGTTGATGAAGTAATAGGTCAACTCTTGGGGAGAGTGCTCCATTTCCTGGCCATGGTGGTAGGTGCATGGCATGATGTGATAAGACAGACACTGGGCTGGGACTGTAGGGCCACCAATAGAGTGCCTTCCTAGCATGCATAAAGCCCTGTGTTCAACCCCCAGCATCTCATAAAGTGGGATGTGATGGTGAATGCTTGTAATCTTAGCACTTGAGGGTTGTTGTTGTTGGGACCAGAAGTTCAGTGTCATCAGTGCTGACACCCAGCTTATATAGTTGTGCAAAGCATCATCATCATGGGGACCTTGGATGAATGACAGGGGCCCCCTGTTTTTTCTTACAACTGCCTGTGACTCCAGTGGTGTCCACTCACTTACTGTGGCTGCCAATGGAGCTGCACAGCGAGTTCACACTTCTTAGTGTGGAGTCCGGGAGCTCAGGGTGCACAGTCTCCATGGTGCTCTGTGCCTTGATTTCCTCACCTGCTACAGAGGGATTACCATGTACCTCCTATGAGGTTGATGTGTGAACTCATGGGGTGCAGAGTACAGGATACACTTGGCCCTCGGCCATAGGGCACTACCACATCGCTGAGATGTCAGGCATGAGCTATACATGGCAGGGACTATAGATTGAGGAGTTCTGAGCCCTGTGGAGAGCCAAGTGACTCCCTCTGAGGGAGATGACCCTTGAGCCCAGGGATAGATGGGACATGGGACTCCCCTGCCCCTGGCTGCACAGGAGTCTGGCTGATTCCCTTGATCCAGGGGTCTCCTTCTAGGACACTGGATGGTTGTGATCACTGGGGTGTCTTTGGGCAACTTGTTTTGTTTCTTTTATGAGTGGCTCAGGTGTCTCTTTGAGTGCAGGAGGTAGAATCCAGTGGCCCCCAACTAGGCTTCTGTGCCTCCTATGTGCTATCTACCGACCCCTCCCCCCACTATCTCTGACTGTTCCCAAAAGAACACCCTGAGATTCTAGAGGAAAATCTTTAAGGACCATTTGTGCTTGACTTACTTGGATAGTTCACCCCTCTTACTGAGAGGACAGTTTGCTTTATGCAAGTTCCCAGTTCCCCGAGACAAGCTTAACCTGCCAGTGCTGCCATTGACGGCAAGATGGTTGCCTGAGCAACAGTTAGTGTATATGTGTATGTGTGCGCCATCTATGCGTACACCTCTGTGTGTGCCTGTGTGTCTGTATATGTATGTTTATGCCCCTCTCCATGTCTGTGTGTGCCTGTGTTACACTTCTGTATGAATGCTTATGTGTTTATACATGTTTGCCAGTGTCTCCCTCCATGTTTGTGTGCCTGTGTAGATCTCTGCTTGCGTTTCTGTGTTTGCCCATTTGTGCTTGTGTCTACCTCCATGTATGTGTGTGTCTCCATGTGTCTGTGTGGGGGTGCCTATGTATGTCTTTCGGTGTGTATCTGAGATATTTGAGAGAATCCTATGTCTATTGTGTGTGCCTGTGTATGTTTTAGTGTGTGTGTATGTGTGTGCTTATGGTATTGTGTATGTGGATGCCTGTGCCTCTTTCCACGTTTCTGTGTGCGATTTTCTGTATGGGATTCTGTGAGTGTGTGTGTGTGTGTGTGTGTGCTTTTGTGTGTGTGTATGTTTGTGTGTCCGTCTCTTTCTGTGTTTCTGTGAGTGTGTGCCTCCATATGTCTGTGTGTGTGTCTCTCTAAGTGTGTACCTCTGTGTGTCTTTCTCTCCTTCCCTCTCTGAGTGTGTGCCTCTCTCTTTCTGTGTCTCACTGTCTCTGTGTGCCCCTTTGTGTGTGTCTCTCCCTCTGTATGTCTCTGTGAGTGGGTGTCTATGGTATGATGCACACCACTACATTTTGAACTGATAGCAGTGAGCCAGGAAAACTGGCTCTGCTTTGGCCTGGATGGATTACCTGGGTAGGGATGCTTGTGATTATGAGCACATTCCTGACAACAAACAAAGGTACAGAGTTTCCAAAGCAACCGTCGGCTATGAAGTACAGGCAGATTCTTTTCAAGCCTGGCTTGTCACCGTGTGTAATGCATAGCTCCACAACTGCCACCAGGAAGCAAGTGCCTGGATGCCAACCTGGCTTAACAGAGGGTGGTTGCAGAGTTGTGAGAAGCACTCACTTGCTTTTCCAGAGCATCACGATTTCAGGATGAAGAGAGTAATTATTTTATTTCTAGAATTGGCAGCACGAATGTGAAAGGCAGGGTTTACTTTGACATCACCCACTTTGTATCAGGCATATTTTCTCCAGCAATAACTTTCAATTTGCCAGCTCATTTCTCATCTACTAATATTAGACCTGATTTTGACCTATATGGACAGTGGCGAATGATCTTAAGGGCGTATTTGTACTCTCTATCTTAAAGGACAAATTCTGTACCTATTTCCCAGTAATAGTTGGCTCAAGTCAGTCCAATCATTTGGACTGTGACTCCTGTGATAATAGGAAGGTTGTCATTCTCTAATCGCTGGTTATGTCACGGGGTGGTTCTGTGCCAGGCATATGTCATGCTTGGAAATTGGAGAACACCATTTCTGAAATATTTCCTACCAGCATCTAGTACAAGTCAGCTAACCATGTTATTATAGCAGCTGTGTAAAATTATGAGCTGCTTGCCAAATGCCTTGGAAATCAAAGCTTAAAGATTCCTCCTAACTCACATTTGCATATTTTTTGGACTCTGCATTTGATTGTGTATCCTCATTCTTATTCACAAAGACCAGGTGTTTTTGCTCACCTTACTCTCCGTTTTACACAGTTGCCCCCTTTTCATCTGCTTCCACACCAACAGCTTCTGATTTCTTTCCTGTCCACCATGGCTTCTCAGGTATTCTCTGCCCTGACTTGCCCCCATATCATGGATCCAAACAACCCACTCTTTTGAAGGGAAGAATCCACCACCCCTAGTTCCTCTAGGTCCACCTTTCTAAGCTCCATACCTGCTTTCACTGGACCCCAAGTTCCTGTTCCACCTTCCAAATCTGGCTCATTCTTTACATCCCCTGGACCCAAGGACAATTTGCCTTTCCAAGTTGACCCAGCTCCCCTTCCTTCCCCCAAAGGCTCAGGTATTCCCTCTGTCTGCTGATTTCCATGGTTTTGCTCTGAGCACCAGTGCTAAGCTCTGGCCTCAATTCATAGAGCAGATGCTCACAGTCACCGGGCAGCAGTAGTGGGCATTGCAATCTATGCAGTGAGACCTTGCAAGTGCAGGGCATGCTGCTGGCATCCTTGTTGCATGGCCTGGCTAACAGGTTGGCAATGTCTACAGCCAACATTTTAGTGGGCTTCAATATTCCAGCCAGTGGATCTCACAAGTGAGTAGGTTTTTCTCACCCTTCGTTGGGAAAACCTGTAAGCAGCCACATTTGAATTTGGCTCTCCCCACAGGAAGAGTTGAGTCTCTTTCCAATGTTTCCATTTTGCACTGTCCAACTCCCACCGGCTCACCCACAATTTCCGTAGGAACTGGGCAGAGAAACTGATAACTTTCCAAAGATGTATTCTTTTTCTGAGGCTGATTTACTGTGATCCTGTGCATGGGTATTGGTTACCCATGTTTTGCCACTGTGGTCAGCCCTGGGCCTCAAGACTACCTATGCTTCCAAGGCTGTGGTTAGCTCTGGGCTTCATCTACTCCAAGGACAAACCTAGGTCATTATCTCTAGTTAGTTATTCAGATCTTTGGGTTCAACAGTTAAAAACAATTGTCACTTTTCTTCTCTGAGATTCTGTGGGTATTTTGAGCTGATCTCAGGTCACCTTGGGACTGTTGTCATTTGGTAGCTTGATAGAAGAAATGTGTCTGGTTCAAGAGCACACACTCCCATATATGGCAGCCAAATGGAGCTTTGACTGTGTGACTTTTCATTCCAGAATCAAGGTCTAAGGGAGGGGTCAGTTTCAAGGCCTCATAAGACTGAGGTTCTCAGGTCAGCAAGCTTTGCTGTTTAAGGACAGCAAAAGCCTGCCACAGGGTAGGCTAAGGTGCCAGGAGGGCCAATGATGAGAAAGATCATAGTGATGTTTAAGTACCTTGAAGACAGAGGGACAGTGGATGGGTCAGAGCATGCCTTGCCCGGTTTTAACTTTTGTAGGGTTAGGATACCATCAGAGAGCAGAGGAGGAATGAGAAGTTCCTTCAAGGAATAAGACTTATGTGAGGGAGAGGGAAATAGGGCATCATACCACAACATGGCATCATTCCAGCCTGGCAAAGGCACAGGGTGGGAACAGCCAGTATGCATGGGGCCACAGCAGAGGTACCCTCAGCTCTGCTTTTGAGACTACATGCTGGGCCTCAAGGAAAGAAAATGTGCACCATTCAGGATGCTGACCGCCTCTGCAGCATCATCCCCAAATGTGGAACCACACAGTGGCTGAATTCACGACGAGAGAGCAGAGATTCATGGAAATGGCTATACTACAAAAGCAAGGAGACAGGCATGTAGCTATACTTACTTGTCTGGACCACCAGCTCACAAATAACAGCATAGAATACTTACTATTAATTATGAAAGTGTGGCCTTAGCTTAGGCTTTTTTTCTAACTAGCTCTTATAACTTAATTAACTTGTTTCTATTAATCTACGTTCTATCACATGGCTCAGTTACCTTCACTCTGTCCTGTATGTCTGACTTGTTCTGTGTCTCGTTGGTGTCTGGCTGGGGACTCTGCCTTTCTTTTTCCCAGAGTTCTTTCTCTGCCCAGAAGTCCCACCTATACCTCCTGCCTACCTATTGGCCGTTCAGCTTTTCATTACACCAGTCACAGCAAAACATCTTCACACAGTGTACGAAATATTCCACAACACAGAAGAGACCCAAACGCCACAGCAGGGTCATTTAGCTGTGCAATGGAATCTACACAGGCTTAAAAGGAATGCTCATTAGTGCTGAAAGGTAACCACAAAAGCACCAGTATTAAAATACTAAGATAGTGGGCAGTGGTGGAGCACGCCTTTAATCTCAGTTTTTGGGAGGCAAAGGCAGGTGTATCTCCGAGTCTGAGGCAAGCATGGTCTACAGAGTGAGTTCCAGGACAGCCAGGGCTACACAGAGAAACTCTGTCTCGTAAAAACAAACAAGACAAAAACATTGGATGAAAAAGTGTGTAAAAATGCCCCAATTTGTGCAAAATGTTGTGTAGATGCACATGATTGGCCATGTGCGATACTGCCGAGTGCCAGGCTCTGTGGCTGCTACTGGGGAGGATGACTCGAGGCCTTAGACTTTTTAAAATCATATGTACACATGGCAAAAATGCAAAGAAAGACAGGGTTGCCTTTATGCAGCTTTCTGCTGCATTTCCCCAGGATCTGGTTGGGACAGGAATATGGCAGTGAGGCAGAGGGGCAGAGCCATGGACCGTGCTGCCGAGAGGACAGGAGGCATACGTGGGAAGAACATCTGTCACCCGCTCCCAGGACACAGGGGCAGGTAAGCACTGAGACCGCCAGGGCCAGACATGCAACCTGGGATCTGGGAACTCACATCTATGAGAGATGAGGACCCCACCAGGGGGACTCAGCACAAAGGGAGGGCGGGGCTTGATGGGACATAACAAAGGATAAACTCACTGTGATGCTGCCCTCAGAGGCACATAGGTTGTTTTGGAGACAAGGCATGTGTTTAGGGTTGTTTGGAGGTCACTGCTGGGTCACAGGTGCTCTTTTGAGTCCTGCAAGCTTAAGTTCTTTTTTTAACATCTCTACACAAATCCTGGCCTTTTAAAGAGGAACCTGTGGTACTGGAGTTGACAAGGAACAAACAGCCCCTGTCAGTGAGGCCTCTCAGAATCTCATAGGAACCCAGGACTGTCAGCTTTTTGGTGTTGAGACAAACACATCAGAGAAATAATGTGAAGAAGGGTGCCTTGGCTTACAGGGTCAAGGCTTGAGTCCAAAGTCAGCTGGTGTCTCGGTGAGGGTCACTGTTGCTGTGATGAAACACCACGACCAAAAGCAAGTTGGGGAGGAAAGGGTTTATTTGGCTTACATTTCCATATTGCTCTTCATCATTGAAGGAAGTTAGGACAGAAACTCAAACAAGGCAGGAGCTGATGCAGAGGCCATGGAGGGGTGCTGCTTACTGGCTTGCTCCTCATGGCTTGCTCAGCCTGCTTTCTATAGAACCCAGAACCACCAGCCCAAGGATGGCACTACCCACGATGGGCTGAGCCCTCCCCCACTGATCACTAACTAAGAAAATGCCTTATAGCTGGACATTATGGAGGCATTTTCTCAATTGATGTTTCCACCACTCAGATAACTCTAGTTTGTGTCAAGTTGACATAAAACTCTCCAGCACAGCTGGTTTCACTGGGACCTGAGGTGAGGCTAAACAATCATGGTGGTCAGAGCATGTGAGCAGAGCTTCTTACTTGATAGCAGCTGAGAAGTGGAGGCGAAGCAGAGACAGGAAGTAAGATATATCTGTCCAGGGCATACTCCAATGACCCACTTCCTCCAACAAGGTCCTACCTTCTACTTTCTATTAAGTCTCAATAATGCCACCAAATGATGACCCCATCAAGGGGTCACTCCATCTGAGGGTCACATCACTTCCCCCCAAACCATCAGCTGGCAGTGGAAATTTCCAATACATGAGCCCCCAGGGGACATCTTAGAGTCAAGTCGTGACAGTCCCTCAGTGTCACTTCCCGTGAAGGAGCCTGACTCCAGGCTCCACAGAGAACCTACACAGTGAGTTGAGGTATGAGTAAAAGCATCAGCACTGCTTAGTGAAGTTCCCCCAGGACATGGGGCACTGCAGGACACACTGACACCAGATGCCCAGATAACTCCCCTCTCATGAGGTACCAGTCCCAGGTGTTCCATAGACAGGGCAGCCCTTGGTACCTGCTTCACACAGAAGGAGATACTTTCTGCTTGCTAATGCTGTACCTTCAGCAGAGGCCTGCAAGATCCTTTGAAAGGGTCATGTGATTGGTAACAGTGGGTGAGGACCCATGGGTGAGGAGACACAAGGGCTAAATGCACTGCACAACTAATCACTGGATCATCAGAGATTTAAAAAAAAAAACCTGTTGAGAATATTACGGGGACAGCAGGGGACATCTCAACCAGGACTGTGCCCCCAGGAACTTAACATCTGTGCTGGGATTGTCTCAGAGGGTCTGGTTCTTAGGAGGTGGAAGTGGGCTACACAGAAAGTCATGTCTTCAGCCAGCGCTCAGCCCTCTGAGCCCCTTATGGGTGTGTGGAGACTGTGTGGCTTCCTGTTAGAGCCCATGTGTATCTGGAGAGCTTCTCTCTGGTCCAGCCAAGCCCCTGCAGTCCCACAGATCACTTATAAAATAAACACACAGACGCTTGTATTATTTAAACTATTTGGCCTAATGGCTCAGGCTTTTAGCTATCTAGTTCTTACATCTTAAATTAACCCATTTCTATAAATCTATACCTTGCCACATGGCTTGTGGCTTACCAGTATCTCACCTGTTGGTACTCATGGCAGCAGCTGGCATCGTCTTTCTGACTCAGCCTTCCTGTTCCCAGAATTCTCTTTTCTGCTTGTCCTGCCTATACTTCCTGCCTGGCTACTGGCCAATCAGCATTTTATTTATACAGAGCGATATCCACAGCACCCATGTGTGCACACAGACTTCTACTAGGAACAGCATGGAGGTGGACTTGGACTCCTAGGCTGTTTCCCTCCAGTTTGAAGGATGAACCTGGGTTTGGTCCTCTGTGTCATCTCAGGACATGAAAGGGGAATGTTCTGGGTCTTCTGATCTTAGTGCCATCAGGGGATGCTGGAAGTATTGGCCAGATGACCAGGGCTTCACACGGCCCCTTTGCTTCTCAGAGCCACTTCTCTGGTAGGTTCCATAATGACTCTTTTTACTGATGTTAGTACTAGAGCCCAGATATTTCTCAAGGTCAGCTGAACATGGCTAGGTGGCCCAGGAAGAGAGCCAGCTAGAACAGCAGCTAGTCCTGCCAACCAGAGATGGGAGTCTGTGGGGTAGGACAGACGGCAGGACATGAGCAGAACTGAGGACTGAAACTCACAGCCCACACCAGCCTCTAGTCAAGTGTGCATGAATGCCAGCCATGGCGGCTCATTCTCTAGGGGTCCTTTCCCTCAGCACTCCCTGTACCTGCCCTCTGGTTTCGAAGTAGACATTCTCAGCCTGGCTGGGGAAGCGGCTCCCCAGGGGACCACAGCTTGTTCTTGCATTTTGTTCTCCTGTTTCCTGACTGAATAGATTTGGCCCTGAGGACACGGTCCACCCTCTTCCAGGCCTGTGTGACTGGGCAGCAGAACATAGCCTTTAATCACAAAGCCAGGCAGCTGTCGGCCACTCGCCGCTCTGCTGAGCCGAAATGGCCACAGTGAAAAATGCTTATGGCTCCTTGTGGGAATAATTCATAAAAGTTTAAAAAACTTTCTCCTGGCACTCTCCAGGCTTTCAATTTTATATGACGGCAGAAAAAAATGACCTCTACGCTGCTGCCTCCACCCCCATCCAGAGTAGCCTCAATCCTCCACCATGTGTGTGTCCCAACAGAGCCATCTGAAAGACCAGGGAAAGATGGAGGCCTGCTCCCAGCTCCTGAACTGTTCCCTCTGCAGTTCCATTAACTTAACGGTCAAGGACAATTTCATTAGGAGAAAGTTTCAGACTCAGAGGCCTCAGACTCCCCTGTTCATGGAGAGATCTATTAGAATAGATGTGTTAGGAAAGCATCCCCCCCTCAGGGTGAATGCCACTGGCTCCATTCAGGGACAGGGACAATCAGAGCTGGGAAGTGGTGGCATCTGAGGGCCATGTGGTGGTTAATACTTACCAAAGGGATGGATGGGAGTCATTTCCCTTCTGCATTGCAGGCTGCAATGTTGTCAGATGAGGGGGCACTGCTGGACCACAAAGGCCAAAGCTCAAACTGAGTCCTTGGGAGGTATCTTTCCCCACAGATCTCCAGGTTATACCTGGGCTGGGGGGGGGGAAGTCTGTAAGAGTCAAGGTGCCTCATCAGTTTGCCTCTCTGAGGTCCTAACGTGAGCCATCCTGTAGCTGAGGCTGTAGAATGATGTCTTGAAAGATGCTATGCCTGATCCCAGAGCGGTGGCCGTTTATCTTACAAAGGAGATGAAGGCTTGTGGGTCAGCGGGTCATAGAGACTGAAGCTGGACTTGAAGGAGAGCTAGGGAAACTCATCCATTGTCACCGTCTTTGAAGAGAGAGGAAGAGGCTGGGAGCCAACATCCTTGGGAGGCCTTGGAGGCTAGAGAGCAAGAAAGGATTCAGCCCTTCCCAGTGTCCTTGGAGGAGCTGGGCCTGTCAGACTTTCTCTGAGTTCAGTGAGACCCTTTTCCACCCTGGTCCACAGAGCTCAAGCTTCAAAAAGTGGTTGTTTGCAACACTGGGTTGGCGGTCATCGGTGCAAACCCCCGCTGTGACCTTGGCAACGAGCTTTCATTTGGGCATTATTTACATGCTTTGTGGGAGGGGAGGTCTAATGGGCAGCAGCTCATGCAAGCTGGAAGCAGAGAAGGATAACTTCCTGTCCACTAGGCAAGTGGAAGCTAATGTCTGAAGGAGCAACAGCTGCGGACTACGTGCTCGCAACAGCTTCCTTGGTAAGCAATATACCTCAAGTGTGGACGCTTAGTGTATATCATTGGGGGTTGCCGGAGCCTTTGAAACTATCACCATAAGCAAGTAATGACTCATTTGTCACCTCTCAGTGCTCCCACAACCCGTTAGTTCTAGCAAGAATATGTAATTTGAGACCCACTCTCTTAAAATTATATGGTGCCATGCACAGAATATTGTCACGACACACATGGCTATAAGTTAGAGTGTGAGACATGTAGTTAGGATGGCGGACAGTATAGAGTTCCCTTTAAAAATTCTAAGTAAGGCTTCCATAGGACCCCATGCTCATGTTGATGGCAGCACTGTCCACAGCAGTGCAGATACAGATGAAAACTGCCGGCGACTTTTAAGAAACCTACCCAGGGGAGACAGCATGAGGCTTGTTAAAACAGTAGACCATTTCCTGAATGACTTACATATTTTACCCTACCACCCCCCCCCCCCCCAACACACACACAGTGTTGTTTTTTTAAAGAAAGGCCGCTGGAGTGGCTCCTAGGGAGGACTTGGAAAGCAGACCACCTGTGGGCTGTACAGAGAGCAGGCAGGGCAGATGTGAACCTTCAATATGGGTGCATCCTAGTCTTGCACGGTGAATGTTTCACCTCACAGGACAAAAGGGACCTTTCAGAGTTAAAATGTCCAGGTAAGACATTGTCTCATGTTATACAGGTAGGTTCCATGTCACCAGAAGGATCCTTATAAGGGACAATGTGATGATGGAAAAGAAGCCAGAGAGAAGGGACAGAAAGAAGACTGGGGAGGGGGGAGGGGAGGGAGAAGGGAGAGGAGACACAGATAGGGAGAGAGAGAGAGAGAGAGAGAGAGAGAGAGAGAGAGAGAGAGAGAGAGAGAGAGAGGAGAAAATGGGCGAAAGCAGAGAGACACGGGAAAGAGAGAGGGGCAGGTACATTGCCTGCTCTCTAGCTCATGAGGCTGTAGGTCAGAGGACATGAGCTCATAATGCAACATGATGTTTGGATAAACTCATTTCTCTATGTAATCCAAAATCCAGAAGCGAGCCACCTGCCTGCCGGGATCTAGCACAAGGGAAGCCTTAGGACTGGTTTAGGATAACTGTTTACAAGTGTCTTGGTGATGATTCATACATCAAAATTCTCTGTTGCTTTGTCCAAATAAGAATCTAATGAGAAAGCCAAACACTGGTAGAGGTGAGAGAGATGTGAAAATTACACAAATCCCCAAAGCATGCCGTGAGTTTCAAACATATGAGTTTATTTTAAAAGGCAATTGTGTCTATTATTTGTTCAATGTTTATTACCATTTTAATCCATATTCATAAGAAGAAGGTGTGCTTGGAACAACAGTCTCCCGTGTCCCGAGTCCTCCTTCCTACTGGGGAGAAGCTGGCGGGAGGGCTCTGAGATACCGGAGCCAGGTTCAGTCTCCACAGTAAGTCTGGGCTGTTGTCAGCAGCCTGTTCGTTTCCCTTGGGAGGCAAGGTTGGGTGGTCAACAAGAATGGCATCAGGTGTGTCCTGCCTGTGGGTCAGGTGGCAGATGAAGAACTAGGTATTGGATTGGGAACATGGCTTAGGGTTGCAGGGCCATCCCCTTGGCCAGAGCAGTGTGTTTTATATCGGACTAATGTCTGACCTGACCATTCAGCCTGGACAGTGTTGATGGTTGTGTCTAGGTCTTCATGGGGGTATAGTGGCTTTGACAGCCCTAGACAGTAGCTGACTTCTTACAGCGTATCCTCTTGCCTCCCCCTTGACTCAGATGCTCTGATGCACACGTTTTGCATGAAAACCCATTACCAATTTCTATCTAGAAGCCCCACAAGTGAGCCATGGTACAGACCTCAGGGAGAGCTCATCTGTGTTTGGTCCTTCCTGATTTGAAAACTTGCACGCTAGTGTTTTCTAAGGATGTGCTCTAGAGAGCCAGGAAGAAGGCAGGCTTAGGTCGCTTCTGGAGCCCAAACCCTGAAGCATCTTATAGAATGCCACTGTCTCCAGGCATAGGGTATGACTGATGGTCAGGGGAATCCTGTACCAGGGCCTAGCAGCCTAGAGCAGCTGGGTGGAGCCTGTCTAGGGAAGTCTGCGTAAGCTGACACATAGACCTAGTGCTGGACCAGGAGGTATCTTTTAACATGGTACCAGTGTTGCTATGATGATGCTAGGAACCTTGCCATGTTTCTGCCTCTAGTCAGCTCAAGTTCACCTGATTTTAGTCATGAGCAGGACCAGAAGTCCTAGTGGGCAAATAAGAACAAATTCACATGGAAATGATTTAATCTTCCCTAGGGAAGGATCTGGGGTTTCTGTACATGGCAGTGACCAGCCCAAACCATCAAATGTGAGATGTCCCCCATAAGTTTGAGTTTGAACACTTGGTGCCCTGATGGTAGCACTGTTTGGGAAGACTATGAAACTTTTAAGAGTTGGGCCCCTGTTGGAGGAAGAGGTCACTGAGTAGGGGTGGTGGGGAGAGGGTGTGGGCCTTGAGGTTTTGTAACTGGGCCTTACTTCATGTTCCTTCTTTGCTTCCCGAGTATGGATGCAGAATGACCAGCCACCTTCCTGCTTCTACTTCCATGCCTTCCCTCCAGTGATGCACTGTATCCCTTCAAACTGTAAGCCAGCATAAGCTGCTCACTGTCAGGTATTTTGTTACAGCAACAAGATAATTAACCAACATACATGCTAAACCTCATGCCTCGGGGAGGCTCAGTGGCTGTAACTCATAGCCAAAGATAGAAAACTGACATAAGATTACTTGTGATATTAGGTGCCCAGACACAGGGACAGACCAGATACCAGGCTGCATCCTCTCAATTTGTTCCCTGGAAATCTCCTAAGCTCAGGTCCTATAACGCCAGCCCACAGGGTACTGCAGGAAGCCTGTGGCTCTGTAGGGAAGGGCACTAGGAGCCAGCTCAACCCTGAGCTAATGCTTCTTCCCTAAGCTATTGGCCTTCTCTTTAAATCACAAGTGTGCACTGATGGGGCAGATTCTTCATGACACCTGAGCATGGCCCCTGGGGCTCATCTGCCAGGACTTATCAAGAGACCTGGCAAGTTTGAGAGGCAAAATGCACCAACACGAAGAACTGATGAGGGTTTGGCAGTGTCTGCCTGCTAGTCTAATCCATTAGCCAGGCACACAGATGCACCGCACGGGGCATGGTTGCCTACTTCTGTTGTTTCCCAAACTGCTAGTGCCATCCTTAGTAAGTGAGATCTGATTTTTCCTGGGAATATATGTATATTTTTTTGAAATCTAGACTGAACCTTCAAAAAGACAGAAACAGGCTGGTCTCCAGGCGCCCTAGGACCAGCCTCATTGCCATTACAGGACCAAGACAGCATGCAGTGTCTTCACAGAGAAAGGGAGGACATCTCTAGCCCCAGAACATGATTATCTAGAACTGAGTCAAGAGAGGACCCAGAATGCACAAGAGCAGGCAGGTATGGATGCTGCCCTCTTTGCCAGGGCTTCTGAAAAAAACAATAACAACAACAACAAAACCAGGGGGCTATGTTCCCACTGAGATGGCAGGAAATGAGTGCAGGGAAGAGGGATGCTCCATGACCACATCACAGCATGCATTTTAAGAGATGAGCTAATTGGCCCCAGATCTGCAGCTCCCCACAGTCTAACAGTGGAAAAGCAGGCAGTCGGGCCAGAAAATAATGGAAGAATGGGAATAGCCACCAGCCGTGAAAGGCTGCACACACCAGGGCTACTGCGAGGAGATGTGTAGTAGAGGAGTGTGTAATGGAAGGGGTTAGCCCATGTCTCAAACACCAGAAGAAGTCAGGGCAGAAGAGGACGGATATTCAAGTCTGGAGACAGCCTAAGGTCAGTAGTGACCATGGAGGGAGTGAGACCGAAGAACAGGACAAGTCTGAGGTGCCCTGGGGCCGGTGAGAGCAGGAGTATGGAGCCAGGCTAGGCGCAAGCTTGGCTGTTCTTGGGGGACACTGGCTAGGACTTCCTGGGTCCACGAAGAGTGTTCTTGGAAGGGGCAGAGCTACCGCATGTCACCTGTCAACAGAAACAGTGGAAGAAGGGACAAGGGACGAGCAGGCAGATGTCCCCTGTGGGGACTGTCCCAGATTAAGACTGTAGCAGATACCCACTGTAGACACCAGGGCTGTGGGACTCACCTTGGTTGTCAACTTGATGGATTTGGAATGAACTAAACCCCGGCTGCCAGGCACTCCTGTGAGGGAGTTTCTTTCTTTCTTTTTTTTTTTTTTTTTTTTTTTTTTTTGGTTTTTCGAGACAGGGTTTCTCTGTGTAGCTTTGCGCCTTTCCTGGGACTCACTTGGTAGCCCAGGCTGGCCTCGAACTCACAGAGATCCGCCTGGCTCTGCCTCCCGAGTGCTGGGATTAAAGGCGTGCTCCACCACCGCCCGGCTATGAGGGAGTTTCTTAATCAGGTTAATTGAAGCAGGAGGACACACCCTAAATCTTGGTGGCATCTTTAGGTGGCAGCCCTGATACAGGGACACAGAAGAAGAAAACTGCTTTTTGCCTGCCTGTCCTCACTCTCACTGGCAAGTCCTTCCAATCTATTGTGAAACATTTTCTTCACTGAGATTAGAACCTACTTCTTTGAGATTCCAACATTGACCAAAGACCAATATCTCTCCAGGGATCTTTCAGGTTTTCAGCACCAGATTGGGATGGCTGAGACATCCAGACCACTAGAGAAGGAGGTATGGTTGCAGAGCTCTCGTGCAAAAGAGCCCCACACACAGATTTGCCGAGTGAACTGTAATTCCATATAATTCAATTATGATAAGAGTTGGGATGTAGTGTGATTAAGAATCAGACCGTGGAGGTATAGGAGAAAATTAAAACAGCTGTTAATTTAATTTGAGTCCATATTCTTGGAGAACTGATTGTAAATTGAAAATCATAATTAATCTCACTTCTCACATTTTTCACATGAGCAAACTGACAATGGTTGAACAGTGGCTAGAATATGGCACTTTCCCTTGGCCAGGGCCCTATTAGCTCTTGCAGTTCTAGGTTTGGAGCCTGTAGGGATTTTGGTTGCACATGTCCAGGCAGGGATTCCTCTAAATCTGCTCAGAAGTGTCCCTGTCCCTCCCTCTTGGCATCATCCTGGCACATGCCCAGACTGTCTAAAATTTCAGAAGGACTCCATGGCTGCTGTACCAGTCTCCAGTGCCTCTTCATAAACCCTGTCTTCCCCCTTTAGCGACTTGGCAGCCTATATGGGTCTCACCAGTTAGTAGACAGTGCTTGCATCCTGTGGCCAGTGCGATAAGACAAGAAACAGAAAAGCCAACACCACCAAGTGGGGGAAGCACAACACACCTGTGGCCACCAGGATGGAATACCCAGAAAACTTGAGGAGAACTAGGTGGAAATCTAGTCCAGTCACCAGGGTCCAGCTCAGCTTGCTGGTCTGACTCTTTCATATGCAGCATCTCTCAGTTGCAGTGGTTTCCCCAGGACTGACTGAAGCTGAGTGCAGGGTCCCCTTGGCCACAGTTTCCTGTCACAGGTTCAGGTGCCTGTACAGTACGGTACCAGCATCTGCAGAGGCAGCTAGTTCTCTCTTGTTCTGGCTTCCTGCTCTGCATTTCAGCTCTATCCTCACCCAGAGGGCAGTGGCTTCTGGTCACCTCTTCCTGTACCTGAGCCTGCCATGTGAGCAAACCTGAGATATTCTCCCCTCTCTCTCTCCATCTCCAGTCCCCTCACAAGGCAGGCCAGTGAGGACTTTCCATGCTTATTTACCATTTGCTTATCCTTATCTCCCTAGCTATTCCACAGGAGTGGATTCCACTGACCAGGCCACCTATCAGTGCCCTAGGTCACATAGCAATGGACACAGGGTCTTGTCCAGACCAAGTACTAGACTCCAAAACCCCATAGCTGTGATGTCCCTGGATACAGAGCCCCATGACGGGAGATACCTTTTCACTCTGTCACTTCATTTCACAGATGGACAGCGAGGGGCAGAGGACAGGAAACAGAAGTGTGAGGCTCCAGGCCTCTGACACATCCCTGAATTCAGGTTGGTTTTAGACATAATGCAAGCATGACAAGGCCTGAAAGTGCGACATATGAATGGAACCTCCCCAACTGAAGTTGGAGGCTACCCTTCACGTGATCTACAACCAAGTCATTGCACTTAAACGAACGAATCAGCTCTTACATTTAAAACAGGTGTCTTCCAAATGCAACCTGCTGCCTGATCTGGACATTCTGGCACAGCCCCAACTACTTGCTCACTGACCTCAGGGCCACAGCCAGAAAATTAAATGATATATGCCCTGTTCTTGGAGTGGTTCTAACATTGGAGTTGTTGTCTTCTAGAACTAGAGGTGCCATTAATAGTCGCTGCCCCCCAGTTCATGGGCATCATAGTTCACTGTGCCCTTCGCAGACTTCTTTTCCTCTAGTGTTGGGTGGAGAGGGGAATGTGGTGTAGACAGCACCTAGAGCAGAACTCAGACACTGGGCAGGTCCTACCAGCTGGAGCCATGGCTCTGCCTGAGACTGGCTCTGGGGCTGGCCAAGAGTCCTTGAATCACAGAACTAGCTAAATGATTCCCGAGCCCATTGCTTATTGCATTTTAATAACTTAATATCTTTGTTTGGGCAATAGAGTTCTGGGGGCCAGGGCTGGCTGAGACAAGCCTTGGCTGGACTGAGCATATTCTAGACTAAAAAAGAGAGCAACTGTTCAGAATCCAAGGTCCAGGGATGCTTGCTGTTAACCTAGGATGCTCCTGATCTCAAATGGCCCAAGATGAGCTAAGGGCCATGCCATTTCTGTCGCTCAGAAACAGGGAACATTCAGAAATCACCAAATACTTAAGAGAATAAAACACCATCCAGCTAAATAGCCAACAGGCAAGTGCTCTCACTTGTCTTTGAAGCTCGTAGGCCCTGTTTCTTGTGGTCCTCATGAATTCAATCAGCTCTAGCTCCACAGACACATTTTTACAGTGTGTTGTATATCTCCCAATTTTTCAAAAGCAGTGTCCTAAAGTACCTACAACACACACGGTTTAAGCAGCATCCTGAAGTACCTACAACACACACGGCTTGAGCAGCATCCTGAAGTACCTACAACACACACGGCTTGAGCAGCATCCTAAGGTACCTACAACACACACGGCTTGAGCAGCATCCTGAAGTACCTACAACACACACGGCTTGAGCAGCATCCTAAGGTACCTACAACACACACGGCTTGAGCAGCATCCTGAAGTACCTACAACACACACGGCTTGAGCAGCATCCTAAGGTACCTACAACACACACGGCTTGAGCAGCATCCTAAGGTACCTACAACACACACGGCTTGAGCAGCATCCTGAAGTACCTACAACACACACGGCTTGAGCAGCATCCTAAGGTACCTACAACACACACGGCTTGAGCAGCATCCTGAAGTACCTACAACACACACGGCTTGAGCAGCATCCTGAAGTACCTACAACACACACGGCTTGAGCAGCATCCTAAGGTACCTACAACACACACGGCTTGAGCAGCATCCTAAGGTACCTACAACACACACGGCTTGAGCAGCATCCTGAAGTACCTACAACACACACGGCTTGAGCAGCATCCTAAGGTACCTACAACACACACGGCTTGAGCAACATCCTAAGGTACCTACAACACACATGTTTTTAAGCAGCAGTGGATCTTGCTTGCAAACAAGATTTTGCATTTCTCAGGGTACTGTCCAACAGTCTACCCTTCTCCTCATTCCCTCTTGACACAAGCCTCCTCCTCTCCCTTCTCCTTAGACACCCACAGTAGGAGTGGGCTAACTGGCCCCGTGAGCACTGTGCTGTCGGGCCCTGAGCACTGGGCTCCCTGGATTTTTCCAAGGTCCCATTTTCACCTCCAACTGTATGCACCGTCTTCTCTCCCTTTAAGGAAAAAAGAAGGAAAAAAAGAGAAAGAGAAAAAGAAAAGAATCTCCTCCTCAGGTGAAAGATTTAAAATAGTACATGTCGTAACTACAATCATTTTTATTAGGAGCCATAAAAATAATGTTGGGAAAAAAATGGTGTTGAATTTTTCACCTGACATATGAATGTGCTGGAATTCCAGCACACGATGGCAGGGAGATTTCTAATTGCCTCCATACCTTGATGGGGCAGTTCTGGTAGGTGACTGGCAACCTTGTGAGGGACTTTGGTTGGGGCCTGTCTTTGGGTGCTGTCTCTCTTTGGGACCTGGCCTTCTAAGCTTCACTTGCCATGCTCCTCTGCTCTTGCTGTATAGGTGGAATTACCAAGGTCAGTGCCCAGTTTCCTCCTGAAACTGTGCTAGTGCCTGAACTTGCTAAATAATAATTTCCACATCTATTTCAGACAATGAGAAAAGTCCTGAATATTTATAAGTGTTGGGGCTCACCTGAAGGATTCCTTAGGGAGCCTGGTTCATTTCTTTTAGCAGGTTGTGCTGGCAGGCAGTTACAGAAGCAACGAGACTGAATGAGGCACTTGGCATGGACATTCACTAATGCTACCAGTAGCCAGAGCTGGATAGTTGTGAGAGGCTGACGCATGGATCCCTTCCAATCCTGGGGCCTCCTCCTTCCTCCTGCTTAAGTTCATGATGCTTTTAGAATAATGAGGAAAGATGTGTTATTTCCCCAGGAGAGTTGAGGTCCTAGTTGGTGAATGGAGGAGCCCTGTGAAACACAGACATGCCCCACCCCCCAGATGGTTTTTGGCTAGAAGGGTAGGAGAGGCAAGACAGAGCCATGGCCACTGGTCAGACAGGATGTCTTGGTTTGGGAAGCTGGTTCTTAGCATACACAGGAAACAGATGGGGAAGGGATCTGGATGGTCTTCTGCCCCAAGTAATGAGAATATCCATAATGACAGGTTAAGGGGTGTGCCAATGGGCAGCCTTAGGTGGGAGGACATGGCAGGCATGTTGGTCAAGTGTGCCCCATACCAGGTGTGGTCTGCCTGTCCCCTCAGGTAATCTGTGAGGAGCAGAACACAGATGGGGAGGGAATACCCAGAGCATTTACTACTGTGGGATGTTCTGTATGTTAAATGTGTTGCTCTGATTGGTTAATAAATAAAACACTGATTGGCCAGTAGCCAGGCAAGAAGTATAGGCAGGACAAGCAGAGAAGAGAATTCTGGGAAGTGGAAGGCTGAGGCAGAGAGATGCTGCCAGCCACTGCCATGAAAAGCGAGATGTAAGGTACAGGTAAGCCACGAGCCACGTGGCAACTTATAGATGAATAGAAATGGGTTAATGTAAGGTATAAGAACAGCTAACAAGAAGCCTGCTGTGGCCATACAGTTTGTAAGCAGTATAAGTCTCTGTGTGTTTACTCAGTTGGGTCTAAGCGGCTGTGGGACTGGTGGGTGAGAGAGATTTGTCTTGATTGTGGGCCAGGCAGGACTGGAGAAATCTCCAGCTACAAATGGCGCCCAACGGCTTGAGTTTCCACCTTAAACTTGAGAATATTTAATAAGCAATTCTAAACAGAGCCAAAACCAGGTTCCTGCTTCATGTCTTATACGGTGGCTAGATGCTGCAACATGTGTGCTTGAGCTACTCTATGGCGGGTTCGTGATATGTGGGCTTGACCTATTCCCACAGAGTTATATTCCCACCAAGTTACACAGATGGTTCTGTAAGCCGTGCAACATGGTGCATGGTGGATTTAGCCTTTGATAGTACAAAAAAAAAAAAAAAAAAAAAAAAAAAGAGGATTCTGGGCTACACGCTGCTTTGATAGAAGCATAGACCCACTGTTTCTGAGAGATGATGGCTCCCAGAGCTGGCGGTAAACTTTACCACCGCCATGTTGGGAAGCTGAGGTGGGCGGAGCCAGCAGTCACTGCACCATTTCAGTCTTAGAATGCTGTAGTTTAAAGCCATAGGTTCACAATAAGACAGATTCAGATGGAATAGTTTACAATGTGTGTAAAAAATGTACGTAGGCTTAAGATACAAAAAGATGATATATACAGTTATATAAAGAAATACATAGTTTTTTTTAAAAGTCTTTAAAGAGACAGTAAAATTAATATAAAAATAAGCCACGTAAAGATGGATATTACACAGAGAATCTGGATTGTTTTGTCTTTGGGATTCTTAACTGCAAAAAAATATTTGATTGTAAAAGCTGTTGAGTTAAGCCAATATGTATATTTTAAAGATACCTTGATTTCAAAATTTGGATCTAAGGATATGTTGCTTTGAAAAGGAGGCTCTCCTTTTGTTTCCACAGAAAGCCAGAGGCTATGGATTTGTTCCAGATTAAGATACATCACATTTGACCAGCCAAGACCCCCTGAAAGGTCTCTGATAACACCATGGCCCAGATGATCCAACATCCAGAACGGTTTCAAGGCAACTGGCTCAGATGATACACCCTCACGGACTGCTCCATAATCCTAAAATTTTCTTGTGTTCCCATAAGATACAGCACCCCTCTCCAGCAGGAAGTAGTAAGAGAAGCTACGCCCAATTCCCAAATATACCAAGCTAGCTTTGGAGATAGAATAGGCTCACTCCTTCTCTAAACCCAAACATATTGCTAAAAAAAAAAAAAAAAAAAAAAAAAAAGGTTGAGAGATTCTTTTGTCCCATATCAGAAGAGCCCTCTGGTGTGAGACAGAGAAAAACCAATATTTTTATTTAAATCAGGTTGATTATAAATACAATATCTTTCTAAAGAAGAAAAGGGGATAGTTTAGATATGATAAGATGAAAGGGTAGATTAATGAACCTACTTTTAAAGAGCAACAACTTGTTTGAAATATTTTACATTGCTATGGATTTTAGTTTATTGATACAAGTTTAAACTTAATTTTGTTATACTGTATGTATACTTTCACTCTTGTTTAAGGTATTATGTTTATAAACTCATTTAAATTGTAATGGAACAATTAGTCTTCTATGATAGTCAAACTTATACTCATGTTAGTTAAGTTTTCTAGGTATACATAGATATATTTCAGATAGACAGGTAATCTTCAAATACTTCAAAGACCTACAGAATATGACATTTAAAATGTTCTAAAAAATTTAGACTTTCTGGACAGTGAGACATGTCTGCTCCTGGCAGCACAGATTTACTTCAGAGAGGAGGATGGGCATCGAAGACACTCTATATAGAGTTTATCTTCACCTTGGCAAAAATAGCCATTTGGGCAAGAAACTGTTCTTGCCTGGACTGCTTGATCAACTGGACATGCAGGACCCATAGGAAGGTGACCACTGAACTTTGCTTGGTGAAATGGTCCTTTCTGGTTCCTGCTTCACAGAGGAAACTGCCAGACATTCTACAGGACACAGAGAAGAGTGACTGAGTGACTCTAGGCCTGTGGGCTGAAGACAGATGCCCCAAACTTACAAAGGAACATTAGGTGACTGTCCAGGCTACCAGCTGTCTCTGTCTACCCTGCAAGACTCCTGAAAGTTGCTTACATCCTTCTCCCATTTCTCAAGTAGTATTATATCCTTCTGAGGTCTTTGATGTAGTTGAAGACTAGTTATAATTTTCCTTAGTTATGATAAAAGCTAAGTTAGATATGAAACCTTAGTCTCACAAATATAAGGTAGATAGGGTATCTTCTTTAATTTTGCCAAATACAAATAGACTAGTTATTATAAATAGACTAGATATTGTAACTGTAATTCTTGCTTGATAATTGTTTTGTTATCTGTAATTTTGCTATGTGAAAGTTAAAACCTTCCTTTTTGAAAAAAAGAAAAGAGGAAGTGCTGTGGGATGTTCTGTATGTTAAATGTGTTGCTCTGATTGGTTAATAAATAAAACACTGATTGGCCAGTAGCCAGGCAAGAAGTATAGGCAGGACAAGCAGAGAAGAGAATTCTGGGAAGTGGAAGGCTGAGGCAGAGAGATGCTGCCAGCCACTGCCATGAAAAGCGAGATGTAAGGTACAGGTAAGCCACGAGCCACGTGGCAACTTATAGATGAATAGAAATGGGTTAATTTAAGATATAAGAACAGCTAACAAGAAGCCTGCTGTGGCCATACAGTTTGTAAGCAGTATAAGTCTCTGTGTGTTTACTCAGTTGGGTCTAAGCGGCTGTGGGACTGGTGGGTGAGAGAGATTTGTCCTGATTGTGGGCCAGGCAGGACTGGAGAAATCTCCAGCTACAATTTACCACCTCCTTTCTCTCCCTGGCTTGTATGGCAGAATGATGTTCCCTGCCTCCCAAATTTCCGTTTCATATCTTTAACTTCTGATGTTTGTACTTCATAATTATGGAAATACTTGTAATATTTATAATAGCTGTTTCAGACTTTTATTGTTATAGTTCATTTTTAACTCTTGTTATTTGTACCACACTGTTTACCCCATGTCACATGTACCTGAGGTCCTGTTCTGATGGGAACACCACCATCCCACTCCTGTACCAGCTGTGGGAGTTGGTGGAGCTACAGCATTCTGGTGGGTCTTCTTCAGACTCAGGGAGTGCTAACCATGCATATTGAGCTCTCTACCCAGCGTGCCTAGGTCCCTGCACTTCCTGTTGTCTCTTGATGTTCTACCCTACGCCTCTGTCAGCTCTGCCTCTTTCATGGCTGGACTTGGGTGATGCCCCTTGGCTCTGCTCCCCGGGGCAGCCCCTGGGCTATGAGCTTGGACACTGTAGGTCTCCCCACTGCAGCAGCTTCCTGCTGTGAGCTGAGGACCCACAGGGCTCTTCATTGAAGCTTTACCTCTCTCGAGAATCCCATTTATTTGATACCTGTTGTCCAGTACTTGAGAACTGTTATTTCATATATTTAATTGGTTTTTCTACTTCTTTCCACAAGGAGGTCAATTCCCACAGCATTTGATCCCTTAAGGCTATGGAAGAAGCTGAGCGACGGTTTGTATTTAGTTTATGGCTGTCTATTTTGCTTTTTTGGGAGGAAGGGTAGAATCTCAGTAGCTCAGGCTGGCCTGGAACCTTCTTTGCACTCACTGCATGCTGCCCTGAAAAACTATGTATAACGTTATAACCTGGATGTCACCTAGCATGGGTGAGATAAACCAATCTCATTCAGCCTCTATTGTTTGTTTGTGTGTGTGTGTGTGTGTGTGTGTGTGTGTGTATTTGTGAATGGGGTATACAAGGGTTCATATTTAGGGTTTGTTTAGGTATACTCACCCTGAGGCAGGACTCACACAGAACAGACTTTCCTGCTTCCTGCAAAGCCTCTTCCCTCGCAGGGTGTCTCAGCTCAGCTCCTAGATGTCTCTCAAGCAGCTGAGTGCCTGTACAAGCTTTCTGCCCCCCTTAGTAATTTCCCCTCAGCAAACCAGGCCTCTTAGAGGAGGAGATTAGCGTCACCTTAGGAACACAAGGCATTTTATTGGAAGATCGCTTTGTGAGTAAGGGAGACTTTAAATTAAGTTTAGCGGGCTGGTGCCATGACCTACATAAGGAAGTCCTGGGCTCCTGACTGTGATTGTGCTGCCTGTGAGGCTGGGAGAATTGTAGGGGAAGATTAGAGTGGACCCTCCATCTGCAATTGCCTCCCACAGACACAACGGGTTGCAGAACTTGGGCGTTCCTGGCGCCTGAATGTAGGGGTGATAAGCTGGTAAGCCCAAGGAGGCCAGGCAGTGCTTGGTGGGGTCATGGGTACTTGGGGAGAGTCTGGCTGTTGGCTCAGGCAGGAGAGTGCCAATCACCAGCATCCGGAGGACAGTGAGAGGTCAGCAGCAACCAGTGATTTCTCATTTCTCTCAACATCAAACAAAATGCCGAGATTAGCTTTAGACAATTGATAAAACATTGTGTACCGTGCATCACGCTGTCTCACAGCCTGGGTAGACAGCAGCTGTTGTTGCCCAGGAAAGAGTGTGCAAAGCAGAGGTAGATGCCAGCTCCAGGGCATTTCTGTTCCCCTCGGAAACCACCAGCATCCCCACAGTCATGTGGAGCCATGGCTGATGAAGTGTTCTGGTGGGCTCACAGATGAGTTTTATGTGGCTTGGACTGTGGTGGGATACTCCCTGCTGACAAGTGAGAGCCTGGGGCCCATAGGGGATAGACTTTGGTGAGGTCCTTAGGGTAAGTACCAAGTCCACAATCGTGCTTTGGGTTCTTAGGAAAGAAAAGGTGGGGATTTAGAGCAGCTGTAAACTTTTCTGGCATTCTATCAGAGACTGCAGTGAAAAGGATATGAGAATTGTACTCATCCATCCATCCACTCAACTATCCACCTACCCATTCATCTACTTCTTACCCATCTAGCTACCCATCCATCCACTTACTCACCTACTCATCCACACAGCCATCTATCTGCCCCCCGACTCATCTATCTACTTACCCAGGCCCTTACCCATGTACCCACCTTCTCAATCAGTCTACCTATTCATCTACCTTCCCATTCATGTACCCACCCATTTACCTACCCATCCACCTATCCACCCATCCTCAGTTATCTATCCATCTGCCTACCTACCCACACACCCATTCACCTACCCCCTCAGCCATCTACCCACATACTTTCCAACTATCCACTCATCCACCCACCCACCCATCCATTTACCCACTCATCCATCTGCCCACTCATCCATCCACTTACCCATCCATTGATTTTCATGATTTTATTACAGTGCTTTGGATGGAGACAGGGCCTTGTGAAGTCCTAGACTCTGTCACTGAACCACTCCAGACATCTTCATGATTCTTTCCAGATCTTTGCACATGGCAGCTGTGTGCTATTCCCCAGGACCAAATGTGACCCAATTGGAGTTAAACAGGAAAGAGTGTGTTTCTTTTTTTAAATTTTTTTATTAAGAATTTTTTATTCATTTTACATACCAATCAAAGATCACCCTCTTCCCTTCTCCTGCTCTTCCAGCCTCCCCCTTCAAACCCACCCCCCATTCCCTCCTACAAGAAGGAAGAGCGTGTTTCTTGCACCACAAGAGCAGTGATTTTTGTCTTTTCTCAGCAAACAAACAAACAAAAAAACTCAAAAATCAAATCAACAACACAACTATCCTAAGGCCAATGTGATAGGACTAGGCAGGCCCTGGGTGGTAACTAAGGTTAAATGAGCTCAGGAGGTGGTGCCTGTGTGTTAGGATTAGTGTTCTCAAGGAAGAGTGCACGGGAGAGCATCTCCTCCCACCCCCACAAGAGGTCAGTGGCATACAGTGCGAAGGTGGGAACCTATAAAGCAAGAGAGAGAATGCCCAGAGACCCACCTTGCAGGCATCTTGATATTCGACTTCCCAGGCTCCAGAGCAGTTAGGAATAAGTGCCTGCTGTTTAAGTGTCCTGTCTGTGGCTTGTTACCACAGCCCAGACAGAGAGATGTGACCAAATCCAGGACAAAATATGAAGGATTTCTGTTTCCTGAAGCCAAAGATAGCGGTGCAGCCTGGCAAACCCTTGTCAACCCAGGTGAATACGCAGCTCGGTTTGAAATCAGATTTCAAACAGCTTCAAAGAGATAAAGCCATGGCTTTTATCTAGTTAGCAAGCTTTCCAGCAAGTCATTCGAGTACACAGAAGCACGGCCCCATCTTTCATGAAACAGGGTACCTCCCCAGCATCCCCCATGTTTGTGGCCACCCTGTCCTGTTGTGAAAGTTTCCGAGCCTCATTTCAAAGGCTGTCTGATTTCATTTGTCTTTAAATGCAGTGTGTGTTTTCTCATTCTATTTATTACTCACAGATCAGTGGTGTCCTAATGAGGAGAAGGGGGTGATCTCTCTCTGGATGCTGAAATGACCCCCACCCACCCAAGATTCCGATGCCATGAGCAGCTCCAAAGAATTTTAGGGTCCGCTACTGCTACTCTGAAGATTCAGGGAGGAGCTGAAAGGATAACAGAGGTCATCCAGCCCCACACCTGCTAGCAGTGAGGACACCACCTGTAAGGAAGAAGCTTCTTAAGGGCCCTTGGGAGGTCTTCTGGCCCTGGAATTCTGCAGGCGGGACACCCCTAGCCTTTGACTCAGACTTTCAGTGCTAGGGTGTGGGTTGAGGGAAGCAGGATCCCAGGCCTGACTCTGTTTCTAAGAAAAGAAGTCCTGTGTGGCTCCTGGGTGCCCCAGGTCCAGCGGCTGCATGCCAGAGCCTGTTGGCTGCAGCCCTTTCTGAAAACACTGGAGTCCCCTTCCAGTGTCTACTCCCCTCAAGCTGCACTGTGCCCAGGCTGCAGCTCCACAAGGGTCTCCGTGCTGGCGCACCAATGCTGACCCAGAGGTTGAGGCACTTGCTGAGCCCCACCTACGGAAGGGACAGAGACCCTCTGCTCTTCCTTTCTTCTAGAAATCACTTAAAGACTTGCAAGATTAGGCCCAGCATTTCATGCTCTAAATAAAGCTCTCATTTAACATTTTCTTCTTCTAAGTCTGGCACTAATGATGTTGGAGCCAGGGATTTTAGCGTGCCAGGTCTCTGCCAACTGCATAGTTCCCTCTTTATTATGCAATAGTCTGATGACTTCTGAAGATGGATGGCTTGGAGGAGAGCAAGAAAAAGGCAGAAGGCGAAACTCCTCATTTCTTCATAGTCACGTGAAGTGAAGGGATGGCAGAAACCCACTGTGGCCAGGGTTCCTGCCCCTTCAGTGGGAAGGTCTCCCTGAGTCAGGGAGACCCTCTTGAGGATGGAAGATTGACATAGTTGTCTTACATTAAATTCATAAGCTAAGGGATCTCATATATGTGATTAAGGATCCTAACCAGTTGCCTTTGAGATAATCATCAGTGAAGCCAACCTGGGTGTGACTGAGCTAAGAAAGGAGCCCTTAGCATGTAGATTTCCCACTGGCCACATGGGTCAGACAGCGTGGTGAATACTACTCTGCGGGGGACCAAGGGCTAAGGCTGAGAGGCCTCTAGGAGATGAGAGCCATTGAGGAAATAGAAACTTCTGTGCTATAGCTAAGAAAGACTGTGTCTACAACCTGAGATGCCTCAGAAGAGTCCCTGGAGCCCTAGTAGGCACCATAAACCGGGCCTACTGAGGCTCTGACAATGATTTCTAGGGCCTGCTGAGGCTCTCTGACAATGGTTTCCAGGCAGCCAGTATCTGGCTGTGGGTTTGGGCACCTACTTGTTTCATCATACTAATTGATTTTTCTCCATTCCATGTAGATCTCTGGAGATCCATTCAAAGTACTATTTATTATTATCACCAAGTGACACTGGCTGGCATCAGGTCACACTGGCATGCAGGTGTGAACTATGAACACTATATACAGAATGGTGTGTGAACGTAATTTCTCATTGCCCTGGGCTAAATATCTCAAAGTGTAGTTGCTGGGCTATGGGGCAATGGGAGCTGAGTTTATAGGAAACTGGGAGGGCTCCTCCTCTGGTCACACCAGTAATCCTGACATGACCCAGTGCCTCAGCATCCTCCCCAGCATTGGCTGTCATAGTCATTCCAGCAAGGGGTGTTTTACACTGGCTTTCATGTGTACCCCTGGGTTAGCCACCCACATCTTCATGCATTTGCTCTATGGCTTTTTGGCTGTCCCATGCTCTTTTTCATTGGGAAAGTGACCATTCATATCTGCAGCCCCTTCCAATGAGGTTTTCAGATTTCAAGTGGTTTAGTTCTGAGCATTCTCTTATGTCTTATTCTTAGAGAGGAATCACTCACAGTGTGTGTATGTGTGTGATTTGCAGACATTTTCTTCCCACATGTATCTAGTCTTCCCAACCTCTTATAGTGTTCTCAGAATTAAAGTTACCAATTTTGATACAAACTAATTAATTTATAGATTGTGCTCTCTATCTGTCTCATGGTCTCTGTCCATCTGTCTGTCTCTCGTGTGGTGTGTGTGTATGTGTGTGTGTGTGTGTGTGTGTGTGTGTGTGTGTGTGTGTGTGTATGTAGGCCAGAGGTTGAGGAAGGGTAGCTTACTCAGTTACTCTTCACCTATATCTTTAAGCCAAGATCTCTTACTAAACCTGGAGCTCATCAGTTTGGCAGGCCAGTGAGCTCTGGGAATCTGCCTGTTTCAGCTTTCCCAGTGCTGGAGTTACAGGTGTGCCCTGCTTCACCCAGCTTTTTTGTGGGTGCTAGGGGTCTTAATTTTATGTTCTCATCTTTGCAGAACATGCATGTTACCAACGGAGCTATCTTCCCAGCTCCTTGGATTATGATTTAGATGTCATGTCAAATAACTCTTTGCTTGAGGGGCTGGAAAGTTGGCTTAGCAGTGAAGAACATGTGCTACTCTTGCAGAGGACCCACGCTTGGTTCTCATCACACATATTGGGTAGCTCATAATTGCCCATTATCTCCATCTCCAGGAGACACCAATGCCCTTGTCTGACCTCTGTGACCGCCTACACTTACATACACACACTCACCCCTGACATATTCACAAAATTTAGAAAGGACTCACTGTTTCATTTTAGATCCTTTAAAAAACATCCTCTGTGTTTATTAAAATTCTTTTGTAGTTTTACACTCAAGTTCAGGATCTATTTTCAGTTCAGTTTTCTGAAAGGTATAAAAGTTAAGCCAGAATCTTTCTATCTGTCTGTCTTTCCTTCATTTCATCCCCCACCCCTACTTCTCCTTTTCCTCCCTCTTCCTTTCTCTATTGCTCAAGCACGGCTTGTTGAAAGTTCTTTCTTCCATTGAATTGCTTTTGGACCTTTGTTAAACAATCAGTTGAACTCACACTTGTGGATTGGATTCATTCTTGAGTTCTCTATTTGTTCCCTTGACCTCTGCATCCATCCCTCTGTTGGTATCACAAACTCTTGGCTGCTGCAGCTACATAAAAGTCTTAACATTGGTGGGCTGAATTCTGTCATTTTATTCAGAGTTGCTTTTCCTGTTTTAGTTCTTTGTATTTTTCATGCACATTTTCAATGGATGTGTTTAGATATAAAAAATAAAATATAATTTTTTTAAAAATAGAATTTGTGTTAAATATATTAATTTGAAGATAATTGACATATTTACTGTTGAGCATCTGAATCTCTGAACACAAATGCCTCCACTTATTTACACCTCCTTTGACTTTTTTGGGGTTTTGTAGGCTTTTGTTGTTGTTGTTTTGAGATAAGGTCTCTCTATGTAGCCCTGGCTGTTCTGGAACTTCCTGTGTAGACCAGGCTGGCCTTGAAATTGCAGAGATCTGCCTGTCTCTGCTTCCCGAGTTCTGGAATCAAAGATGTGCACCACCATGCCAGACAGTGTTTTATAGTTTTTGACACATGAAGGTTTACAAGTTTTTAAAGGCATTTTCACCCTAGAATTCATTTTTTTGTGAGTAATATTTGCAATATTTGGTGGCTCTATGGTTTTAATCTCACTGTCCATGTAATCACACGTGTCAGTGGAAATACAGTATAGTTTTGTGTACGAACCTTGTGGATTCACTAATTAGTTCTGGGAATTTTTGCTTTTGATATCATTTGTGAAATTTTCTGTATAGATGGCCACAGCACTGTGCAAGCAACTGTGTCCCCATTTTTTTCCCCTACTCTGCATTTAAATACCGTGTTCTTGGGCTGGCTAGACAGCCCGGTGGGTAAAGATGCCGTCACCAAGCCAGATGGCCTGAGTTCAAGTCCCAGCATCCTCAAGGTGGAAGGAGACAGCTGAGTCCTTCGAGATTTCTCTGATCTATGCCTGAGTGCTGTGGCTTGTGCACAAGAGATGGCTTGGAACCCCGGCACTGTTTTGAGTTACAATGGTGAGGGGTCACAGGCTTTGCTCCTAAGAGCAAAGTGTTTAGTTTGTCAGCTTGGCTTGCTAGAAGTAGATTTATTTTTACTAATACTCTTGAAGCTAATTCTCTTATCCTTAACTTGCTGAAAGCCCAAACCCCTTCTCCCGTGACCCCCACCCCTAATCCTGGGTGAGTTTTAGGTTTGCCAAATGCTTTTTCTGCATCGAATGATACAATCACGTGGTTTTCTGTCTTTAATTTGTCGACACAGTATTACATTTACTGATCCCAAAAGTTGGATTGGTGATCGCTGCTTTTGTTCTGGTTTCTATTTTGTTCCACCTCTATGTCCTTAACTGGAGTAAGGGTGACAGGGCTACTCTTGGAGACAAGTCCCGTCTCCGTGCTCTTTTAAATCAAGAGTCCTTTGGATCGGGGCCTTTGTCATTTTTGGTGTTGAAGAGCCTTCAGAGTTGGTGACAGGCAACAGTGAAGGATTCTTCTCTCTTAGGGAAGAGCCCTGGTTGAGGCAGTGTCAAGTCATGCTGGTTTGATCCCTGAAAGCACTTTGGACATCTTTGCTACCATGGGACACCTTAAAAGGATACTGCTGTGGGATGTTTTGTATGGCAAATGTGTTGCTGATTAGTCAATAAATAAAACACTGATTGGCCATTGGCTAGGCAGGAAGTGTAGGCGGGACAAGGAAGAGAATAAAGCTGGGAAGTGGAAGGCTGAGTCAGAGAGACACTGCCAGCCGCCACGATGACAAACAGCATGTGAAGATGCCGGTAAGCCACAAGCCATGTGGTAAGGTATAGATTAATAGAAATGGATTAATTTAAGCTGTAAGAACAGTTAGCAAGAAGCCTGCCATGGCCATACAGTTTGTAACCAATATAAGTCTCTGTATTTACTTGGTCGGGTCTGAGCAGCTGTGGAACTGGCAGGTGAGAGAGATTTGTCCTGACTGTGGGCCAGGCAGGAAAACTCTAGCTACAGGATACCTCTAGAACCTTCTACCCAGGGAGAATACTGTATGTAGTAGAAGTGTCCTGCCTCCCTTCAATGAGATTCTGTTGTCCAGCACCATTTCCTTAATCATTGGTCCTGGATCTTCCGAGACTGGATGAGCATCTCCACCCATCTGAGTTGCTGAACATCCTCTTCTGGTCCAAATTGTATCCACTGAAATGATGTTCAAACCTCTTCTCTTCAGTGTTCTGGGCCTTTCTCCTGAACACATTGCCCTTACCCTCATACCTGGTCTCTGTCTGGGCATCTCTGGGTCTTACCTCCTTCTCTGGATTCTGGTTCCTATGATCCAGAATGCTATTGTGGTGGTCACATCTGACTAGCTCCCTCCTGTGCTGTGGGATGGATGTTCTGTATGTCAAATGTGTTGCTCTGATTGGCTAATAAATAAAACACTGATTGGCCAGTAGCCAGGCAGGAGGAAGTATAGGCAGGACAAGGAGGAGAAGAATTCTGGGAAGTGGAAGGCTGAGTCAGAGAGACACTGCCAGCCGCCGTGACAAGCAAAATGTGAAGATGCTGAACCACGAGCCACGTGGCAAGGTATAGATTAATAGAAATGGGGTTGATTTAAGATATAAGAACAGTTAGCAAGAAGCTTGCCACGGCCATACAGTTTGTAAGCAATATAAGTCTCTGTGTTTTCTTGGTTGGGTCTGAGCGGCTGTGGGACTGGCCGGTGACAGAGATTTGTCCTGACTGTGGGCCAGGCAGGAAAACTCCAGCTACACTCCTGAGCTATAGTTTGTAGCTCAGAGTCAGTATCAACCTCAGGTAGTCCAGCTCCTCTGTGTAGGTGCTACACTGTAGCCCTGACTCCCGGGGTGTGTGTATGTGTGTGTGTGTGTGTGTGTGTGTGTAGGTGGGGTGAGGGGGTGGAGGGGGGAGGGAGTCCCTCTCACATCCTGGATGCCTTGCCTCCTTGTCTCTGTGAGGTACTGATGTCCTGGGCAAAGCCCTGGGACCTAGTGCATGGGACAGGGGATGGCTTTATAGGATAGGGGTTATTCACGATTGATTCTCCCCCACGCAAACTGAAATGCCAAGTGGATTAGCCTTTCCCCTCCTCTGCAACAGAGGTCACAGTGTCATTTTTATAGAGTATTCAGGAGCAAAGCATAATGTGAGTTTCAGGGGTAGTTTAAAGGAAATTATGTATTAAAAAAAAAGGAAAGTAACTTTTGAGGAGAAACACCCACTGGGGAAAAGCAGTTCTTAAGAGCCTAAGAAGTAATTGAGCTGCAAATTACGCCTTCCAGATGGTGTGAGCACACAGCGAATTCAGAGCAGAACCGACCCCAGGAAAGAAAGGGAGGCCTTAGCTGGAGAAGCTACAGAGCTTCCGACAAGTAATTATCCATAACATGGGCAGGGGTGACCAGGAAGCTGCAGGTTTCCCTAATCTGAGAAATGTTCAAAACAAGGACCCAGCACTTATCTGCAGTGGTTCTGTTCCCACAAGACATGAATATTCATGGACAAATCTGTTTTTAAACCAGGCCACCTTCCCCAGTCACATGTCTAATCCAGACACATATCATCCTGAATGTGCTGGAAATGGGGGCTGAGAGGGGTCGGCATCCAGCCCCTTCCCCAGCACGAGCAAGGCAGAATGAGACTCGTGATTCCAGGCCCCCTTCTGGTGTGTGACCCTAAGTATACTAACTGCCTCAGTTTCCTCCTCTGTAAAACAGGGACGTCTGAGGCAGCCCCCAGGGAATGCTGGGTGCATAAGCTAGACTCCAGGTCTCAGGGAGGAAGAACAGCCCACCACATTTGACCAAGTTGGGCCTCCTGCTGGCCGGGTCTTCACAGGACCTTGGCTGGGATCACATAGCCTTGACCATTCTGCATTGTTGTCCTGAACCTTGGTCATGGCACACAGTGACTTGGTGAGTATCACCTGATGAGAGAAGGCAAGCTGGGAGTGGAAAGGAGCTGGGTCTGGAATCTGGGTCTTGTGAAGGTGTTTTAGCTTGCAGGTCTGTCTGTGAAATAGGCTCAGAGATGGCTATTATTATTATTATTATTACTATTATTAAGAAATTTTCTATTCATTTTATATACCAACCACAGATTCTCCTGTCCTCCCTCCTCCCACCCCCCAACCTTCTCCCCTAGTCTACCTCTCACCCCTCATTCCCACCTCTTCCAAGGCAAGGCCTCCCATGGAGAGTCAGCAGAGCCTGGTACGTTCAGCTGAGGCAGGTCCAAGCCCCTCCTCCCTGCACCAAGGCTGTGCGCAAAGTGTCTCACTATAGGCACTAGGCTGCAAAAAGCCGGCTCATGCAATAGGGACGGGTTCTGATCCCACTGCCTGGGGGCCCCCTAAACAGTTTAAGCTAAACAACTGTCTCACCTATCCAGAGGGCCTAGTCTGGTACCATGGGGGCTCCTCAGCTATTGGTCCACAGTTCATGCATTTCCGCTAATTTGGCTAGTCATCTCTTTACTTTTTCCCATCATGGTCTTGATGTCCCTTGCTCATAGAATCCCTCCTCTCTCTCATCGATTGGACTCCTGGAGCTCGGCCTGGCACCAGGCTGTGGATCTCTGCATCTGCTTCAGAGATGGCTAATCTTGGTTGTCAGCTTGACATACACTGGGGAAAGGGGGACCTTAGTTGAAGAACTGCCTCCATTTTCTGGCCTATAGGCATGTCAATGGGGCGTTTTCTTGATAGCTAACTGATGTATAAGGGCCACGCCCACTGTGGGTGGTACCATCCTTAGGCAGGTGGGCTTGGGCTTTGTAAGAAAGGTGGGCCTGAGAATAAGCTGGTAAACAGCCTTTCTCGGTTTCTGCTTCAAGCTCCAGCTTTGAGTGCCTGCCTTGGCTTCCTTCAATCCTGGACTGTGTAACCCAGAAGATGAAATAACCCTTTTTCTCCCTGAGTTTCTTTTTCTCATGATGTATACCAAAGCAGCAGAAAGCAAATAAGAGGAGGATCTGCACACAAAAGCACAAAAAGTCTGAAGAGCTGGGAACCACCATGGCCCCTCCCCAGGGACTCACTGTAGTAGGGGAGCAAGGAGTTCTATGTGAGGGGCCAGCGCCATACCTCTTCCTGCCTTGCTTCCTCTCCAAGAAACTGGGCTCAGTGGACCCTCAGATGATCTGCAGGAAGTGGTCATCTGAGCTGGGGTGTGATGGTCCCAGGCTGGTCTTCTCTGGGTCCCCTGTGTCTGGCCTCCTTCGGCAGTGTCCACAGAACAAGCAGCACCTTGACTCCTCCTCCCTGAGAGCAGCAGCCCCAGTAAAGAACTGTTCAGGTAGAGTTCTCTGAAATGGACACAGAGCCTAGGGACAGCATGTCCCTTGCTGAGCTCCTGGTTCTATACCCTTGTGTGCCCTAGAAGAACTCCTGGGGCCACAGCCTCAGCAGAGCTCCACCACTGTGGGGCTGGTATGAGAGATTCGAGAGAGAACTCAGATGGTACCCCAGAACTATGTGATGGGACACTGTCACAGGGGGTTCTATATCTCCACTGGCCCAGCTCTTTCCTGAAGTCTGCAGTCCCCAATGACCACAGTGATTGTCTCCCTCTCCTAACAACAGGTCCCAGTGCATTTGGGTCTGATGAGAGCCTCGGAGCTCAGGCTCTGAATTTCCGGTGGACTCTGATGTGCATGTGTGTGTGTGTGAATATGTGTGGGTGCTGTTTGTGGAAGTGTGTGCATGCCCTGGTGGGTGTGTATGTGCTTTGCTGATGTATATTTGTGAGCCCTTGTGCACAAGCATATGCATGCTCCAATGGGCACATATGGGTTATGAAGTGAAGTGTGTATGGGCTATACTGTGTGTGTGTGTGTGTGTGTGTGTGTGTGTGTATGCTGTGTGCACAGGTGTGTTTGTTTTTCTGTGAGTGTGTATGTGTTGTACTGATGTGTGTGTGAATGCTGTATGCCTTTTTGTTTGTGTGCTCCTGTGTGTATGCTGTGCTGATGTATGTGTTTGAGTTTTGTGTGTCTTCAGGTGTGTTTCCTCCTTTGTGAGTGTGTGTATGTGTTGTTCTGATGTGTGCACAAGCATGTGTGTATACCTGTATGAGTGTATGTGCTGTGCTGATGTGTGTGTGTGTGTGTGTGTGTGTGTGTGTGTTCTTGGTGTGTTTGCTCCTCTGTGAATATGAGTGTGCTTTGTGTGCCAATGCTGTGTGAGAGGATATGATCACTGTAGCAGCTAGAGTCCCTGGTCTACTTAGCATGGAACTCCGACATGGCCCTTGCACTGTGGACTGGAGGTTCCAGGAGATACTATTTGTGGAGGGGCTGCAGTCAACTTGGCATCTCTACAGTCTCTGGTATGTGTGTGTCTACAGCTCCTTTGCTTCCAAGTTAAGAACACATAGTTCTTGCTAGGACACATGTAATCTCCATTTCACAGATTGTAGAGTACCTGGAAAAGCCAGTGAATTTGAGTAAACAAGACACCCACTGAATCCCTGCCAATGCCCGGGCGCATCATTTACTGGCCTCCTTGGTGAAAGGGTGAAGGTTAATTTGTTGTCATCCTCAGCTAAAATAAAAGCAGTACAAAACAACAGCAGAGCTGAGTCTGGACCTCACTGCTCTGATTCCAAAGGCTGACTCTGTTCTGTGACACCCACTGACATGCAGCCTTGAACAAACACTCAGCCCCCTGTCCAGGACCCCAATCCTAGTTAGTGACTGTGAGGCTCAGCTGCACCAAGTTGGGTGTGGGTATCACAACTGACCCTGTGGATGACCTTTCAAGGGTCCGTGGTTTGTTTGTGCAGGATTTGACACATCTCACCTCCTTAGGTCTACAGTAGCATTTAAATCTAACCCGTGAGTGGCACAGGGTCTCTCTATACAAGTCAAGTTTCAGACCTGAAGTCACCTTGCTGAGAAATGAAGTTTCAGGGCTCAAGAAATGATGGAAAGCCTTGCTTAGATCAGTGGGTGCCAGGAGGAAGGCTTGAGTCCCTCCAGCTCACAGGTGGATGACGGGCTCTGCTTTGGCAGACAGGGCCACTGATGCTGGCTGCCCTTTCCCCTGATGTCACTTCAGGAGGACTCCGAGCTTCTTAGCACACTGTCTGGAAAGAGATAGGCAAGTGTTCATGTTCACTTTCTGGCGTAGATGAGAAGCAGTATGCAAATTGAGATGTGGCTGTGTTTCCAATAAATTGGCAGCTTGTCTCTGAGTGGGGAGGTGTATAAGTGGAGGAGACAGTCTGAGCCTTGGGACGATGGTCAGACAGACTCCACGAAGCTGGCCTCAGCCGCTGTTGTCACCGTCTGCACTCACTTTCAGGTACTGGATCCCAACTATGGAAATGAGCAGGCCTTTCTCCCTCTGTTAGTGAGATGGTTTTTATGCCCCCAGGTATTTATGCCCCCAGGCCACCCTTATAGCCTGTCCTTGAACCAAGGCCCCAAAAGGCTATTCCTCCAAGCAGCTGCCTTCTCAGTGGAACTTCACGAAGGGAGTTTTCAACACTTGGATTTACAGAAGCAGAAATTAGGGCCCATGCCATTGCCAGGAAGGAGCACGGAGTGAACCTTGAACCTTGTTTCCAAGGCTGGGATTCAAATCAGGCTCAATTTGAAGGGCACTGTGCATGGTGTCGTAACTCCAAATTAGCGCTGAAGGAAGAGCAGCCAGGGAGATGGATGCTCCTGCAGCCAAATTAAACCACGCTGATTGGCCCAGCCGAGAAGAATAGGGGTTTTTATCTCCTCCTTACAGCAAACAGCCCATTAATAGAGGAGCGTTTACTGTCACTTCCTGAGGAATAAAGACATTAAAGATGCTTGATACTTAAAATTATGTTTACGTTGTCTGTGAAAATGTGATAAGTACACCTCATAAAAGCAGCAGAGAACTCGCCTTCTGCTAAGTTGCAAATTCAGAGCTTCATCTGGAAGGAGCCCCTCCTGTGTTGTCAAGATGTGTTTCCTGGGAGATGGCCCCAGCCAGTCAGTAGAGCTGGCATCCCCGGCAGAGGCGTCGGGGCCACGTCCGAGTGATGCCCGGGTGGCTGCTGTCCATGTCAGAGGGCTCCCAGTCTTCTGTTCGGCCTCCCTCACCAGCAGGTGTCCTGGTCAACCTAATAGACAAGGAGTCTAGCCTTGTCCTTACGCTGCCAGCTGCAGCCTAATTACTGGGTCTAATTTGGTAACAGGCAAGTGCAAATTGATGCCAGCCAGCGACAAGGGTCAGGAAGGAGGCGCTGATGGTAGCTGGAGGGCGCAAGCTGGAGGTGGCTTTGCCATCTGTATGCAGATTTGCTGATGCAGATGAGTCAGAGGAAGAGAAGGGACCTTGGAGTGTCTCCTTTGAGTCTCCTTCAAGTCTCCAGTGATCAAAATGCAAATAGCTATAAACAAGGAGGTAGAAGTACACCCCCAACCCCACCCGCACTTTCCTGCTGCTGGAGCCAAGACTGTGCAAGAGGTTCCTCTCAGCTAGAGTAGAGGCATCAGGAAGCCTATATTCAGTGTGCAGCTGGAGAGAAAGAGCACTCTTGGCTGTCACTGGATGGGGACACAGACTCCAAGATACAGCTCATGGGCACAGGCTCCATAAGCTAACCATGCCTATCTGGATTCCCACTGTTCATTCACTTTTTCATGCATATGAAGATTGGTCATGTTTCTTTTTAGGGTGATGAAATTGACAGCAGCCCCCCCCCCCCCCCGCTTCCCCACCTATTGGGCAGCTCCCCTTTAAGTGGGACTGTCAAATCAAGAAACAACATACAATGTGGTCTGGGCTGCTGGGGAGGACACAGCGTCCTGTCTGAGTCCTGAGGATGGAGCATTTGGGGTGCCCATTTGCATAAGACTGGAGTTAAAGCACACCATAATTTACCAGTCTGTTACTGCCTCCCACCTTCCTGTCTGCCCCCATTTCCATACTGCACAGGTACAGAGGGGATACACGCCTCCCTGAGAGGTACCTGAAGCTGCGTGTGGCCCTTGGCCTTTCTCTGAGGTCTGGTAGGCATATGTTCTCTGAGATGTTACCCCATGACCCTAGCTAGAGCAGAGGTTGGGCTGTGATGCTGAGAAGCCACTGAAAATCCGGTGGCCCTGCAGTCTCCAGTGGGGACTGGGAACAGGTGAAGGACTCTCCAGACCTCTGGGGAACAGCAAAGCCTGAGGAGATGCAGGTGCTGTCACTGAGATGGGGGGCATGCCTGCACCCCCTGTGTCTCCATTTCTTCTGGGAACAGGTGTATCATACATCCATCGCCTCTTCACCTGTGAGCACTGAATTGCTGAAACGCAGCAGCTAGCCTAGGGTAACTGTGTGTTGAGACTTGCAGTTTTGGGAGCCCAGAGTCACTGTCCCCAGACAGTGCAGGCACAGTCACTGACGAACTGCAGGCCCTGGGGTAGGGTCCCAGCGAGGGAGCATCACCTCTCCCCACCTCTGCCCTTCCTCTCAACTCTGCAATCTTTATCTGGTTTTAGAACACTCTGAGGAGGTGAGGACCAAGGAAAAAGGAGTGGGGTGAAGTGCTCATGGACAGCCCAGGGGACCCCACCAACATCCAACGTCTGACTTGGCCACTTGCCTCTGGGAAGCATGCAGACCTCTCTGAGACCCAGGGCCAGGGCAAAGTCAGGGTAGCCATGTGGGCTATACTTCCCTCTGGTGTTTCATTCTTTGTAGGGCCACTAGGGTGTGACTTATTGATCTTTCCCTTGAATTAATCTTTACAAAGACAATATTTAAATAAAAATCCTAAATGTACAATGACAAGTGATAAAGCTAATTGAGCATAATAAGAAGGCCTTTTATTAGCCACTGAGACGGTCTGGGTAACTTCTCAGATAGGAAAATAATGAAAGATCAATACTACTGGTGGACGGAACCCAATGTGACTATATAAATCAAGGGGACTTCCTGAAAGGAGGGTATTTTACACTTGTGAGGTGAATTAATCTAAGTGTCAATAAGGAAAACAATTACAAAATGGAAGCTAGCCAGCCCGTCCCTCAGAGGTGTGCACACAGGCCTCGAGGAGATTCTTTCCCCACCAGATACAAGTGTCTCCTCGTGGGCATCCCAGCCAGGACATGGGGTGTTTGTTGCAGTAACAAACCAACTCTTACATGTGATTAGGAAACTCAGCCCTCCCCTCCAGTCTCAGCCATTGTTTCTGTCCACAACAAACAGCATATGGGACGTTTAAAATCCCTGTGGTTTCCCATGTAAATGGCTGGTAATTAGTGCTCACTTAGAGATTTCAAAGATGTTTCAAGTGGTAATTATTCAAGATCTGGGCTACTTGACATGCGGTCATGTGTTATTCTATTGATTTATAGTTTACTAGCACTTTACTAGCACTTACGTTGTATTAATATTCCAAGTATGAAAGTCATCAAGTATTTGCAAATCCCAATTTGTAACGTGCAGGAAGAAAAAACATTGCCCAAGAGGCTCCGTAACGACCCAGATGTGGCATCCAGGCTTGCTGATACGCCGTAGGCAGCGGGGTCTACCACACTCCATGGGGCTACATTAAGTCAGGCCTAAAACTGATGACCAGAAGAGGGACAGCTGGGACAGTCCAGGATGATCTTGCAGGGGGCAGCAGGGAGCTGGAGCCACCTACTTTGGGTGGTCAGTGGCTGCTCCTGTTTCCAAGGGAGGGACATTTCCTGAGACTTGGGAAAGTCTACAGTGTCATACCTGATGTAGCTTACTCGACGGCACTTGGTCAGACAATGGTCGCCAGGTCATTCCCAACATGTTTCTTCCCTTTGTGAAAGTAGGACGCTCCGCATGATAGGATCCTGGTATCAATCTGACAAAAGCAAAAATGGCCTGGGTGTACCTCTCTGCTTAGCCTTTTCTAATTTCTCTACTTGACTTTGAGAGACCAATAAGGGCAAGAAAGCATGACCTGGAAAGAAAACACTGTTCAGGTACCAGTAGCCTGTGGGTGCTCAGGGCCCAGGTTTTCTTGCTACTGTGATAAAAATACTTTAACAAAAGTAACTAAAGGAAGAAAGGGTTTATTTTGGCTCAGGGTTCTAGGTTACAGTGTGCCAGTGGTCGGGAGGTCAGAGCAGCAGGAGACTGAAGAAGCTAATCACGTTGTATCCAGATAAGAGGCTGCGGGGTGAATGAATGCCAGCTGCTGCTCAGTTCTTTGCTGCCTCCATCGATCTCAGCGGGGGAACGGGGCTTCCTATAATAAGCAGGTCATTTCCTGTCAGTTCACTCAGTTAAGACAACCCTGGACTCCTAGGCATGCAAAGAGGACCATCTCCCAGGTGATTCTAGAGTTACAGTTAGCATAGCCAACATACCATCTGAAAGTGTGTGCACATTCACACGCACGCCCACACACCTACATGTCCTCCCCTGCAAGCACAGGGATATTTGTTGCAGTATATGTCATCCACTTACGGGAGCCAGCTTACAAAGGGTGAGCACAGGGACAGGAGCAGAGTCACAGCCTCTGCATGCGTCACAGATGCCCTGCTTCTAAGCCCTACAAGGACATGCTACCCTTTATTCCACCCCAACAGCAAAACAGCACCCATCCTTAGAGAACTGATGGTCCTCTTCATCACCCAGCGTGATGGATTCTCACTCTGCTTCCACCCCCTTGAGCTGTCATTATCTGACATCAAACTTTCTATCAAGGCATTTTCAGATGGACAGTTTATCAAGTTACACAAAGATAGTTACAAAAACGGCCGCTGTGTCTTCATGTGCTGGAAAACTGTGGTATTTGAAAATCGCGCTTCTTCTGTGAAAGTTCTGCAGAGCTGGTGTGTTTTCTGATGGTGTAGGATGCTGCAGAGCACATATTTTAGTCAGATGAAAGCAGATAACTCGCTTCCCCCTTCATTATTACCCTTATCAAACATTTATTACATGTCAGCGAGACTCTCCATTGTCCCTGCCATGGAAAATCAATAGAAAGTCATACTGTCCTTTGAGGGGGAGTGAGTCCGTCAGTGTAGACAAGAGTGCAACTGACATTGTTTGTGAGGCACCCGAGAAGACATGTAGGGACAATGCTTGGCAGAGGCTCACTGCCTCCTCCTGCCTGCTCTTAGGTGCGCTGCTCATCAGGAAAATGGGAGACTTTAAGAAGAGGCTGGCGGGGGCAGTCTTTCCAGATACCCACTGTTTCCTGGGACATCTTGGAGGTGCAGGAGCATCACGGTGGAAAAAGCGGGATGAAGGCAGTTCCCATGTCCATCCTGAGTTCATGGGTCTCGCAGATGAAAGGTCTGTGGACAGGATGCTCATGCGTGGTAAGGAAGTCATTTTTAAAGTTACAGTTGTATCATCAGTGTGTGCCTTGTGCCTTCCCTTCCCAATCTGTGGAAACCTCAGGCTCATGCATGTACCTAGTCTCGCCATTTATAAGTGATTATTCAGTCATCTCTGGGGAAATGAACACTTCTGTCATTAAAAATCACTGCATGTGATACGTGGAACTATTTTTTTTTTCAATTTTGAGAAAGGTTCTAACTATATACTTTGAATTTGTGGCCATCTTCTTTCTGCCTTGATCTCCTGAGTGCTGGGATTATAGTTGTGTACCATGATGCTGGGGTCTGCTCTGGAAACTTTAAGCATATTGAAAGGAAGGAAAAAGCCTCAGGGATCCTGGATAGGTCTTCTCATTAGTAACACATTCCAGAAGTTCCCAGCCCACTTTCAGAGCAGAAGAATATGGAAGGTATTCCTTCAAAGGCAAGACAGACTTGTGTCCTGCTCTGAAGTCACTGTCACATCAGGGTCATGAGAAATACTTCTGAGGACACACCCTGGAATCAGAGCCCATTGGTACGCTGTTCTATCCTGCAGCCGAGGTGTTCTATAGGGTAACTAGCCAAGTTGAAGGAAGCGCTTCTCTTCCTGTTGGGGGATGGCAGTTAATAAAAAAGCAGCTTCCTCTCTGTCCTTGCTGTTTACCTCAGCCCTGTCCCGTCAAAGTCACCAGGGTCAAGTAATCATTCATTCGATATAAGTGACAGATACCACCAGGCCATGAGAGTCCCTGTTCACTCTGGATTCCTGGTGGAACAAGGCATTCTGTGTTCTCTCCCAAACCAGGGCTCCTGACTGTCTCTGCCAAGGCCAAGCTACCATCAGCACACCAGAGAGGACTGTGTTCACTGATCTCAGGAGTGGAACATGTGGAATCCTACCTGGTCCGTGCCTAATAAATGTTTGATTTCTCTTTTCAAACAGCCTTAGAAGTAGAGGCCTTGGGACTGTAGCTAGGTATAGCATGAAATGTGTGCTCTGTAAAACAGCAGAGTCAGGGTTGGTCTGGAGAGGGAAGTGGGATGCCTGGATCCATTAGAGAGATAGATGAGGACAGAGTGGCTCGCTTCTTCCCGTTGCACAGGTGCAGTTCACGGGTGGCGGGTTCTGCAAAGCCTGCGCAGATCCTCCCAGCGCTCTGAAGATCCCTCCCAAGGGCAGCTCTTTCAGTGGGTGGAGCTGTCAGGTGGGGATGTGTACAGAAGACTTCATACCTAGGGGATGATTGAGCTTTGCAGCTGCGTTCAACTCAAACATTTAGAATAGTTTACATTCCCTTTCATTTTTTATATAAAATTACACCGTTTCTCCATGGCATGCACTTTCTCCTAAGCACACAGTGCAGTCCTCAAGCAGACGTCCTTCACGCCAGAGGTGCCCTGTGCAGGCCACAGAGGATGATGCCTCTGCCTCCTGCTGTTGTTTTTGTGAGAATGTCAGGGCACTGAGAGGTTGAAACTCAGGAGGAAGTGAGGCAACAAAGCTGTGCACGTGGGTCCAGCATTTTGTGGGTTCAGGCTCAGGATCCTTTGCGGTTACTGTTGGCTTCACTCTGACTCCAGGTATGGCTCACGGGTGGCAAGAAGGAGCGTGAGGCCAGAGGCTAGCCGAGCTGTCCAGGGGATGACCATTTGTATTTTCATTTTCTTGTAGCAGCCCAGCCTTCCAGAAATTACCTAACCTCTCTTCCCTTCAATGTGCAGGCCTGGCTCGAGGGGCAGGAGGGGTGACTTGCCTCTGCTAAGCATGCAGAGACTCACCATTGCATCTAGGTCAGCACTTCCCCGTCCTCTACCTCAGGTAGCTTGTGGACTGTGTCCTGTTTAGCCAGTGGAACCTACCAGACCTGTGGCTCTGTCTGCTCAGAACACCCCCAAAAGAAATCTCCTATAGATCCTGCTCTCCATAATCTGGGATGTAGCTGTAACCTGTGTGCTCTGTACAGGACCGTGTCAGCCCATCAGAGCCTAAAATGCAACCCCAATGCCCAATTTAATAAGAGAATTATACAGATGACTGAATCAGCACCAACACAAGCTGTATAGCTATGGAGGAGGATGGTGTGGCTATGTCTCCATTGACATGGAAAGGCGGCCTCCATACACTGTTACACTTCAGGGGAAACCAGGCATGGTAGTGTACACTTGCAAATTCAGTACTCAGGAAGCAGAGGGGGGAGAACCTTAAGTTCCAGTCTTCATAAAGACTCTGTATTTATAAAATACAAATTTTATTTTATTATTGTTATGTGTGTGGGTTTTGCCTGCATGTATATTTCTGTATTTCATGCATGCCTGCTGCCTGTGGAGGTCAAAAGAGGCCGTCGGGTCCATTGGAACTGGAGTTATAAGCAGGTGTGAGCTGCCAGTTGAACCTTGGTCCACTGGAAGAGCAGCCAGTGCTTTTAACTGTGGATCCATCTCGTCCTGTGTTAAACACACACACACACACACACACACACGCACACGCACACGCACACGCACACGCAACGTACACGTACACGCACACTCCCCCAAATCAATTGAATAAGTTGTCTCAGAAATCTTAATATTATAATTTAAGATCTCCATTGGGAAGACATTTTTATGCTGGTCTCTGCGTGAGGGAGCAACCTAGTTTACTTCTTATTCTATAATGGAGCGGGTGCAATTATCCAATAAGTACTCACCGAATCGAATCAAAGGATACCCAAGCATCACCACCCAGCCTCCATGCTCTGAATACAATTTAAAAAAATTATCCAGTCAACAGATTTTTTTGTGAAAAATTCACACATCACACGAGCCCTTTACAATTCCAAAACAGCTCAGTCAGCAAACACAGAAGCGTTCACAAGAGCGGAGACACTGAGCGTGTTTCTTCCATTTCTGCCCTTGCTTGCTGAGGTCTCCTTACGGTGATCTGAAGCAGGAGGATGTTCTAGACCCTCATGGCGTGTGTAGGAAGTCTTGGCAGTAGGTACCCGGGCTGGCGGAGTTGGGATAGACGGGCAGGTGGTCTCACGTGTACAGTGAGATTGTAGTGTGGGCTGGAAGGAGCTGAGAGCCTGTGACAAAGCAAGAGTGTTCTGAGCAAAAACTCTCAGGCATGCCTGGTCCAGGGGGGTTGGTCTGTGATGGCTATTCTTTTTAACAGGCCAAACATGATTTTTGCAATTCATAAATGGTGACAGGAAAATAAATGATTACATGCTTCAAATTTCTAGGCAAATTCTGTAATTTTTTTTTGAGAGTTTTTTTTTTCCTTTTATGGAGACACGCCTAGACATATATTGCTGTCATCTCTATAGGGACATAAGCTATTGTGATGTAAACACGCTTGTGCCTTTTTTTTTTTCCTGAGGAAATCTAGGAAAATATGCAGACTCACTCTGTCTAGAGCTGGAAGGTAGGCTATGGTTATCCTAATAGCAAATCTACTGGATGTGGTCCCACGAGCAAGGGGCTCTTATGTGTCCAGGGAGCCTGCAGGAGCCCTTGGGGGATACTCAGGACCTGTGTTGTACTCCAGGCATAGGTTCCACATTTGAACCGCTAATGGTATTTGAAAAGTGACAGCCGTTTAGCAGCTGTGGGACAGAGGAAATAAGGACACAGGTGTGTCTGCAGAGCCTTGGCCACAGACGGCCCCCACCCCTGCACTGCGCAGGGAAATAAATGTTCAAGGAACGGTGAGTGGCAGCGTTTGAAAGATGAAGGCGGGGCCCAGGGCCCTTTTGGGTACCTAGCCACTCACGATTGTTGAACTCCTTATGGAGCTTGTTAAAATCGATGCGGGCACGCACTCGCTAAAGCATATGTTCATTTCATTATTTCAGTTCTCATGAAATTGCTTTTCTGCATAGACAGCTAAGTTAAAGTCTCTGGGCCATGGGCCATGGTTTTGACCTTGGATTTGGATCCAGGTCCACCTTCTGCCTGTCTCTGGCTGTTTTTCATCTCAGCCTCTCTGGGCTTCTGAGCAGTAACCATGACTGAAAGGCCCTGTGTGAATGATCATTCGTTTGCTCTCACACAGTTTGTGACTTTTTCTAACATTGTTAACATAGCCCATGGGAGAGCAGTTGATGCGGTGCTGTGGGTCACTGAACGGTTTGCAGTGAGGGTGGATTTCTGGGCCAGCAGCAAGTTCTATTCACCATCAGCTGGTCATTGCTGCTGTTTTTGCATACTAGCCTGGGTGTCACAGGGATGCTCTGAGAGTCAAGTCAGTTCAGCTATCTCTGTTAGAGCCAAGTCAGTTCAACCATCTTCTTTGTTAGGGGAAACAGCCCGAGATTCCAAGGACTTTTGAGAGCTGCAGAGCATTTGTCTACACTGAATGAACTGTAGGCCTTGTTCTGTAGCTGTGATCTACAAGGAGGGTGGGAACTCTCCCACCACCCTGTGGGGTTCCAGGCTGTCAGCATCCGCAGGGAGGCGTGTCAGAGAAGGCAGAGAAATTCATCTGAGTTCTCCATTCCTAGGTTGGGCTAGACCCATGAACTACGTGGAGAAAAACCACAGTGTTGGGTCATCGTGTTCCAGGGAGGATGAAGATGTGGTATAACTAACGCTGAAGTCTTGTGTTTTCACCCATGAATCTCCCTTGGGGACTGAGTGCTTGGTCAGCCTGCTAGAAATATGACGTCACAGCCTAGTCTTCCCATCTGTGATTGGCAATGTCAGCAACCCTTGAGAAGCCCTTCCTCTTTCTACTCTTCTCTGGTTCTCGGGGTCTCCCTGCTGTGAGGACAGAGAAAAGTTGGATGTTACAGATATGGTAGCTGTGCCCTTTCCTCCACCTCTCAGAATACCCCCCCCCCCCAGCATGGGCCCTGTGTGAATGAGAACTCTTGGAAAGAAGCTGTACTCACAGAGATGGATTCATTAGAACTTCAATGAGGGGTTGGAATGTTGCGGGTCCGGAGCCTAATTACCTTTTGTCCCCTAATAGCTGTTCCTTGCCTACCTCTGTGTTAGAACTGATATCCTGTGGCTAATGATAACAAATATTTCGGAAATCTATTAACTTGGCAGACCACTAGTTTCCACTAACCCAAAAGCTAAGGATGTCAAAATATAGCCTATAGGAGAGATTCTCTATTCTTGCTGTAACCACCTCACTGATGTTTCCTCTGATACATTTAAAAATTGCCTTCATTTATGACTTTCTGTGCTCTGTTACTATAAAACTTCAAGGAACTGCTTCCATGTTGGACATGGAACCTGAGGTAACTGAGCTCTCTGTTTCCTGGGCCATGGTCGCTCAAGTTTGGCTCCAGAATAAACTACCTTTTATTCCCTTTGAGACAAGTGTGTTGACACTCGAAATACTGCTTAGCTGCCACCAGGAAAAACAGAAACACTGTTTTCTAGCTGACCAGTGGTGAGACACAGCCATGGACTTTTAAGTTTCCGTATCAGTGGTTTCTATACATGTTACATAGGATCCACATAGTTTATTCTAAAAGAGGTGATTATCTGAAAGATGAATATTTCAAAAGTCACAAATACTCTCTAAAATGAGCAAGATTGTTTAATGCAAATCTGTTAAATGCTAATTTATGATTTTATGGGAAAGCTTTCTCTGTTGTCCGGCATCAGATCCTTGGAGTCGGCGTTCGGGAGGCAGTTGGAGCTGGGCACTGGGCTGGCCTGTGCTGGTTTCCTTTGCAGACATCTGGACCACAGGAAACAGCGGAGACTCCCAGTAAGTGTGTGTGTGTGTGTGTGTGTGTGTGTGTGTGTGTGTGTGTTTGTTTGTGTGTGTGTACACTGTTTTCTTTTCCAGCTCCGCCTTTTGGAATGAGACTCTAGAGCCTCCCTCCCTTTCTCAGACTAGCTTGGCCAAGCTCCGTGATTGTGACTGTTTATGTGACTGTTTATGGAGTTCACTGTCCAAAGAGATTAATTAAAAAGTGTAGACTTCACATCTCCCACACCGGGAAAGCGTTTTGTATTCATCGAATGCTCCCCCTTAGCACTGACCCAGGTCTCTCTCTCTCTTCTCATGTCTGAGTTGAGGCTGGGCCACTCACAGAAAGGGGGAGGGGACCAGTGGACTGAGTAGTTTCTGTTTCCACCCTAGGCAGTGGACCAGGGCTCTCTCAGCACCATCCACTAACCCTGCCTGAGTAGGCATGTGGGTGACACCTGCAGCCACTGGAGCACAGGGATTTCTTGGCAGGCCTGAGTGAGGACTCTATTATTACTTTGTAACTGTGAAGCGAACTTTGTGTCCAGTGTGGTGGTATATCCCTTTAATTCCAATATTAGGAAGTCAGGGGCAAGTGGATCTCTGAGTTCAAGGTCAGTGTGGTCTACATAGCTAGTTCCAGACCCATCTGGGCCACAAAATGAGAGACCTTGGGGAGGGGGAGAGAGCTTTATGCTGTGAATTGCATGTGGTCCAGGAGTGCAGAGAAATTACCAGTTATGAAAAGTAAAATTGGCCTGTGATTTGCAAACACTGACTATGTGTTTTAAATATTGGATCCCATGAAGATGTTAATAGTTGAAAATAAAGTGAGCCATGTTTTTTCAAAGTTTCCACCCGGCACCTTAACAGGGCTGATTCCTACTTAGGTGGCAAGGTTTTATCTTTCCCGTTAGGAGAATCCAGCCCCTGCCCTGGACTCTGGACTTGCCCTCTGTGCGTCTTGACCTTGGCTGGATGTTTGGAAGTATCTCAGCTTTACCCATAGCTAGCAGTCTGTGGCGAGAGTCCTGGACCCATCTCGTGGTCTGCATTCCCTTGCGTCACTGGCCCCCTCCCCACCCTTTTGAGAGTCAGCAGCACCCATGACCTGCTTCCAACTCACAGAGTTTGGTGGGGGCTTTCGAAGTGGCTTCCACAACTGTCAGAGTATGTGAGAGGCCTCTTGATAGATGCTCTAAGATTTTCTTGTGGACTTGGCAACAGTGGCCATGAGGAGAACCAATGGCAGAGAACTGTGGCCAGCCCCTGGGACCCGAATGTTGTGGAATATTCCTTTACATTGTGTGGAGATATGTCACTATAATTGGTTTAATTAAAAAAAAAAAGCGAAACAGCCAATAGCGAGGCAGGATTTTCAAGGCAGAGAGAATGCTGGGAAGAAGAAGGCAGAGCTGCCAGCCAGACAGAGAGGAAGAAGGATGCGGAGTACAGAGTAAAGGTAACGGAGCCACATAAAAGAATGTAGATTACAAGATATGGGTTAATTGAAGTTATAAGAACTAGTTAGGAACAAGCCTACAATATGGGCTGAGCTTTCATAATTAATAATATGTCTCCATTAGATTATTTGGGATCTGGCTGGTTGGAGGTACAGAGAAAGACTAGCTACACCCGAGGAAAGATTCTAGGAAGTGAAATTGGTTTCAGCCAGTAGGGGATAGATTTGGAAGCTCTTGGTGAGGAAGTAGGGACCTGAGTGCCCTACCTTGGAAGGCTATTCCTCTGACAGTCTGGAGAATGTCTGTGCCACACTGACTCCAACAAGACCTGAGTGGGGAGCTGGTCATGCTGAGACCAGGCTCCTGACCAACCAGAAGGTAGATGCTGCTTCAGGCTCCCAAGTGTGGTGACTGTTTGGCCTGAAAAGCCAGCATACCTCCCAGAGTGAGGTCTAATATAGACAGGGGACAGTGGACCTTGCAGTCAGACTGAGGTATTGCTGAGCAGGCTCTTTGTCCATCCACTAGACTATGGGGCTATCCCAGTGCCAAGTGGGCAGGCCTCTGGGTCCTAGCTTCAAGGCTTGGCTCACAGAAAGCTCTTTTCCCATAGTCCTGTTCATTATCATGCAATGGAGCTGCTGAGGCCCTCAGGCACAGGGAGTGGTGGGGGGACCACCTAAAACTCCCAGTACCTAGCTAGTATCAGTTTGTCTCAGATATCCCTGGAATCTATTGGGCAGCATAATGAGGCGAGTGCTGGGAAAATATCTCTGCAGGAAAGTAGGGCATTCATAGGGTTCTTCAGCCATGCCTCACTCTTTTAGGTTAGCCTGATCCTCTGACTGTGCAGGTGAGGCCTAACCTTCCTCACTGGTCACCCTCTACCTCCAAGCTATTTTCTCAGCAGGCCCGTTAGTAGGCTATGGTGACTTGAGGCTATGGAACTGTGGAACAAGATGCTTGGCCCGTGCTGAGGAGTCTTGTGATAAGCACTGGGTGACATTTATTTTTCCCTGCATAGAGGGAAAATTGAGAGTCAGAGTCCCTGCATGACAGCTCACCTTCTTACCTTTCCTCACATCCACCTTGGGCTGACCTCTGAGGATATCACCGAGGGTGGGTTTGAAGGCTTTTCTCACTGTGGATTCAAATGCCAGCATCAGGATTTCCACATGCCACTCTAGTGATTGGTATTGACCAAGCATACGACTCACAAGCATTACTTTGGATATTGTAGAAAGAAGAAATGGGAGTGGGCTTGGGCTCTTTGCCTGGACAGAGATGGAGGTGCTGGGAGCTGGATTTAGTTGTAATCTCTTGGCATTCTGGAGACACAGGGACAGGGTCGGTGTGCAAACACTAGTCTGTGTGATGAAGGCCAGCAAGACACAGGAACCAATGTTTGTCTAAGGCCCTTTGTTGTTCTATCACCAATAAAGACTCGGAGTCAGATATTGAGATGGAAACCTGACAGATCAAAGAAGTGGCGAGGAGCAGCCAGCTGACCTTTTCTCCACACTTCCCAGACCAAAAAGGAACGATAAAAAGCCCTAGAATCTCCAGGTCCCTCCCTACTCCTTCCTGTGCTACTCTAGCAGTAGCCTAGGTCCTCCCTATTCTCTATGGCTAATTCTTGTCAACTAGTTGCGGGCTCCTCCCGCTGATTCAAGGTTAACTTTATTAACATAGTCTCGGGGTGTCACAGTATGATCAAATATCCTGCAACAGCCCTTGCCCTTGCTTAGCAGCTAGTGGGGCTCACGCAGGCCTGGTAGAGCTGGATGAACCCGTAAGTGTTTGCCAAGTGTCCATGTCACAGTAAACTTCATTTAGGTCACCATCATTACACTCTCCCCTATGACAGTGGCTCCCATTCTGTTTGGATTTTGGGGACATGAGTTTCCATATTCTGGGTGACAAGGCCATTGTACTTAGCTCCTGACCCCCAGGAAGGGTGGCTCACACTCTATATGCAACACCCCCGTTTGCATCCACGGCTCACTAGAAAGTGACGATATCCATGGTGTGGTCATGTGGGCGCCTTGCTCACTGGCAATGCAGGGACATGTCCCTGCAGTCTTGTCTGTTATCCTCAAACTCCCAGTGATGGAGAAAAGTCACACTAGAAATCCACCTCCCCAAACATTTCAAAGCAAGGAGCCTTCAACCTTCAACAGACTCCTCACTGGTGGTGACTTCAGTGGAGAGAGACACATGGGTCTCATTGGTTCTCCTCAGTGTGGGATGCATACAGACTGGGCGAGGTGAATGAAGGTAACAGCCATTCTCCAAACCAGTGTCCAGAAGGGACAGTGCAGAGTACCTTTCTCAGGAAGAATGGTTCCTTACTGCTGACCAAACCCCATGAGTGGAGACTTGGGCTGTGATGGAAGTGAGGCATGGACATCCTGATGGGGAGGCTGACCTGGGATGTAAGTGTCCTGATAGAGTGATGGGACTAATAGTGAGTGTTCTAGTGTTATGGGGGTGAAGTCTGGGCATCCTGGCAGAGTGACAGGGGTGAGTCTGTCCCTTTTAGAGCTATATATCTGAGCAGATCCATCATTCCTGTGTTCCTAGGATTATCCCTTCCAAGAGTGGGGACCACTGCCAAGGAGGCTTCCCTTGTCACAGCTTTAGATGGGTGGTGTCCCATTACTATCTATTCCATTCGCAGCCATGAAGATGAGCTGCAGATCTGCTGACAACTTAGGAGGTACGTTTTTCACCTGGGGAGCTACCAAGAGGAGTCTTTCTGGGCATGCATAAAAACCAGACCCACAGCAGGCACTGGAGCTTCTCTCAAAGGCTGATGTCCATGTCTCTCCAGAGAAGGGAAGCTGCAGTGAGCAGCCATTGACGTCCTCCACCCCCACCCAAAAGGCACCAGATCCAGTTCTCCTGTTCTCAAGCAGCCAGAAGGTCACTGAGGTTTGATGCTGCCTCCTGAGCCGGGGCTAGGCATTTCTAGGATGAGGATGCTTCATGAGAGCTAGTGGATGTCCACTGGGAGTTTCTGGATGCAGTCTTTGTGTTGGGGCGTCAGTCCAGATTGTGAGTTTTCAAGTACTGCTCATGAGCACACAGCTCACTCATTACTTTCCTTTTACCAGTTAGGCTGCAGTCAGTGGCTGACCCAGCAAGTTCTCTCCACCTTGCTCTATAGTATCTCCTCCAGCTATGGGGAAGGAAGGAAGCTGGTAGGTTCAGGGTCTTCAAAGTAAAAAAAAAGCTGGGATCTGGAAAGACCAAGGCACCTGGAGGTCACAGGCAGGACACTGGAGAGGAAATAGCCAAGCACAGGAGGATGGCAGGGTCTTCTAAAGGATGCCTTCATGTCTTCAGCTGAGTATTGATCAACGTACACACATCAGAAAACCCCCCAGACCGGAGAACACTGCAACAGAGGGAGGGACTCTCATCACAGGGTAGTTTCCATCCTCACCCTCCAGAATGGATCCCTTCATGCTGCACAGGGCATCCGGTGTGCATTTGCAGGCTTGTACCTCAGGGTTTGACAAATCAGCTTAAGGCAGAATGCTGCTGTTGCTGCCTGGCAAAGCTTGAAACCAAGAACCGAAAGGACAAAATTGCTTCCAAGCAGCCGAACTTCTCTCTATAGACAACTAGGTTATCTGTAAGAACACAGGCACACACTGACCCAGGAAATAAAAGCACATGGTCTCGTATGTGGTAAGGATTGCTATTCATGTACAGAAACAGGAAAAATGGCCCTACATGATGAAAACATCAACCAAGGCTGTCTCAGAAGTGACACACAGTATAATTGTCAGACATAGACATTAAAATAGTCATTATAACTCTGTCTCGTGTCTCTAAGAAGCTAGAGAAATTTTGAATACCTTAAGTAGAGTCATGAAAGACGTGAAATGTCTCAGTGTAAACCTCTAGGGTGAGGACTGCAGGTTTAGGTAAAAATTACTAGGGATTGTTGGGAGAGCTAGTGTTATACTGCATATTGAGTAAGACAGTGTGTCCTAGACATTCATTATTTAATAGACACCAGTGTCCAGTAGCATCAGACAGTGTATTTCTGAACTTGAATTTTTATCAATAGAGATTATCAAAAATGACACAGACTAGAGACATGATGTGAATGCTAAGCAACCTAATAAACTTGTAATTAGCATGGTAATGAGGTGGGGAGGCACAGGAAAGATGTAAAGAAATGTGGGTGATAATTCCTCAGTTTGTTGAAAATAGTTGGTTGAAACTAACAGACTCAAGAAACTCAACAAATCACATTGACAAAAGACACAAAGGAATGACATTAAAGCATGCAATAATAAAACTGTTTAAAATCAGTGATGAAGCCTGGTGGTGGTGGTGCACGCCTTTAATCCCAGCACTCAGCAGGCAGAGGCAGACGGATCTCTGTGAGTTCGAGGCCAGCCTGGGCTACAGAGTGAGTTCCAGGAAAGGCACAAAGCTACACAGAGAAACCTTGTCTTGACAAACTAAAAGTAAATAAATAAATAAATAAATAAATAAATAAATAAATAAAATCAGTGATGAATAAACTTAAAAGTAGCCAGAGAAAAAGAGATGTGCAGAGAGGAGCAATCTAAGAACAACAGCAGATTTCGCATCAGAAACAATGGAAGCAGTAACAGTGGGGACAGAAAATTAAAGTACTAAGTAAAAGAGAAACACCAATCTAGAATTCTTCATCAATGAAAGCATTGTTCAAAGAATTTTCCAGATGTAAAAGTTAAATGCTCATTACTAGCAGAGATAGGTAATGATAAACAGTAGAAAGAAGGGAGAAATTAATACCAGATGGAAACCTCAATTTCCATAGAGTCCTAAAAATGGATAGATGCAAAGACATCTTAGAAGTTTTATTTAAATACCTTTAAAGGCAGTTGATGTTTAAAACAAAAGTCATATGCTCTGGGAGTTTATAAGGTGTGTAGAAATAAAATATATAGAAAAAAGGGAAAATGAATAGGGACGGTTGCAGGTTTTTGCATTGCACATGAGTTAGTCTAACTTGCTAGAACTTGACTACGGTAAGATGGACATTTAAATCCTAAAACACCATTAAGATAACACAACAGACAGAGCCTCCATCCACAGAGGAGATAAAACAGAGCATTCAATCTAAAGAAAGAAACAGGAAGAGGAAGTTGGACATGGAGGCACACACTCTCACTTCTAGCTACTCCAGAGGCCTGGGCAGGATGGCTTGACTTCAGGAGCTTGAGGGAAATATAACAAGACTCTGTCTCAAGGAACAAAAACTAAATCAAGATAAGAAATGGAGGAAAAAAATGAACAAAGTACACTCGAAGCCAATCGTATTAGGATTCTCTAGAGTAACAAAATGTTTAGACTCCCCCCCCCCGTGTGTGTGTGTGTGTGTGTGTGTGTGTGTGTGTGTGTGTGTATTCCACACATATATATGTTGTGGAATATTTGTTTACACTGTAAAGATGTGTCTCTAAGACGCCTTCTGATAGGTTTAATAAAAAAGCTGAATGGCCAATAGCTAGACAGAAGGTATAGGTGGGATTTCTGGGGAGAGAAAGGAAGAGAAAGGAGAATCTAGGTACACAGAAGATGCCAGGAGACACAGAGAGGAAACAGGATGTGCAACATGAAAGAGAGGTAATGCCATGTGATAGAACATAGATTAATATAAATGAGTTAATTTAAGTTATAAGAGCTAGTTAGGAACAAGTCTAAGCTATAGGCCAAGCTCTCATAATTAATAAGAAGTCTCCATGTCATTATTTGGGAACTGGCAGGACAGAAAAAGACTTGTTACATACATACATATATACATACATACATACATACATACATACATACACACATGCCATCACAAGTCCAATTTTCCAATCATGCCCTTTCCATGTCCCTGACCATCCAGCCAACCATTGTCTACAGCCCATGAATCAGTGAACAATCACACATATGGCCACTTTCTTTCAAACAAAATGTATGACAATATGTACTGCCTGAAGTTCTGCCCACTGTGAAGATTTCCACTTCACCAGTGTCTTTCAAGGTTGTTCCAGAAAGGAGCTGTAATGTTGCAGCTTTCCACTTTTTGGTGGTGTCTGCAGAATGTGCAGAACCATCAGTAAACCAGACCCTAGTCTTCTCTTCCTCAGTCAACCGATCACTCCCCATGAGGCTATGGGTGCATACGTGCTGAATATGCATTCAGCAGATGAAATTGTAACAGGAGTAGAAACCACAGGCATTTGGGCAACTTCTTTGTGTAATTTCCTTATGCCTCCGTGACTTGCTTGGGCCTGATCTAGTATATACCACATCCATTGATGATTGCTGCTGTGCATGTCCTACTTCAAGACTTGGTGGATCAGGTAACATCCTGATGGGCAGCTCAGGTCACATGGTTACTTGGTAGCCCATTGTCAAACATTTAGTTTCCACTAAGGCCCAATAAGCAGCCCAAGAGCTGTCTTTCAAAGGGAGAATAGTTGTCTGTAGATGATGGCAGAGCCTTGTTCCAAAATCCTAAATGGTGTCTTCTGGTGGTCCTTATGGACAGGTACTGAGAAAAAGGTATTTGCTAGATCAATAACTACATACCATGTGCCAGGAAATGTATTAATTTGCTCAAGTAAGGGCACCACATCTGGTACAGCAGCTGCAATCAGAGTCACTAACTGATTGAGATTTTGATAGCCAACTGTCACTCTCCACAATCCACCTGTCTTCTGCACTGGCCAGATAGGAGAGTTAAAGGGAGACGTGGTGGAAACCATGGCCCCTGCATCTTGCTGGCGGTACTGTTTTCTGCAAATCCTCCAGGGATGTGATACTGTTTTTGATTCATTATTTTCTTTGACAGAGGCATCTCTAAAGGTTTCCTTTAGCCTTTCCAATAATGATAGCCCCCACTCCACAGGTCAGGGAACCAATGTGAGTATTCTGTCAACTCCTAAGTATATCTCTCCCAGTTATACATTCTGGAACTGGGGAAATAACCACAGGATGAGTTGGGGACCCACTGGACCTACTGTGAATCAGACTTCAGGCAACACTCCATTTATCACTTGACCTGCATAAGCTCCTACTTTAACTGAAGGGCCACGATGTTTCTTGGGATCTTCTCCTGGAACCAGCATCAATTCAGAACAAGTATCCAATAGACCCTGGAAAGTCTGATTGTTTCCTTTCCCCCAGTGTACAGTTACCTTTGTAAAACACTCTAGGTCCCTCTTGGGAACGAGTAGAGAAAGGCTAACAGTAAAACTCTTAGGTATTTTACCAAGGTCCTTCCTCAGGGGAACCAGGCTGTCTCTTCAATCAAGGGGTTCTGGGTCTGCAAAATGGCTCAAGTCTGGAAATTGATTTAGGGGCTGAGATTGCTTTTTGCCATGATACAAAGTAGCCTTTCTTTCATTTGTCTGAGAACCTTTCCTCTTATACAGATGAAACAAAAATTCAGTAGGCTTCTTATTTATTTTATGTACAGAAACACCATGATTGATTAGCCAGCACCAAAGGTCCGTACAAATCATGCTACCATAAGATTCACTTCATGTGTGCTGATCATTATGATCCGTATGATCCAGCTGACCATTGGGCTGTTATGAACATTGTTTTGTCTATGCTGCCCATTACAATAACTACGAACACCTTGCCTTTGGCAACTCGGGGCCGCCACCTGGCCTCTGCTACCTTGGGACCCAATTAAACCCATTGTCTCTAATTTGTGCAATTGAGCGAAAGCATCTCCGACCCTAAGGTCTGGTACAAGGAAAAGAGCAACAACAAAACTCTTCCCATGTTCTGGTGCCCCTCTCCCCATTTTGTGTCTTATAGGATCAGTGAGGCATTGTCTTCTGGGCCTTCCCATTGTGGAGGATTAGGTTTCACACAGCACATCCACTCCAGCATTGCAATTTCTCCAAGCCTTAAAATCCTTTCATCAACACTAAGCCAAGGGATATCAGGCATCTCCAGCTCCTTTTCAGTAGGCCATCTTTTGACAAATAATTCAGCCAACCGTTCAAACAAATTTTTGACCTTTTTTTAGAAAACTGTGCGAGCTTCCATATTAACCTTAGAATCTCCACTCAGTGGGCCCATGTCAATAAACTCAGCCTGATTCAGTTTTATGTTCCTTTCACCATTATCCCACACCCTCAAATCCATTCCTGCACACATTCCCCAGAATTCTGCCTGAATGAATCAGCAGACTCAGTAAGCTTCTTAGTAGTGTAGTGCACCTCCCCATGGACTGCACTTTCTCCCTCCCCTCTAGGAGCCTGCTCCACCTTGAGTCTGGTTATAGGTCTAGAGGCAACTATGGTGGATCCCAAGGGACATCAAATGAGTGTTGTCTTGGCCTGCCATTTCCTTCAGTGAAAGTCACTGCTGGTTTAGCAGACAATAAAGGATTAATTTCCCCAGTCAAAGGTGAAAAAGGCAGTATTTCAAGGGGAGGAGCTGGGGGTACTACTTTCTCAGGTGAGATTAAACCCTTGAGAATCTGAGGGTTCAAACTTCTCAACTTCAGTAGGGTTCTCCCACACATTCCCACCCCAAGTTATAGGATACCATTCTTTACCAATCAATGTTCTTTTAACTGCTGCCATGTTCTGAGGCTTCATATCTATATGAGGGGATTTATTGGAATGACTTACAGGCTGCAGTCCAGCTGATTCAACAATGGCTCTGAACAGAAAGTCCACAAATCCAGTAGTTGCTCAGTCCACAAGGCTGGATGTCTCAGCTGGTCTTCAGTACACACTGGAGTCCTGAAGAAGTATGCTCTAATGCCAGTGAAGGAACTGATGTGCTAGAAAGGCGAGGGCAAGCAGGCAGAAAGCAAAAGCTTCCTTCTTCTATGTTTTATATAGCCTTCCAGGAGAAGATATGGCCCACATTAAAGGACTCAAGATCCGGATTAAAGGTGTGTGTCGCACCCGCAGAAAACAAACAGCAACATATTTACTGAAGCTTAAGTTTACCAATTATTATGCTAAATGTGAACGTTTTGAATGCCCCAAATTAAAGATAGATTGTGATTAAAGATAAAAAACTACTGTTTACAAAAAACACCCTTTAAATATTAGGACAGAAATAGAGCAGAACACACCATGCCAATACTAATAAAAATAAAGTTAGAATGAGTGATTGTGTAAATCCGAGTAGCTTTTGGAACAAGAAATTTTAGTAGGTATGGATCAGGTCACTGTGTAATGATAAAGGGCTGGCTTATCAGGAGGCTATAACACCCTAACTGTTTATATATTTAATATCAGAGTCCCAAGATACGTAGAACAAAAGTTAATAAAAATGTTACACACAAAACTGAGTGAAACCAAATTATAGACCCAAGTCTCAAACTACAAAAGAGGAAAATATGAGATAAATTTTGTACTTGGTTGGGCAAATATTTACCTCAAGACATCAACATTATGATCCACAAAGGAAGGGAAATGATAAGTTTGGTTTCATCGAAAGTACCTGTTTTTCAAAAGACACCATTAGGATAACAAAACTGTGCACCACAGCATAGTGGCTTATGTGTGAAATGTCCTGCACAGGCTCCCGGGATTCAACACTTGGCCTACAGCAGGTGGCGCTGTTTGAGGAGGTTGTGGCTCCTTTAGGAGGCCAAATCTCATGGGAGGAAGTGGGTCACTGTGGGTGGGCCTTGAGGGTTTATAGCCTGGTTCTACTTCCGGTTCACTCTCTGCTTTCTGAGTATGAATGCAAAGTGACTAGCCAACTTCCTGTCCTTGGCAACAACTCCTTCTCCACCTGTTGTCACACCTTCCTCAGCATGATGGACTATATCCCCAAGGACATATAAGTCAAAATAAGCCCTTTATCCTTGGAGTTGCTTTTTCAGGGTATTTTATCATAACAAATGAAAATAATAACTGCCACACTCAGGTTGAGAGAAAGAATTAGCAATCTACCTTTTTGATGAAGAATTTGTGTCCATAATACAGAAAGAATGTGTAAACTCAATAAGAAGAAAATGAACAGTTTATTCAAAAGGGAATAAGAAAGTCGGATGACTAATAAAAGAATATAGTCTGATGCTAAACAAAGGCCAAAGGATGCCCAGCATCATCAGCCACTGGAAGAAACAAATTTAAACCACAGTAAGATAGTAGTTTGGTAGTTTGAATGTAATTGGCCCCCAGAGGCTCATAGGGAGTGGCACTATTAGGAGGTGTGGTCTTTTTGAGTAGGTGTGGCCTTGTTGGAGGAAGTATGTCTCAGTTCACTTCCTGCTGCCTGAGGATCAAAATATAGAACTCTCAGCTCCTTCTCCAGCACCGTGTCTGCCTGCATGCCACCCACCATGACGATAATGGACTAAACCTCTGAAATTGTAAGGCAGCCCCAATTACATGTTTTGCTTTATAAGAACTGCTGTGGTCATGGTGTCCCTTCACAGCAATACAAATCCCAACTAAGACACCAACACACATCAATAGAACGTTTAAACATGAAAGAATCCCCTCAAACATTCCTGGGGGGAACAGCAACTCTGTTGTAGATGGGGATTGTAATGATTCACCTTTGCAAAGCACCTGGGGATTCCCTAACACTCTAGGGTGCACTTTCTATGCCATCTAGCCATTTTACTCTTGGATGTCTACTCAAGAGAAAAGAAAGTGTATAAGTATATAAGACACATATATAAGCTTTCATAGAAGTTCTGATAGGAAATCCACCAAACTGGAAGCTACCCAGATTTAAACAGGTGAGAGGGAACATGTAGTGTATCTATTTGGCTCAGGGGACTATTGCTGAGCAAAGAAGAGGGCTATTATCACTAGAGTAACAATGTGGAGAAAATTCAAAATTATTATTTTTGTTTCAAAGATTTATTTATTTTTATTTTATGTGTGTGGATATTGCTTGCATGTATGTCTTTGCACCTGTGTGTTCAGGGCCTGAGAGGCCAGAAGAGTGTGCTGAATCCTCTGAATGGAGTTACAGATTATTGTTTGTCATTATATGGGTACTGGGAGCCAAACCAAAGTCTTTTTCAAAACAAGTGCTCTTAATGGCTGAGCCATTGTTCCAGCTTCCAATTCAAAATTATTTTGAGCAATAGAGGCCAGTCAAAAACTAGTGAAGACTGACTGCTCCTATTGGCAGAAAGTTCTGTAAGATACACAGTATTCTCAGTTGATACAAAGCAGGTTTCCAGGTAGTGAGATGGCTCAGGGGGTAAAGGTGCTGGCTAGTTTTAAGTCAACTTGACACAAGCTAAAGTCAGTTGAGAGGAAGGAACCTCAATTAGGAAAACGTGTCCATAAGAATGGACTACAGGCAAGACTCCAGGGCATTTTCTTAATCAGTGATTGATGTGAGAGAACCCAACCCATGGTTGGTGGTGCCATCCCTAGGCTGGTGGTCTTGGGTTCTTTATAAGTCTTGAAGAGCAAGCCAGTAAGCAGCACCACTTTGTAGCCTCTGCATCAGCTCCTGTCTCCAGGTTCCTGCCCTGTTTGAGTTCCTGCTCTGACTTCCTTCAGTGATAAACAGTGATATGAAGTGTCAGCCAAATAATCCTCTTTCTCCCCAGTTTGCTTTGGTCATGGTGTTTCATTTCAGTAATACTAACCCTAATTATTACAAAGGTTCTTGCTTGAAAACCCAGGTTTGATCCCCAGGACCCACATGGTGAAAGAAGAGTAGGAACTCCTGCAAACTGTCCTCTGACCTCTACACATGCATATGTACACACAAAACAAATAAGTAAAATGTAATACAAAATTTAAGCAAGAGCTGGAGAGATGGATAAATGGTTAAGAGCACATAGTATTCTTCCAGAGTTTGATGCCCATGCCCATCCCCTGTTGGAGGACTTATAACTGCCTGTAACTCCAGCTCCAGAAGGATTTGATGCCCTCTTCTGGTCTCCAAAGGCACCTGCACTCACATACATGTACACACACACACACACACACACACACACACACACATGCATGTGCACACAATTAAAAATAATTTAAACAATTCTAAAATCTAAAGGAGACACTTGCTTTGAGATGGGATAGACATTTTCCTCATCTTAACTTTGGTGTGGTAGGTCTATAACATTTGAAAACTTATTAAATCATACCTTTAAGTGTGAGCAACTTACAGAACGCCAATTTTATGACAGGACACACAGCATCTGTGAGAGTTGCTTATTAATTTCTAAAAAAGACGAAAACCATTACATGGTTAGTTCCTTCTGATATGTAAACTCTTCTACTCAAAGTGTACACACATCCCAGAGGTGAGGGAACAGGGAACTCGGGACTCTGCTTTCTCTGGGAGCAGCAGAGGATGGGAGAGGCATAGGGATGTGTCTTGAGTAGGTTCTGAGAGGGCACCTGGTTGGTAAGAGTGTGATGCATCCCCGAGACTGGTCTGAAAGCAGGCTTGCCTGCCTATCACTCTTGCTGCGATGTAATCCATTCCTGTGAGTGCTGTCCTGGCTTGTCTATCACAGCATAGGTCACCCTGGAAGTGAAGGGAGAAATAGGAAGGCTCACCAGACAATTTACGTAGAAATTGCTGTCTGTGATTTATGGTTTTAATTAAGAGCTTTTTAAGCTTTAATTAAAAAGGTACATGAGCATTCAGTATTTAAGAAAAATGCCTTTGTGTTTGGGTCGATAGAAAAACATAAAATAAAATGAGATACATATTTCTAGTCAGAAGCTTCACATAAGAAAGCTATGTACATAATTAAGAAGTAAATTTAAACTGATTTGGGCATAAAGGCCTTATAATGGGGGAAGTGGCTGAGGGGATATTTTATCCTTTATTGCAATATAGCTGGATATCAGACTCCACGCATTAGTGAGGTTGCTTCCCAGGATGGGACCAAATTGAACACGTGACCAGTGCATGAGGGTATTATCAAAGACAACCTGCCAGCCCTCAGTGGGTGTAGGAGCTCACTGTCTGCTAGGAGCCGGTGACTTTGCATTGTCCCTCATCTTCGTTTTCCATTACTTTAGCTGGCTTCTCAGGTGTGGGAACTCAAGTGAGCACACCAGGGCAAAGTCTATGTATGCGTTTACAGAGAGTCATGATTGTTTACTATGCAGATTAGCTCATGGATGTGGGGTTCAGGAAGACAAAACAGAAGTGATGGAGAGAGTCGCTCATTGCACACTTGGCTATCAGTGGCCTTTGCAGAGGTCAGATCTCTAGGCCTAAGGGATACTTGCTTGATATGGGGTGGAGAGTGCTACCATGGGGCCACATGCTCTAGATTGTGGAGTGCAGGAGTGTGGGAAAAATAGCATGAGGCAGGGAGATTTTGTTTGTGGGAATACCTGTGCTCTGGATCCATAGGCTAGATGCAGTGGGAAGGTGGGTTATGGGATGGTGGTAGCCCTGTTTGGCTCTGGATGGTGATGGGACAGGCTGTGTAGCCAGCAGGTACTAGGATCTGAAATACTGAATAACTCACAAATAGCCACCCAGCTCATTGGGGCTTTGCCAGCTGGGCTTCTGCAGAGTCTCTTGCTGTGATTTGGGGCTCTGGGTCCTTGGAGCCTCCCTGGAATTCTATCCTCTGGGATTTTGTCAACAGAAGGCTAGGAAATCGGGACAGTTCTCACCCTGGTTACCTCAGCCCAGACCAGGCCTGGGGTGCTGGAACCCTGGCCTGACACATCACAGACGTGCAGTATGTGTACACGTGCTAGGATTTCCCAGACTATACTGTTCAGGCTCCTCAGGTCTTCCCTGGGTGCTTCCCTGTGAGCTGATGCTGTCCCTTTCTGTCTCTCACAGTTGACGTCTGCATCCTTTTCCAGGACAAGGACCCTTGCATGACTTTGAGGTCTAGCCTTATGCAGAACTGAATTCCTGGGCCTGGGTCCCCAGAGGGAGACAGTCCCTCCTTACCGCTAAGCATGCTCACCTGGCTAACTACACTGCCATGGAGTCCTCACCTTAGGAGTCCTGGTTAGACATACTGTGTTGTTGATTAGAGAGGCTGCGTGCTTCTTCAATGAACAAGGAAAGCAAGCTTGCGTACTGCATGGAAGGGTGTTTCCGCCTGTGGATAGACACATAGGGACCTCAATACCTGCTCCTTCACAGTGCTGCCCACCACCGTTCGCCTGGAAGGGCTCAGAATCCCAGCTCACTCATCTACTCTGCCATGACACTTTGTCACTCTACAACAACACCAATAGAAAAAAGAGGAACCATGAAGGGACCCTATATATCCTTAAGATAGATCTATCCCTCTTTGCAAGCTAGTTTCTGATAGCACCTCACATGAGACCTCATACTGTGGGACTTTGTCTTGCTAAGGGACCATTTTAAAATACAATATAGCTCATTCTAGAATTATTCATTTCCTAATTCTGTACTGCAGTTTAAGTCACTTAAGAGTTGTCAATTAACTCAATGACCATTTTTGGAGTGGTCCATCTCAAATTCCCTTAAAAGACATCTTTGATGAAGAGCCAAGAGCATCCGAAGGAGGCAGAGGACAGCAGCCCCGCTCAGGAATGCAGAAGGACATATTTGTTGCAGGTCTCACCTCCCAGGCCACACACCAAACAAGAAGACATAAACTCCAGGCGCTTTAATCACCGGGTAGCTGGAAAATTGGTTTGTTTTTCAAATCAGATCTGTGATGATGGGTTGGAGATAAACAGCAACTCTTAACAGTGATGTGGTGTTTTCACAGCTCAGTGGGAGAAGACAGCAAAAAACCGACACATAGGCATTTCTCTGGGTTTGCTACTGTAGCACGCCAAATGCTCTGAGTCTTAATGCTTTTAGATGTCAGGGCCTTTTCTGTCTGACCTGATTGAAACAGCACAGCCCTCCTTACACTGGGCAGTGGGAGCAGACACTGTGGACTGGCCACTGTGTTTGGTCATCCCAGAAGTGTAGCTCCACAAGTTAGCATGACCCCTGATCATTCCCCCTTTCCCTTGTTAAGACTTGAGATTTCAAATCTCTTGAGACCCTGCCCTTTCTTCGGGCATAAGAGAGGTCTGCCTGCCATGCAAACCAGCTGGTTGTCATTCACGTGTTCCTCTTCGATCACAACCCCAGTGATTCAGTGAGCTTCATCCACTTGTTTCCCTCACTGTGTGGAAATTGTCACTTTCCTTCATGCTGGAGCCCCACAGCAAGTGATCTGCCTGCCCTGGTCTGTTTCCACAGGCCAAGAGGACAGAGGTCCATGCAGGCGACAAGCAGGTGGATGAAGCCCGAATTAAACTTCCAACTCAGAGCATCACCTCACTAGAGCACAGACACGGTAATTCTCAACCCCTTGGGTCCTAACCTCTTGCAGGGTAGCATTAGACATCCTGCATATCAGATATTACATTAGGATTCATAACAGTAGCAAAACTACAGTTATGAAGTAGCAATGAAATAATTTTTTGGTTGGGGGGTCACTACAACAACATGAGGAACTGTATTACAGGGTCACAATGTTAGGGAGGTTGAGAACCACTGGGCTAGAGGGACAAGCCTGACGCTAAGAGACGGTTCCACTTCTTAGGGCCAGTGACCCACAAGGCCCCACGGCTCTTTCTAGGACCGTGTATATAAGATCTCACTTGTGTTCACCGTTAGGTCACATGTTGCACATGAGAGTGACAAACTTTTGTGAGGTCAGTTGCCAGGCTGCACAGGTGACCCCAGGTGTGGCAGTTTCTTACTTCCCAAGTCTTATCTTCAGTCTGTGTGGTCTCCACTTGTGAGCTCATGACATGATCGCCTACCCTGTGGCAGTCAGAAAAGCACTGTCTGAGGATTTTCTGGCTGCTGACCACCTCTTCAGCCTGTTCCACCCTGGTCTTCCTCCCAGCATCCTGTGTGTCTTGACCCTCATGAAGGCTTCTCATTCTTCTCCAGATCTTAGCTTACCAGGCTCTACAACAGGGCAGTGGGATCCCTTCCTGTTCCCCTCCCCCTTCTCTGGAGATGTCTCTTCCAGCCTGCTTGTCCACACTCATGACAACAGTCCACCACAGAAAGTGGGTCCCTGTGGGCAGAGTGCCTTCCTCCTTGTGTCCCTGGCCCTGAGGTACCTGGCTCTGGCTCCTTCTTGCTTTCCAAATCTGTTCCAGTCTCTGGTGGGGGCAACTTCATGTCTACCACAGTCTAGTTGTTAGATGTTGCTTTCTGGTTCCTTCAGTTCCTTTCTCTGTTTAGAATGTGCCTTCCCTAGAACCCCCGTCCTCTGCTCCTCTTTAGAGTGACCCTGCCCAGCCTGCACTCTCTAAGAGGACTACTTGCTTCCTCTTGTTGTCTCAGAGGTTCCCAGAGAAACTCTCCCCTCCCCCTCAGCCCACAGGAAACAGCTTCTGCCTGGACAAAAAGCATTCATTGGTCAAGGTCATGGAAAGTCTCCCATAGCCAACATGGAATTTTCTAGAAGTGGGTGGGAACTGACTGGGGATTAAGGCCCAGGTAAAAAAGAAAGAGCCCCTCTTTCGCTGCTGCTGGCTGCCACTCAGTTCCCATGGCAACAAGAAGAGCTGAGGAAGAGAGGTGGCTGTGGGAGCTGATGGCTGCATCCCTGCCCGTCACGGAGACATACATGATGGAGCAGTTTCTGCGTTTGGAAGAGGGACTCTCCTCTTTAGAAGCAACACACACCTGCTCATAAATAAAAATTTTAATATCTAAGATAGCAGTAATAATATTATACTTGAATTTAAAATGTATCAAGCTCTGGTTCTAATGCTGTGTGACCCTTCAATACAGTTTCTCATGTGGTGGTGACCCCCTACCATAAAATTCGATGTTGAAAGTGTTGGCTGTTTGGAAAGACCCTTTCCCTTCCCTTGAGTCCCAGCAGGCCAAGGCTGTACACTTTCTAGGATGCGCTCTGATCTCTCATTTTTCTTGAAAGTCTTATTTTTGTTTTGTTGTATGTATGCACATATACCCATGTGTGTGTGCATGTACACACAAGTGCAATTGGCCACAGAAGCCAGAAGAGGGTGTTCAATCACTTGAGCTGGTATTACAGGCAGTTGTGAGCTGCCCAGTGTGGATGGTGGGAACTGAACTCGGGCCCTTGGCAAGAGCAGCGCAAGCTCTCGGTCTCCTTTCCAGCCCCTTTCCTGTCTTGCTTGCTTGTTTCCACTGTGGTTTCTATTGCTTGGCATTGTGCTCCCTGCTCACCTGCAGCCATCCTCTTGCCTTCTGACTTCTCTCTCTCTGTTCTCCTTTGTATGTCCTTGCCTTTCCCCTCTTTTTAGAGGGGGGAAGAGATGCCAGAGAACGTATGTTTTCAGGTGGTATCAGCTGTGAGAGCAGGAGTGTCCTGTGCAGCTCACACATGGGGCCTTGGAGAAAATTCTCTCTAGGGAATGAACATTTCCACCTTTGTCCAGCTTTGTGTCCAGATTGTGCTGATCCTGAGTTGGCTGCCTCCTATGCAGTAATGGGATGAGGAGGTGGTTAAGAGATCAAGGAACCCAAGGTGCTGAGGGGTCCTCACCGCCCAGTGCTTCAGACTCTGAGGATCCCCCTCTAAGCTCTCACCATGTGCCGTGGGAAGATGTGCTCATGCAGAGGAATGACAACTAGAGCAGTTCATACCTGCTGACTCTTCTGAGAGATGCCCCCTCACATCTCTAATTATTGAATGCATCACACATGAAGAAATGGTCATCAGTAGCTGTTGTAACAGACACGTTGACACATGCATGCAGCATGCCTCCATCTCTAAGAACTTCTACTGGGGAATGGGTGAAGGTTGGCCCATGTTATCCTGAGTGGATCCTGTTAATTTTTCCAGATTTCTCATCTGTTTATCCACCTCTATTCTTAATTTGTAGGATTTCTCTGGCTTTTATTTTCCAAGTCCATAGAGTCTCCCTTCAGCGGTATCGAATTCACCACTTCACTAATCATGTGAACTCAACTTGGTGCCTGTTTTTCATGTCTTGAATTTACATTTAAGTCCTTTAATACGTGGCTTGTCTTTTTCCCCCCATTGATCAATTCCTGCTTCTGTAACACTGACTATTTTCAGAGAAATAGGCCAAGATGGTTTTGAGGGATGGTGTAGATTGCCTTTTTATACTAGACACGAGCTTATTATGAAGCATCCATGTTCAACATTCTGAGGACAAATATATTGGCAGAAAGACCAGGGAGCAAACTTCCTGGACCAGAAATCAGCCCATGTTTACATTAGAATTTGGCCTTAGTGGATGAAAGACAGCATCATCTAGCCATGTTTCTGTGTGTGTCAGGGGGAGAATTAGTGATCTACCCAGACAAAGTAGATCCTTGTTTTGCTTTATAGGGCTGAAGAATCATTACAATTTGAACATGGAAGTGTCGTGCTACAAACCTGAGATGAACATGTGGCAGACTGTCTTGAGGGCATGGTGATGAGAAAAGCCCAAACAGTTTAAGAAAGATGAATGTCTCCTTATACTCACCCACCCTCAACAAGAAACAAACTGAACCACCGAAGTGGAGAGGGAAAGAAAATTTCTGAATGGGAAAAGCATAATGCATATTGTCCATGTGTATGGTTGACAAAGAGTTGAAACCACAGTAGATAAAGGACTTTTGCAAGGAAAAAACAAACAGACAAATGACAGAAAAATAAACCCCAAACCATGAGAACCAGTGTCTCACCACATTGTGGATACAGAGGTTTGAGGTAAAGAGGCAGCTGGAAGCCATGGAGGGGGGAGAACTGCCAGGATCCTGGAGGAAGTCCTGAAAGCATGTCATCCATGTTTGTTTCAGCATCCTACCCAGGTGTTACCCAAGGTTCTACCCAGGTGTGACCCAAGACTCTTATCAGGTAGTCTCAAGATTCCGGGCATGTGAGAACCATAGTCAACATTCTTCATAGGCATTGATCACTCACTTGCAGTCCAGGACGATGTCAATGTTGTGATGGCCAGGGCTCTGCCATGTGTGATTCAGCTCCTTCTCCAGGACGTGGTCAGGGATACACAGGAGTATGGAAAACAGAACTGAAAGCCTCCAGGAACAAATGAAGGCTGAGGACACTTAGTGTCTGTGTTAGCCTAGATGGGGCACCTTCAAGTACCCGGCGGGGCACAGTGTCAGGCTTTGTGGACAATCTAAGTTGAGTTGAAAATTGGTATGGAAATGTAAGGACCCGGAAGGGCCAAAAAAATTTTGCAAAAGAACAAATTTGATGAGTTACAGTGGTTGAAATCAAACTTAATATGAAACTTATCAGTGGTGTGGGTGGTATTAGCATAAGAATAGACACAGAAGGCTAGAGCAAGATGAAGGGTCTGGAAATAGAATTACACATGTATGGCTTTGTGGCTTCCCTACAAAGGCACCGAGGCAATTCAGAGGAGAAAGAATGCTCTTTTCAACAATTGCTTTTGAAAAATCAGAATATCTATATAAAAATGGAAACTCAAGGCTTACCTTACACTGTGTATAAAATTCAACTCAAAAATAGATCATAGATTAAATGAAAACTTCTTGAAGAAATTATAGGAAAAATAATTGCTATATTTGGGTTAGGAAAAGATTTCTTAAATTGAACAAGGAAAGAATAAGCCAGAAATGCAAAAGAAATAGAAAAATTGGACTTTGTGAATAATAAAATGTTCACTGCTTAAAATACTCTAGGAAGAACAATAGCAAGGCCAGCCATGGCTGGGGAGGCTAGATCAGAACATGTGTCTGATAAAGAGACAGCCACAGGGTCAATGAAGAGCGCTTGCAAGTCGGTAAGAAGAATAGAAATGATTTGATAAAGTTGGAGAAGGACTTGAACAGACCTGTGCACATGTAGCCAGCAAGTGTGGGGGTGACGCTTGGTGTCATCACACAAGCTCAAAATTAATGCGAATTATTCATGAATACAAATTAGTGATGCCATTTACTCACCCACATCAGTGGATCAACAAGCTGATAAAAACGAACCCACTGTACTTCAGATTAATAGTGCAAAAGCAGTGGTGGGCTGCTGAGTCTAATGGCTGACTTTACACCCTCGGGCTAAGGTGAAAAGGACACTAATAAATACACAGTGGTATTTGTTAGCAAGTAGGAAAGTGTTGAATGTGTTTTATGGAAATGAACACATAAAGAATGCATGTGGGGGCTGGGGAGATGGCTCAGTTTATAAAGTGCTTAGCCTCACAGACACGAGAACCCGAGTTTGATCCCCAGAACCCATGTAACGAAGTCCAGGTGCAATGGCACAAGCTTGTAAACCCAGAGCCAGGGAGACAGAGATGGGAGAGCTCTAGGGCTCACGGCCAGCCAGTGCACCCTATTTGTTCAGCTTCATGTTGGTGAGAGATCCTCTCTTAAAATAACCAAGAGAAGAGAGGCTGAGGAATGATATCTGAGGTTGTCTTCTGAACTCCGTAGGCACATGTACGCACACTCACCTGTACACACACATATACTCAAACACACACACACACACACACACACACACACACACACACACACACACACATATGGATAAATGGTAATAAAGTCTTTTACTTTGGAACAAGTAAAAAAAGAACCATAGAATACTTGTTGACTACAGAGGTCAACAAGAAAAGGGCTTTGATAGTGGAGAAAACTGATGAATACCACTGTGACCAAGGAGCAAAGAACATCACCAGCACACGTGCAGGTGGCCATCATGATGTCACGGGCCTCTCATTAGTGTGCACTAAGGGCACACAGCTCTTTCCTGATATCTTTTCCAAAACAACATCACACAGGAAACATTAGATGGACTCTAATTGGACAAGGACATCTCACAAAATAAATGGGCTGCACTTTCCTCAAAATGTCAAGGTTGGGATGAACAAAACAGATGGTGAGCTAGCCTTCGAAATCAGAGAGATGGGACAGTGAGCATGTCACATGACGCAGGGTTAGCTATCAGCAGGATTTTCTTTTGGTATATATAACATTAGTGTGATGATCAGTAAATTTTGAGTAAGATCTGGAAATTAGATAATAATACTGTAGCAACGTCAGTTTCTTGATCCTGATAATTGTGCTGTGGTTATACAAGCTTTTACTTCAGGAACACATACTGAGATATTTATGGGTGAAAGAACATTATTCAAAAATGTATTCTCTCACAAGTGAGAAAAAATAGCATGAGAGAGAACAATGAGGCGAATATGGTAATTTGGAACATTTTGGGAAATTTGAAAGAAGGCAAACAGGAAACTTCTTTATTGATTGGGCAACTAAGTTTGAAGTTATTTCAAAAGAAAATGTAAATAAGACAAAAATGTAAGCAACTCAAAGTTGGAGATGTAGTCTTTTGCATTTCTGTTGAAAAGGCTTCAACACCCGACTATGTTACTGCTGCAGACATGGTTGAGGGTGTTGTCCCTGCTGTGACCATCGACTCGATTCCACAGACCCCATGCTCCATGAGCCTTCTGAACATGCACACGGGGTGCATCAAACTGTTCCTGGATCATGGTTGGAAATAGCAAAGACTTGGTGGGAACTCAAGCAGCCAGGGGGATAGGGTCACACATACACTGTGCTATATTCTTACAGTTGACTAGCACACACGACAGGGAAAATGAATGGCTTCAAGCTACACATACCATGACACAGAGTTCTACAGAACACTACGGAGTAGCAATGGTTACAGAATGTTCTCTGTGGCATAAAACAGGATTTAGAAATTTTCTAAGTGCTTGTGAATTCACATCTTTATATTGAATGGGACAAGTTGGGCAGGAGTGACCCTGCTTTTAGCACAGTTGTTACTTCTGGGAATAAGAGTGAGTGGAAAGGAGATTTTGAGAACCTGGGTATTTCATGACTAATGCTCATTCAATGCCTAGTAATCTGAAATAGTGGGACAGAACAGACATTGAGATGAGTCAGTCTGTGTGGACTGTGTAAGCATGAGGTCATCTGATGGCTATATTATCCAGTATGTTTGGACCATTTGCTGATGGAATATAGAAATCTCAAGGATGACTTTGCTTGTCTGTTCCTTTTCCATCTGGCTTACATGCTGAGGCTACCTATGGTCCACTCCTGGGCTCCCTGCCCTCTGTTCTTACTGGGATCAGTTCTGCTGCAGGAGGGGGTCTGATGAGTTATCATTTCAGTGTTCTGGATAGAGGGGCTCCCTGAGATCCAAGGCTTTCAGTTATAACATTGGAAAGTCCCAGAAAATTTGGGTGAACTTGTCACCAGATCAGAACTAGGCAAGACCACAAAACTCAATGTCCATGTCTGTCTTACATAGAGTTTCTATGGTGATAAAACAGCACGACCAACAGCAACTTGGAGAGAGAAGGGTCTTCTTGGATTACACCTTCACATCACAGTCCATCATCAAAGGAAGTCAGGGCAGGAACTCAAGGCAGGAATTTGGAGACAGAAAATGAAACAGAGGCAGTGGAAGAATGCTGCTCACAACCTTGCTCCTCACGGCTTGCTCAGTTCACTTTCTTTTACAACTCAGGACTACCTGTCCAGGGCTGGCACCACCCACCAGGGCCTGGACCCTCCCACATCAATCATCAGTCAAGAAAACGCCCTGCAGACTTGCCTAGAAGTAACAATTTTTTTTTTCTCAAATGAAGTTCCGTTTTTCCAGATAATGTCTAGGTTTATGCCAAGTTGACAAAAACCAATTAGCAATGTCCTTGCTCCTCCTCCTTACTCAAGCAGATGTACTTTAAGCTGGCTATGACACCTCCCTGGAGACAGCTCTGGGGCATCCCTTAGCACACCCACATTCCTTGTTTCTCTCCCTACTGCTCACCTCTCAGGCTTTGAGTGGCAAAGGTGTCTCGCTGTAGCTTTTCCAGGCTACAGGTCCATCTCCGAATGCTATATATCTATAAGCTGTCCTGAGATACCTAGCTGACAAATAGCATCAGCCCCCTGCTTCCTTTGCATGTGTTGGTTCATGCTGTGAGTCCTGAGCCCTGGGTACCAGTCTGCTCTGGCATGCTGAGGATGGAGCTGCCAGCTCAGGTCTCTTGGTTGATGATTCTTTTGTACATAGGGACCACAGCAAGGTGTTGGGAGGGAGGAAGCTCTCTGCTTAGGTGTGTGTGTTCACTGCCCAAGGATCAGGGACCAACACCTGTGTTTTGTTCCTACCTTTGGATTACACCAAGAGAACATGTCCCTATTCCTTGGTGCTAAGGGGCTTCTGGATGCTGGCACTTCTTTGCTTTGGGGGTGGAAATGACTTGTTTTCTGTCAAGAATAAACTCAGAGGTAGCTCACTCAGGAAGGGTTTTGGCATGCTCCATTACCGAGAACAGCAAGCACAGCTTGAGAGATTTTTATGAAAACCTCTCACTAAAGTGCAGTAAATATTTCTGTTCAAAGCATTTCATTTGTCTGAGAATGCTTTGTATTCATTTATGACCCAGGGAGCCCATATTTCAATTTTATCAAGTTTAATAGGTTGTAAACTAAAAACAGCAAATCTAAGGCTACATGAAACAACTGGGAATGAGCCAAACAGGTGCGTAATTGACACCGGAATGACTTTGAACTCCCAACTTTCATGCAGAAGAACATCTTCTGGCTATTTCTATGTGCAGCTAGCCACAGGTAATGCGTTGCATCTGCTGAAAGACACCCAGTTAATAGTGTCATTTCCATAATTAGGGTAAGCAGCTAGAAAGCCATTTCCACATAATGAAATACAGGAGGTTCAAAATAAATTTTATTAAAACACCTGTGATGTCTTAAGTTCAGCTCAAGCAAGGCCCATAGGAGATAAAGAAGGAACACAATTTGGGGATGAAACCGTGAATGCAACCTTAAGGGCAGAAACTTTATTTTTCAAAGTCATAATGGTGACAGACAGGTTGTCACTTGTTTCCTCCTATAAATATATATGTAAACGTGCAATTACTCACCATTAAAATCTCTTAAAACATGTGGGGCTCTCAATTCCACAGACCTCAGTCTTAATGGGATCAGAAACTTAGAGCAAGCCATAAACCCACTCTTAGAAAGGACATAAACTTGCCCGGTATGTGGGGCTGTCATCCCTGAGACACCGATCCCAGTACCACATCCACCCAAGGAAGCAGTCCTTCCTCAACCACTGGCCCTTGGAGGAGGCAGAGGCCACAGGGAAGGAGGGACAGAATCTCCTGCTGAGGTGATCCACTTAAAATTTTGTTTTATTTTTTAACATTTGCCCATTGTCCTAGTTTGATTTCTGCTGTGACAAAGCACCCCGAGAAACGACAACATAGGGAAGGAGAGGCTTTATTTAGCTCATGAGTCCATGTTATGGTCCCTTCTGTGAAGGGAAGGCGAGAGTTTAGGTAGCTAGTCATACCACATCAAAAGTCAAGAGCAGAGAGAAAAGGATGTGCCCACGAGGCCTGCTTGCTTGTTGGTGTTCTTTACTTTTATACAGTTTAGGGTCCAGCCTAGGGAATGGTGCCACCCACAGTGAGCTAGGTGCCCCTATATTAACTGACAGTGAAGATAATTCCCTACAAATATGCCCATTACATAATTTCTCATGAAGACTTTCCTCCTAGGTGACTAAGGTGTGTCAAGCTCACTTCAAAACTAGCCAGCAGACCCATATTAGCAACTTTCAGTAAGTTTTAAAACTTCACTGGGCTCTGAATTGTGATGCTAACGTACTCAAAAGTCAGAGGCAATGCGTTGTTTCAAAAACTATTGATTTTTCAAGATGTGTGTGTTCTTGTGCCCTCACAGAACTAATACAACCACAAACTGAGAGGGATGGCTTGTAGGTGTTCCAGAAACCAGTAAAATACCTGCAACAACCAACCAAATGCTCAATCTAGAAAATTCCACATGGGAAACAGCAGGAAGACCTGCGACTCTCAATCTGCTCTTGCCTTCATGTGTCCCTGTCTTAAGTAGACAGGGAGGAAGGTATTCAAGTTCTATTTGTTATGGTTTGCATAGGAAGTGCCCCCCCCCCATACTCAAAGGCTCATTCTGGAAGGCTTGGTCCCCAGCAATATTGAGAAGGGACTGGATCATGAAGGCTCTAGCTTCATCCATGAGTCAACCCATTGATAGGTAATGGGCCAGCAGGAGGTGGGGCCTGGTTGGAGGAAGTAAGTCACTGCCTTTGTCCCTGCCCTTGCCCTTATGGTATCCCTGGCTCCCTTCTGCCATATGGTCAGCAGCAGTGTTTCAGCATGAATTCTCTGCAACAGAAATTTTCCTCAAAAGCACATGTCAGGAAGCAATGGGGCTGGGAGCCCATGGACCTCTGAAAGTGTAACCCGAGATGAACAACCCTTCTCTCAGGCATTGGCCACAGGAACGAGAGATCACTAAGGCCCAAGTTTCAGCCTATGGACTAGAAGGGAAATGCAGAGGTTATTAGAAACTCTCACCTATTTGGGCTTGCAGGGGACTGCTTCTACAGTTCCCGACTCGGAGCTCAGGAGGGAATGGATGCATAATCTGGGTCTCAGCTTAGAAGCCTTAGGAAATAGCAGTAGACAATGATAGAAGCCTACGCAGGGCCTAAAGGCCACAGATGTGGGGGCCAGAAATGGCAGGCAGAGGATCCAGGCTCTTGGATGAAGCAGAGTTAAACTCTTATGGATCAAAATATGTAAAAGCAGCTATGTATACAGAAGAATTTAAAAAATACACATACAGGCCTGGGAATGAGCATGCCCAGAAAAAGTTGGGCAGGCTTCTCTAACCTTCAACCTTCCAGAGATCAGTAAGAACCTGCTCACACAGAGCCAGACCCTAAAGGCCAGGAGAAGGCACTTCCCTTTTCAGATGCTCAGTGTTCTACAAAAGATCACATGGCACCCCTCAAAAAACAGGGAAACATGGCCTATAGGAGAAAAAAAAGATCTGCAGATGAGAACTTATATACCTTCCTTCCGTGTAGAGACAGCAGCACCAAAAGGGGAGGAGGCAGCCCAGGAGGCCACAGGGAGACCACAGACAGCAACGACACTCATCTCCCTGGTCCCAGTGCGGCATTAAGCAGAGTGGACTGACATCCAGGTCTCAAAATAGTCTCCAGAGCCAAGTCTCTAGGAAGACCTCCAAACTCTTGCTGTGACACATCCAGGTGCCCTATACAAAGTAGTGGCGGAAGTTCAGGAAGGGTAGGATAAGGGGGTTGTATACCTTGGACCTCTCAAGGCTGATCCTTGTCCATCACACCTCACCCCCACAGGTGACACAACAGCTTGTCATCTAACACATCCCTCGCCTGGCTACATGTTGTGTCTACCACTCCTGGCAAGCTCAGTACCTATGTGGACATCCTTATCCTACAGCCTCTGGATTTGGGGGCCTTCTGTTTATCTTGTGTTTTAGTTACTTCTCTAATCATTGTGACCAAATATCTGACAAAATCAATTAAAGGGAAGAAGCTTTTATTTGGACTCACAGTCAGAAAGCATAGTCTACCATGGCAGGGAAAGAATGGCAGTGGGAGTGTCAGGTGGTGATCACATGGCACCCAGAGTCAGGAAGCAGGGAGAGACACAGAGAGAGGAATTCTGGTACCCAGCCCACTTCCTCCTTTTTGTCTTTTAATTCAGTCCTGACTCCCAGCCAACGGGATAGTGCCACCCATATGCAGCGTGGGGTTTTCCCTTCCTAGTTAAACTTCTCCAGAAACACCCTCATGAATAGCCAGAGGTGTGCCTCCCAGGTGATTCCAAATCTGGCTAAATTGGCATTGAAGACTAACCACCACACCCTGTATTGGTCATGGTTCTCTACAGACGTAAGGTGCTCCTACCTTAAGGGGTGGGCTAGCTAGAAACTCAGCAGGGATGAACTAGAGAGAGTTCCCCTCAGAAGCTCGTAGGCTTCAGTCTACAGACATGTATCTCAGGAGGCACACCCTACAGGGTGAGGTGTGGGCACTCTGGCTCAGGCAGCTCACATAGAGAGTTAGCTCCCTCACTCTCTCCTTGATAGCCTGAATCTTACTGTTAGCTGCATCTACCCTCTGCTACCTCTCTAACTCAGCCTTGTCCTCTAGACCCCACATGGCACCATGCCTGCTCTACCACTCAGCTCTATCCTTGGCCCCTCTGTGTCATCTCTACCCAGTGTCCATGATACTATGGGCTCAGCCTCTTCCAGGACTCCAATGTTGAAGGCCCTATCTCTGCATCCCTCACCTGGGAAGACCCAGGCAGGGGGTACTTCACCTCATCCTCCTTTCATCTACACTCAAAACTACCCTACCTGTTCTGATCTCTTCTGGAGTCTTTCTACACAGGGACCAGGTAAGTTCACCCCATGCTCTTATCTTTCACATCAGCTTTTTAGCATCATCTTGCTCTCTGTTCAGGGGATCTTTCCCTTCTGCACCCCCAAACAGGAATCTCAGTGCCTTGTACTCCACACCCAGCTGAGCCAGGCTTGCTTCTCTGGACCATTATAATTATACCAGTAACTCATGGCCTTAATTGTTAAGACTTTATAGCCATCCTCATTACAGGCTGGAGCGAGACAACACATTGTCTGGGGCTTCCTATCCCTTTACTCTTACAAAAATCATTAAACAAGATTATGGCTAAGGCAAAGTAAAAATTGAAAACCAATAAAATGGAACAAAAGGGACAAAAGAAGGAAGCATGAGCAGGATGTCTTATTCATGAAGCTGGAGTCAACGTTATGAGCAATGCTAATAACCACGCGGGCCCTCGCTGCTGTGTGCGCTGTGTGCTCCCAAACGAAATTCAGTGCAACAGATCCTTCAGAGAAAGTGAAGGAAGAGAACAGTGGGATTTGCAAGAGGACTTTTCATGTCCTTGCTCTCTCCAGCAATGTGTGGGACTTACAATATTCCATAAAGAAGATTTCAGCGACGTTAAACAAACCAGTCGTGTTTTATTTTGAAATGATGGCTTAGCTCTTGCTGGAGTTCCCTCGGCTTAATCCCAACCTTGAGATAAGGCTCCTCTGTGAATGGCTTCTTTGAGATGAGGCTGAAAGTAATTCAAGAATGTGAGGAAAGCAATATAGGGGTGGGAGGAGCCAGGATGGGGCTCGTGCCAGGCAGGAGTTGGCTCACATGACTATGGCGGCGGAGAGGTCCAGGAACCTCCAGGAAACCCAGGCACTTGTGGTATATGTTCCTGAGGGGATAATGGTCACAGCTTCAGCAGGTTGGGGTGATGACAATGTAGCTTTAGCAGACAAGGGGTGTTCTACTCAGGTCCTCAAAGGCCTCTTCCCTGGGGAAGCCTGTGCTCTGGACTCAGGCTGCTCGTTTCAGTGCTGATGTCTCATTGACCATCCTTCTGGGTTAGTTTGTGAGGATGTGATCAAACTTACCCACAGAGTTCACCATCCAGGGTGTGCAAGTGAGCTGCAGGCAGCTAGGACTCAGTAGCACTGTAGCCTCTTAGATGCTGAGAACCTCCCTCTGCCTGGCTGAACAAAGCAGTGCTGAAGTGTTACAGGCCTTGCTTCAGGGCCTAAGGGCTGAGTTTGGGATATGGCTTCATCATACCTCTAGCTACAACTCTAACTGGACTGATGAGTGTGGGAGCATGAGAGACATGGAAGACTTGGGGATGTGTGAGGCTCCACAGTTTAGTGGGGGTGTGGTGAGCATTGGCAAGCATGATGGATCTTGGTGTAATGAAGTGGACATGGTGGGCATCTCAGGGAAATGATAACATGGAGATGGAGCATAGAAGAGCATGGTTGCTTGGTAGGGCATGGTGTCACAGTGGAGCATGGTGGGTATGGAGAGCATGGCAGGCATGGTAAGGTTTTGGAAATGGTGCATGGTGAGCATAGTGAGCATGGAAGATCTTGGTGGAACAAGGTGCATATCGTGGGAGTGGTAGAGAATGGTGGGCAAGTGGGACCTGGTATCATATTACAGTGTAGTGGGTGTAGAGATGGAGCGTGGTAGCTATGACGGCATAGCAACAGAGCTTCAGTTACCTGATGGGCTGTAGAGAACAGAAAGCAGAAAACTTTACAGCTGAACTGACCCATGAATGTAGCTCCTATCTCAGCCCCAACAGCATAGGTGCTGGATCATCGATGTCCTAAAGCAGTGATTCTCAACCTACGGGTCGTGACCCTTTGGGGTTGTCGAATGACTCTTTCACAAGGGTCACATACCAGATATCCTACACATCAGATATTTACATTTCGATTCATAGCAGTAGCAAAATTACAGTTAGGAAGTAGCAATGAAAACAATTTTGTGGTTGGAGGTCACCACAAGACAAGGACCTGTATTAAAGAGTCGCAGCATTAGGAAGGCTGAGAACCACTGCCCTAAAGGAAAATGCTTTGAGCAGCTTGGTAGACATTATGAACGAGTTTGGATTGTGTGGAAACGGTAGGCAAGATTTGGAATGTTAGGGAAGAGGACTTACACAGATTGTGAAGTGATGGAGTTGAAGCAGCCGTGGAACTCAATAGGACCCTGAGTCCTGGCTCCACAGTAACAAGAGAGTGGGCACTTTGTCAGCTTCAGTGACCGGCATCCTTGTGGTGATGTTGCATGTGTGATGAGTCAGTGCCCAGCTTCCTTGGAGTGATGTTGCATGTGTGATGAGTCAGTGCCCAGCTTCCTTGTAGTGATGTTGCATGTGTGATGAGTCAGTGCCCGGCTTCCTTGTGGTGATGTTGCACGTGTGATGAGTCAGTGCCCAGCTTCCTTGTAGTGATGTTGCATGTGTGATGAGTCAGTGCCTGGTTTCCTGGTGGTGATGTTGCATGTGTGATGAGTCAGTGCCTGGCTTCCTGGTGGTGATGTTGCACATGATATTTTGGCAACATGAAGCCAGGTTTTTGTACCACACTGTACACTAGAATAATTTCTTGATATATTCAAAAAAGTTAAGTATAAAGATAAAATTTATGGGAAAAATAGAATGTGGTTAGCTGTTTTTCTTGTCTCAGACACACTGCCCTAAATCTAACAAGGCAGTTCTGGTACAGGATTTACAGAAATAGGAATGAGATATTTTTATGCTTAAAAAAAAAAAAGCTCACCAAAAATTTTCATGTTTTCAAATAAATAAACATTAATTTGTCATTGCATTTAACATTACATCTGAGTACAAATATTATTGTTAATTATAATGACATGGATTTTTCTGAAACCATAACTTGATTCTACTTAATAAAAGCAATTAATAAATCTACAACTGTTATATTAATTGTATATCTTTGTAAGTTTCATATGATTGGACTTTAAAATTTTTTCATGGTCTCTCTCTTTTGGTTTATTTGGAGTAGCAGGTACCAGAGTTACCCTCCAAGACAAAAAAAAAACTTTCTTTAAAGAGTAAAAGTATAGGGAACAATGCTTGTCAGGATGCTGACTATCAGTCAGTGATGGACGGTGACTCACAACAGGCTAGACATGCTCAAGACTCCAGTGGCACCTGGTCCGTTTGCAGGCCTGTGCATATGGAGGGGTCCAGGCAAAGCCTCCCCTACCTCCCTGCATGGTAAGACAGCCCCAAGTCTGGGGAAGTCCATGTGGGTCAAGTTTGGTGACCTTCTGAAGCCAGGGTGAAGGCTGGTCAACATGTGTGTGAGAACACCAGGGGAGGGCAAGGAAAATCTCACATTGGGTTAGAGGCAGCAGTTCCCTTCCTCCCAGCTACCACGCACAGCAGAGGAGGCAGAAGGTCTGGTCTGGTTCACGCCATGCTGGTTTTTCCTAATCAAGCTTACATACAAGCCAGAGGAATGGGCTGATTCTAAAGGTTTGTACCACAGAAAGAAAGAAAGCAACATTTAGAGGAATATAAGAATGATAACTAGACTGATATTTTAAAATAACTGTTGTGACCACATTTTAAATATATGAGAGAGAGGGAGAGGGAAAGGGAGGGAGGGAGGAAGTGAAGACACCGGTAAGCCACGAGCCATGTGGCAAGGTATAGATTTATGGAAATGGATTAATTTAAGCTGTAAGAACAGTTAGCAAGAAGCCTGCCACGGCCATACAGTTTATAAGCAATATAAGTCTCTGTGTTTACTTGGTTCGGTCTGAGCAGCTGTGGGACTGGCAGGTGACAGAGATTTGTCCTGACTATGGGCAAGGCAGGAAAACTCTAGCTACAAGGAAGGGAGAAAGAGAGAGAGAGAGAGAGAGAGAGAGAGAGAGAGAGAGAGAGAGAGAGAGAGAGAGGAGAGAGAAGCAGACAGTGAGAAGAGATGCAGAAGAAAACGTGTTCTTGAACTAGACATGAAAACCACAGTGTACGAGATGAAAACACTCTGCAGTGGGTCACAGCACATCACACATGCCGTGTAAGCAACCGTGGAGCTGAACACATGGCAATAGAAATTCTCAGGGGAGAAAAACAGAAAAAAAATTAAAATGTCCCTAAGAGGATTAAGCAGCACGAACCAGGTTCTTCCTATCACACCCGGAAGAGCAAAGATGGCAGTTGAGGCGGACGCCTCTTCAGAAATGTTGCAAGACAGATGATAGCAGAGAAAAGTGTATAGAATTGAAAAGGAAAATAATTCAGGCTGGAATTTTATAGCAGGGAAAAGTACCTTTCAAAAATAAAGTCAAAATAGACTTTTCCGTACATACAAAAGCTTAAAAACATCTATTCCCAGAAGATGTGCACATGAAAATGTGAAAGTCCTCAGGCAGAAGGGAAATCAACATGAAATGTCAGTATAACTTCACAAAAGGAGGGGAGGGCCAGGACCTGTAACCACTGAGCTGGCCCTGCTATTTCTAAAGGTGCTTTGAATTAAATAATTATTTGAGGCAGCTGCAGTGCATGGTGGGGCTCATACACTGTACATATGCCAACAGCATCCAGAAACAGGAGGGGAGAAATGGTCCACACCGTCATGGGGGTCTGACTACTAAACACAACACAACAGTGCATTACTTGAAGGCAGACTATGGCCAGCTGAAGACAGCCACTGTAAACCCCAAATGATGTTAGTAAACCTGGGGTGACACGGAAGAGAGCTACAGCTCATACACCCGAAAAAACAGATAAAGGACTTTAAAGATGCACTAAAACCCAGGACTCATTTCTAAATAAAAATCTTGGCAAACTAAAGATAAACGTGAAATTCCATGACCTGATGATGACACTCCCTGGTTATTGCTCATTGTCAATTTGACATACCCTAAAGCCACCTGAGAGGAACGCCTGCTAGACCCCAGGGGACCTGCACAAGAAGGCACTCCACCTGAGAATAAATTTTCACTCCACTCTTTCCAAACTGGGTGGTTTCGCTTTCTTTCCCTGCCTTATTTCCCTGGCCAGATCTAGTTCCAGACTGAGCAGAGGTGGTGAGGGTGGGCATTCCCATGGTGTTCCTTGTCTAGAAGGCACTCGAGTCGATTTGCTTGATGGGTGATGTCTGTTGCAGATTTCAGTGTCTGTTCCATTTGGTTTCTCTGCTGCTGTGACAGAGCATGCTGGCAAATGCGGCTCGAGGATGAAAAGGTTTCAGAAACTGACAGTGACTTCAGCAACACAGAAGACCAGGTCTGTGGGCAAAAGTCAACGGCATTTCCATTTATGAGCAACAACTCTGATTAATATTTTAAAACCCCATGTATAATAATTTCAGAGTATGAAACTTTTAAGGATAAATCTGACCAAGGAGTTGCAATACTATAGAGGGAAAACCACAAAATTTTCTGAGAAAAATGGAAGAACTAAATGAATAGCGAGCTCGGCTATACCTGTGGATGAGGAAACTGTATGTTATGGTGTTGATTTTCTCCATACTGCTGCTGATGTGAGCCCAACAAAAAATTCCAGGCTTTTAGTGTTTGAACTGACAGCTAGGACTTCAAACCCACATGGGAATTCTGAGGAGGTGAACTAGAACAATGGAAAAGAAGAGGGACTCTGAAGAGCTAACTCACATGTGTGGCCAACTGACTGTGGACCAATGGTCACAGGAAACTCAAGAGAGGAGCAGCAACCTCTTCTACAAATGGGGCTGGGATAACTGGTCAACCATTCACAAAAAGAAAAAAATGAACTTCAATATTTCATCTTATGTAAAAACCAACTTAAAACAGGTCATATACTCAAACCTAAATCTATAAATCTATAAGAAAATGTAAAGAAAGCCTTTGTAAATTTGGGTTATGTCAAGAAGTTTTAATATTTGCCATAAAAAGTCCACATAAGAATGAGATTGCGAGGTCCACACAAGATCAAGCTGACTAAAGCAGCCAACATCCAAGCAGGCAGTACTAACTGGCCTTCATGGGTTACCAAAAAAGAGAGGACATGCATACGAGGGAACATGCTGGGGTGTCAAGGAGAGTGGAAGGAGTTGGGGTGTGGATATGATCAAAATATACTCTATACATATCAGAAATTGTCAATAAATAAAAGAGGCTAAAAAAAGATCAATAAACTGACCATATCATGCATGCGTGTGTGTGTGTGTGTGTGTGTGTGTGTGTGTGTGTGTGTGTATGTGTAATGTATTTGCATGTGTGTACACAGGTGTACATGCTCACACACATACACACACACACACACACACACACACACACACACACACACACATATGTGTGGCCAGAGAAGAGGCTGGATGTCTTCTTCTATTTCTCTTCACCGTATTTTGGACAAGGTTTCTCTCCCTGAACCTGAAGATGGCAGTTTTGAATAGGATGGCTGACTAGCAAACTCTTGAAACTCACTTGCCTCTGCACCCCTGCTGAACCCATACAGGCTTGTCTGTTAACCATTTTAAAGGTAGAGCTGTTGGTGTCTTTGGAAGATCATCAGTTGTTGTGCCCTGTTCCTGTATAATATGGATGGCTGGTGACCACTCATTAGAATAATACCTTCTAATATTTCTCTCAGAAACATGTGCTAGTTTATGATTTGTTTCTGAGGTTGGAGGGATGTTAATCTGAGTATTCCATTGTTGCAACACATGCCCACCTCCCACTGCTGGGGCCACGGCATGTGTGATCCTGGATTTTTATGTGGTTGCTGGGGATTCAAACTCAGGTTCTTTTGTTCCCACAACAAGTGCCCTTACTGGTTGAGCCATCTCTCCTCTTTAGCCCCAGTAACTTAGCTCTTTGAATTATATTGCTAAGAAAATAAACTTGCAAGAGGTAGTTTTAAAGTGACACATTTGAACAAAGGATTTATATATGAGCAGCACACAAAGAGTCTCGCTATTATTACTTATCATAGAAATGCAAATTTGAAGTCTAATGTGGTACCACAATAAACCTATTAGGATATCTAGAATTTAAGTTTGCCCGTACCCAGTGCTGGCAAATGGATGCAGATGTGGAGTTCACATTGCTGGTGGGCACTTGGAACAATAAGCTTGTTAGAGAGCATCCCACCAATTTCTTAAAAAAATATAAACCTACGCCTCCCTTCATGATCCAGTGTGTGTATGTGTGTGTGTTCCTCCGTGTGCATGTTCATATGTGTGTGAAGCCATGGAACGACCTCGGCTGTCATTCTTTCGGTCACCATCCACATTGTTTTTGAGGCGGCGTCTCTCATTGGCCTGGAACTTATGAAGTAGACTAGGTTGGTTGGCCAGAGAACCCTAGTGATCTTCCTGCCTTTACCTCCTCAGAGCTGGAATTGTGAACATTTGCAGGCAGGCTTTTAAAATGTGGGTTCTGGAGAATGGAACTCAAGTTCCCATGCTTGCAAGGTGAATGCTTGACTGACTGAGATATAATCCCCTCAGATTATGGTCATTCTAGTTACATATAGTTATCATATACATATACAGGTAAGCTGAAGGCACGTGCTTCCACAGTGATGTATAAACAGATTCAGTAGTTGGCTTGGTGGCAACACAATGGATACAGTTGGAAGTGTGTCAGCTGGTGGATTGGCCCATGGCCATTTCTGCTATTGTCTTGATTGATGGCTGATATGGGAGGGCCTGGCCCACTGTGGCCAGCACTATCCCTAAGCAGCTGGGCCTGGACTGTATATGAAAAGTAGTTGAGCATGAGCCAGCAGGCAGCGATCCCCTATGCTCTGTCCTTTAGTTCCTGCTTGAGTTCCTTTCCTGACTTCCCTTGATGGTGGCTTGTGACTTGGAAGTGTGAGATGAAAAACAAAACCCTTTCCTCTACCAAGTTGTTTTTGGTCGGAGAGCTTCATCACAGCAACAGGATAGAATCCGGACAGCTACTTAGCAATAAAATGCAATGAGCTGGTGATATCACAACTGAATCTCCAAATAATTAGACTGGTGGAAGAAGCCAGACTCCTTCCTCCCTAAAAACACAGTCTGTTTACATCTGCCCTCTAGAGCATCTCTACCTGTGCCGAGGTAGGAGGAAGAGGAGGAAGAGGAAGAGGAAGGAGAGCATGAGGGAGCTCTGGGAGCGACACTTGATGGCAGTGCTGGTTTACAGTGTGTGCAGACCTACAGACATTAAATAATATACTCCAATATGTGCGCTTTACGGTATGTCCATTGCACCTAAAAAAGCTGTTAAAATAAGCTTCAAAAATTCATGTGTTGTGGCTTTTCTTTCTCGACAGTGCCCACTGGTCTTAGATCTAATCTGGCAAAGAGAGGAAAGAAAACACATCCCTTTTTCTTATCAGTGTCTCACTTTAGTATATTATAAAAGTTTAAAGCAAGGCAATTATAGATACAATTGTAAGTCACTCTGCCTATCACCGTCTTGGTGAAATTAAATGGTTTACAGAACACTCATGTAATTACACAGCTCTTCCGTGATTAGAACCTGTCAGCCTACGGAGTCTCAGCCTCCTGTGTAATCTGGGGGTGTAAAGGTAAACTGCTCGTGGTCTCGGCATTGGGTGTACTTGAACAGTGAAACTCCTTCAGGGTCCTGCTTCTAATTGCCTCAGCTTCTACCGTCTGTCTCCCGTGGTGACAGAATTGCAGGCAAGGTCCTCATCATAAGCACATTAATTTGAAATAAGCACACCGGTGGAAGAACAAATTAGGGTGCCCAAAGCAGAGGCCACTTCCCTCTGCTATGCTGTAGGAGCGGCTCTGGCTATAACCTTATTCCATGCACTCTCTCCTGTAATTACCAACAACACCCACTCATTCGCACTTCAGTGCGGGTGCTCACGCATGGCCTTGCTTTATAAAAAGAACACAACAAGACACCTCTGAAATCGGAGCCTCCATTTTAGGAGCTGCTTCCCCTCCCACTGGAAAAGCCTCTCTCAGAGGTATTGGAGGCCACAACCGTGGGGTAGCTCTGTTCACATGCCGTCCAGTAGGAGAGGGAGAGAAGAGGAGGTTGTGGTCCATGTCAGATGTCCCTACTGGACTTGAGCCGAGCTCGCTTCTCCTGGATGCCTACCTGTCTTTGCACTCGTATTGGATATTGAAAGCCCCCAGCTACTGGAGTGACAAGGGATTTGTCCTTTCCTGTTTCTGCCAAACGAGCGCTCTTCTGTTTCCCGTCCCTAACCCGTGAAGCCTTGTTCTCTTTTGTCTTCATCCATGCATGACTCCCCTTGTCTAGGTGGGTTTGGCTGATTCACCTCAGAGACCCAGCTCATTGCAGTGTGCTGGACTCTTCTGCTGGCTGCCTTGCCTGCTCCTGCCCTGTCCTCTGTATCCCCCAGGTTCTTTCTGAAATGCAATTCTGACCAGTAGTATGGTTCCATACCCTCTAGGTGGGTCCCGATATAAATCTCTTACTAACCACAAGGAGCACACGAAGCCTTTTGTGACCTGGGGTGACTATCGAGGCCTGTGTACACCCACTCCTTGTAGTGACTGTTGTCCAATCCCAGGCAGCACTGCTGTCCTAAAATACTAGGACAAGCATCAAATACTGGGCATGTATGGTGGGAGTCTTTGCTGCTATTCTGTAGCTCCACCTCAGGGTTCTTGTGAGCCTGGACTCTGTCTTATCTCCATTTCCTCTAATATAAGCATGTATGTGGTGGGAATAAACAGACACTCCATACACACAAGAGGGAAAGCCATTACTGGAAAGGCATTGGGGCATCAGTGAAGCCTGTGCCTCCAGGACCCTTCCCACAGGACAGCACAGTGCAGGTGATCAGTACCCTTGGATTTCTCAGTCTGTTCTATTTTATCCCTTGGTTTTACTAAACTGTAAACTAGAACACAACTGCCTGCAGCTATTTATAAAAATGTGGCTTTTAAGTCCAGGTCCCCAAAGATGTTCTTGATACCAGCTCAAGAGATTAGCAGGCTTCCAGGGTACTGATGTACCTGGTGCTTGGACCCTGATCCCTGACACCAGGTCGGGGCATCCACATGTCCTGTGACTGTCTGCCAGTGGCTACCATCCTAAGTTCCTTGCTGCAAATGGAATTGCTCCTTTCAGCGACCCTTAGAAAAGTCATGGTCATGGACAAAGTGTCCTCATCACAAGTCCAGCCCAGGTACAACACAGGCAGGGCCAATCAAGTTCCATCTCTGAGTCATCTAGGACACAGGTCTCAGGAGAGGCCACCCACCATTGTCTAGTAGGAAGAGTCCTTTGGCATTGACTGCTCCTTTGGAGAAAATCCCCTGGCCACTCGATCCCTTGTGCTCTCTCAGCTGTGAGAGTGGCCACGAGAAATGGGTGCGCTGTCACCGTGGCTCCCAGAACGAGCTTCATGGCATCTAATATGGCTTGAATATGGGATGTCCCCATGGGGACGTAATTTAAATACTTGGTCCTAGCTTGTGGCACTGTTTTGAAGTCTGTAGAGCCTTTAGGATATGGATCATGACTAGAAGAAGGAGGTCTCTAGGGTGGACCTTGTCTTTGAAGGTTAAATCCACATCTGGTCCCGGTCTGTGTTGTTGTCTGCTTCCTAGTCTACCCTGGGTGAGCAGTCACATCCACAGTCTCTAGCTGTTGTAGCCTGAGCCTCTCCCTGCCATGGCTTTCCCACCATAGTGGACTGTATTCCTCAAACTGTGAGACAAAAAAGAAAAAAAGATCCCCTCCCCAAGTTTTTTTTGTTGGGTATTTTGGCAAGGCTGTTAGAAAAGTCACTCATGTAATGTTCAGTAAGGGTGTAAGGATCCCCATGGTTCTGTGTGATCCTGCCCTTAATGCAGGTAGAGAGCAGTGGACCTAGAGGTCCATGTCTCTCCTTCCGGATCTTAGCATCTGCACCCTGACCTCCCTCTACTTGCCCGACAGCACTGAAGTGGCCTGAAGCAGGCGTTGCCTGGATTTCCACGGCAGCGCTTTCTCCCTAGAGAATAAACGTCTGGAGGGACAAGTCAAGGGGTCTGCTTGTTCACAACAGGCTGTGGCCATTGCATCCAACTTTCAGCCTCTGGTTTCTGGGGAGAGCAAGGTCTTGCTTCCTAGAGGGAAGGAGAAATGTAAGGAGCAGGTAGGTAGGAATGGAATGGGGAGGTACAAGGGAGATGCCATCCTGCTTTCTTTCATATAAGATGCGGCAGAGCATGGCTACCTACAGTCCCTTCAGGAGAGTTTAGGAGACCCCAAAGATTTGGAAGATAAAAGTCTCACCTGTGAGTCAGGAGCACCTCAACCCCCAGTGACACCTCTCATCTGAGACCCCAAGTACAAAGGTGGCAGCATCCTTTCCCCTCATCAGAATCATTGGAAAGGAATCACTACACCCTAAGGTCAGGCTGTCCAAGCTTCCCACAGAGCCCAGAGCAGGGGACAGGGCATAGTCAGCTGTCTGCAAGTGGGGTGCTTGTGGCACACGATGACAGGCCCTCTCTGGGCTCCTTTCTGCCTTGGCAGGTCATTTTCCCAGCAGACAAGTTCATTTTCAGCAGCGTTGACCTTTTACAGGCAGTACTAGCATCTCTAAAGTGGCCATCTGACCAGAGCCCACACACAGACACCATGCCATCTCCAGGGATAGACGACATGGATGTCAAGACTCGGGTTCTAGAAAGTGAGCTTCAGTCATTCTCACCAAGACCCCTAGACACATGATTCAGAGCACAGAGGAGGCCGCCAGCAGCCAGGCAAAAGAGGGCTGGGCCCAGAAAGTGGGAACCCAGGAGGGTAAGCTGGGTCACTTCTGACTTGTGTCATTTTCAGTGGCCAGAGACAGGAGCTGTGCCCTGATCTGAATAGGTAAGGCCAGGAGAACTTACTGTATTCAATGAATGATTGAATTCACCAAACCTTGGACAAATCCAGGCGGTAATGGAGAGGTCTGTTATAATGAGATTTTACTGTATCTCATTTAAGGAACTATGAAACAGCCATTCAAAGGCTGTTCTCAATACATTTAGAGTACAATACACCCAGCTTCCCTGCATGAAGGCAAAAATGGGCTTTTGCACCATCCAACTTCAGTCACAAAGGTAATTAACCCGACACACTGGCTGAGCCGCTTATGCCGTTGCCACGTGAATCTTCCTTTGATCGCAATAACAATCGTAGCAGCCGTATATCAGAGCACTGTGACAGCCCTGTGAGTTAGATTTTTATAAGTGACATAAACGGCCATATGGATTTACGTTGAAAGAAGCTCTGTTTCCCCAGTTCTTATTTGGGAATTGTGACTTATTTACATAAGAAATTACATTTGGGTCTTATTTGCATATCACATTGACAAAATGCTATTTCCAACAGTGGTGGTGAAGTTAGCATCTGAAGCATGCCAAGTGTCTCTGGGATGAATGCTAACTGTGAACATGCACTCTCAGTAACACTGGCTGAAACATTAACTTAGTCCTTAAGTGGCCAAACAGTCGCGTTAAACTGTCCCCTGCCGTGTGATCCCTCCACAGGCCAAGATAAGTTTCATGGGTGCGGAGCACAGCTTTCCTTCCCCTGGACGGGGCTGGGTGAGCTGTTGGCACTGATCCCAAGAAGGCTTCCATTCTCGCACCAGCTAGAGCTTCTTGTCAACTACCTCGAGGAACTGTGGCAACCCCCCGTGGTCACCAGTGCCCCTCAGGCATCCTGGACTCTGATCCAGTTATCCATGTCTCTCCAATGGGATGCTAAGCTTCACGAGGCTCAGGTGCTCACTGTAACACTCACAAGAGTGAATGTCTGGTCCAGGGAGGTGCTGTACAGGTATGCAGAGTTTGTGGATGCGTGGGAGGGTGGGCTGGTTGTTGATGGCTTCTGCAGGAGCAGAGACTCACGTGATCTCATCCACACTCCCTCAAGCCCTGGGCAGACAGGCCGGGTGAGCCCTGGCGTGGGTCCTGTGACAAGGGCAGTTAGAGCCCCGGCTCTTGGCATTTCAGCCAGCACCCCTCCTCTTCCAGCTCCCAGAGCCTCAGGTAACTGGTGGAGCTGTGTCCCAGAAAACCTAACCACCAGCTATTTTTGTAAAGGATGAGGCTTGGCAGGAGGCAAGATTGATAAATCCCTTTTTAGATTGGTGTGAATTCTTCTCTTTAGGGCCCTGAGCAGGAGCCAAAGCTCAGGAAAATAAAGCATCTATTCCTGTGTGTACAGCTGCTCCCAGGGCCTCGCCATAGCCATAGCAAGAGGCTCTGCGCCTGGGGGCTAGGGATTTAGCTCAGTGGTAAGACACTTGCCTGGCATGTGCAGGGTCCTGGATTTGACCCCCAGCACTAGCAGCAGGGAGAGGGGCTGTGATCCTGCTATGTTCTGCAGTTTTTTTTCTCCCCCAGGTGGCTTGGATTCTGGGGAAGATGCCAGCTAGAGCTGTCCTCTTCCACAGCTACCCCCGGCCTTGTCCTCATGCCCTGCTGAACTGAGCAGGAGGAGGTCTTGGAGACAGCAGCTCAGCAGCCTGCAGGGGTCTCCTTCTCTGGTACTGTTGCCTGTTCCAGGGTTGACGATGCAGACAGGTTCCTTGGATCACAGAAGGTCTTCCAAATGTCATCGTCTGGACATTTCTGGGGCCTTATAACCTCTATCCCCCTGCGCCCAACACTGGGTGAAGGTCTGATCCATGCACTCATGTAGGCTTCTTTTTCTTTGTCCCTTATGTAGAGGTAGGCTCGTCTTCACCAGCTCTGCCCCATCAGTTCTGTCTGGACACAGCTCAGGTCTCCTGCCGCAGATCTCGATGTTTGGCAGGCACAGTTGTGTGACCAGGTTCAGACCACTTGTAACTCCTGCTGAATGGGGAATGTTCTCTCTGTAGCACCACTTGGCTGTCAGCATCACTTGGTGAGGGTCAGCTCAGGGCATGGAGGGTAGCCAGCCTGCTGAGCCCCTGTCACTCAGAGGCTGAGTGTTGGACCTTGCCTCAGGAGAGCAGCTCAAAAGCTTGATTCTGAGACAGTGTTCCCAAGTGGGAGATGGCTCCCAGAGAAGAGGGAGGGGCGGTCCTGGGCTCCTCAGGTCTTGAGGCCTGGCTGGGGAATTCTCCCTGCTAACCACTGTGTCAGCCAGTGGTCCGTCTCTGTTGATGATGGGAATGTCTCAGAGCTTGTGTGTCTCTGCATGTGTATGTCTTCACTCTTCTATGTGTCTGCTTCCTAAAACATAAAAATGAAGAGATAGCCTTCAGGTGTTGTAGTGAGTGAACGGAAACACATGTGGGAAGAGATGACCCCAGAAAGTGTCAAGAGGGGGAGAAAAGCTGTTCTAAGCGATTCGTTCTAGTATCTCTGGATCACCATCAACAACCTGAGGCTCCCATGCTCTTATCCACTGGTGACATTCAGTTTATATCTTGGGGAACACAGTCAGCAGGACTAAGACATATGTGTAGGGCCACAGAGCCTCTGAGCCTGGGCTCTGAGACATGCCCATCATTGGCAGGTGGGGCCACCACTTGGCACAGTGGTGGGTCTGAGGCAGGAAGGTGGGGGTGGTGGGAGGTGGGTGTACTGCTGGCTGGCTTTGCTTCCCCCCTTCTCTCAGCTATGTATGTGGGATTTGGAGTTCCTATCTTCTATATATGTCAACCCCGGGCCACCTGCTTCCCTGCCCTGCCCTTCCCACATGGATATCCTTTTACCCAGGGCCCTTTCTCCCTGAATTCTGCCCGCCTCTCTCCATTTGCCAGTCTGGCAGGCCCCTGCATGAACAGGCCTCAGGGTTGTAAAACATTTGAACAAGAAGGCAGGGCCATCCAAATTCCCCACCTTTAGATCTTCATCCCTGGCTCCTGCTTCCTAGACCCGAAGAGGAAACTCTATTATCTTTTTGTGCAGTGGTTCCTTCTGCCAAAAGGGGACACTGTGCGTATAATGACCCTATAAACCTGCAGAGTTGGATATGCTCAACTCCCCATCTACAAACAGGCCTTAGCTATAGCATGCTAATGTGCCTTTTTGACATCTTTGTCAATGGTGACCACACACAGTGATGAATCCCCTCTATGAGGTGGTAGTTTTTTCCTCTGACCCCAACTCTACCCTTTTGGGCTCCGGGAACAGCTTGTCACAAATCTGGCTTCTTTGGTCCTCTGGCATTCTTGTTACTTACTTAATAAGCATGGGATAGTGCTGGGCCACTGGCTTCTGGTAGAGTGGGTTCCAATGCTAAAGTCACTCTCCATCAGTGGGTCACTACTCAGAGTCACAGGCCGGAGAAATTTTAATGAAGGAACCAGATGACTTGAGGGTCAGCTTCTTATTTGTCCCATGGTGACCATGCCCCTCCTTGGATGTGAAACCAATGTTCAATTTTTGTTCCTGCTATCTGTGGCTTTGTCTGTTTTGTGTGCCCATATTGTGGAATGCTGTTCTCCAGTATGACAGGGTCATTGGCTTCTTGAACTGTCAGTAGCTATAATTACCTAAAGATACCCATGGAAGTTGGGCCATTACTCTCCCACCATAAGGCCCCACACCCCTCCATTTCTTCCCCAAGATTTACAGATAGTTAACAGTTACTAGGGAAGGGCCTCATAAGACCACATCCTTTCCCAAGGATATATAGATAGATAATGGTTACTAGTGGAGGGGCTTCTAAAGCTAAAACCTTCCCCAAAGATGTGTAGACAGTTCATACTGGCTGGGAAAGAGATTTTTTTCTTCAGTGGTATAGCTGTCCATAAGTTGCCCAAACCCTTGTAAATAACTCTAATTAAACTCACTATTTTATTGTTAGACTTGAGTGGAATTGTTTCTTCGGTCTTTCTGTTGGTGCCCTGTGCTCTAACACAGAGCCATGCACACAGAAATGAAGAAGTGCACACAACACTCCACCAGAAGCTGCCAGCGTGAAGGGAGCAGGCGGGACCTTGGGATATGCAGGGCTGGATATGACCCTGTCCCAGAGCCCAACCTGAAAAGGTGTCAGTGGCGCAGAGGGAGGGTGGAGAGATGGCACAGTCATGAGATGTTGAAAGTCAACCAGCAGAAATGGGTGGTGGGGTGGGGAAGAGGCAGTGTGGCATCCCTTAAGCAGACCAGAGTGTCCAGCTTTTAATGCCAGCAGCTATTTTGGGCAATGACTTCATCATCTTGCTCACATGGGTACATTTGGTTCTGAGTAAGTCAAGCAAAAGGCTAAACACTTCCTTGTGAGCATCCCTGTTCTTTAGATTCATTCCCAGGCCTTTCGTAATTTAAGAGTCTTCTGTGCCACGTGGTTTCTGCCGAACTTGAGAACAAGATCATGTGTCAGCCCCGTGGGGTTCCTTGCTCTCTGCAGAACCATCCCCTCTTCCTTCAGTAATATAGCTTCTTGACATCTCTGTCAACGGTGGCCACTCATAGGGGCAAACCCTGCTATGAGGTGGTAGTTTCTCCCTCTAACTCCAACTCTATCTATTGGGCTCTGGGGTTGACTTGTCACAAATTTGGCTTCTTTGGTCTTGTTTGCATGGTTTCACGGGAACAGCAGTGTGGACTGGGAGGCTCACTGGTTAAATAAAAAACAGACAGCATGGCTGTGGGCTGCTGCCTTCCTCAAATGTGTCTCCGGTGATCTGATGCCAGCATGCATATCAACATCCAGGTTGCCTAATATCAAGCCTCCTTCTGTCATTCTGACCAAGGGAACCTCTCTTCTTCCAAGGCCGCACCTCTCTGACCAATCGGTGACTTAGCCCACTGTTGGGCACTGCACCCCTCACCATGCTCTGTCGTGGCTCTGAGGAGGTAAGGCAGGGAATTGTGGGTAGGCAGCAACCCCTCCCTCCCATGTAGAGCCACCAACTTGTTACACAACACCGACACAGGCTGTCACTGGTTTTACACTTAAAAAAGAAGAGGAGATGACAGATTTGAGAACCTCAGCATTTTGGTAATCCCAAAAAAAGGTTTGCAGAGATAATTTTCCACTTTGGGTTAAAAAGAGAAAAGACACGGGAAGAAAAGTAATTGAGCAACGCGTGCTTACTTTGCAAAGAACCTAAGTTCCAGAGCTGAGAGCAAATGCCGCCTTAACAACCTGATTTTTTTTTTTAAACTTTTTACTCATTAAGCCTGTGGATTAAGTTCTAGGGAATCCAGGTTCACCAATACTTTGCCGATAGACTGCTATTCTTTTCATCAAAATGGAGATACTGAAATATGAGCATTATCAGTTTATTGGAAAGCAGACACAACGGGGCATTCCAATCTTGTCCTGAAATTAAAAGTAAATCCTCTGGATGAGTCCTCTAATCCCAGCTTTGTGGAGCTGGTGGGGCTTTTCTCCACAGACTGGGAGCTGGAATCAGAGAGGATGCTCTGCTCCCCTGCTTGATACTGTACAGAGTTCCTTGTTCTCTTCCCTGAAGCCACTTCCCACCCAGGTGGAGGTGGTCAGGACCAGGCAGATGCTGGCCCCAAGATTGATGTTCCCATACACAGGGGCCGGGAGCTTTGAGTAGTCAGCATTGGGTGACTTCTCTGGAGAGTCTATTTTCAGGTAGAGAATGCAACCACAGAAGGAGAAATGATCCACCCCAGTCCAGCGTGGAGAACCAATGGGTTTATTGTGGTCACAGGTGTGTGGGTGACAAGGGCAGCTGCATAACTGCAAAGGCCACCTATGTTCTTCCACACCTGCATGGTTGACAACTCAGGAAAACTGCAGGCCAAGAGCTCCGGGGGCTACATGCAGGCAGTTACACTACTGAACAGACACCTCTCTTCTAGAAAGTGTTTGCTGCTTGTACGACCTCAAGGAGGGGTCTCTTGTGCCTTGCCACTTTCTTGTGAGTTTTCTGAGCCACCCTCACCCCCTGCCCTTTGGGAGAGACTGTTTCATTCTAAAGGAAAGAGCTACACAAGAGGCAGATATAGAATTCATAGCCTCACCATTCGGGGGCCCTGGGGGACCATTTAGAGAGGCCTGCATGAGCATCTGAGGATGTGGGAGGCTGCTGTGATGTGCATTCCATCTGTCAGCCCAGTACCCTGGGAACATGCTACACTCCTCCATAGGGCTTGCCACTATGGCAGATACACCAACACTGCAGGCCCTGCTCTGGGATGAAGCTGGAAAGGTAGAAGATTTGCTCATGTGTGGTGCTGTTTTGTGCATATCTACTGTAGGGGACCCCAGACGACACTGTCACTGACACTCATACAGGGAAATGTGTCTGATTTGCAAATTATCTCCGTACCGTCAATGCTTCAAAGCAAAAGTCGTAGTCGTTAGTTATTTACTGAAGTGTTCAGGCTCTGGCTTCCATATGGTCAGATTGTGGATGTTTTCAGATGGAATATCCTGATGCTGACTAGAGCCATGTAAACATGAACTCCTCTCATGTCTGGTGCTGGATGGTTCTGGGAGCTCAGCTAAGGCATATCCTGTCTTTGGCACTCCTCTCTGAAACCTGCGTAGAGTCATGAGATTCGAGACAGATGGGCTCAAGATGCCCAAAATGTTCTAGGCATTCAAGAGCTGGCCAGGCTTGCTGCCCATGCCCCAACACCAGCTAGCGTTAGCTGTGACACAGACTCTGAGGGAGAAAAGTCAGGTGACTCTATCACCTTGAGATATTGAGACATGGGTAAAGGCCTCTCTCTCCCCATGTAGGTCTGGTACAGTTTGTCTGGGTTGGCCAGGGAGTGGACCCCAGGTGGCAATGTCTCTGTGGCCAGCACATATTTGTCCGTATCACAGAGAGTGTCCTCTTCCCAGGCAGTATGTACTGCAGACCCTTGTTGCTCTAACTCAGCTCTACAGAGTGGTGATGTGTAAAGAGCAGCTGTTTACTCCCTAGTGGTGGGAGTGGAAGATCCAGATGTGTGTTGTATGTGCTCAGCATGCCCTGGGAGTCTAGATGGTGACTGACATGTTAGAGTTTCTCCCATGAAGGTGGCAGAAACATGCTAGAGAGAGCTCTAGCAAAGTCACTCTCTCTACTGACCATAAACCCTTCAATCTACCAACCTGCAAATTACATTTTTGGTGTGGAGCCCTCATGAGTCACTTGCCCTACTTCCAAATGACATTAGCACACAAGTTCAAGGACTACATTTCAAATGTAAGAAATTTGGGAACACATTCAAACAGTAGCAGGGGCCCAAGAATGCTGCCGTGTCCTTCTTCACCCTGCTCAGTGTGGGAATGCTTTTCTTTTCAGCTCTCAGAAAAAAGGTAATAATCCAACCACACCCTTGGGAAGCGTGTGTCAGGCTCAGTTCCTACATGATGTGATGTTTGGGCGGGGGGAATGGCCAGTCACCTCCTTTACACAGAGGAGCGATTATCTCCCAGTGGGCTCAGAACTATGTCTCTTTGGACATTTCCTGTTACCACTTTTAAATCTGTGCTACCCCCATACTGTTTGACAGCCATTTATGAAGGACTTACCTGGCACCACAAAGTGAGTGTCATATCTGAAAAAGTCACATTTATCCCAGACAACCAAAGAATCAATATTGCCATTCTCCATGGCATGTGCACCCTCTACAAGAGAAAATTTCTCTTTACTTCAGTAAAAAAGCATACAGACACTAGGTTTTGCTGGGCTTGGGATGTGGCTTCATCTCTGATGAACTGTCCTCACAATGGATAATTCACTTTTCCAAGTACAAGGGAAGGTTCAATGCCGACACTTGCTTTGTTCTAGGTCCCACAAGGACAACATTTACTGTTCTGCAGTAACAACAAAAAGCCCCCTTTTGGTTCCTGAATTCTATGTGCTTTTCCTACAAGGAAGCATGACCAGGAAAGTCTTGCAGTGCAAATATAATTTCTACTTTATTGGAGGTGACTGGCTGGAGATCCAAAGAGATGCAGATGGATGGAAGACAAAAGGAACTCTGGGTGTCTCCACAGGGGAAGTACAGACCACTTTCCTTGATCAAAGGTAATCACAGGCACAGGGAAAGCAGGCATGCAGGCAGGGTCATTTGTTACAAGGAACTTTGATTCTGCATTTATCTGCGACTCCTCTGTCTTTTGTGTCAAAAGGGAGGGGAGGTGACTGTGGGAATATAGATATGAGGAATGGAGTGATGTCGTCGCAACCAAGGAATGAAGGGGCCAAAGGAGTGGTAGATGTAGGAGGGCTCCTCCCCACAGCCCTGTACAGGAGCAGGTTTGGATTCTGCCTACAGAACCCAGACTCAGGGAAGTTTTTGTTGTAAGGGTGAGCTGTGGCAGAGCTCTCAGAAACTAATACTCAGTAAAATCAGTGTGTTTATAGGGTCAGTCATGTGCACAAGTATTTTAGTAATTGAATGATTTAATATTAGGTAATATATTAATATAATTGATTACATTGTAGGGGGAAGAATGTTTATAAAACCACCTTGGTACAGGGAATTGATTACAGTGGTGACCCTGTTCCCAGGGAACTCCATCATTTTCCTAAATGCAAGGCTTTAGAGGCAGTAGGAAAACACAATAAATAAAACGGCTTCATATCAACCGAACGTAGAGTTCTGGAAGTATACTCCAGCAGTCTGCGGTCCCACATGAGGTGAGCCATAAAATTTTACGGAAAGGAATAAAGTAAGACAAACAAACGGAAGGATTATTAATGCGACATTATAAAGGCGTCATTTCTCTCTCAATTAATCTCAAAGCACTATCCCAGTCAGCACCTCCAGAGAGGTCTAAAGGTCATCAGGACAGCTGAGTGATGAGCAGGTTTTAAACATGTCCACACTAAGGGGTAAGTAGGTCTCCTAGGCGTGAACATGTTTTCCAGAGTCAGAGAGTGACTTAGGCTAGACAGACAGCGGAACAGAACGTGAAATCAGCCCCCATGTGGGGGAGGGGACACATGTCCCTGGTGGCCCTCAAGCTCAGTTGGGAGGGCGGGGCTAGCCACTGTCCTGTAGGGAAGAAGGAGCTCAACTTGTGAGGAGGAAGTCAAGTCCACTCCTTAGCTCAAATGCCAAAGCAATGAAATAGACGGACTGACTCTCAAAGAGACAGAACCTGAGTTAGGAAAGTACAAGGAGAGGAAACAAGGGTTTCTTCTCCACAGTGCTGGAGTGAGCCATGTCCTCCTGCTAGGCTAGCCTTCCTGCAGAGGCTTCTGGTCCCCTGGTTACCAAGGGCTTCCAGACCCCATCCTTACCTGGGAGGGGTATTGGGCAAGGAACTCAGCTCTCTTCTTTCTGATCTTCTTATGTCTGAAATGGGAACGAGTATCCATCCCGTAGGATTACTGTGAGGAGGAAAGAAGATGATGAATAAACTGGTAAGAACAGAGGATGTGAGAGCCTCAGCTACGCCACTGTTTGTCTAACAGTTAAAATCCTGTGCAACAAGCCTGCCCCAGTGCTGACTATATATATATATATATATATATATATATATATATATATATATATATATATATATATATATATCACTTGGCATTGCTGCAAAATGTGGCAAAGAGGAAGTGGAGCCAGGTCCCTCAGCCCTGGAACTCAGGAAGGAACAAGAGAGGTAGGGGAGTGAGACTTCAGACACAGCAACTGCCTCCTCCCTGAGCCCGGCTTGGACAGGAAGGAATACTGAGGAGCAGAAACGGGCTGGGCTTAATGCAATCCAGCCTGGAGGCTACCTCATACCAGAAGGGCATGCATGTGGGCTGGTGGGCACTGGGCTCCCAAGACCAGGAGGAGGGGTGCTTGTAGCTAGCTGATCAGGTCCTGGGGTCCCGGAGCCTGATTGTGAAGTCTGGGCTAAGGCAGCCCAGAATCTTCCAGCAGAGCTGACTCAGGCCTCCATGGGTTGAGATGTCTGTGGAGTAGAAAGCAGTGTTTGACCAGCTGAGTCCTGTTCTAGTGCCGAGGGTATACTGGCTCTGATGGGAGCCAGAGAGAGGCCAGGGCCATCATTTAGACCTGAATTCATAGGGAAAAACTGGTCCACAGGCCAAACCAGATTCAAGTTTCAACACTAGCCCAAACCTCAGACTTCAACAGGATGGGAGCCACTAAACAGAGGACCTTTGTACCTTCACCTTGGCCTCTGCTAGGGGCCCCTGGTCACCATCCCCTGTTTCCCCTGGACACCTTCACAGGGATAAGCCTAGGGCTAGGGAGCCTGTCTTGTTCCAGGTCTGAATTTGAACTGAAAGGCTATATTTTAGCTCTTTAACCCTGCTTAGTCAGGAAGATTTGTGAAGAATACCAGATCACTTGGGCAAGTAGATGAACACCTTCTTTCTGGGAAACTCTAAGCTGTGTGGAGGAATCAATCAATCTCATTTTGCAAAGGGTTCATTCATGAATATAAACTCTCTTAGCAATTAACAAGAGCATAAAAGTCTACCAAGAAGAATAAAGAAAAATCCGGACATGACAATATATGTATACAGAAAATAAAAATGAAGGAATAGTTATCAGATAGGCCAAGACAGATGGTGTGGTTTGCTACATGCCAGCACCCAGGCATGTGGGTAAGAGAGGACAGTGCCCGTCTCTGAGAGGGAGCAAAACCTAGCTGAACACTAGGATATGCATTTGCCCACACATGGTCCTTGCCTCCCCTCCTGGTAATACATCTCTGGTCATATTCCTGCAGGGTGGTTCATGCTCAGAGCAAGGACAGAAATAGCATCTCAGGTTTTCTACCTCAGCATCTAATACCTGGGAAGACCATTAGAACCATGGAGAGCAAAAGAAGTAATTACTATCTGCAACCAACCAGGAAAGAAAAGTAATTGAATGTAATGACTTTCAGGGATAGCCAGCCTGGGGAATCCCTGCCTAGTCAGGAGGAGATGGGGAGGGCTGTGATGGTGACCTCCACCTCTGCCTCAGATACTTATAGGGGATGATCACATCTTGGGATTCTCGTCCATGAGGGATGCTTATGGTTCCAGCTTGTCCTCTGGAGAATTGCTAAGGGACAATGGCTGACAGGAAACAAGGGCAGGACAAGCCAGCATCCTGGCAGGATGTCTGGAGAAGGAGTCACAGTGCAGGCTGGGTGCTCTCCTTTGGGAATGACGTTCTCGAGTGTTTTGAATGGTATTCTTGCATTCTCTGTACAGTGAAACACTATTAGAATAAGCAAATGAGCTGTCACTTGCAAGTGGCATCACACTCCCTGGGAGTAGCAGAGAGATTGCTGCATGGTCTCCCACGGGGTATGCTCTGCACACAGGATGGTCTCAGGCCCAGTGCAGATCCCTGTAGACATGTACCCATGCACCTGGAAGGATGCCATCTGCCACCTTTCCAGTTTTCACTCTCTACGCTAGCCTGGTCCTCATTCTAACAGTGCCCCTGCCAACTCTGCATGTTCCTGGATCAGGGTGGCCTCTTGTCCCTGTGAGACCAGAGGAAGGTAGCTTCACCTCTCTGGGAGAGACACCTTGAAGGGGAGCCCCACTGTGCTTACTCTGACTATACCCTAATTCTGCAAGGAGGATCCTGAGATAGACACACTGTTATCTGTAAAATCACTTTTTCTTCACAACCCTTTTCCTTTTTTCTTTTGGAGACTAGGACTTTCCCCAAAACTTTAATGAATAATTCATCCTCTTATACAAAGTTTGGGGACTTTCCTGATAACACGCAGCACACACCTTTTTTAAATTTTTTTTTATTGTTTCTTGTATTTAATCTGGTGTCATTGAATTTCTCTGTCCTTAGGGAACATTTTAGGAAACCTGCCTGGAAATCTCATCCAAGTGAAGTTTTAATATAAACTGCAAACAAAGAGGGCATGCAACTTCATTGTATCCTGAGATCATTTATTCTATACATTAGCAGAGCAAAGATAGAGGTAGAGTCTCAATTTCATATTCATTTGCAATTTAAATGAGCCTCTTCCTACTGAATCATAACATATTATGCCACCAGGCCCCTTGGCTGCTGTTTGGAATAAGATGTTACTTTAAAAAAAAATGTAGTCTTTCCACCACCCCCGCCCCCACCTCAAATTCTGGATTTCAGTTAGAAAAGTCTGTGTAATTTCCATGGTATAGGGATTTTTTTTTTTAAACTTTCAAATGCATAACAGGTTTGCTTTAAAAACAGCCATCTCCAACCCAAAAGATTGCTTGGCTTCACAGCCTAATGATAAACACTGAAGCTCTTGAAGGCAGAGCAGGGCAAACTTGCACATCTCTCTGGCAGAAGTAAGGTGCCCTCATAGCAAAATTCTCTGTGCTAGTATAGTAATTACACAGAGCCTCGTTCTGATTTGCCAAAGGCTGCTGCAGCACCCTGCACCAAACACACTGAGTTCCCCACTGTTTGGGGAGGCAGGTGAGGACCAGGAGACAGAGACCCAAACTCTGTCCTGGTTCTCCTGCTCACCCCAGGGGACTCAGAACAGCCACAGCAGACTTTACATGCTGTAACCAGGTAGACAGAGTCAATCAAGGCTCTCTGCCATGCTGTACGAATGAAGACAGAAAGACTGTCCTAGCCCGAGTGACAGAGTCCCATGTGACTCACAGGGTGGTTGCCTTGCTGTGCCAGCCCTGACTCTTGTCTTTCTGCCTTCTGGATAAGACTTTGTTTGCTTAGTTTACAATTAATATTTAAAATTTTCATTGCTAATTTTTATTAGTAATTTCATACATGCTATGCATTTTGATCAAATCCAGTCTCCCTTCAACTCCACCCCATGCCTCCTCTCTGTCTCCACTGCTTCATGTGTTCTGTTCTGTTTTTTTTTTTTTAAACCAATTGAGTCCACCTGTATGTGCATGGTTGAGGACCGTCTATTGGAACACTGGTAGCCTCTCAGGGGCTGCATCCCTAAAAAAACTGACTCTGCTGCCAACAATTTTTTTAGGATGCTCAATTTCAGACTCCCACAGACTTCTGGAGAAAAGCTTGGCTACTCAGTCCATCCTCCAAGGCTGTGTCACAAGTCCAGATTTGGCCACCAGCTCTGCCCTAGCACCTTGTACTGTGATACCTCTCCCTCTGCATGGACTGCTCCTTGCTGTGATGTGGGATGAACTCACCCACTCAACACAGGCTGTTCCCAAGGCCTTGGCAGGTACAGGAAGGAGGCTCTCAATGTCTGTTCCTATCATGGATGGCTGACTCAGGTAAGTCTGGGCTCCACTCTAGTCTTGCTACCCCAGGAATCTGGTTGGACCCTTGTTCAGCATAGCTCTGTCACGCCTTCACAGGGGCCCACTAAGTCCAGTGATGGTCATTGTGTTCCACGGGATGTTGCCTGGGCTCTCTGAATGAACTTAGGTTCTTCTCATTGGCTGCTTCCTCTGTATGTGAGCCACTCCCATCTGTTCAGGCCTGGCCTACTTCTCTGGCCGAGGATGCTTGCCCTGCATCTTGTCTGGAGGCACTCTCCTGTGCTTCAGGTATCAGTGTCTCCTGGGAAACCACATCTGCTTTCTCTCAGCACTGCCCTTCATTGCTCCGGATCCTGTGATGTCTGCATTTCTTTGCCACACTCTCTACTCCTGGAATGTATCTACCTCTTTGCTTGTGGTCTCTTTACTGAAAAAAACAGGAGTCCTGGGAAGTGGGGATCTAGTGCATTCCCTTCCCAGCGATCTCCAGTAGTCCCTGACACTTGCTCGAACCTTTTAGAGGATTTCATATGCTAGTTCAATGCCCCTCAGCTGCTTGTGCGTGGGTCCCCACTTTGACACTCACTAGCCTCCTGTATCTTTAGGTTTTGCATCAAATCTCCCTCAGAGCTCTGATCAGAGCTTGGAGAAGTGTGAGCCAGTGGGGTGCAGAACTAGAGGAGGCTGGGTCATGGTGAACCTGTCACATCAGCCTGGGCTGAGGATTGGAAACCTTGTACTCTGAGCCTATGAGCGTTGTGATCCTGCAATGGTGACACACATTGGCAGGTTTCTACTGATCAAGTGTCTACTGATTTTAGTTTGGTTTCTATTTCTGTGATAAAGACCATGACCGAAAACAGCTTAGGGAGGATAGGGTTTATTTGGCTTCCATATCCTAGATAATAGTCCGCAGAGTGGAGCCAGTGTAGGAACTCAAAGAGCCTAGGCAAGAACTGAAGCAGGGGCCATGGAAGAACACTGCTTACTGGCTGATTCAGTATACAACCCAGGACCACCTGCCCAGGGATGGTACCACCCATAGTGGCCTGGGTTCTTCTACATTAATCATCAACTTGCCTTAAGGCCAGTCTGATGGGGACATTTTCTCAGCATTAAGTTTCCTCTTCTCAGATGACCTAGCTTATGTCAAGTTGACTAAACACTCACTAGCACACTGGGGGACTAACATGCTTTATTTAGTGCCACTGGTAACTGGTCATCTTCAGGTCCTGCATGCTCAGATTATGGCTGCCCTTCCAGACAGATAGTGTGCTACTGAGGGGTCAGTGCTGGCTGCCCTGAGCTCCTGATCCAGGACACACTATGTGGGCTAGAGGATACAGATCTGGGGTGGACACTGAGTGAAGCAAGTGTGCAAGTGTACGAGCTTGCCTCAAGAGTGAAGCTCAGTAACCGCGCATGTCAGACCTGCTGTGTCACTGGTGTCCCTGGGTGGGGTGGGCTCTGGGCTCCTTGTCCTCTGGAGACACAGGTTACCTGTGTGTTTCCCTGCTTGGGATAGCCTCTGTCTTCTGAAAGCCTTGGTAACTAAGTAGTGGTGTGTGTGTGTGTGTGTGTGTGTGTGTGTGTGTGTGTGTGCATGTGCACTTGGGTTCGTGTGGGCACGCATGCACACATTGGTCTGTATTGCTTGTGTAAGCCAGAGGCCAACCTTAGGTCCTCAGGTATCATTCTTTACTGCATCTTATCTTTTGAGATGTGGTCTCTCATTGGTCTGGGGCTTGCTGGCTTGGTCAGGCTAGCTGGTCATCAAGCCCCAGGGATCCTCTGTCTTTGCCTTCCCCGCCCTGGGATCACAAACGTGCACTACCATACTTGGTTTGTTACGAGGGTGCTGGGGGATTGAACTGAGGTCCCCATGCTTACTTGGGAAATGCTCACCAGCTGAGTCATCTTCCCAGCATGTTGTTGTTGTTTGTTTTTATGTGTCGTGATGGAACCCAGAGCTTACATCTGCCGTGTTAAGCATGTGCTCTGCCACCAAGCTGGGCTCACCCCTTGCTGGTGTGTTTCTGACATTTCTCCTATCTGACCCAGACGTCTGCAGTGCAGTCATGCTCTGGGCTGGGCTGTGCCCAGTGAGCCTCTGGCTCCCACTTCAGTAGTTCCTGTTCAGTCTAGGCTTGCAGCCTTTCTTCTCATGCAACAGTGGACTGTCTGCTTCTTTCTCTTGTATTGGTGTATAAGGGCACTGTCTGCCACTCTAGTATTACTTACTGATCGGACAACTTGTGGGACAGGTGGCCGCCTGAGGTTCTATAAGGCACAGGATCCCTGCTGCCACCCCTCTCCACGTCATCACTGTGAGCCACCAAAAGCCAGCACCAAATCCTGGACTGGGAGACAGAAGTGGTTTAGATCTAACGGAGCAGCAATGGGGAGAGGCTCACTGTCCTTTGAGAATCCCAACGAGAACTTGGTGGAAGATTTTCTGCAGCTGCTCCCATAACATGGAGCCCAGGGTAGACGAGTGGAGCTGAGAGGGTTATGTGCTGAATATTTGGCAGCATTCCTGGGCCTCTGGACCAAGTCTGACCTGAAACTACACAGGGTTTAGGACACCAACAATCTCCCTTCACATTGTACATTGTGAGAGCTGTTCAAGACGCGTTCTTAGATGCTACTCGTCAGTCAGGGTCTAGAGGCTGGTGCCTCCCTAGCCCAGACTGCCCTGGATACTCTTGGGTCAAACATCTCATTCCTCCCAGAAATGAGCATGGGGAAAGAGGAGATCTGGCCTGTGACATCCTGTAATGGATGACACGGTTGGAGCGTGATGGGTCAGATTGTCCAGCGTGGAACCCAAACCTGCCTGTTGTGTAGACATGTGGCAGTGGTACCTGAAATGGTGGGCAGTGACATCTGGATGTTGCTGCTCTCAAACCCTCCGCTTCCTTGGGAGGAATTTTCCCACCCCATCCTCTCATTTGCTTCTCTAGCTGCCAGAGTCCTCTCCATCAGCTGCTGGAGCGTGGATGCTGACAAGTGCTAGCAGGTGGTTAGCTGGGTAGGTACCACTTTGAGCAGGAAGGGCAACAGACAAGAGACAACATGCAAAATTAAGCCACAAAGTTCACAGCAGTGAAGCCTCTGAGCAGAGTGATTAATGGTTTGTTGGCATTTATAAGAGTAAATGTTTAATCACTTATTACTACTGATTATGCTAATGAGCTGGAATAATATATGGGAGATTGGTTTGAGAGCAGAAAGCTTGCTGGGAAACATTGTGACAGTCATCAGGACCCTGCTCCTCTCCTGGGACCCCTGGAGAGCTTCCCTGCAGGTGTGACTGCTGCCCAGCTGCCTGGCTGAGTGTGGAGCAGTGGGCTGCAGGAACCATCTCAGGGGGTTGCTCTATCTCTGCCTTACCTCTGCCTGTCTCTCGGAGTGTACTGCCCTTGCAGGACGGGGATGGCTGCTCCATACACCCATGAAAAGGAAAGATCAAAGAACCCTACCCCTATTCCTTTCTAGGGAAGAGGCTGCCTGACTCCTGCTCGAGGTGTAGGGCAATACAGACAGCATGGGCTCAGGGACATGTACCAAGTGCTTAGCATTTGGTCTCCACCTTACAGGCGAGGAAGCTGAGGATCAGTGTTGCTAGACAAGTTGTCCAAGCTTACCTCAGGTGGGAGCAAAGTCATAACTGGAAGCCACAGGAATCCAGCTCTGCTGTGTGCCATGCTGAGCACCTCCACAGCTCAGATCACACGGTGTGTTACCAAGAGGCTCCTCGGGCAGCTAGCTGTCACAGCCATCTGAGAGGTAGAGGGATCTCTGTTGCAGGAATGGTTACTTGCCTTCTTGGTGACTGCTGGTGGGCTCTGCTGGGTTTCAAGCCCTAAGTTCTCCACCCTACAGCCATTTCCAAAACTCCCATGTGGGTGAATATACATGCCTGCACTACACTTGTACACATGCACATGTGCATGCATACACAAGGATGCCACAGGGATACACATATGTGTCCATACATATACATAAAGGAGTGTATACATAATGTGGACTTATATACACACATGCATGCATGCACATGATTGTACATATGTACATACACATATACATAAGGGGGTCACATACATAAAGAGATATATACATATATACATTCACACATATATACACACAGTGATGTACATGTGTACATGTATTCATACATAAGGGCATACACTTATGTATACACATTTATGTATGCACAGGGATGTACATATGTTCACACACCTATACATAAATATGTACACACATGCATGTATGCACAGGAATGCACATATGTGATATATATACACATAAAAGGTCACACATGTATATGCATATGTACATAGAGGAATGCATATGTTTGTACATAAAGGGGCCACACCTTGGTACATGTATACACATATGTGTATGCAAGGGATGCACATGTGCCCACACATACACATAAAAGTGCCACACCTATACATATGTACATGCATAGAAGAGTGTACATGTGTGTATGCACATATAAAGGAAGTCACACATGTACACATGTACCTATATGCATACATACACACATGTGCACACAGACATACAGAACATGATTAAAGGCATTATAGACAGAGGGAGGACATAACTACAGACCTCACAACTTTGTGTCTATTTAAAATGCAGGTTAATATATCATGTGCCATATACAAGCTGTGAGAATGTCTTGTTACTGCAAGCCTCTGAAACACATAAAGAACACAAAATTAAGGTTATTTGCAGTGTCAGAATCTAAATTACCTGTGATTGGTATATTGGGAAAATTACTTTTTAAGATTTTAATATAGATTTTATTATCATTATTATTGTTGTTATTATTAGGTGAGTGACACTATATACTCTGGTTCCTACAGATTTTCTCCTTGGAAAATATATTTAAATTTCTTTTTTCTCCATTCACGCTGATGCAGATGCTGCACCTGAGAAGGTTCATTTTCCTCTGTTCAGGGTTGTTCCAAGTCAGGGACTTATGTCATCTTTATTCTCTCCTACTGGATGACAGAAGAGTCTCTGAGGGAAAGTGCACCCTGGGATATGACGCTGTCCTGTAAACCCCTGACCAGGCCCCTTTGATAGCTGCTTGTAAGGTAGGCACAGGGCTGGATGGTGTGAGGTCAGCGCCATCACGGTGAATGAGTCAGAAACTCTGATAAATATACTTGTGTATGTCTTTGGTCATCTCTGTCCTATAAACAGCAAGGATTAGACTTGCTGGGCATGCCTTTCAAGTGTTTTGTTAATATGCTACTAAACCAACCCTTGTAAAGAGAATAAATTTTGAACATTTATTTTTTAGGGAGTATCAATTGAACCTAGGGCCTTCTATATGCTAGGCAAGTGATCTACCAGTGAGATACACACACACACACACACACACACACACACACACACACACACACACAGTCTTTTAAAAAATTTGTTTTGAGACAAGGTCTCATTAAGGTGCCCAATTTGGCCTTGAACTTGTGTTTCTCCTGCCTCAGTCTTCAGTAGCTGGGATGACCAGCCTATTGCACTACCCAGCCCTTCTCAATTTTACACTTCTGTAAGACGCAAAAAGACAATGAAAACCAGCTTCCCCAGGGTGTGTGTGCCCTTCAAATGCAGAGACATTTGTTTCCCTGAAGACATGTCCCATCTCTGACCTGGCGTCACCTACAAGGTCCCCCATCTGCCTCTGACATCACTATGAAACCAAATTTTCTCCCTACAGGTTCCGTTTCTTCCCGAGACCCACTCTGGTGCGGCCATTCTCAGAGCAAGCTGAACAGATCACAAATGTCAGACCTGCAGGGTTAGAATGCAGATCGCATCCATCAGAAAACCCTAGTGAGACCAAGATCTCCCCAATTCTGTGCCCGGACTTCACAACATTACCCTCAGATCTCACAGAAAAGCCTGTCTTCCTACAAAGGGACTTTTTTTAAAACCCCACTCAGTAAATTCTAGCACACAGTGGGCCTGCCCCTTGGTACCGAGCCCTTTATAGCATGCCTGTAGTGGTTAATAGGTGCTGTTGGCCCAAAGCACCGAACAAGGCAGGGCAGATCCATTTTAGTTCGTTTCTGCTCTAGGACTTCTTGGAGGTCTTGTTAAGACACCAGCCTGCTGGCTGCCCTCTGGTACCTGTGGACGTACAGGCTGGAAGACGGGAGAGGGAGGCCCACTCCTAGTTAGACAGCTAACTAGCGGTGTGACCTTAGATGTAGTCCTCTCTTTACTTTATTAAAATCTCCTCAATTGTGAAACAGGGGTGATTGCCTAAATTCTTCTAGAGGCTTCTTTATGCATTGCAGGCATGGTCTTGGGAGATGAAGGGCAGCGGTCAACAACTTGCTTGTTGCTCCTGGCAGAGGGGTCCTTTGGGAAGCTAGTCCTGGGCTAGGCTGGGCTTGTCTGGAGAGCTGAATCAAGGCCAGGAAGACTCAGGAAAGTTCCATGCTCTCCAAGGGAAAGAAATGTACTTTCCTCAAGAGCACCTCATCAGCTTCTGATTTCTAAGTGAGGCAGTCGCTTTCCCATCTGAATATCTGAAGTGAGAAATTTGGTTATCTTTCACTTGATTAAGAGACCAGGGGAAGGGAGCTGCATCTGACGGGGGATTGGGTGAATGGCTTAAAGGAGCCTGTTGCTGCATTCTCCAGTCCAGGGTGAGAAGCTTTTTTGTTTCCTTACCATCCCCAGGTCCCCACCAGGCATCTTGCCGTTACTCCGGATGCCCATCCTTTGAGGAAAAGAGCTCCCTGTCAGGCCTCCCGTCACCCCTCAGCCTTCCCTCCACTGTGCCAAGAATGTCCCCATGTGCACCTGTGTCCCACCGAACCCAGTGCTCTTTCACCCTGTGCTAGAGTTTCCTGTGTCTGTGGCCCCAAGGACTCTTGGAATAGTCAGTGTGCCACAGGCACTCATCTTAGAGAGGAAGAACCTGAAGGCGACTTCTGGAGGCCCTGCAGATTGGCTCTTTTCACAGGCAGTGAGTGCCTCTTCTGACTGCAAGTCAGACTCACATGGGACCAGAGAGAGATCCCACCAGCCTGCTGCACCCTCTAGGAGCTCGGCGGCTCTTAGGACCTGGCTCTTGGCTCTCTTGGCTCTCTGCATCAGTTGTGGGAGAGGTTATGACATTTGGTCTCTCTAGGCCTTATGATGATGGTAACAATGGCTGCCTGCAGGAAGGAAGCTACCCACTATCACATGACTGCTTCTCCTGGATTAAGGCTCCTAGAGCTTTATTCTCAGAGTAATATTCTCCCAGAGATATTGTAAGTGACTGTCCTCTTCAGGGGACTTGATATCTCAAGTGACCCAGTCCTCTCCTGATAGTTACGTCTCAGAGTCTTTGAACTGTTTGCCTCACCATCCCATAAGATGTCACTGGACATAAGATGTCTGGCCTCTCAGATTCACTGAGGGAAAGCTGTCTTGGAGCATCCAGTGGGTCAGCCGAACTGGTGGAACAAGGTAGTAGTGAGAGCCTAGTCTTCAAGTCTCTAGATTTTCCAAGTCAGACTGTCTGAACGTGTTCCTCTGACCTAGGCTCAGTATTCTCTGAGTTTTATTTCTGATATAATTGAGTAAGCCTGGCCATCCTTTCAGCGAACACATTTTCTTCTCTTGGGTTTGGTGCTATCATTAGCTTCCTAGATCAAGAAGAGAATCTACTCCCCAGATGTGAGCAACAGGGCAAGAGAGTTGCTGCCCTGTAAAATACAGAAGTCTGGTGAGGGATGGGGTTGCCACTTCTGTTGAGAGAGACCCAGGGCACTGGCGCTTTTGGAGTCCTTGAAACTCACTGTCCCCATCATGTACTCACTTTACCCTTTTCCCCCAACCAGCACTCTGCTTTTCACTTAAGGAATCAGCAGAGGTTGTGCATGTAACCTCAACTCACTTTGTAACTCAGTAACCCAGGGAATCAGACCGGGCCTGCTTTTAGCTCTAAGAAACGTGTTGCTGTGTGCTGTGTTGAAGGCTATCACAGAACCTGCTCCTAGTCAGCATGAGCTCTGAACTGTCCTGTATCCTCCCATCCATCCTAACGATCTCTAAAGACAGCCATTTGCCTTAACATCTGGAGGCCCTCCCCACTGTCCTGAGTCAGGCTTGGCTTGGTCGCCTTCTTACTGTGTTGATGATCCTCTGTTTTTTTTTTTTTTTTATCCTTCAATGCACGCTGCAGCTCTGAGGTCTGAGCCTGTTTCTTGTGGACTGCTTGTGGATGACATTCTGGGAACAATTGCATTTGGCTCACAGAACCTCTCAGAGCTGGGGAGCCATGACAGAGAGAGGCACTCTTGGGATCAAGACCTCCAGGATGCTCAGCTCACTATTAGTAAATTAAATACCATTCTTTTGGGTATCTACTGCACTGGAGTCTTTATTGTTACAGAGGACGGATCCTTCCTTGAAGCTTATGTGAAAGTGGTATTTAGACAGTGCATCGCAATAGAATTTAATGTGTTGTCAGAGTCCCATCCAAATGCTGGGGCCGCACTTATTAATGTGGACTGCAGATTCTTTCCCAAGCCATCCGTTACATCTCCAGATTCACCCAGATTAGGAGCAAATGAAGGTTTTACAAAGAATTCATGGATTTCTGCTTGAGGCATAACTAAAGTTGTTTCTATCATCACTTCACATTGAAATATGAATTCACGGTTAGCAAGTTTAACATCATTCTCTCCATATTGACTGCATTGAAGTTTTTATTGGCTCAGCACCATGGGACTTTGTAGAACCCCCACTGTCTTCCACCTTTGTATATACCTTTAAGGACAGGAACTGGAACCTTCTACCCACTTGCTCCCGAAGAGGCAGGTGACTCTGACCTCCACTTTTGCCCCTGTAAAGCAGGACTGGTTCATGGGGCATGGCTCATGGCACATGGCTACCCTCCATTGTGGGAGCTGGCTGGGTCTTGCTTTACAGTGTCTAGTTTGAAATTCTGAAGGCTTTGACAAATATCTGTAACACGAATCTTAAAAGGTCTTATTTATAAAAACAAACCCGGAGCCAGGTATTGAGGTGAATGGTGAATGATCAGAGAAACAGAACGAGCCACATCCAACCTCACCTCACCAATTCCTCAGCTGATCTTGTTTCCTCAAACTGGAAGCCTCTGTGTCCTCATCCGAATGGATCTCAGCTGAACTGCTGCTAAAAGCTAAAAGCTTAAAAAGGCTCTAGTTCCTGGTCCTCATGCCTTATATACCTTTCTGTTTCCTGCCATTGCTTCATGGGATTAAAGGTGTGTGTCACCATGCCTGGTTGTTTCCAGTGTGGCTTTGAACTCACAGAGATCCGGATGGATCTCTGCCTCCAGAATGCTAAGATTAAAGGTGTGTGTGCCACCATTTTCTGGCCTCTGTGTCTGTCTAGTGTCTGTTCTGTTCTCTGACTCCAGATAAATTTATTAGGATACAAAATATATTGGGGGACACAATACCACCACAAATACCCTCCAAAGGTGGGGTGGTGTCTGTGCCTACAGCTCACGTGCACATGGACCCTGGGCTACAGGAGAAGGTTTTCATTTTAAGTCTCTTTAGGGTAATGGGATTCCTGGCAAATCTGGTTCCTTTGATTTCTTTTCCACAGCAAAGAAAGTGTGGCATCCCAAGGATTTGTCAGGCACTTGCGTGTGATTGACACGGGCTCTTTTTCAAAGCACTGCGTTTTATGGGAACTGTCAGCTCCTGCCTCGGAAGGAGACATTTTATGCTTTGTGGCACTCTGTGTCATTCCTGTCAGTGCCAGGACCACGCTCATTGAGGACTTATTAGTTCCAAGTGCCTGATTCACTGGCTGCGTTTTGAATATGATGTCTGCAAGTTTTAAACTTTTCTACTTTTATCTCCAGCTGGGAATTCCTCACAAGGCAGACAGTAAAAGAATCAAACTGCCAGCAACCAGCTTTCCTGGTGCAGCTCAGCATTTTCTCAGGTGCATGCAGTCAGTGGAGATGAACCACCTCACAGTGCAGGGCGTTCAGAGAGAGCCCGGGCTTCTGGGGAGGCCCACCTCACAGGTGGGTAAGATTTCCGCTTAGAGTCTCTCACCTGAGATTTTATTGTTAATTGATTTATTTTGTGTAGGTGTGTGTATGCACACACACACACCTTGTGCGTGTATTCGTGTATGTGCAGGTGCATGTGTGTGGAGGCCAGAGGACATCCTTGGGTGGTGCTCTTCAGGAGCTGTCACCTTGGTTCTTTGAGACAGGGTCTCTCATTGGGACCTGGGGCTCACTGATTAGGCTGGGCTTGTCAGACCAGCAAGCCCCAGGGAACAGCCTATGTCTGCTTCCCCAGATAGGGGATTACAAGTGTGTGGCACCATGCCTAGCTTTGGGATCCAACTCAGGTTCTCAGGCTTGCAGGGTAGGCCGGGCACTTGCAGGGTGTGGCAGGCTGAGCTCTCTGCCCAGCCCCCTGCTCCTGTGATTTTAGGTCAGTGTGAATATGAAGCCCAGAATAGTAAACCAAAGCTAATGGGTAACCACAGTGCAGAGCAGGTTCACCCTGACCTATTTCACCCTGACCAATGTGTCTGCTTTAGCTGTGTGCAAGGCCCAGACAGGAAGTCCTGCCAGCAGGACTACATCCTGAAGTCACTTAGAAAGCAACAGGAACATTTTCTGACTGACAGAGTTGTCTGCCTAGAGTCTCTGCAGCACCTTACAACTTCCTCCTTCTAAGGCAGGAGCTGTATGTGTGCCTGCTGGAGAGGCATGTCCTACCTCCCATGGAATCTTAGCATCCTGGACTCTCAGCATCCCCGAGACATGCTGCTCAAAGAGCTGTCTCTCCTCTGGCTTTATACCACCTCTTGCTTTGAGAAGTTCATCGACACTTCTGCTCACAGAGGGTGCTGAGCTGAGGTTGGTTGGCAGCGGAATCAGACCTCGTCTGCAGAGAGAGAACAGGTCAGCAGAGAGTTTGTATACTGAGGCCCTTGGGTGACAAGAACTGTCCTTGTCACTACACTGACTGTTCTTCAGCTTCTAGCCTTATTTCATGGCCTCCCTTCAGCTGTCCCTTGTTTCTCTCTGCTTGCTAATGGAGATGACAAATACATTTGTTTTCTCCTCCTTTCTCTAAAGAAGCTTCTAAATTCCATTATTATCTTCTGGTCCAAGAAGCTGTCATCTTAGAAGCTAAGTGGCAGGTATGGCCTATGGCTGAGGCTGTGTTCCAGGCTCCTGTAGCACTCCTTACCACACTAACCAACATATTTTTCCTTCCCATCAAGGCATCATTAATGTTGAAGCATTTACCGGTCTTGCTGTTTGCTTTGGCTGCATGTGTCTGTCTCTATGAAGAAGACTTAGACTCGGTCCTTGAAATCCAAACTTCTCATTCAAGTCTACCCAGGCCCAGTCACGTTTCGTGTGATCCATGCCATGGCCAGGCAGGGGAGTGTCTGTTCTGCATTTGTTTCAGGCAGTAGCGAGGCCACCGTAGGCCTGGTTTTAGATTGTAGTTTGTCCTTCTCCTTGGATCACAGACTTTTTTAGCTCTTTTCACTTTGCCCTGTGATGGGTCCTGACTCTTGCTTGACCATCAGCTCCTTGAACACTACACCGAGTGCAGCCTCCTCCTTTCCCTCAGGTAAGGATTTAGATGGAATACTGTTGGGATGGTGGGTAGAACTGTCCAGAACTTTCTCAAAGCAACTTCAGAAAATAATACTTTATCATCTTTTTAAAAAGGCAAATGAGTGTGACTTTTTATCAAGTAGCAGTAGGCATTGCTAATTAGGCGTTCACTCAAGTTCAACAGGACATGTTATATATACACTGACTAGACTCACTGGGTTTCCTGGTAAAAATCAATCTCATCTACAATGACAAAGTGATTTGATCAAGCTGTCTTTTTGGCGAAAAGATTAGCCTCTATTAAAAGCACGATATTCTATTAAACTTTTATTGTTATTTTAACTAATTTATTAGTTTATTACTTATTTAATTTATTTATTGTTATTTTAAGCAAAATAATCACCTGGACCAAATAATCTGAGGTACTGTTGGACAGAATCCTGCTGTGGTAGTTTGAATGTAATTGAACCCCATAAGCTCATAGGGACTGACATTATTAGGAGGTGTGGCCTTGTTGGAGGAAGTGCGTCATTGTGGAGGTGGGCTTTGAGGTCTCATATATGCTCAAACTATGCCCAGTGTCTCAGTTCACTTCCTGTTGCCTGTGGATCAAGTTGAAAGATTCTCAGCTCTTCTCCAGCACCATGTCTGCCTGCACACTGCTGTGTCCTACCATGATGATAACGGACTAAACCTCTGAACTGTAAGCCATCCTGATTAAATGTTTCCCTTTATAAGAGTTGCCATGGTCATGGTGTCTCTTCATAGCAGTAGAAACCCTAAGATGCCTGCTAATTTAAAAGTAATCTTTGTGTTTTATTATCTTATTTTCTGAAAAAAGACTACATTCTTTTTTTTTAACTTTAAAAAATCCACTTTATTCACTCCTAAGAATTTCTGTGTGTCATGATCTGAATGTGAAGTATCCTTTCACAGGTTCATGTGTTCAACACTTTGGTTCCCAGCTGCTGGCTGGAAGGTTGAGGAACCTTTGGGGCAGGAGGCATGGTTAACAGAGGAAGGTCACTGAGGGAGGGTCTGTGAAGGTGATAACCCAGGCCCACTTCTGGCTTGAGCTCTCTACTTCTTGTTTACTACTGCAGTGTGGTAGCTACCTCACTCTCCCATTCCCATAGACAGCCATTCTTTCAAGCCCTCCCCTCCACAAAGGGCTACACTCTCTGAGCTGTGAGCCGAAACAAATCCTTCCTTCCCAAAGCTGCTTTGGTCCCAGAGATGATGGTTGTAGTTACATTTCTGTTGCTGTGATAAGACACCCGGACACAAGCCACTGTAAGAGAGAAAAGACTTACCCACTCAAGAGGAGAGAGAAATAAACATACGCATGCTTAGTGCTCAGTTGCCTTATGTTTATACAGTCCTGGATCCAACGCTAGGGAATGATGTTGCCCACTTTCAGGCTGGGTCTTCTCACATCAACTGAGGCAGTCACAAATCCCCATAGACTAATCTGATCTAGCCAAACCCTCAACAAGATGCTCTTCCTGGGTGATTCCAGATTGTGCCAAGTTAACAAGGTGAATCACTGAAGTAACCAGTACACTTTCCTTGCAAATAAGGCCCTGTTCAATTGGATCATCTGATAATTTGTGCCTTATTTTGGAAGTATTCAAGATAAGCTAAAGCTCAAAAAAATTATTACTACCAGCTGGTTGCTAAGCAGATGAGTTCAGTTATTTATGGCTTCTCCAATATCCTTAAGGACAATAAAAGCATATGGCCCTGCCATGGAACAAAGCTTCATTTTGCTTTACTTGGAGCAAAAGATAACCTTGGACAGGGGGAATGATCACTGTGTGGGCATCCAGATCCTTCTGGAATGAATGGACATATTTGTCAATGGTTTCCATCCTGGGAATTTAGTATTTGTTAAGTAATCACCTTGTCTAAACAGTCACCACTCTTTTGCGATGGCACTTCAGCATTCAGCAGCGTGGGATGCCTTTGTGAATTTCTTGTTTTCCAGAAGCGAAAATGCTGTCATTATTTTTAATTTTCCGCTCCTGCAAAATACTCTGTCTGGATGTCTTCTCTTTCTGCACTGCTGTGAGGAGTAGCAAAGTCTTTCCAACTCTTCTCTCCAGTATCAGCAATCTCTTAGGTTAGGGAAAGTTTCTCCCTCCACTGGATTTCTGTATATTTCTCAGTCTTGAGGTAGAAGACTCGTAATCTAAGCAAAGGAACTGGTCATACAGGTGAGTGGGTATGTACCAAATGTTTCTCTTAGTTTCCAGGGCCTATGGGATCCATCCTAGATCTCAAGACTCTCCTCCAGCACATGGGGTCCTGTCAGTTGGTTGTTAAGCAATTCTGGTGGGAAGCCACCATGCCTGGCTTTTCTTGTTCATTTTTTAACCTCTAATGTGGGTACTTCAGTTCAGTCAGTCAGAGAACCTGAGATTCACCATCAGATGACAGGAAAATCTTTCTGCTGGGGCTGGAAGACGGCTCAGTAGATACAGTGCTTGCCATGTGAGCCTGAGGACCAGAGTTCAGATCTCCAGAACTCATGGATAGTTTGGGTGGGCATAGCAGGCCACCTGCAACCCCAGTGTTCAGAAGGCAGAGAGGACCTCCAGAGCAAGCTGGCTAGTTAGACTAGCCATATCAGCAAGTTATGGGCTCAACTGAGAGGCCCTATCTCAATGAATAAGATGGGGAATGATCAAAGTAGACTCCTGATATCAACCTGGGGCTTTTCCACACATGCACATACACATGCATACACATATGCACATGCATGGACACACATGCATCCACATGTATGCAAACACCCATATATACATGCATGTCCATTACACACACACATGCACTCTACAAACAACAATAAAAACCAAAGCCCTTCTGCCTTCTAAGGAATGTTGAGAGCATTCCTCCATTAAGATGTCCCTTATCTGCTTAAGGGATTTGGAGTAGGAGAGCTGGGGACATGCAGAGGCACAGGCCTTTAGTGCTCCAGTGATACTCTGAATACATCCTCTCAGAGCAGAGTGCATCATGACACAGAGGGAACCTTTGTGTCTCCTGGTGTCTGATGATGCTCTGTTTGGAGCAAGGCTTCCATGAGTTTCCAACCAGTGGTATCATCTCAGCAAAGACAAGCCAGAGAGCCGATCTGCTGCCTTCTAAGCTCTTCTGGTTTCCACCCAACAAACCCACTTGTCATAGCTCAGAAGCCATATTGTTGGGCAGAGCCTGTAGTTCTGAGACATTTGCACAGCAATGAGGAAGATCGCAGGTGGTGAGGTGGGGCTGGAACCAGACACCTTTGAGGAGTGAGGTCATCCACTGAGGCGATCTCAGGGGATGGATGAATGCCTAGCATGGCTCCCCAGAGATGAGAGAAAGGCACTAACACAGCTGACACATGGAACCAGGAGGAGTCCACACCTGTGCGAGACAGGAGGGAATGAGGTGGCCATTATAAGCAGAGCTACAAAATGACCCTGGAGCACTTGAAGGTCTGTGGAAGGAAGAGTTAGAGATGGAAGGAGGGGAGCTGCTTAGGTGAGCTGACAGCAGTGTTGGGAATGGCCCACCAGAAGCCCCTCTTCACACCGACTACTTTGAGGAGAAAGAAGAAACTGGAATGGAGAGATACCAGAAAAGAGACCGGAGACAGATGGAAACTAAAAATGGCCAGTCAGACAAGTCACAGACAGAGGGGCTTCCTTAGACTGGAGAGGGATAATGCCTTCTGTCTGCGGTGGACTGTACATGGCGGGCTTGTGGACCAAGAGTCACGTCTAATTGTGTGTGTGTGTGCTCATGTGCATGATTGTGCACTTGTACATAGATGTGCACATACCTTTCATGCCCTCGCTGTTGGCAATCTGTGTTAGTTAGGTATGGTTCTCTAAAGGGACAGAACTGATAAAATGAATGTATATATATATAGAATATATATAGAGAAAATTTCCAGTAGTGACTTTGGGGTGCTTACATGGAACCTATTGTTTTCCATATAACTCAAACAGGCCCAATAGTTCCTTTTATTCTATTTTCTTGCAAGAACAATTTGGGGTGCTGGGACAGCGTGGAACAGAGGAGCAATGAACAAAGGTGAAGATGCCCCACCTTCCGCATGCTCCTCCACATGCAGGCCGAGCACTTTTGAATGAGGTGCTTTGTGCTATTGCCCATTGAAGAGTCTTCCTGTTCAGACACAAATGTCTTCCATTGTGCAGAAAGATGTTCTGAAATCCCACTTAGAAACCAATTTCACTTTTCATATGCAAAACCAACAGTGTGTGTGGCAAGGTCAGGCAAGCTCTGCCGTGGTTCCTGCCATCATGGCTCTGTTCTACCCCCTGGAGAAGGGCCGGAAGGAGCAATCTCTGGGGACTTTGCTGAGGACACAGTGACTTAGTAAGTGACTGAGAGGCACAGGGCGGGAGTGGAGGATGGGGAGGGGAGAGGCAATTCATGTTCTTCTGAGTGACTTTTTCCACTTTAGCCTTTCACCATGCCGGGTATAGGCAATGATGTCTCAGAAGCTTCTTGCCTGTTTCCCAGCCCTTCTCTCTAGCCTGGACAGGCTCTAGGGTCAGAGCATGCTGTGACACCTGCCCTCTTGGAGCTGTTCCCACACGGGCATGTTTCTGATCTCCTCTGTGGCTCCTATGAAGGAGTAAACACAGGTTTAGATGAATACTTTCTAAATGTTATCAGTCTTATGGAGGGCATGCAGAGAGAAATGCTAGGCATACTTCTGTCCTGCAGAGCCTCCTAAAGTCTCTGGTAAGCTCAAATGCTGGAAGTCTTTCCCACAGCACTGTGCATTTTGATGTACACTCCCCTCTAGAATGCCTCTTGTTTCATGGGGTGTCTACTTACAACCTGGACCTAGGTGGTGTGCCAAGCCTGCCCAACCATGTAGCAGGCCCTCAAGCCTTGAATCCCTGGCAGGGCATCCAGTTGTCCTGTGCATGTTGACTCTAGGGTCAGAGAAGAAGGTTGAGGGGACAGGACTCAGGCTTCCTTGGCATCTTACAGGAAACATGAACAAAAGAGAAGATGAAGATGGAGCAAATATATGCTCACAGCGTTGTACACACTTAGAAGCCATCTGAGTACCCTCTCGGCTCTATGCGATTTGAAAATGGTGATTTTTTTTAAACAAATTTCCATGTTTTCCAAATTTTCCTTGTGCCCAGGCACTGCATGCTTCTGTAGAGACATCTTACTTGAGTTGCTGCTCGCTGATCAGGCTCTGCTGGGACTGAGACGAAGGTGTGAGGACTGCCCATCCTTCAGAGCTCACAGTGTTGTTCTTCATAAATATCTTCATGGTCTCTAGTCAACGAAATGTGAAGATGGCATGAGTCAAAACTAGTAACAAACAAACCCCCAAACCAAACCAAACCAAACCAAACCAAACCAAACCAAACCAAACCAAACCAAACCAAACCACTTGGCTTCTTTTCAACTCCTTTTCCTAACTCTTGGGTATGAAAATATTTAATGTACTAGACCAGTGGTTCTCAACATGTGAGTCACAACCCCTTTGAGAGGTTGAAAGACCCTTTTACAGGGGTCACCTAAGACCACCTGAAAACACACATATTTACATTACAACGCATAACAGTAGCAAAATTACAGTTATGGAGTAGCAATGAAAATAATTTTATGGTTGGGGGGGGTCTCCATAACATGAGGAACTGTATTAAAGGGTTGCAGCATTGGGAAGGCTGAGAACCACTAGACTAGACAATCACTTCAAGTTCAATGCTAAGGTCCTCAAGTGAGAGCCCATCTGGAGAACCAAGGACAAACTTCTTTTACCATTGTCTGAGGTGGAACACTTCTCTCCCTGAGAGACACAAGGTCTCTGGCCCAGAACTGTCCCTACCTAGGGAAGTAGGGGAGGTTTGGGGTTGGAAGAGTGACCCTGAAGCATCACTCTGTGAGGCTGGCTAGAAGGCTGTGCTCAGTGCTCATAGGTCATGGCCATCTGCTGTTCTGCTCCATAAGAGATTCTTGGGGTTCAGGGGCAGGAGACAGAGCTGTGGCTTGCATCCTGCTGGTACACCTAGATGACTGTTTTTGTTCTTCACTTACTTTTTACTTCTATTGTAAAATTCAATGGAAGTAAAGCTGCTTAAAAGAAACATCATGTATGGAAATGTAAACAATCTGATAACTAGATTCAATTTCAGGTGTGCCTGCACATTTGTTCGCAGATAAACTTCAACAGCCTGTGTAGTCTACTCTGTCCCATCTCAATCTGTTTAATGAAGAAGGAATATGCTCATGTTTATATTGAAAAACTTATAGATAAGCAAAGAGGAGAAGGACTCTCATTGACATTATCATTACATGGCATGTTTCTTCTGAGCATTAGACAAGAGACTATTTTTGTACTTACTGTGGAAGGCCATCTTTCTTACATCCATTAACACAGAAACATAGCTCTCACCCAAAGAGAGTAAGACAGCTTGCCCTTGAGCCAAACATGAGTGATCCTGGCCTGGGAACACTGATTCAGGTTGTTCTGAAAGGCGTGTTCCACTGGGGAAAACATTAGTGAGGTTTTATTCATCATAGAGAAAGTCATGAATGAAGGATTTGTCAAGCATGTTGGTGAGGACCACAGGGAGGTGGGTGACAGCAGAGCGGAGACAGCTCTGTTAGAGTTTGCAGGTGCTATCTGATGGCATTCTTAGCTTTTGGAACGGTGGAAGATGTGATGGTCTGCTTAACAATGTATTTAAAGATCTTGATAGTCATAAGGATGCTAGGGCAGGCAGAGATGTAGGCAATGATGGCTTCCAAAGGGACTAGGATTCTCAAAAATATTTGTCTCTGCTCTGTGACATTTTAATACTTTAGCCATAATCACAAGGTCCAGTAATTTGGTCTTGTGGAATCTTTAATATAGATGCAACTCCTCTCTCTCCAAACTTCTGTTTACACCATAAATATATACTTGTACTTTCACTGTTAACTGTCAACCAATGCAACAAAAGTTATTTAATGAGTTCCTTTAAAAAATTTTATAGTGATAATAGGCTCCTATGTCTGATTCCAGGCTTTAATTATTTCTAATGTCTAGAATAAATATGGAGTTGTACTTAGTTTACAGTGAACTTCAGGAAACTAAGCCAGAAGTCTCATGAATTACCAGGTGCTTTTATGGAAATTGGAGACCATATGTTTTTAGAATTTTAACTTACTGACCAAATGAACTACATTTGCATATTTCCCAGTGCACTGATTCTCGGAGTCCTTTAATGAGTTTTATTCATGCAGATGTTAGCATGTGTACACTCCACTCAGGACTACACATTCAGAAAACGCAACTAGGAAACAACCGCATTGTGTAAGGTCCCCAAACGAGTCCTCTGCTGGCTTCAGGAGTGGAATCAGAAAGTGACCCCAAAGGGCTCAGACATTACTTACTCCTTTTCTTTTTGTCACTCTTCACTCTCAGGAAGGGATCCAGGGCCCACAGTCTTCTCCTCAGCACATTCAGGCCTGCCCACCTCATGTCACTTCTTCTTCATGGCAGGTTTCACGTTCTGGAGAACTGATGCATTCAAGCTTATAAATGTTCACATTTTTATTTGTGACTGGGGCTATGTTCCCTTTCTAATAGCCTTTATATTTTCTCTCATGTTCTGGTTTCCACATTGGGAAACTTGATTTTAATTGCTTAACTCTTAGCGTTCTTCATAAATTCTCATGCTTTGTTGCTTTAACTGCCTTTACCGTTTCATTTGTGTGTATCTTATTCCTCTTTATAGATACTTTTAGTTAGCTAATTTGCCTTTATTTGTATTGCACAGCCTCAGAAGCTCTAAAAACTGCATCCTTTTTTTTCTAAATTCAATGTCAATTAATTTTGACATTGCGTTTTGAGATAAGATTTATACTTTTCTTCTTCAACAATCCAGTTTCAAGTGTTCACATATTTGGCATGAGACGTGTGCTTTTAGAAGTTTGTTTCCCTTCATGTTGTGTGAAAGATACATGTATCCCAGGATCCAGTCTTACATAGACTAAATGAATAATGAAAACAAGGGATGCATGGGAAGATGCAGGGAGTGGAGGAAGTCCTGAGTGGATGTGTATTGTTAACATGGGCGCCACCACATTAAGGACTCTATGTATCAGCCTTACGGGAATGGCAAAACCTTATCTGATTGGCAAGACTTTTCTTAGGGATCTGAGTGCAAACAAGTGACCAGTGTGTACAAAATATAGCAACTGCAGCTACCTCCTCCTGCAGGTTTACAGCCTGAGACTGCTCACCCGCAGAGAGACTGACTACTGAGGCTAGTCAACTCCCTTCCCATAGTGATGCACGTAATAAATACGCTGAGGTTCTAGGTTGCAACATGACTCCAGCTTTTCTGTACAAGTGTCTGCTTCTTTGTTCTTTCTTCATTCCCTCAAAGCCCCTAGTCAGGGTTCCAGGACTCAATGCCCTGAAATGGGCAAGGCCTAGAATGGGCAGACCCTGCAGTGGGATGGTCCTGTTGGGGTACAGGGATGGCCTTGGGATGGGCAGACCCTGAGACAGGCAGGACCTGAGTTAGGTAGGGCCTAGGATGGGCAAGACTACTTTCTGGGGGGGGGGGGTCCTAGGAGTAGCTTTGTCAAGGAAGCAATATGGTAGCAGGGAATCGAATAAAATGGGAGAAGCCTGGCTGATCTCTGGGTGAAGAGTGCTCTTGTAAAGAGAAAGGCAGGTGCATTGTGGGGGTGGGGTGGATAGCATGACTTGAGAGAAGAAAGTATTTGATCAAGCCAAGGCCTGCGTTTGTGAAGTGCTTGTGGTGAAGAAACTGTCCACCCTACACTGTGCATATCCGCTGTTTACTCTTATTGCAAGGGAGAAGCAAGTGGTGTCTTTGTCATGTCACAGGCCAAGTGACTGGCTCAGGTGGACGCTGACAAGTTGTGCTAGAGGCTGAAGCCGGGCAGTCACCATAGCACTCTGCTTTCCTGCCCGACACTTGTCCTTGGATCTGCAGGATCCCCCCCCCCCAAAAGTGTCCTCCCTCCTTGTCCTGTTCCCCTTCTCAAATGGGGAAGGGATGCCAAAGAGATGTGACATGACTCTCCACAGTCCCTGCTGGCTCAGCAAGACTGAAAAGTTCTGGGCTTCCTGGGATGACTTTTCTGACATCCATGGCTGTCTAATGTATCTCCTCTGCTACAGGCCTTGTGAACGTCCCAGTCCCATCTCCCAACTCTTCCCACAGCACTTCCTGGCCAGTTTATATGCCAGGGTTATATGTATTCAGGAGGGTGACAGAGCTCACACATGGCACATGAAATGTTCATGGAGAGGACTGAGGTCTAGAGAAGACAAAAGGAACATCTGCCCCAGTTCTTAGCGACCATGTCCACCCCACCTACTCAGGGAGCCACCAGCCCCTCTTCCTCAGGGACCGCAGCTGGTTTCATTTGTGTTTTCTAGCAACCTATGGCATGGCTCCAAGCCTGTGGTACAGCGAGGAAGCTAGTCCCTCCTGAGGTTATGGGACTTGGCAGACAGTCACATCATTGGAGGTTCCAGGGAATCAAGACCCAAGATCTAGACATTTTCCTAGAGCGCAGCATCTCTATTTGTAACAGCTCCAGGCCAAAGATGTGGTGGAAACCATGGGTCGGGGTACCCCCTTGACCCTGCCCCTCCTTGCCTGGATGGAGTCACCCCTACCTAGTTCTGCCCCTTCCAGCTTAGATGGAGTCTCTCCTCTCCCTGCCTTTCTGTTTGAGTGGGGGAGTTTCCACTGGCCCTCTCCCTCTTCCTTTGGGCCTGATCCCTCCTGTCTCTGTCTCTCTCTTCTGTGATTATAAGAATGCCATAGGAAGTCCCTCCCATATAACAGCATCCAGGGCCCCATGAACCACATGAGTCTAGTGGTAGAAAGGGAGATGACTGCCTACCTGCCCAAACAAGGTCAGGGACAGAGAGCAGCTCACCAGGGGCAGAGCCTGCACCTGTGCCTCAGGCTGTATCACTACCTGTGCTCTAGGCTGTCAAAGGGTCAGCTTAGAAGCTAATAATAGATGAGAAAAGTGCTGCTGGGGCCAGGCTGAGATAAAACAACGTCCAACAGAATTCCACTTATTATGCCAAATGAACACATCACTGTGCGTGTGTGTAGCCGTCACTATCACCCCCGCACAGTAAGCCTTTTATTAGATTATCTAAAAGACAACAGTGTTTGTCATTAGCCACGCCATGAATCACTTGAATAATGCATGGAGCTCCTGAGCAGAAACCAAACCCTAACGTGCGTGATGATGTATTTTTGTAATAAAAATATCAAGTTCATTTAAACAATTACTTTTTAAAGCACTGCCTCTCTCCCAGTGGGTTTCCATTGATTGGATTATGGAAAGGTAGTGGCTGTCCTGATTGCTTCAATGAATTCTGAATATGGGCAGATGAAATGATGGCTCCATCAGTGCTATGGCCAGCTCCAAACTCGCAGCCCTAGACGATTCCAACCACTAACAAATTGTGTTATAAAGCTGAAAAGGGGAAATTACGGTCAGAGAGAAAGCACAGCGAAAGCTGTAGTTAGATTTAAATTGGTGAACATTGTTCTTGGGGAGGTGAACAGCGTTTGGAGCCTGCCGAGCTGTTCTGGTCCTGTAGCCGGGTTCCTACCTGGGAGGTGAGTTCTCCATGTTCTCTCTGCCCAGAAGAAGCTGAGGCAGTGGGTCCTGGGAAGCATCCCACTGCTGGCTGTTAATATCAGGGGTGATCCCCAATGCTCTGCCGGACTCTGAGCTGTGGCTGTGCTTCACTTCCGTCTTCAGTTCTGGTCTGGAGGACACCTTGCTTCCGGGTCCTCTTCCTGGTTCCCACACATCTGTCTGAGCTGAGCAAGGCATGGGTGAATCCAGGAAAGCAATGGTCCTGAAGTCTGGGAAGTGAATTACAGATGAATGGCAGTCTCTCCAGATAGTCTTTCTCCCCACTGGCTTCCTATACTACCTTAGAGCTGCCGATGGGGCTGTCAGATTACTGACACTCCAATTAATCCTCACTTGGAGAAGAGACACAAGCACAGGTGTCTCTACAGAGGGGGAGAGGGGACCGATGGGACTCTAATATTGGGGTGCTGGGAACACATGAGCTCAGAGGAGGGAGGGTGGAGGCCTGTGGGTATACTGTTTTAAGACTGCCATGTCCATGTCCCTCACACTGCTACATGAAGTAGATGACTCAAGTCTTGCGACTGTCTTGACACTGGCTTAGACAAAAGAAATGTATTTGGCCATAGTTTTGGTGAGCAGGAACCTGGACAGGGGTCGGCAGGATAGCGTCCCTGGGAAGGCTTTAGGTGAGACTTTTTCCTGCCTTTCTAGCTTCTGGGACAGTGGACTTCCAGGGACTGTGGCCTTCTGATCTTGGCCTCAAATTTACTTGACTTTTCCTTGCAGCTGAATTTTCTTTTCTGTCTTCTACATGGACACCAACGTTCAGATATAGGTCCCCTTACTGGTTTCAGCATTCTTTTACCTAGGGATTCTTAGCTAAACCACAGCTGTAGAGAGTTCTTTTTTTTTTTTCCAAACAAAGTCATATTCATGTGGAACTGTTAAGTTCTGTGATCTGTAATCATTCTTATTTACTCAAAGGTGGAGTAAGTGCTGAGTGGAAGGCTACTCAGCAGAGTCCAGGGTGTCCCAACAACTTAATCTTTGTCCTGTCTCATACAGCCTCATCGGACAAGCCAGACACTGTGCTTTTACTGGTGTCACTTATTCCTGAGTGACACACCCTTTGTGGCACATGTGCCCCTGAAGTAGAAGGCCAGGGTTTGCTGACACTCTTGTACTGTTCTGTTCTACTGGAATATATCAGAATGTGGTGAAGAAGGAGGTAGGTCCTCCTTCCAGAAGTAATACGATATCCACAACTAGGTGGAGGTCACAGGTGGACCCAAACCATCTCCTAGACATGAACCTCAGGCCACTATGAAGCTATGATAAATATAAATGGAACAAGAGCTCCTCTGGACATGGTCTAAGCTCTCTGTGCCCCTGCAAGATGTCCAGTCACACCTTGGCTCCTGGCACATCACTGTAGGACAAACCTCTGCTCCTCAGACTCTCCCCAATCCCAAGCCTGTGTGTGGTGGTACTGTGTTCCCCAAAATATTGTGTACCTTAATAAACTTATCTGGGGTCAGAGAACAGAAAAGCCACAAGATACTTAGGCTAGAAAATGTTAGCACACGCCTTTAATCCTAGCATTCCAGAGACAGAAATCCCTCTGGATCTCTGTGAGTTCAAGGCCGCATTGGAAACAGCCAGGCATGGTGACTCACGACTTTAATCCCAGAAAGCAGCCTTTAATCCCAGGGAGTGGTGGTAGAAAGCAGAAAGGTTTATAAGGAGTGAGGACCAGAAACTGGAAGCATTTGGCTGGTTAGGCATTTGGCTGGTTAAGCTTTCAGGCTTTGGAGCAACACAGTTCAGCTGAGATTCTTTCTAGATGAGGACTCAGAGGCTTCCAGTCTGAGGAAACAGGACCAGCTGAGGAACTGGCAAGGTGAGGTAGCTGTGGCTTGTTCTGTCTCTCTGATCTACCAGCATTGACCCCAATAACTGGCCTCGGGTTTGATTTTATTAATAAGAACTTTTAAGACTCATGCTACACCTGTGCTAAGTCCTAGCATCCCCACCAGTGCCCCCACCATGGCAAGGAACCATAAACCCCACTTGCTTAACCACAGGTGTGTTCTTGACATACTTAGCTGATTGTTCACTGTCTCAGATGCAGTCACTGTGTGAGCCACCTGCATAGGAAGACAGACCTCCTCCATGAACTGGAGCGGTCATGAGTGTCTGCCTAGTTTATTTTCAAGACACCTTGGATCACAATCCCTGAGGACCTTAGAGAGAATACAGGCAATGAGGGATATGATACAATGACAGGGGAGGTTTGGAAAAGGGCCCAGGTGGCAGGCAAGACCTGGACAAAAATTATTTGGAAGGCCAGAGATGCAGGACATTCACTCTGAACACCACCCCAGGAAGCCAGGTGGGAAGGGAACACAGCCACAAAAGGAGACTGATGGAGGTCCCCAGAGGCCTAATGACTGAAATGGATGAATCAGTTGGAGATATTTCGAGTTTGAGGTGCAGGTTGCTCTAAGTGAAGAGATCTCAAGGCACTTGCAAGCTTCTATCTGAAATGGCAATGGGAGCATGAGTCCAATTCAAGTGTGGCAGGAAAAGCAATGACCATAAGATCAGTTCATCATTCAGTCAGAGACAGACTGGGAGAGAGCAGATCAGGAGGAGGTAGCCCAATGTAAGCCTTCAGAAGTACTCACCATGGCTTCTGTCATCCATATGTGAGACAATAGAGCTGGCTACGGGCTCCATCTGGCAGTCCTGGGGTGGGTAGTCAGTGATGTTATGTGTTTTAGAGGGCACTGTCTGTGGAGTGCACATGCCTGGGGCAGCTCCAGAAAATGGAGAGTCACTATCAGAAGAAGTGGTCATTGTGTTGGTCACTGGTGTGGAGGGGGGCCAGTTTGGCATCAGGGCTATTACTCGGTACTGCACCACTGGGTGAGAAGGACAAAACTGGAAAGAATCCTGAAACCTGCTCATTGTAGACAAGGAGCCTAGGATCCTGGTGCTTGAGAAAATGTCCTCCTGTGGCCATCAGTGGGTCAGGCAGGACCAATGGTTGGTTCCTACTGGGGATGTTCTCCTGTCACTTGGAGACCTTGAGAGAATCCCTCCACCTCAGATCAGTATATACCATGGATAGTTTTGCGGGCTATCTCTGGCCTGTGTGTCAATGGACTGGACCATTTTAAGTTCTGTGTGTGGTTCTGCAGAGGCTTGCTTCTTCATGATGGATTCAGGATCTTTAGGAGTGTTTTACACACTGATCTCAGCAAAGGACCCGTTCATCCTCTCCTTTTCCCTGCAGCATGTTAGACTGCTGGGTAAGGACATGGCTCTGTGGCATGTTACAGCATCACTGTCCGGGAGGCTTCAGTAGGGGGCAGGTGGTTGGCATAGGAGGTGTCTTGGGCACTGTGGACTCTTCACTGAACTTAGGTCCTGCCAAGGGAGCATTCAGTTAAAAAAGAAATGTCTCCTGCCACAGATCAAAGTTGTGGATGCATTGGGTCTATCCTGACTCTAGAGTAACAAGAGACAATAGAAAAAATGCTGGTGGGATCAGGGTGACAGCCACAAGTGGTCCCTCAGGATCTGATGGTAATTTGAGAGCTCTATGTGGCTTGTAGATAGGGTCTACAGTGAGCAGTCATCTCTTATTTTTCCCTCTCTCTTAGTAGGTACTTGTAATGACCCAGGTCCCTTGCTGGAAGGGGACATTCTGCATGTCCTGGCTCAGCCTTGAGACAACTTCCTAGAAAAGAGCCTCTGGATTACAGGTACCAAGCCAACGGGTCTTCTTGGAGATGTGCTTCAAGGACCAGGGAAGACCTAGAAACAGTGGACAAAATCTAGCATCATGGAAGCATGTTCCATATGGATATTTGCATGAGAGGATGAAACTATTTTCATTTACAAATACCAACAAGACTGTCCCTGTGAGGCCTCTTTCTGTCATCTCTGTTCATTGTCCCCCAGGAGATGAATGTGGTGGAGAAATGGATCAGGCCTTCTTACCCCAATTAAACTCTAGGGTCTGAATCCTCAGTGAGCTGCCTCTCCAGGGCCCATCAATCTCCTGCTGTTAACTAATGGCTGATGCTGATTTCAGTCATCTGTATGTGCCAAAGAGTCCTCTGCTTTTTCCCTGGCCTCCCGGGTCTCTGGGGTGATATAAGACCCACTTCTTGGAGGCCAGAGGAGAGCTGAGAACAAATGACCTCCAGGCAGCCAGGCTTCTGATAGGGTGAAGCTGTGGGAGTTAGCAGTCCCCCTCAGCCTCAGCCTCCTGCTGGCCTAGCCCAGAAACTGCCCTCATTAGATTGGCCTGTGGCCATGTCCATGGGGAATTTTCTTGATTGCTGATTGGATAGGAGGAGCTAGTCCACTGTGGGTGGTGTCATTCCTGAGCAGGTAGTCCTGGGTTATATAAGGAAACTAGGTGGGCAGAAGCAGAAAGCAAGCCAGCAAGCCCTGTTCTTCCTGGTCTCTGTAGCACAAACCTTAAAAGGTCTTATTAATGAAAACAAACCCAGAAACAGGTATTGAGGTGAATGCTGAAAGATCAGAGAAACAGAACCAGCCACAGCTAAACTCACCTTGCCAATTTCTCAGCTGATCTTGTTTCCTCAATCTGGAAGCCTCCGTGTCCTCATCCGAATGAATCTCAGCTGAACTGCTGCTCGAAAACCTAAAAGCTTAACAGGCTCTAGTTCCTGGTTTTCACACCTTATGTATCTTTCTGCTCCCTGCCATCACTTCATGGGATTAAAGGCGTGTGTCACCATGCCTGGCTGTTTCCAGTGTGGCTTTGAACTCGTAGAGATCCGCATGGATCTCTGCCTCCAGAAGGCTAGGATTAAAGGTGTGAGTGCCACCATTTTCTGGCCTCTATGTCTATCTAGTGTCTGTTCTGTTCTCTGACCCCAGATAAGTTTATTAGGGTGCACAATATATTGGGGAACACAATATCACCACAGGTCTCTGTTCTAGTTGCTGCCTGTGGGTTTCTTCCTTGGCTTCCGTTATGATGGACTATAACCTGTAGAAGCTGCACTGTGCCCTCCATTTGCTTTTGGTCAATGTTTTATCACAGCCGTGGAAAGTGAACTAGGACCTCTGCTCTGGAACACTACTCTGCAGAACCGTGTGGCCTTCAGGGGGCTGATCGAATTGCTTGTCTTTGGTAAGGGTTTCCCATGTGCTGTCGTTTAAAGATGTTTCTCTCCTACAGTTTTGCCTCTGTATCTCAGGTTCAGCTACCAGGATTATGTACCATAAGGGTCTATGGATTCTTGAGCACCCAGTCTGAACATTCCCTTCCCATGCACCACGCTCCTGCCCTGAAGCCTCTTTGTCCTTATGTTTGCGTTGATTGCCTTGTTAGCAGCATGTATTTGAAAGCTTTGCTTTCTTCTTAAATCCAGTTTGACAGTGGTGGTGTTTTAATTGGGGCTTTGAGGTCATTGGCATTCAGTGTGTGTGTGTGTGTGTGTGTGTTGGTTGGTTGGTGGATGCAGTTGGTTTTGTGTCTACCATACTGCAGTTTCATTCATCTCATTGTTAGGCTTCCTTTGCTGATCCTCCCTGGCCTTCTTTGGTACTATTCAACTATTTTTGTAGTTACCCATCTTGGGTCTTCCCTGAGTTATAGGAAATCCTCTCTCTGTACGCTTGCTGATCACTGTTATACAGTAAGTGCCCTGCATGCATAACTTACGTGGCGTCACACAGCCACCTGGCATCACCCTGTGCACCCTGTGGTCTTACTGTGAGCTTTGTTTCAAGGAATTGTACAGATGCTTTTCATGGCTATCAGTTTGCAGTCACTTGTCTTCAGAGTCGCTAGGGAGAAAGGTAAACGGTGACCCTCATACTCACTTCTCTTCATTGGGCCTCAGGGAGTGTGCCTCTTGCAATTCTGACTCCCCTCTGGGTCAACCTCTGCTTTTCCTGCCGAATGGATCTATTGGCTACAAATTCCCTTCACTCTCATTTTCTAGAAAATGTCTTCATTTATCTTGATTTAAAAATTTGATTTTATTTATTCTCTCTCTCTCTCTCTCTCTCTCTCTCTCTCTCTCTCTCTCTCTCTCTCTCTCTCTCTGTGTGTGTGTGCATGCTCATGCACACACTCGCACACACCTAGCATTCTAGTGTGGCAGGATTTATATTGGCGTGTGTGCTTTGCTGCTGCGCAGTCCTCTGGCCTGTTCTGCTTTGCACAAGAAGTCAGCCCTGACTCTCCTTCTTGGTCTTCTGCCCATGAAATCTGTTTTTCCCTTGAGGCTCTTTAGATTTTTCTTACCTATGGTCTTCATGACTTTAACTGTGATGTACTTCAATGTCGTCTTCTTTGAATTTATCATAGTTGGCATTTATTAAGCCCCTTGACTTTGTGAATTGCTTTTTTCATCAAATTTGACAAATTTCCAGTGGCTACCACTTGATATCTTTAAAAAAAAAATCCCCCTGTCTCTTCTTTATCTGTGGTATTCTAGAGTTTAACTGTAATGGGCTTAGATGCCATATCCCTCTGGAAATTTAATTGTGCGGAAATGGACTATAGGCGATCCCTGACATGGTGCTGATTCCGTGTTTGCTCTCTCCCCCACCCCCAGCAATGTTTTGGAGTTCAAAAAACAAATCTTTAATTTAAGGGACCGGAGAGATGACTCCGTGGTTAAGAGCACTTGCTGTTTTTCCAGAGGACTGGAGTTGGGTTCCTGGGATACACATCAGGTGGTTCACAACAGTCTCTAACTCCACCTCAGGGGATCCAAACCTTCTCTGGCCCCTGTGGGAACTGGCACACTTGTGGCACACACACAGACACATACACACATAAATAAAACTAAAATTAAAATCTAAGAAATAAAAAGAATAGATTTGTGGAGTTATTACAAGTCCAGACACCTATATCTGCCCCCTCTAGTGTTGCTGTACAGCATTGGTCTGGAACACTGAACAAAATTCACAAATATTGAGGCACTATTCTTATTTTTTTAAAGCCTAATATCCTTTTCTGCTCCTAAGGTCTCACACAGAATGTCATGCTCAGTTTTCATGTCTCCATAGTATTTATCATAGTATCTCACCATAGCATTTAGACTGCTCTAGTTTGGGATGGCCATAGTGTGCTTAAGGACTGACCAGGTATTCTCTTTCATCTGAGGAGCTTTTATACTAAAATATTGGAGTAATGTGTTTTGAGGGGAAGACTGCTGGGGCTCTATGGTATTGCCACCTAAGATATGATGCGTACATGTTGGCCATGTGCCTAATCGCTGGACATGCTAGCCTTCATGTGGCTGGACATGTTAGCCTTCATAATGTGGTGTAGGATGGTTTGTCAGATGTCTGCATCATGGACACCTTTCTCCCATTTTAAGGTGCACTTGTTGGAAGAACTTCAGGCTCACCCCTCTTTTGTGTGATGGGCAATGATGCTACTCTTGGATGTCTAAAGAACTGCTATTCTTGTCTCAAGTTATTCATTCACTGACTCCATCGCTCACATCCATATGTGCTTATTGTACACCTGAGGTAAAAGATGACACTATTTTATTGATTCTGACACATTTTTCTCCAGCTTTGGCCCTCGGGAGTTCCTTCAATAGATCTCTATGTCTTCTCGACAGATTGTGGGTTTCGTGATGGAGGCCTCCTTTGCTGCTTGCCAGCATGAGGAATTCCCCAGCTTATCTGTGCATCTGAGCTCCAGTTCTAGGATCAACCATTCCTCCACAGAGCATGGATGCTTTCTGTGGGAAATGTCATCACAGACTGGCATCTGGGTTGGAGAGGCTTTCATTGCTTCTGGCCCTGTCAGCTGGTGGAACAGGTGGATGTTTGTGTGTGCTGGTCCTTGTGGTGTCTGCCATACAGATGTTTGCATTTGTGACCAGCTGTGCCTCATCTAGCTGAATACATGCTCCCACTGGTGTTACCATGTGTGTTTGTGTGTTTAATTTTTTTTTGTGTGTGCATCATTTTTCAAAGTGAATCAAGCTTTGATCATTTCCGTTGACCCTATGGTGTTTGATGGTCGTTGCTTCTCTACTATCCCATCTCATCTTGAGTTAGTCTGGTAAAGCTCAGCTTTTATTATTATTTTTTTATTTTTTTATTTTATTTTATTTTTTTTATTTTTTTGGTTTTTCAAGACAGGGTTTCTCTGTGAAGCTTTGCGCCTTTCCTGGGACTCACTTGGTAGCCCAGGCTGCCCTCGAACTCACAGAGATCCTCCTGGCTCTGCCTCCCGAGTGCTGGGATTAAAGGCGTGCGCCACCACCACCCGGCAAGCTCAGCTTTTATTATATTTCATTGTAAAGTATTGTGAACCCAGTGTTTTCCAGCTCTGAGTGTGTGCGGAATTATTTTTGGAGACATCTTCTCTGCCCACCTACGATACCCACATTTCCCTGACGATTCTCGCGCCAGTTTCTCTCTGTTGCTGTGATGAACACCACAAGCACAGGCAACATGGGGAGTTAAAGGTTAATTTCATCTTACAGGTGAGAATCCATTATCTAGGGAAATCAAGGAAGGAACTTAAGTCAGGAACCTGGAGGCAAGACCTGACATAACTCATGGGAGAATGATGCTTACCTGCTTGCCTCCCCATGGCTCGCTCAGCTACCTTTTTTAAACCTCCTAAGAGGTGGCAGTATCTGCAGTGGACTGGGCTCGCTCACATTATTACCAAGAACATGCTCTACAGACTTGCTCACAGGCCAATCTGATGGAGGCATTTTTTCAATCTAGGTTTCCTCTTCACAGATGGTGTCAAGTCTTGTCGATATGACAAAAAGTGTCAGGTTGACACAAGCTAGCCAGCATAATTCTTTAGCATATATGTCCTGGTTGGTTTTAAAGTTCTGTCTGCAGGGAGTGATGTGAGGATTTGCTCTATCCCGTGCCTCAGTTGATCCAGGAGATTTTGATTGCATCTTTGGACATCTTGGGATTTGTTTTTCTTCTGGTTCTGAATGTCATTCATAAGAGAAGAGAATGCAGTGAATCTTAGCCTTGAGTACAGATGGTGTGGGGCTGCTGTGGGGTGGTGGAGGCATAGCCTAAACTAGCTGTAGCTCTTGGGTTAGTCTAGTAGGCATGAAGTTTTCTGATCTTGCCTGTATTTGATCCAAGAGAGGGTGAGCCCTTATAATGTACAATTTGATTTAGATGTATACCATCTAAATAGCACAAGATTATTAATTTTGTTTCCGAAATTTTCAAGTACCATGTATGTGAGACAGACATTAAGGGAACCATTTGTTAATACTCTTGAGGATTTTCTATAATATGGCCATGTGGCCCTTTGTGTTTCAGTGTCCTGGGACAAGAGGGGACAAAGGATAGGGGCCTGGCTAGTCAATCTGACTTCCAGTGAGATTTTAAGTCAGGCATGAGGCATAGCCCAAACATCCCCCAAGCACCTGCACATACACCCGAGGGTTTAGTGCCTTTGGAGAAAAGCCAATGGGAAGTGTTTTGAACACAGATGTCATGGATGGGATGGGATGTTTTTCAGAGTTGTGAGCATGTTCCTATAGCCACATATGTAAAGATTTAAATGTGATACAGTGTGAGGTGGTGAGGAGCCAGCAGACAGTAGGCTCATATGTTGCACATTGAGGCTACAATTTTGAGAAACTGTGGTCTAAGAATGTGACTTATTTACTAGTTGATGGCTGTGGTTCTTATAGCCAGTAATTACTGAAAGCATCTGCATTAGAAGCAGATTCAATGACTACAATTAGAATTTTATCAATAGCATCTTCAAGCACCAGCCCTGCTTATGACACCTGGACCATCTTCAAATACTAGTTCCACTCTTGACACAGGGAACATCTTCATGAGCCAGTCCTATTCATGGCAATAAACCATCTTCCCACACTAGCCCTGCTCATGACACTAGGACCATCTTCCCACACTAGCCCTGCTCATGACAATGGACCATCTTCACATACTAGCCCTGCTCATGACAATGGACCATCTTCACACACTACCCCTGCTCATGACAATGGACCATCTTCACATACTAGCCCTGCTCATGACACTGGGACCATCTTCACACACTAGCCCTGCTCATGGCAATGGACCATCTTCACACACTAGCTCTGCTCATGACAATGGACCATCTTCACACACTAGCCCTGCTCATGACAATGGACCATCTTCACACACTAGCCCTGCTCATGACAATGGACCATCTTCACACAATAACTCTGATCACAACAATGGACCATCTTCATACACTAGCCCTGCTCATGACAATGGACCATCTTAACACACTAGCCCTGCTCATGACAATGGACCATCTTCACACACTAACCCTGCTCATGACAATGGACCATCTTCACACACTAGTCCTGCTCATGACAATGGACCATCTTCACACACTAGCTTTGATCATGACAATGGACCATTTTACAGACTAGCCCTGCTCATGACAATGGACTGCCTTCATGAACCAGCCATGCTCCTGAAAGTAGGTGATAGGTTTTCTTTTAGAGATTAAAGTCGGGCCCAGTGGTACAGGCTGTGATCCCATGATGTTACTGAGGAGGCTGAAGCAGGAGGATTTCAAGTTCAAGACCTGCTGTTGCTACACAATGCCAGCTTTGGCAACTTAATGAAACCTTGCCTCAAAATGAAAAAGGCAAAGAGATCTGGGGATATATCTCAGTGATAGGGCACTTGCCTGGCATCCAAGAGGCCCTAGGTTCAGTATTCAGGACTGTGAAAACTTAAATACTAGGCTATCTCAGGCCTTTATTAAATGACAGTATAGCTAAAGATAAAACCATGTTATGTTTATGAGCAGTCTTTTACTCGATTAACTAAACCTGCTTCAATAAATCCAGTCTTCTATGAAGCCCATTTTAAATCCTTTGTCATAATGAAATAAATAACACTGTACAGAGAATACACAAATATTTTAATTTATTATGTACTTTGATTTAAAAAATATCTCATGTTCCTCTCTCAAAAATTTTTGCAGTTTATGATCTTTAGACAAAGTGCATCACTGCACTGTCTGGAAACCAGTTACATGCTCATACTTAATAATGTCATAGGCCAGAATATGACCTACAAAACCCAGATATGACCATGGAAGCAATGACACTTATTTCCTTCTTTACTCAATTGGCAAACCCAAGCGAGCTGTCATTTTCTGGGTAAATCACCTTGGGAGCCAGGATCTTTATTAAGACATTTTCCCCCAAGCCCGTTTAAAACATTTGAATTGCATTACCCTTCACAGCAAGTCTGTAATCACTGACACGCTTTGTTATAATTGACGTTGGTAAAAGAGCAATTTCCAGGCAGCCAAACAAGCCCCCGGCTTCTGGCTAAGCAGAATTTCCACCCATCTCTCCTCTTGGAGATGTTCTCTGTCCTTTCTTGTGATCTGCGCTGAGCTCTTGTCCCAGGATGTGGACCACTCACAGGAGAGACATTTATGGAGGGGTAGTCTAACTGTGGTGAAGGCAATGTTTAAGGGGGGTGGGCGGGGCTGGCTTCTTTGGGAGCTTGGATCTGAAAGTCCAGGGGACCGCTGGCTCTTTCTGAGAAAGCAGGGCTTGAGCACCGTGTAGCTCTTGCTACCCACACCCACCTGAAGAAGTTTTGGAACTATTGAGTGGAGCCAGGGATGACTGAACTCCCTTCAGTCAACACCACAGGCACTGGGGACCTGGCTATTCTCTCCTCAGCCTTGTGGCACCATCATCATCTGTTGACTTCATCTCATGATGTTGACTTTATCCGATGATGCTCTGGAGGCTGAGCCTGCACTCTGGCCATGTTTTGTTCTTCAGCAGCCATGTCTTCACACATGAGGTTTGGATGTGAAATGTCCCCCAGCAGCTCACGGGTTTGTGTTTTGAACACTTGTTCCCTAGCTGGTCAACGTTACGGAACCTTTAGGAGACGATGCCTTGAAGGAGAAAGTATGTCACTGGGGTGGGCTTTTAGGTTTTACACGGCTGCCCCACATCCTTTTCACTCACTGCTTTAGGCTGCAGATACAATGTGACAAGTAGTTTCATGCTTCTGTTACTGTGCCTTCCCCACCATGATGACTGTATCCGTCCTGGAACTGTAGGCAAAATACACCTTTTCTCCCTTAAATTGCCTTTGTTGGGGTGGTTTATCACAACAACATGAATAAAACTAATACAATGTACTTGCTGCCTGACTGCGGTGGTCCATGCCTGGACCACCATCCCCAACCCCTGGTTACAAACAAGGTCCTTCTGTGAGAAGGAGGTGTGGAGGTCCCCCATCTTATGCTATCCTCTAGTTCCTAGTCTGACTCTCCATGGAGACACACAAGGTGTGGCTCAGTTCCACTACAGGTTCTCGTCCATGGGTCTGCTCGGCAGCAGATTCTTGGATGGATCTTTTAGGAAGCAATGTTCCATCATCATTGTAGATGCTTCTTAAAATGCAGACATTCACTGGAACATTTAGAAACATAAATAAATAACAGTTATCCTGGGGTCTCAGCAGTTTGTTTTATAGCCATTGCTCATCTGTAAATTTATTGTTATATACAAAGTTGAAGATTCTGGTGGACATTTACTATACTATAAACTTTTAGGGCAAACAAAAATGTAAGGGGGGAAAATACTAACTCAAGAGACAGGTTAATCACTTGCTTTTCTCTCTTCTTTGTTTCTCTCTCTGTGTCTCTCTGTCTCTGTCTCTCCCCCTCTCTTTCTCGTGTGTGTGTGTGTGTGTGTGTGTGTGTGTGTGTGTGTGTGTGTGTAAATGTTCTTGTGGATGCATGTATGTGTGTCTGTGGAGGCCAGAAGTCAACACTGGGTATCTTTCTCAGTAGTTCTCCATCTGCTTTTTGTTTGTTTGTTTTTGTTTTTTGAGACTGAACCTGGAGCTTCATTTTGCCAGTCCCTGGGGTGAGCCTAATTCTGCTCCCACCAGCCAGCACTGCGGTTACAAATGTGTGCTCCTGCATCTGGCTTTTATGCAGGTACTGGGATCTGAACACAGGTCCACAAGCTTGTGTGACAGGCTCCTCACTTGCCTTTTTTTGATGCGACACTGTAACAAGGCAGAATGTTGATCATTAAAGGTGCTAGTTTGGGCCAGTACCATGTTCAGAGAGCCTTTTGTCTGTTCATGAATGAGGTGATCCTACCTGACAAAACTTACCATCATGGTGTCTCTGGGATAGCATCTACCTGGTAAACTTGTACACAAATTTGAGTAAGATATCCACAGAAAGAGCTTCCTCAGTATCCAGCACACATAGGATGCTCTACAAAGCTGAGCCACTCTTGTTTCTGAGACATGTACTGTTCTTCCTAGTGACCTATCTGTGAACATCAAGCTTCTGTGGGTGGCTCCCATGTGATTGGCACATTCTTCTATAGGATAGCTCCACTTTTCAAACACATTTCCATTGCAAGTTCACCTGGATGGCCTCTGTCATATGCCCGAAGTCTCTATTCCTCTAGTTGTTTTTGTTTATATAACCAAGCAGGAGATCCATTGTCACATCCAACTAGAGGTGGTAGCCTGTCCCTCATCCTCACTAGGGCCCCCTGCCAGCTCTAAGATAGAGAACAAGGATACTGATTGATTGCAAACCAAAGCTTGGGGCTATGTCTAATGTGCCTTGGTGAATGAAGTTCAATGTCATTGTTTATGGATAATTTCTTGGGGTGGGGGATTAAAGTTGTCAGATTTAGGAAGAACGGAACCTAATTGAAGAGGCACACATCAGAGGCCAGGCAGGGGCAGTAGAGCCTGGAGTAAACAGACCAGAGAGGCTGGTAAGCCTGTCCAGGGTCAGATAATGCTCAGTCAGGGACTGTAACTTAAGCCAGTATAGCAAGACTTGAGGGTCTGGGTCCTTCTCTTTAGTGCCTATGCACCTCCTCCTTCCCATGTAAAATTTCAGCATAGTTACTTACCCACACACTCTGGCCAAAGAGACCCCACAGCTACCAGGCAGGCAAGGGAGCTTGGGGTGCTGTTTTAGTGCCAATGGGAGGGAGGGATGGCTCTGAGGGGAGGAGGCCATGAACTCCAAGATGAAATAGCCATGCCCTGAGGAGTGGAGCTCTTGTTTCTAATGAATGTGGAAAGTACAGCTCATCGTGGCTCTTGGTATTACAGATTGTGATGATTGAATACATTTGACCTGTTTCAGGATTCATCACTGGTCTCCAATATGCTCCAGGCAATGTTCCCTCATGGTTGATTGTCTCCAAGCAAGCCCTTATCTGTCCCTTCGTCACTCATTTTTACAGCATGGACAGTCATTCTGACCTGGACACTGAGCATCCATCCTACCCTTCCGTGGGACTAAGCACAGGAAAATGCAGCAAACGGGGAGGCATGTGCCCAGGAGAGGATCAGAATTGAACAAAGCCTTCCATGGAGGACAAGGGGCCAGTCTTTAGCCCAGGAGCACCAGAAGAGGGACCCAGGGATGACAGACCTCTGGCTGGGGTGTTGGATAACAGATAGTGATAATTTCAGGCATGGAACACATGCCAAGCTCTGTGTGGGCTAATGGGAGTGTGGGGAAGGAGGGGGAGTAAGAATGGCACATTTTAATAGAGCTTGAAGCTTATTGGGAAACATAACATCTCTCTCTCTCTCTCTCTCTCTCTCTCTCTCTCTCTCTCTCTCTCACACACACACACACACACACACACACACACACACATACACACCACGCATAAGACTCATGAACAGGTGTATAGCTGAAAAGCACAAGGTGGCCCCACCTGAGCCTGAGATTCTCAGGAGGCAGATGGATAAGAGAGAGACAGATGTTCCCTGGGGAGTGGAATGTAAAAAGCCCCAAGACACAAAGATGCCGATCTCCTCTGAAGAGGTGGATCTGGATATGGCCATGGTCATGTGGTCACGTAGCAATCAGGAAGGCTATAAAGATAATGTAAAAGCAGGTAGGGGCTGGGCCACCCAGGACACTAGTGCCTAAGGTTGTGTGTGTGTGGATTTTATCCTTGGGGCAGCAGAAATTTATGTGAAGTTTCATGCAGAACACATGGAACTTGTCTTTTTGGAGAGTAGTTTTGGTGTCTGTAGAGGCTGAAGGGGAGGCAGGATGACCCAGTGGGAGACAATGAAAGTGTGCAATCCTAGTGGTATAGACACGTGCCAGAGACATGGAGGTGCAGGGCAGTGGGAAGGGTGGTCAGAGTGTGCAGGGTCGATGAGGAAGAAGAAGACATTATGGGTGAGGTGGTGACACATTTTTGAGACCCTACCTCACAGGGCGCGACATGTTCTTTGTGGTCACTCATTGTCCCTGGTGCTCTGAGCAGCCAAAGGAAGGTACTCCAACAACATGTGACGATGTCAGCTGAGCAGCACATTATGGAGGAAGATGGTTTGGAAGGCTGCCTTGGACACTTCAGTTGTATATCTCCAGGGCGTTTCAAAGGAGATCTATGAGAAGCTGTACAGAACTCAGAAGAGACGTGAAAATGGAAGGCTGAGGCTGTTGCACATGTGGACAGAGTCCAAGGCACAAGAAGATGTAGTCACCCTGGGAGAGGGGCAGTGTGAGCAGAAAGGAGCTGGGGCCACTCTCTCTAGAACCTCACCTTTGGCGTCCAGGAAGAAAGGACGGTTGAGGTTAGCAGAAAAGGGGGAGTAAGATGGCAAACAAAGTGTAGAAGGCTCCCTGAGGAGGCATGGAGAGACACCAGGCATCGGCAGTGCAGGAGCCAAGACCTCAAGGGCAGAGGGAGGGGTCAGTACTGCTCCTGGTACTGTGGCGGAGGCCTGCACTAGAGGGTGACTGAGGGAGATGGGAAACTGTAGCATCCAAACAAACTACCAAGGAAGACGCCAGGTGAGGTTGTGCTCAACCATAAAGGCTTTGCATGTGGCCCCAGTCCTGGTGCACTGAGCTTACCAATGGCACACGGAGCTCATGGCCCATCCTTCTGTGTGTTTTCCCATTTGCAAAATGAGCAGCTAGACTAATAAGATCACTCCTTCCACCTAACATCTGCATAACTTTGTTTTTGTGTCTGTAAATCTAAGAAAGAAGCACAGAGGTCTCACTTGGTTTCTTTCATTCCCCCTGCTTTTGTGAAATGGGTAGCCAAGGTTTTGGGTGCCTGAAATCCATACACAGAAGCTGTGCATTGGTACTTTACTCCTGGATGACTTGAGTTCTCTTCATTGCCTATCTATTGGGCCAGACAGATGAGATCAGAAGACAAGTAAACAAGCCAGCTCCTTACCTCCATGCTTCCAAGGTATGCACGGAAGTCACAGGATGAATTCCTGCAGCTTCTGTAGAGGCAGGAGAGGGAAGCAGGAGGATGTGCCAGTCTACTTGGGATGGAGCTTTTGCAACAGACAACTGCTCCATAGATACAAATGATACCTAAGCTTCCATGACAAGCTAGGAAAGACAGCCTGAGGTTAAGCCCATCTCTGACTCTCGGTCCCCAGCTCTGCTCATTGGAAATGGTCAACAAGAGATGATTAGTGAGAGTCAAGACCGGAAACGCAGACCTGCCATCCTGGCTACCCAGGAAGCTGAGGCATGAAGATTGCAAGTTTAATGTCAGTCAGGCTGCAGAGTGAGTTTAAGGAGAGCCTTGCTGATTGAGTGAGACCTTGTCTGAAAACACAAAAAGTAAAAAGAGGACTGGGGATTTAACTCTGTGGGCAGGGCACTCGCCAAGCCTGTGTGAGGCCCTGGGTTTAGTCCCCACTACTGCGATAGACAGATAGATGACAGCTGGCCACTGAGAGAAGGGAAGGAAGGCTTCCAGCACAGAGCCACAGAGAGTATAGAACTAACAACATCTGACTCCCAGATCTGCAAAGAGTGCAAAGCTCGACACGTGTCAGGGAAAACACAGAAATGAATTTTGTGAGTGCTTAATCTGGGAGTTATTAGCTGTGTAGTCAACTGAAATTGGTTTTATATACTGAGCATGATGGAGTTAGCTTTCCAAACAGTATGGCATTTCCCTGCTCACGTCAAATCTGTCTCCTAAGTCTCCTCCTCTAGGAGTGTCGTTCCTAGGGAGCTGCTCTGTCCCGTGCACCAGAGCCTGCTGTTCTGGGAAGTGTCCCATAGCTTTTATTCCTATCAGTAGGTTTTGCATGCAATTTTTTTTCAGTAGAAAGTAAAAGAAAAATGGGCAGAGAGGTTGGATGAAGACACATTATCAGGTGTCTGGGAGCATGGATTAGGCCAGCTCTGGAGCCTCAGTTTGCTAAGCTTGCTCCAGTTCCCATTCTGTTAATAGAACCAGAGCTGATCACTACATGCTTACAAAGTCTCTGGGAAAAAACCAGTCTGGGGGTATCCTCCAGGGCCTGAGCCCACACAGCATGTGATCTGGCAGGCTCCAGGACTCTCAAGCACAGGAAGGTGTGCCTGAGGTCTGGGGCTTCTGCCTAGGAAGAGAGAAAGGTGAGGTGTGTCTTTACAGCAGTGTTGATCCTTGCAAACCTCACAGAGCCTGAGCTGAGTCTTGGCCCCACACGGGGCTGAAGACCAGCAGAAACTGATGCCTTCACCACACTGCAGAGCAAGCCTGACCTTGTCAGAGAACACTCCCTAAATACCAGAGCTTTCTGCTTTCTGGGACTCAGCTCTCCTTCCTCAGGGACCCCAGCCTGCTCCCCCAAATTATCCAGAGCAGAGTTCCATAGCATAAGACTTCCAGAAGCCATGAACTTTTCAAGGGAAGAGTCCCCAGAGCCTCACAGAATTGGAGGACAACACCATAGGGTCCTAACACCTGAAACACTGTGCCTGCAACTTACATGGCACCTAGAGACCAGGGTGGGTGGCTGTGGACCTCATGGTACCGAGAGACTACGGTGGCTTCAGACTCACATGACGCCCAGAGATCTTGGTGGCTGCAGACCCACATACTGCCCAGGAACCATGATGGCTATAGCCATATGGCAAGGAAACATAGTAACTACAGACCCTTGTGGTGCCCAGTGACCATGAAGCCTCTAGACCCACATACACCCTGGAACTATGATGGCCTCAGGCCCACATGGTGCCCAGAGTCTGTGCAGATTTGGATTTTTTTGCTCTTAGATGTTGGTATCTAGTTGACCTTTGGAGCCCTGATCATGGAATTCCTGGCCAGGGCTCTTCCCATCCATGAGATGAGAACAATCCCTGGGCATTGGGGCCCCAGCCTGATGAGTCTGAGAAGTGATTGTCAGGAGGTAGTGGACCAGAGAGGCTAGCTGAGTCTGCTGGTGCAGCTTTCTGCCAGCTGCTCCGGCTGTGTCTCTCCCAGTGCCCCAGGCTGACAAGGCAGCATGCACACTGTCCACTGTGCCTGTGGGGGAGGCACATCTTTGGTGCTGTTTGTATTCTGTTGCCTCAACATTTTCTGAAACTGCTGACCAAATGGGATGTTAAGGGCAAGTCCATTAGTTTGAGTTGCTATGTCTTTTCTCTTTTCTTCCTCAGCTGCCTCCCGCCTGCATGAGAAGGACGCACTCACTGGTTGGACACTCACTCTCCTCATCTATGGAGCTGCTCAGACCTGGGATGCTGGGTCCTGAGCTCCGTGGGCTCTGAGCTCTGCCCTGGAGTGGAGTTGCTGCAGCCCTTGGGGCTCTTGACGCATGAGGCCTGGCAGGTGCTGTCTGGTGGCAGTTCATAGTTCAGGAAACAGTCGCTTCAGGTTATAAGAATCCAGCAAGACACAGGAGACACACCAATGCTCTGAGTAACAACCGACCATGAAGTTCTTCCAGTGACTGAGGTGGCATGCTCCTTTTTGATCGGGGGCCTGTAGGTCCAAGAAAGAAGGAAAACAGGTGACCTCCAGACAGAGCTGGCTCCTATGTGCTCATGTCTCTGATGGATATAGAAGCTCAGATGTTCCTGGGATTCAGTCACAGCTAAGGTGATCTGAGATGTTTAACAGCTCACCAAGCCCTGGGGATGAATAACATTTTTTCAGCTTCGTCTCCACAATATTCTAGGTGGAGTTCTGAAGCAAGGACCTTCAGACAGATCACTCACCCATCTGTATGCTGAACCAAGAGCCTGTGAGACCAAAGCTGAGACTCTAGGGGGAAGCTGTACAGGACTGTGCACAGCCCTGGTAGCATCAGAGCATGGCAGTCCCCCAGTGGAACCCTGTGTGGCAGAGTAGCTTGTGTGGTCTCCCTGGTCCAGAAGGATCTCCAGAGCTAGATTTCACCACATTGAGTCTCAGCTGTGTTCTTGGGGGGTGGTGAGCAGCCACCCCAAATATAGGTCACAGAGTATGGGGGTCAGAGCTAGGAGGGAGAGCTGGTCCTTGCCTTCTTTAGAAAGTTCTTCAACAACACAATCCAGGAAGTGCATATTGCTTGGCCTAACTTCCAATCACCATACCCTAAACTTTTGCTGGGTTAGATCAGGGTTTCGAGCTGGAATTCATTCCAGCTGTTCACAAGAGACAGAGAGGGATAAAACGCATGTCTGTGCTTCATCTCCATAAATGGCATTGTTTCACCACCCTCTTGTCTGGGCCTTCAACAAAATAAGGAACAAAGCCCTGGTTGATACACTAGCACAGGTCTGTGGTGTTAACTTTGCCATCAGGGCTGACTGCTGACAAGCCACCACCCATTATGAATACAGGGGTGGGAAGCCACAGAGCGGTGTGCCCACCACCCACAGTCCCTGCTGCATAGAGACTGCACAGGTAAGAGCTTCAACAGCTCAGAGAACCATGTGGCATGTGTGAACCCAAATCCCAGCTGCTGCTCCCCAACCCTACCCCACGCCTGGGGGCCAGTCTGTTCCTGGCCTTAGCCCGACTGCTGCTCAGCATGTCTGATATTTTTGATTCTCAAAGCAAGATTTGTCTTGCTTCTGAGTCCTGATTGTCTTCCCTTCCCTCTCCTTTTCATAGTTCATGTATATTGCTGTTTGGGGAGCAGAGGGGATTCAACAATGTACTTCGACTTGACCAAAATTAAGGTCATGTGATCCATGCTGCTAACTGGACCGAGTGATTCCTGTGTCTAGAGATTAATCTTTGTTGTGATGTGAGGACAAAGCTAAGCCATTCAAAACCAACTTTGGTGTATTTGACTCTGAGATGAGCAGCCCACAGCACGTTGGGGACACGGCTCCAAGCTATGCTTGGAAGAGGCAGGACACGGTTACTGTTTGTTTACGGACCCCTGAGAACCTTCAGGACTTAAGTTCTGTTTCTGTAGTCATCTGGAAAGAGCACCCAGGAGAGCTGTACTGTTTAGAATAATTATCCCTGTGCCTGACTGCTTGGTTCACTAGCATGGGGAGCGGAGGAATGCTTGGCCGATGAATTACAAAATCTTCCATTTTGCAAGACACCGTCAGACAGGGACTCTGAATGGTCCTATCCAACCATGGCTTTAAATTTCTTTTCTGACAATTTTATCTCCCAAGGAGTGGGACGATTGAAGAGAATAGCCCACTGGGTAAGAGAGAATTGGTATAAAACGGCTGTGCCTGGAGGACTGGGAGAAGCCATCCTGTTCTGAGTATGTGGTTGTTAGAATCCATTAGATACTACACTGATAAAGGAGATGATTTTTGCTATCCTTGTAGACAGGCACCTAGCATAATTGTCATCAGAGAGGCTTCATCCAGCAGCTGATGGGAGCAGACACAGAGACCCACTGCCAAACATTAGGCGGAGCTTGGGGAATCCTGTGGAAGGGGGGGTGTTGGGGAGGATTGTAGGAGCTAGAGGGGCCAAGGACACCAGAAGAATATGGCCACAGAATCAGCTAAGCAGGGCTCCTAGGGGCTCCCAGAGACTGAACTGACAATCAGGGAGTCTTTATGGGTCTGACCAAGGTCCTCTGCACATAGGTTATGGTTATATAGCTTGGTGTTCTTGTGGGACTCCTAATAGTGGAGCCAGGGCTGTCTCTGACTCTTTTGCCTGTTTGGGGGACTCTATTCCTTCTGCTGGGTTGCCTTGTCTAGTCTTAATATGAGGGTTTGTGCCTAGTCTTATTGTAACTTGTTATGCCATGTTTGGTTGATATCCCTTGGAGGCCTGCTCTTTTCTTAAAGGAAAAGAGGAGGAGTGGATCTGGGGGAAAGGCCAGGTGTGTGTACGGGGGGGGGGGCACTAGGAGGAGAAGAGTGAGAGGAATCTGTGGTTGGGATGTAATATATGAGACAAGAAAAAATAAAGAAAAAAAAAAACCAAACCAAACCAAACCAACCAAACAAAAATAAACCGCTCTGGGGAAAGGCAGGAAGGCCCATTCCCATACTGAGAATGCTGAAGGAGGGAGGCATGGGAGAAGGGAGGGGTGCACTGGGAAGTCTCAGTAAGATGCAGTGCCACTGTGTCATCGTAAATTAATCTAAAGGGAGAAGGTGAAGAGGGACTGAGAAGCCAAGCTCTTTCTGCTGAGGTCAGCTTTGAAGAGTCAGCAGACGGTGCAGGAGATTTAAACGACTAAAGATTGTCAGTGTTAGGTCTCAAACCCGGACAAAGGACTAACTGAGGTGCCTATTGGCATGTCAAAGTGGACTTTGTCCCTGTCTGTCATGGGGTCCTCCTTGCTGGCATACCCTGCCCCCCACTTACCCTGAACTTTCCAGCCCAGCTGTTCTTCCCTATATAATCCAGACGTTTTGATTACTTCAGTCTTCTACCCTTTTGGCCTCTTGGCCTCTTGGTCTCCTGGCTTTCCCCTCTCCCCTCTCTCCTTTCCTCACATGACCTAGCTCAGGGTTATATCCACTCTGGACTCACCCAGATGTCTCTGTTTCTGGCTGTGCTTGATCTCATAGCTACATTAAACTTTCTTCTCTACCATACCTAGGAGCAGTCATGGCCTCCTTGTTTTCATTTAGTGAGCTTCGTGCATTCCGGACAAGTGTTGAAGGAATGGGGTTCTTTATAGGCAAAGCCTAGAAAAAAAAACATTAAGAGTAAAAACTTTATTCTGGATATTTCCATAGAAGGGGAGGTCCAGGACCCTCCAAGACCCTCTTGAAGCCTTGGTGAGATGCTGATATAGGAAAAGTTGGCTTGATCCATACTACTTTCTGATCTCCACCAGACGGCACAGTCTGTGATAGGAAGGGGAGGCCTCCCTGCTGATGGAAGTGGAGCCCAATACACAGGAAATGAGGGTAATGGTCAGGGTCACTCAGACAAGCTGCAGGGACCGCCAGGGTCAGAAGCTGCCATGAAGGCTCTGGAAGCAGATGTGGTTTATGATGCCTTTTCTTTATCCACCCAAGCATCCCGAGCTCTTTGGAGCCTTTCTCCTTCAGGCATGCTCAGTTCTGAGCGTGACCACTGGAGGTCTCGCCCTCTGCAGTACAGGGGTGGCTGCTGATGCTGCGAAGACCCTCCCATTCAGAGAAACACCCTTGCCTACTTTCTTTCCTCTGAAAGAAGCCCGAGGCTTGTGGATCAGGGCAGCCACATCACAAAGGCTCACATGGCACTTTCAGTCAGCCTAAACTCTAGGAACGTTTTCCCTGCCAGGGTACTTTCTTTTCACTTACAGATAATGATAGGGTCATTGACTGACTGGGTATCTCATGTTGCCATGGTTGATTTAAATACCATCCACAGCTTGGAAAGGGCTAGTCTGAGGCTCCTTATGTGTGGTCTGGGTTCCCGCTTGCCCATGTGGCATTGTATGGGGAGGTCATCATGGGAGTCACTTTCTGCAAGAGGAAATAGGGTGCTTGACTGTGTGGACACTAGCCATCACAGAATCCCATTGCTCAGAGAAGGAAGATGTCCTGGGTTGTGGGAAGGACTTCAGTACACTGGGCAGCCGAGGAAAGAGCTGCACGTCCATCAGGGTCTTGTTGGCATTCATCAAAGCCGCCTATGTCCTTGGCTCAGCAGACAGACAACAGGGCTGTTTGAGTTTGTTATGAGTCAGGCTAAGTTACTATTGATGTGCCCAGGGAGGTGAAGTAGGCAGCATCTTACTGGCTCTGAACTTTGGGGACTCTGAATGGGTCTTTGTTGTCTGTGGTGGTTTGAAGGAGAATCCGTAAGCTTATGGATTTGAACACTTCTTTCCCAGTAGGCGTTGTTGTTTGGGGAGGAGGTCCAGCCTTGCTGGAGGAAGTTCATCACTGGGGGTGACCTTTGAGAATTCATAGCCTTGCCCAGCTTCCAGTTTTCTCTCCCTGCCTGTGAGCATTCAGCCTCCTGTTCTGGCTGCCATGACTTCTTTCCATGATGGACTCTTATCCCTCTAGGACTGCATGTTCAAATAAACTCTTCCTTCTCTAAGTTTCCTGGGTCAAGGTATTATATTATAGCAACAGAATAGTAACTAATACAGTGTTCTTAGCCCCAGAGTCTCTATGTCATGCAATGGTATTGCCATCTGTGGCCACAAAGAGCCTCTGTTGTACCTGGCACTTTTCCAGATGGGCCTCTCAAGCCACTGCATGAATGCACTCAGTGCTACTTATTCCATAGAGCACTGTTCACTACAAAGTCTACTTAGGCCATGCCATATGGGGGATGGCCACATGGGAGCCACAGGCAATGCACAGGAAAGTGCTGAGTAAAGAGTGGGTCGTATTTGCAGGACACAGGGAGCTGTGTATGTGCCTGGCAGAGAGCTGTCATTTTCCTGCAGTCACCTTGAATCCTCTGGGCACTGAGCACTCAGTTAGGGAGGTAGAGGCTGGAAGGTGGCAGGCACTCAGGTGCTGAGAGGGGATCTCCACGCAGGAGTAGATTGTGCCCATGCAGATGCTGGGCAGTGAGAGAGGGGCTGGGACTCACCAGAGGACAGGTCCTTAAACTGTCTAAGGAGCCTCTGCTCACAGATGTATTCATGGAGCAGGAAAATGCAAGACATTTAGAGTGGTATGGCTGGGCCAACAGACTGTAAATTGCCCCACAGTGCTGATGGGGGCATGATCTTCTCACTCATGTTACAAGCAGAGGCTTCCACCATAGCCGTTCATGCAGCAGAGCTGAGCATACAGGGTTTATTCTTGAACTAGCCCTGACTCTCCCCTCCTCTGCAGCCAGCCAAGCCCCGTGAATGCCTCCCTTAAACATCTCTCACCCAGCTTCTGGTTTCTCTTCCTTATTATTCCCATTGTCTCTCCAAGATTACTCCAAATCCTAGAGGTCTCTTTGAACTCTCCTCCATTTTGATTTCTTCAAGCCTGTGTCTTCTTTCTCTGACCAGGGTGCTCCAGCTTCCAGGGTCCCAGCAACAAGGTCACCACAGATACTCCAAGCACCATGCTCCCTGTGCAACTTGAGCAAAACTGCCCACAAATACTTGCCTGTATATGTATGACACACATACATAGGTCACCCACACAAACACGCACATGCACATGCTAAAACTGTCTGGAATTCCAAGAAACACATTCATTTCTTTTCAGTCTTGACAAGGCAAAAATTTAAAATATAGGTGCTTCCTGAAGGCCTGTGCTCACAGCTTCACAGCACAGACACTTTGACTCCTCCCAGAACCCCAAACCTGCTGCAGTAGTTTACGAGGTGTTGTTTTTATATTTCAAGCTCTGACTAGGACTGATGAGTGCACAGGTACCTTAAATGAAAAATAATTAAAGAGATAATTGAACTGCTTTAAAATCTTCACCTGAACGTGAACTCAATCGTTTTCAGTTCAGGAGGAAGGCAGACTCGACAGGGGATGAGACTTTCCTTTCGTTCCTTGGTGAACTTCTAGTGCAGGCAATTACTTCGGTTCTCGGTAATCTATTTCCTCTTAGTAACACATTAGTAGTCAAAAGTTGAAGGCTTTCAATTTGCAGTTTCACTTGAAAGTTAGGCACATGGGTTTTGTTCAGATGCAGCCTCTTTCCTAATTGCCACAATATACCTGCTGCCCAAGGCTGGCCATGCATTTAGGATTTAAAGAGAGATGGGTAGGCGAGGGAACAGGCAGAGGAGACAGAAAGTGACTTGGGCATCCTGTGTTCACTTGCAAGTGTTTCTGCTGTCCTGAGGGCTGAAGAATGGCTGGTGACTGCATGTTGGAAGTGGACACCCAGGGGTGTGTTACCTGCTTGTGCCATGTGCACTAGAGCAAATATATTCCTGCAGTCCAGAGTCTTGTGCTTAATGCAGAGTGATCTGTACAAGGAAGAAGGGGGCTGAGGATGCTTAAGAGAGGGTATAAAAGGAGGGGGCAGGAAACTGTCTGACCTGCTGGTGAGGAAGGAGGCACGTAGGAAGCCTACCTCACATCTGAAGGATGATTACTGAAGGCGTACACATCCCTCCTTGCAGCAGGGATGTCTGCAGAGAAGAGCACTTCATATGCTGGACACAGTCCCCACCTTGGCCCTGGCTCCTCTTAACACTAAAACAAGGAAGATGAGAAGTAGTCCTTATACTTGCTGTCTCACAAGTGTGTAGTGAGCTCTGTCTTTAGCAACTGTGGACTTCTGTCTATGAGCCCCAAAGCATGCAAGGTTTCTAGATGAAATAGAGCCTTTCACAGCTCTGAATCTCCAGGAGAAGGGGCAACGCTACTCTGGACCAGATTTAAGGTTGTATATGGAAACCAATGGTGGTCATCATTAACACATTAACACATAGTGGGAAACTGTACCAAGGCCAACCCTTTCAGCTGGTCTATAGATGATGCTTAGATCTCAGGCTAAGCCCACAGGTCAACAGCAGGGCCATCTGGCTTATGGACAGGCTCTCTTTTTCTGATCATCTAGACTCTGCTGAGGCCCCCTTGGCCAGCCTATCATAGCTGGTACTGGGTAGACTCCCCACAACTGTGTATGGCCTTCAGAGGTGCTAGCTGAGAATCAAGCTACAAACAGGTGAACACACACCCTAGTACCCCCTAGTATCAGCAAACACTGACCTTTGCTGAGAAGGCAAAGCTAGTGAAGTATTAGAGGAGACGATGGGGAGGGGCTTTGGCTCTGCTGGAGGGCCAGGGAAACCCCTCTGGGAAAGGTACAAAAGCCCAAAGCCAAACAGTTAACCATAGTTAGTGAAGGTCAGTGGGTGGGGAACGTTCAGGACAGAGGGACGTATAAGGAAGTGTTCAGCTGCTCAGCAGAGGATCTGCTGAGTGAAAGGCTGGGGTGGGGTCTGCAGAGGGGCCTGGGCTCTGCTGTCACTATCCTCAGACTGACTTGAACATGGCCCTGACCCTATCACTCTTATATTCCTATCATCTAGCTCAGTCTGGGTTCTCAGAAACCATAGCCTTCTGCCTCTTTGTTAGGGTTGCTACTTTGACAGCTGTCTTAGAGAATGAGGCAGGAAGGTGTAAACTGTGGTCCATCCTCTCTGCTCCTGCCAATGGGCTTATTGCTGATTCTTCTGCCATATCCTGAGGTGCCATGACAACTGCCTCCAGGAGTCCACTGTGGGACAGGAAGGAGTCAGCACGTCAGGAGCAACCTCCTGGCATGACCTGCACCCATAGTCTTCTGAAGACCTCACACATCTGAGTCCTTCATGAATGGGTACCAGGCATGTCTTGCAGCATCTCACATCCCAATATTAACAGAAAGGTTATCTGCCGAGGGGAAAGGCATGAGGCAAGCTGCTGGTGGATAGAGCATGGGAAAGATGAGATCAAGGGCACTAAAAATGCAAGGAGATCTTTAGACTACCCAAGGGTCCATGTCTATAACACACCCAGGAGAAGTTGACCACTTAAGTCCTACTATGTCATCTTTTCTGTCTGTCTCCTAAAATCCCCCCTAATTGCTGACCATGGCTTGACCCACTGGTATGGAGCAAATGCTTGTGTCTCCAAGTGTACATGCTGAAGCCCCAACACTCAGGTTGACAGTGTCAGGAGGGCAGCACCTTAGGCAGGCCATGAAGTGGTGAGAGTGAGGCCCTGGTGGATGAAGTCAGCACCTTTGTAAAAGAGTCAGCACCAAGGAAGATGAGCTCTGTGTCGTGTGAGGATCCTGGTGGAACAGTAGACACTGGCCCTGGATTTCCACCTCTACATTGTGAACAGCCCAGCTCTATTGTTTGAGTCCCCAGTTTGCAGCACGTTGTCACAGCTGTTTTAAGACAATGTCCTGGTGATTGGTGCCTGATTCCCACCTGTCCCTCAGCTCCTCCACAAAACCCTCCCTGACCCCAGTAGATGGCCTATTCACACCCTCTCTTTCCTGCCCCGCAGCCATATCACTGTTTCCACTCTGTTTCTACCAGAAGCTTTCCTTCTCAGCCTCTGTCCAGCTGTCCCTACCCATCCTGCAGGTATAGGATCAACAGGTCCTCCTGGAAAAAACTTCTTGAACCCTCACTATGCCAACCTGCCCCCATGCAGTAGGTTGAGACAAGGTCCAACCTTCTTGTCCAGCTGCCTGGTGACATATGGAGTCATTTTTCAGTTAGAGAAAATCATCTTCTCTTTGACACCTTTTGTTTGGTTCAGTGGGGGAAGTTCTTAGCCCTCAAAGTGCTTCACATCATTGTAGTAACTACACATGCTGTACGTGAAGCCAGGTGATCCAACAAGCGATACACAGGAGAGAGGCAGCAGAATGCCACTGGGTGTGGATCTGGACCACAGGACAGCCAACCAGGCTGCAGCTCCTCAGGAGTCATGATCTCTAATCACATCTGAAAATACAAAGGACCTCCTTTCATCACCTCCACTGCAGAAGCCATGAGGTCCTGCCTGTGGGAACTCTGACCCATCATAGATGCTTTACTATGTACATGTGGGAAAAAAATCTTTTGAACCTGGTAACTTGAGTATTGAGGTGCTGGGAATATTAAAACATATATGATACCAATTTAATCACATTACCTACTGGTTTGCAGCACATTTCAAAGAGATGTAAACCAGGGTAAAAGAGAGGAGGCCAGACCACATGCTGTTTGCCACCCAGAGGTTGAGAGCTCAGAAACAGTGATTCAGTAGGTCTCTACCTGTCTTGTCTCATCCAGTGGGATTGGGTCTGTCTTCTCCACCTCTGGAAACACTGAGCCAGGCAGAGCTCCATAGGACAATGAATCCTTAAAGACTCCAGGCTCTAGCCATGCCTCTGATCCACCTGCTGCCTGCCTCTGTTGGAGAAAATCCCACCTCAGGCTTCATCTCCCTGTTTTGGAATGTCCACTCCGTTGTTGCCATGCCTACCTTGTCTACCCATCCCAGGGTGGTAGACACTGGGCCTTTTCTGGAACATATGGAATGAGTCTATAACCATGACCCTTTCCCCAGGTGTCTTGGGAGATGATAAATCAGACTGTGCACCTGGGAAACCACATTTTCTGAATGCAGAGTAAAGTTGAGGTTATTCGACCCTTGAGTTTCTATCTCTTCCATGTGAGGGGCCAAGTCAATGTCTGGGAGTTGGGGGCTGTGGGACTTAATGAACCTGCCACTCACAGGCTACATTAGGGACATTGATGCTCAGGGACACCTGAACTTGTTGTGGATAAAGTGGCAGCATTTGAATTGAGTGCCAGCCTCTCCCTTGCTTACTTTGTATCTGGCAAGTTCTTTGAACTCTGAAAGTTCCCAGGAGCTCTGGGGGCGGGGGGCGGGGGAGAGTGATATTTGAAATCAAATGGAATCATGATGGAAATGCTGTGATGCGCATGGAGCAGCTCAGGGTGACCCCAGAGCGCTTGTTATCAGCTCCTCCCCTGATCCTCAAATGAACCCTCTGTGTGCCCTTTTTATCTCAATGGTTCACAGAGCTTGACAAAGCTTACCGCTGAGGAACCAACTGAATCCATCCTTGAGGCCCTATTTACAGCCCTGATACAATCTTGAAAATTACTGGAGCCGGGCATGGCTGGACAGGAGCGTGCTCTATTAGTACAGAAGACTGCTGCTTGCTTAGGGACGGGCTTCAGAGCACCTGAAATAAAGACACACAAGGTGTATTTCACCGAGGCACACTGAGCCCTGCAATCCTTTGGGTGAAGATAATGAGTTTCTGCAGAGAAAATGAGGGCCTGTCCCTGTGCTCCATTTTGTAGCCCCCCCCCCATCTTTCTTTTAACTGATATTATCCCAGAAATTACCAGAAGGCTAGGGAAAGAGACCCAAACTCTATCCATCCCTTGTCTGCCCTCCAGAGTCTCCCTTAAGTCTAGGCCACACACTCACCCTGGGTCCAGTACTGTCACATTCTTTATGAAAGGAGGAGCTATTTAGATAATAGGGCTGAAATTTCCAATATATTACTTTTGAATCCATGCTAGGAGTGAATACCAAATTGCTCTCCCACACATATTATTAAATGAATCATCACAACTGTGGTTACCTGCACTGGGCCTGCACCACAAAGGCCCTGTCAAAAATCAGTCACAGAAGGGGGAGGGGCTCACGGCCCTACCTCATACTGCTGAACGCAGACTACTGATAGCTTCCTGGAGAAGGGGAGTCATTTGTCCTGAGTCCACCAGACTACAGTGGACAGCTCCAAACCCACTGTCACTCAGACAGCCCTGGTTAAACTCGGTGGAAGACAAAACAGAATGAATTGACATGAACAGGACAAAGACTTTCAGGGAAAGCAGTGGGCAGTGGGGAGGTGGAAGGTCAGAGTGATCGGTACACATTGAGTATTTGTGCAAAACTGTCAATGAACAAATTTAATTCACAAAAAAAAACCCTCCAACGAGAAGCTCATATTAGTTAACAGTGCTTACACTCGTCCCCACCTCATGATTAATCAGAAAACATTGTCCTCCTAAGTGGCGGATGGATAAACACAGCCTTCAAATACAGCTCTGAGGATCTCAAAGCCTGAGGGTATTTGCTATTTTTCTCAGTAATCACATTTTTTTTTTCTGTCATTCAGCTCCTATTTTCTAAATCAGTAAAAACCTATTGGATGTGACTTGGGAATTTTCAGAAAACTAATTGGAATGATGTTTAACATGATGACAACATTTTGGAAACATTGTAATGCTGGAGAGCCACGGACAGAAGTCCTTCTGGCCCCCAGTCTCCTGTGCCCCGCCTTCTATTTTTAAATTGTTAATCAAAACTACCCGACTTATTGCTTATAGGGAGATGGGCTAAATCTTTCTATGCCTCCAAAGCTGTTTAAATTATTCACCGTGCTTACTACTTTCACTCCTGAAGGGAGATTATCCCTTTTAATTGGAAATCTTCTATTATTTGTGCCTGAAATGTTTGAAAGAACAAGTTGAGGCGCAGCCGCTATTAATAGCCCACTGCAAGGGAGCATAATAAAGCTGAAGTTGCATGGAAGCTATTCATCGAGAGGCCCATTAACCAGTCATTTCTATTAATCACGCCCCAAACATATGAGGGACAGTCTGGGCCCCCTCACATCTTACCAGGTGCTTTATAACTTCAGCTTCGCGCCTGCTTAAGCAATGCTTCTGTTTCTTCATAGCTATTGTCTGCATGATTAGATGGCTATGCTTCTGTAGCAAGCCGTGCACCATCCTGGAGAGGGGAGGTGTGTCTGGAAGTCAGACCCAGCTGGGTCATCATCCAGTACAACAGCAATAGCGTGGGCTTCTGTAGTGGACTGCAAAGAAGAAGACCGTCAGCTGGCTGATGATGTAACTAGTCTATGAGAGGTTATGTTTCCAGTAATCTGAGAATGACTGAATACCACCTGTAATTGAATGCAGGCACAAGGGCCTAACCCAATTCATAGGTCACCCAGAATCCTACAGCAAAGATGAAATTCTGAGAGATGCCTGAGATAAGGCACACCAACTCGGAGAAGCTGTGAGGTCTGCCACTGGGTGTTTGAACTGGTTCCACCCAAATAGAAAGACGAATTTGGTGCTCCCAGGCTAATGGGAAAGCCACTTCAGGAACCCCTGGTGAATGGAGAGGTTTTTTGACCAAGGCTCCCGGCCCGGTGTCTTGCTGGGTCCATGAATTTTAGCTGTTATACAACTTTTACAGATGAAAACAATCATCTTCCTCCCTCTGTGTTGTCCCCGTTCCTTCCTGTTGCAGTGACCCAAGATCTATATGGTGGTTTTATGGGGAGGGATTTTCCCTCACCCAGGAGGACACTGCCCCCTGAAAATTGGCACTGAATTTCTACTGTGGTGGGAACCAGGGGAAATTCACCCAGTGTGTCCACATGAAGTGTTCTGGACAGGGGTGAGACTGCATCCTTAGCTGTGGGCTAAGGTGTGTGTGTGTGTGTGTGTGTGTGTGTGTGTGTGTGTGTGTGTGTGTCTGTGTGTGTGTGTCTGTGTGTGTGACTACTCCTGTGAGAGCCCCATACATGCCCAAGACCTTGTGTTTGGAGGTATACAGCTCCTGGACTCCTTCTGAGCCTGAGTCACAGATTGCAGCATGGCTGCTGTGTCTCAGCCAGGTGAAGGGGCTTCTGTCCACAGACTCAGTGTCACCTGTGACACCTTCTTGACTTAGGGTGACAACTCCCTAAGACTGCAGGACTCTGACCATCATCCATGTTAGAACCCAGGAGAAGGACACTCAGCTCATCTCAGCCTGGAAGCTGAGAAGGTACCAAAAATAAGACAGCTCTCCAGTGTATGCCCTATAAGATACTTCCTCCAACTAGGTCCCAACTCCCAATTTCTCCTGATTTCTAATTTCTACCACATCCCAATATGTCATCAGGTGGATTAATCCACCAATGAGCTCAGAGCCATCAGGATCCAATCACTACAACAAAACCCCAGCTCTGAACACTACTGCAATGGGAATCCAGCCTTGCACACACAAGTGTCTTGGGAGATATACCATACCCAAACCTTAACAATGATCCTAGAACATTATGAGTTCTTTCCATTCATCTAAGTCTTTAATTTCTTTCAGCAACTTCTCTTAGTTTTCTGGGCATGCATTGCCCACCCTCTTGTCATCTTGCTTCTGTGTTCTGTTCCTTTTGATGCTATGGTAAGGGCTGCTTCCTTAGCTTCACGGTCAGTTCCTTCACTGCTGCTAGACAGAGGCAGAACTGGCTTTTGAATTTTTAATCTGGAACCTCATAGTTCGGCTAGACCCATCTATTTATTCTAGTAGCTTCTCAGTGGCTCTGTAGACTTGCCTGGATACAAGGCTGTGTTATCTGCAAATGTGCCTTTTTCCTTTCAGATCTGGATGGCTATTATTTCTTTTTCTTTCCTAATTGCCCTGACTGGAACTGCCAGTACCATGGTGCGTAAAAGCGGCCAGAACAGAGCGAACATGCTGCCTTTGTGCCTGATCCCGGGGAGGCTTTTGTAATTAGGCACGGGACAGCTGTGGGCCTTTGTTGGACTAAGATGAGCACTGCCATAGTTAACTGGAAGTGTTTTTTGGTAGGAGGCTGGCACAAGTATGGGTAAACACTAAAACTGAGCAGCAATGATGTGTGAAGAGCAGTAACCACTAGAACATTAGACAGTGACGGACATTTCTTTAAGTGCAGAGGTTTGGGCTATGAAAATGGAGTGATTTCACTCACCAAGGAGGCGTGAATCTCAGAGCAACTTGGTGACTCTGTCTCCTTCCTACAGAACCCTACTTTCTCCATTCCTTTGCTGAAATGTGACAAGCTCCTTTGCTGGGAGCTAGAGGAGGCAGTCAGGTCTTGAGGACTTATTGTACTCAAGTCTACTTATTGTAGACTTATTTCTATTCTGATTGCCCACCTTCGCTCATACACTCCTTTTCCTGATGAAGGAGAGACATCTGAAGCAAATGCTTGTAATTCATAAACCAGAGAAAAGGACTGACACCATTCAGCCAGTGAGGTTGTTTAGACTTTGAACACAGTAGGAGATTTGGATTTAGAGACACTAGTAGGCTTCAGCTCAAAACCAAGTCCACTCAGAATACACTGAGCTCTCCACAGGAAGGGATGCATTGCCAGGATCCACTGTGGACCTCAGTATGGCACCAGGTGAGTGCTGCTGGGGAGGGAGATAGACTGACTCCCTTTTGGTCCAGACCCCAGGAGTAGACTAGGACTCTGGAGGACAAGCATGGCTTCTGTGGGCCTTGAAGCCTGACTCCCTTTCTTTAGGCTGGACTGCCCAGATGCAGCAGCACATAGGCAAAGCTGTGAGCTTCCCCTGTTCTAGATAGGTCAGAATTTTTGCTGAGAGTAAAGTGGGGTCAGGAGATGGACCCTCATACTGGGTTCCAGACCAGTAACTCTTCAGCACTACCGTGTAAGAGGAGACTTGTGAATCTCATTGAAGTTTTGTTTATCTTAGAAGGGTTGACAGTGCCAGCATGCAAATACTTACACACACACACACACACACACACACACACACACACACGAGAGAGAGAGAGAGACAGAGACAGAGACAGAGATTTTACCAGGCATAAATATTTACAGTCATGCACACATACACAAGCATAAGCAGATATTCTTACAAACACACACAGACACACGTATATGCATGAGAACATGCAGAGGCACACATACAAGTACACACAGGTATATATATATATATATATATATATATATATATATATATATATATATATAACACAAGCACATATATATATGTAAAACGTGTATCCACATGTATATATGTACATGCAACATCCTTCGTGAAAAGGCACACATGTACAGATAACTTCTTCATATACATTCATGAACACATATACACAGCTCAACACATATACAAAACTATACATGCACACACATACGTTGTAGAATATTTTACTACCACAGACCCAGTAGGCTCTCACATGTCACAACCAATTTATTAAAAGCATAACAATTGGTCTGTGCAATGAGTGAGCTGGAGTGAGCAGTTCATTATTGACTCGGTGCCAGTTTCATGTCTCTGCAGCTCTTTAGGAGTGAGGGGGAGGGGTAACGCCAGTGGTCAGGAGTGAGAAAGATGGCAGCATGAGACCTTGCAAAACAGCACTCAGGGAAGCCATGATGCTGGCAGCAGCAGGCAGATGCAAGGTGAATTTGAAACAGCACTACATGGCATTAGTCATGGTAAAACCCCCACACTCCGTGTATTGTGTTTTATATTGATGCTTATTCATTAACAGTGTGTACCTGCTCCCATTATTTTTAGAAGAAGATTTGAAAAGGAAATCAAAGTTTGTTTCTTGACTTTTTTTTTTTTTTAATACAGACGAAGTCTATGGTGATCTTTGGGTTCTGTAGCTGTGACAACCAGGCACTTTCAGTGTCTCCCCGACTCACCAGCTCTCTAACCTGCCCAGCTGTTTTCTCTCCCAAATCATTATTTGGAAAATTGGTAGATAATTTATTTTACTTCAGAACAGTTTTTGTCAAGATCTAGGTCAGCCTGGGAGAGTGATATTTATGTGAGCATCTCCTGTCAGAGTGGAAAGGGCCAGAAGATTTAAAGAGCCATCTGTGCAGCAGACCAGACCAGACCGGAGGATGCTTCTGGGCACACTTGCAATGTCTGCAGACACTGTGCCTAGGCCAGTGACAGTGTGTGCTGCCTATCTGCCTGGCACCAGCCAAGAGAATTAACAGCTATAAGTAATCTCTCTCTACCTCCCTCTCTGAACATAGTCTTGAGTTCTTTTTCTGCTCTATGTTAAAAATTGATTAAATATTTAAGTATAATCTATATTAGTCTTTATTTTATAAAGAAAGCATTTAGACTTTTTCCTATTTGGTGTGTTTGGTTTATTCTCAATTTCTTTAATCTTGGAGGAAAAGGAGCAGGATTATTGGCTAATAGTCTTGATATGAAACATCTTTTTGCTTTTATAACAACGCACACACATACAATGCTGTATGGTGCTGGCTATATTAAAAATCATTAGTGCCGTGTACTGCATTTTTATGAGTGTATGTGCATGTGTGTGTATGTGTGTGTGTGTGTGTGTGTGTGTGTGTGTGTGTAGGAGGATGTGCATGTGTGTACATAGGCATGTATATGTACACTAGAGAACAACTTTGGGTGTCATCCTCAGGAGCACCATCCACTTCCTCTGAGATATGTTCTTTTATTGGCCTGGAGCTCACCAATTAGGCTAGACTAGCTAGCTGGGGAGATTTAGGATCTTATGACTTTGCTTCTCCTACGCTAGGATCACAAGCATGCACTATCACGCCCAGAATTTTAAATCTCTTTTTATTTGTTTCTGTGTGTGTATGTGTATGTACCTGTGCATGCCTGTCTGTCTGTCTGTAGGTACGCATGAGCGTATGTCAGGTGCCCACAGAAGCCACGGTAGATGTCATGTCTCCTGAAACTGGATTTATAGGCAGTTGTGAGCCACCCAACATGGATGCTAGGAAACTCAGGTCTTTTACAAAAGTAACAAGTACTCTTAATTACTGAGCTATCTCTCTAGCCCAGTGCCAGCAGTTTTATGAGTGCTAGGGGCCATCTTGGGTCCGGTGTGCTGCCTTTTTATACTCAGTGTTCATAGACTTGAACACACACCTGCATCTGCATCACACACACACACACACACACACACACACACACACACACACACACACACGGACACGGACACGGACATGGACACAGGCACAATGATATGCATGTGTTCATCCCTTGGTGTAGGGCCAGCACTTGACAATCTTTCCCACTGTTCCCTGCAGATACCAAAGTCTGTGGACATTCAAGTACTCTGTATAAAAGGAACTAGAATTCGCATATGACTTGTGTACATCCTTGCATTTGCTATAAATAATCTCTGGACCACTTCTAACACCTAGTAGTACAATGCTACTGTTACATGCATAGCTCTTACACTGAATTCATTAGAGAATAATGTGAATAAAATCATCCGTGTATGTTCGGTGTAGATGTGATTTTTTTTGAGATATTTTTGATCCATCGTTGGTTGACTCAGAACCTGCAGAGACAGAGGGCTGACAGCATAAATTGACATGAAACCAAGCGACATGAAAACAGATTTGGCCATTCCTCAGGTAGATGCTTATGGTGATTCAGCCTCAAAGGAAGAGACTGTCTTTGTTGTGACCTTGCTTGCTTTCTGAATGACATCACCAGAGAAAAGCCACCAGCTTTCCAGAGAGAAGACATTGGCCTTCCACTTTACATGGTCTCCACCCACATCAATCATTTGAATTGACTAATATTTGTACACAAATAAAAAGCCAAGTTGCTAAATCATATATATTTAGTAAACTTTTTTTAGTGTTTTCTAAGTATGGGTACATTGCAAGGTGTTACTTTTTTAATGGTATATCTGTAATTTATGAATATGGTGAAAATTATTGTTAGGCAAATTTGCCAAATTATTGTAATTTTGTACTGCTCTCTTAATTCCATTTCAATGTTACTGTTTCATACCTTACTGACTTTAATTGACTGTTCATTACAGTCATAAATATGACAATATAGCATAAGAAAAATCTATTTAATATTCAGAACTACCACAGCAATTGAACCGTTCAGAGGTGTAGTCTCAGGACCAAGTTATCTCTCTACAGAGAAAGCGTTTGTGGGGCTGGAGGGATGGATCAGCCATTAAAGGCTAGGCTCACAACCATAAATATAAGAGGAAGTATCTTTTCATTTTTTTTTTTTTGAGACAGAGTTTCTCTGTATATCCATGGCTGTCCTGGAACTCTCTCTGTAGACCAGGCTGGCCTCGAACTCACAAGAGTTCCACCTGTCTCTGCCTCCCGAGCACTAGGATTAAAGGTGTGCGACACCACTGCCCACTGAAATTTTTTTCCACATTCCATCCATTGTATCCATTCATCCTTCAATCACCTAGAAATCCATCTATCTACTTGTCGGATCATTATCCATCCATCTATCCATCTGCATGCCCATCCATCTATCTATCCATCTGCATGCCCATTCATCCATCTATCCACTTAGCTGGATCCAGCCATCTTCCCATCCATTTGTTCATCCATCCACATTTATCTATCCTCTAACTAGCCATTCACTCATCTGTCAGACCTACCATCCATCCTTTTATACTCTATCTAATCATCTATTCATCTGTCAGTCTTACATCCATCCACCCATCTGTCTTTTCATCCATCCATTCTGTAATCTACCCACACATCCATCTGTACATGCATACATTTGTCCATGTATCTATCCATCCATCTAACCATCCACTTCAAATACTGATGCAGCAGTATCTAATGCCAGGCTCTGGAATGCACATCACAGGAGCCATCTTTCAGACAGAGGGAGATCCATGAAGACCCCATTTATCATGACTGGCTGCTGCTTGGATGTGTTTCCATCTGTCTTACGAATTGCACTATTCCTTGTGTCCCAAGAACTGACCTGTACAGATGACATTATGGGCGCCATGTGCTGTGATTCTTTTGTTCATCCAAGGGAAGCCCACAGAGGATTCAGGACAAAGAGGAATCAGAACATTCATTCCCTTCACCCCTTTCTGAGGTTACCCCAACTCTGCCTAAAAAGAACCAGGCTACAAGGTACCATTTTCCTGCATTCCATTTACCATACTGTAAGCTACCTGATTGGGGAAGGCTGTTCCTACTCTCTACTACTGTGAATGTGCAGAAGATAAAATAAATGATTCAGGGTCTTGTACAGACTAGGAAAGCAATGAACCACCTCTGTCTTGGCTAGGGTTGATTTTATTTTAGTTGTCAGCTTCATATTGCCTAGAGTCTCTTTAGAAGGGAGTTTGAGAGACGTCTATGGGGGATTGATAGATTGATAATTGACATAGGAGAGCCCAGACCACTGTGGTAGGCACCATTTCTTACAATAGTGGTCCTGGGCTATATAAAAAAGCCAAGCCTGAGCCTGAGTGAGACAGCAAACAGTATTCCTCCATGGTTTCTGCTTCAGTTCTGACCTTGCTTCCCTCAGTGATGGGCTATGATGACCTGGAAGTGAAGGCGAATGAACCATTTCCTCCCTAAGATGCTTTTGATCTTTTTACCATAGCTTTTTTGATGTTTTACCACAGCAACATGATGAGACTAGGACAACCTCATTTTAAAAAGATTTTAGGACCTGGTTCAGCAGTTAAGAGCATTTGTGGCTCTTGCAGAGGACTGATTTTGTTTCCCATCACCCATGTGGGGCAGATTACAACCTCTATAACTCCAGGTCCAGGTACTCAATGCCCTCTTTTGTTCTCCAAGGACACCTGCAGACACACACACACACACACACACACACACACACACACACACACGTAACGTTTTAAAGTAAATTTTTGTAAGGGAATCCTTTATTTTTATTATTTAAAGCAAATTTTTAGATTTACTTTTTATTTTTATTTATGTGAGTGTCTGTGTGTCTGCTTGAGTGTATGCCGTGTGTGTTCAGGTGCCTGAGGAGGCCAGAGAAGGGCGTTGGATCTCTTGGGGCTGGAGTCACTGTGACCTTCCCACTGCGGGTGCTGAGAACCAGGCTCCTGGAGTCACTGTGACCTTCCCACTGTGGGTGCTGAGAACCAGGCTCCAGTCTTCTCTGCACTCTAGTACCTGCTAAGCCATCTCTCCAGCCTCAAATAAAATAAATTATTGTTTGAGACAGGGTCTTCCTGAGTTGCCCAGGCTAGCCTTGAACTGATATGTAGCCTAGGCAGACCTCAAACATAATTCGACTGCCTCAGCCTCCTGAGTCACTGGGATGGTAGGCTTGTGCCATCCAGCCCAGCTAGAATGTGTTTAGACCAGCTTTTTGTATCTGAACAGATTCTCAAAAGTCAGATTTCAGAAGAATTAGACAATGTACTCTCCTTTATATGCTCAAATATGACATGAAGTGTGGTGGTATTGTGTTCCCCAAAATATTGTGCATCCTAATAAACTTATCTGGGATCAGAGAACAGAACAGTCACTAGATACAGAGGCTAGAAAATGGTGGCACTCACACCTTTAATCCTAGCTTTCTGGAGGCATGGATCTCTGAGTTCAAGGCCACACTGGAAATAGCCAGGCATGGTGACTCACGCCTTTAATCCCAAGTAGTGAGCCTTTAATCCCAGGAAGTGAGGGCAGAAAGCAGAAAGATATTTAATACGTGAAGACCAGAAACTAGAAGCTTTTAGCTGGTTAAACTTTCAGGCTTTTGAGCAGCACAGTTTAGCTGAGAGGCCTCCAGTCTGAGGAAACAAGATTGGCTGAGAAGTTGGCCAGGTGAGGTAGCTGTGGCTTGTTCTGTTTCTCTGATCATTCAGCATTCACCCCCATAACTGGCTCCAGGTTTGATTTTATTAATAAGACCTCTAAGATTCCTGCTACAATGAAGACCAGGTGCTAGACATAAAGGGGCCTTAGCAATGACCATAACATCGAGGTCAATCCTCATTTCTGGGCACGTTTTTATCATAATAGATACAGGTGAAGTGCAACCAAATAAAACTCCTCTCCAAAGGCTTTACAACCGAAATTTGAGGGCAATGCCATGGGTTTTCAATGGACCAGTCTTAACCTGGTGCTGGCTCAGGCTGAGATTTGCAGACAGACAACCCACCAGGCTTCAAATAACAAGAATATTTCTTGCCCTTCTAAAACACTGAAAAGACCTCATCCTGCCCCAGTGACAGCTACTCCTGTCACTCTGACTCAGCTCCACCCAGTTCAACTAAGTCAGCTGGGAAGCTCTGCGGGACCCACAGCGGTGGTGGCCTGCGTAAGCTGTAGTGACAGCAAAGACAAGGACCATCATCGTGGGGCAGCGCAGAGGGCCTGCAGCTCCCAGCATGGTGGCTTAACTTCCGTGACAATGGCCTGCTGGCCAGCCACTCCAGATCACAGGACCAGACAGTGAGGTGGACATGCTCTTGGCTGTCTCCCATGTTGTCTCTTGAGTCTATAGATGAGAGGCGAGATAGGTCACAGCGTTTGAGCGAGAGAGCACAGAGCTCTAGTAAATAGTTCCCCATTGCTTGTTTCAGAAAACTGTCCCAGCGCCTGTCACTGCCTGGTGATGAATCTTTAGACCCATCCATCGGGCCATAAGAGGAGGGAAGTAGCTCATTGCTACACAAGGACCTGCATCAATCAGGCAGTGTCTGGCCCTCAGACACTTGAGGCTGTCCTTGTTCCCTTTAAATGATGCAAATCAAATACAAAACCCAGCTCATTACTATGTGAGATTTGAGAAAAATGCAAATGAATACTTCCAAACAAGGAAAATGATGGAACCTTTCTCATCATCCCAATTTAAAGAAAATAACACCCTCCCAGAAGCTGTGACATTTCCATGGTGGCATTTGATCGGGGATACCGGCTCCTCTCTATGGGCCATTCACAGCACAAGCTCTGCTTTATGGCCTAGAAGCTAAATGGAAACAATGTAACGTTCTTCATAATTCTGGGAAGGAAGACCCATTGGGGGCGAGATGTTTTATAGGGATGTTGAAATATATCTTCTTCCCTTTAGCTGTGTCGGCTGAGCTGACCATACACTGGGTCTGTATTCTTCTGTTCAAAGTGTGCCAACTCTCCCTCATTCTTTCTTCCTACTGGAAGTTGGCATACAATTTGGTAGCTGGGTTCATTCTCAGAAGGCAGCAGTTCCTTCTGGCCCTGACCTGGGGCAAGAGAACACTGCTCACCTAGAATGAAGCATGCGCTACAGACTTTCAGGAGGCCCCTGCTTTGTGACTTCACGTTTGGTAGGATCTGGTCTTCAGTGGCAGAATGATCAATCTGTGGCTGAGTAGTGAGATCTTGTTTGAGCTCAGCTTGGCATCATGGACTCCTGAGGGGATCTTCTTTAGAATCCCCAGGGTCCTTGGACTGATTAGAGTTGCCACCAGAGCTATCTGAGGCCCCCTTGGCTCTCCTGCCCACTGCTGAGGACTCAGCAGGGGCTTCCTGAGCATGCAGGATCTTCTATGATTCCACAGTGGAATCCACAGTGGCGTGTCCATCCACATCTAGTCTGCAGCACCTCTAGGCTAGGAGACAGGAAAGTCTGCTGACCATGCTTGTATGTCACAAGGTCACTTGTGGGGAACTAACTCTGTGACAGAAGCCACCCTGGAAAAGGAGGCAGGAACTACCTAGAGAGTTGACAAGGGAAGTGGAATTCTGAGAGCATCCTTTCAGCCTTTTGTGGGCATTGTGAGGTTGGCAGAGGAAAAGTCAGAAAGAGACCATGAGGTGCAATCACTAGTATTGATTCTCTATTTAGCAGGTTCTGTGTCCAGTCAGTGGACCTGTGATCACCGGCAGACACAGGAGGTATGGCTGTCGCGTGATAAACCGGCACAGCCCGGAGCCTGGAGGGTTGTGAACTTATCTGCAAGCACAGCATTTATTCTGATAAAAGTGCAATTTATTCTAATTGGTGTCAGCTAACCATCATTTCATTATTGGCAAAACAGATCTCTTTAGTAAATGATCAGGAATAGTCTTCATGGCAGTTTTAACAGTCACAGATGGACCCTGACAGAAACTGCACTTAGCAAAGAAGAGTCGCTCCAACCGACCCCCACTCCCTGTACTGAAAGTGCTCCATGGCTGTCTTTCTGATGAAGCTGGGATCACAGTGGAGCAGGCAGGCACAGGAGTGCAGGACATTTTTCCTGGCAAAGGGTGGGCTGCACTAATTTGTGTAGTTACCGGGTTATAATTGTACTTGAAAGACAGCAGTTTTTTTCCCCTCTGCGCTGAAGCCGTTTGGAGGCCTGCACGAACACGATGTGTGACAGGCAGTGTCTAAGTGCAGCACAAGACTCAGATTTATTTAGGTCACAGTATGGTTAATAATTAATGCAGATGGGCTGCTGATCTGAAAAGTTCTGAAGGGCTCGTTCACTTTGCTTCAGACACTTGATATTCCAGGCTGTCTTCAGGATTCCGAATTGCTAATGAGCTCAGCTTTGCAAGGCGTTAATCACATTGGCTTGAAAAAGGCAGCAGGGATGAAGAAAACCATATTAAAAACAGAAACCCACGTGCACACATAATAAGAACCCCACGTGTCCTCAGTGTAAACACGACTATTAACATACTATCTTAACTGGGAAGTCGGGGGAAGGGCTTGTCACTGATAATGTTCTGTAAACAAGCTTAACAGTATATTTACCACAGTACTGAAAGGAAGCCGGCTTTCAGTACAAAGATCCAGAACTTGGCGTCAACAGATCTAAGTTCAAATCCCATCCCTGCCCATTAGGTGGCAAAATGATATGCCTGTTCAGCAATACACAGGAGCTGGTAGTTCATTCCTGCTGATCACCCTGACACTCAGGAGGCAGAGCCAGGAGGATCAGGAATTTGAGGTCATTTTAGGCTACATAGCAAGTTCCAGGCCACCCTGGGCTACACAAAACCCTGCCTTGTCCACGCTTTTTTTGTTCAGTTGCTGTGATAACACCATGACCAAAAGCAGCTTGCAGAAGGAAGGATTTAGTTGGTTTACACATCCTAATCACAGTCCATTATTGGGAAATCAAGGCAGAGACTCAAGCAGGTGCAGAGGCAGGCATCAGGGAGGAAGGCTGTTTACTGGCTTGGTCATCTTGCTTTCTTATACAACCCAGGACCTGCGCAGGGATGGCACTGCTCACAATGGGCTGGGCGCTCTCATATCAGTCAATAATGAAGGAATGTTACACAGAGACTTGTTCCCAGGCCTATCTATCTATTTATGAGTCTGCATCTTTGACTGCAGAACGTTGTCTTGCAAATCTGACTGTTCATGTTGGTCTGTGTATATCTGAATGTCTGTCCCTAGCAAAGGGCTTTGCTCTCTCTTTTATTGGACATCATAGAAAGCATCATGTGTGGAAGGATTGAGGGATACTTTACAGGAATCTTTAACAGAGTTTCACAAATGACCAAGTCATTGACTCCAATTTACTCCAACTGATCCAGGTCACAAACAGTATTATAAACATCACTGTTTATCAAGCATCATGCTGATACTTTTTCTTTTTTTTTTTTTTGGTTTTTCGAGACAGGGTTTCTCTGTGTAGCTTTGTGCCTTTTCCTGGAACTCACTTGGTAGCCCAGGCTGGCCTCGAACTCACAGAGATCCGCCTGGCTCTGCCTCCCGAGTGCTGGGATTAAAGGCGTGCGCCACCACCGCCCGGCCAATGCTGATACTTTTTCAATCAAGTATGCTGTGTTCAACATTTACAGATATTCACTTTATAAGATTGCTTTCAACATACATTTTTTTCAGCAACTGAGCATCATAACACACTTATAGATATGCATGTATTACTCTTGGGTCAGGGGCATGGGAAAGCACATAATTTGAGATTACAGTTATGTATTAGCTTAGGTTGTAACAGCTGATTATGTGGGAGATCCAAGGCAAGGAAGGTTGGTTGTTAAATTTGTTATCTTAAGGCAGATTAAACAACTAGGCTGAGTACACAGTAGGAGAGCATCTTAAGTCTCAAGTGACCTCAAGGTATATTTTGAGGTGTAACAGCCAAAGGTGTAACTTCAGCTGGGAGGTCCAATCTCTTAAAATGTAGGAGATTTTAATTCATCTTAATGCGTTGCCACACAATCATCTTGGCCCTTTGTGCTGAGTATGGCATATGTCATAGCCTGAGTAGCTTCTCCAAGACATTTTCTTCTCCAGTCCAGAGGCTAGGATCCAAGCTCAAGTTTGTCTGGTAAGGACTCTCTCCTAATTGTGTCTGCTTCCAAAATCTTCTTGGTTGCCCTCTCTGAATGGGGTGAATTTTATACCCCATCATCACTTAGGTAGACTACAATTCCTTTATATCTCCCTCAAAATCTCACCTCACATACATCTGCTTTCAAAGGCTGCCCCTCAAACAAGCATGGACAGGTTAGGGTGTCAGTGTGATCCTATGTCAAACAGTGTGAGCATTCGGTTGACAAATCCTATCCTCCTCTTTATAGGAGAGAACATGGAGGTATAGAGGTTGGGTGGCTGGTGTGAGGTCCTGTGACCTCATTACTTACCGTAAACTCCACTTTTCTTTACAGACCGAGGGCACAGGGCACGGAGGCAGAGCCAGCTACATTTGTACCATGGCCAATGAGGACCTGCTCCTCAGACTCACACCAGAGAAGCAGCAGTGAAGGCCACAGCTCTGAGGAGGCCTATTGAGAAGCACCACTGCCTACTGTGGGACTGCTGTCTCGATGGTTCTACACCTGAGTCTGGGCCATGAACAGGCCACTCACTGTGTATTTTCAATGGTTTTCATTATTAATGGAAACTTCCACATAGTTGCATAAGGTATTAAGGGACGCCCCTCCCCAAAGTGCATTTTGGGGGTCTCAGAGCCTAATGTTCTCAGGAGATGGCACAGGTCCAAAGTGGAGGATAACAGCATCCTGGCTGCTGGAGGGACTATGGGGTGCATGTTTCCAGTGTGGGGTGACCTTCTCTGCAGCCCTCTTCCCTTAGTTACAGTAGTTACTTCATCCTGAGATGTGCTGATGAAATGGCAGACTTTGATGTCGTCCTGTGATGCTGAGGGCAGATGGTGGACAGTAGGGAAGATGACTGGCTGGCCAGTCCACTACTGTGATAACCCCAGGGCCTTTGAAGATGATGGTTACTGAACTGAGGGTCAGATTTCAGGTCTCTTTCAGACTGTGCTGCAGGACAGATAAAAGCACTGACCTTGTGCTTGTGGGATGCAGTGACCTTGGAGATGGGGACAGGGACAAATAATATCCTTAGTATCTTCATCCTTCCCTTAGCCACTAGAAAAGATACATATCATTGGCTTTTGAGCATCTGTAGGACATGCCCTGAGAGAAGAACAAGAGCCCATCCATTTTGGTCATGTTTGGAGTACTAGGTGGGTGGGAATTGGTGTAACATCCTTAGCTGGGCTCCTCTGTGGAATCTCTACTCTGACTTCTGTCACTCACAGGCAAGTGGGCAGTTTGCAGGAAAGACACAAAGTGTTAAAATCCATTGGCACAAGGAAAGAGCTCTGTTCACAGGAAAGCAATACGCCGTACAGCCGAGGAAAAGCTGCAGAGCAGGGCCTGGAATCAAAGTTAAGACTACCTAGGTCTCCTGAATGGGATCCTGTAGCTCATATAAGGTTACCCATGTGCCATCATGGTGGACTGGACATGCACCTGGGTCCCTGGACCACACTCTGAAGGCCATGTAGTGAAGTCTAAGTGACGCGGATACCATTTTGTCTTCTCTAAGTGATCTGTAATTCCAAGTGAGAGGACTGCAATCAGGAGGGTAATTGGCATGTTGGAGGAACTCTCTGGTATCAGATGCTTGGCCAGCATGCTTTCATGTGGCTTCAGTGTCACTCAGCATATACTTAGGAGCAATTAATCAGCAACTAATCGCTGCTCACCATGCCACATGCAGAGGTAATTATCTGTTTAAGTTCTCCAGCTGGTCACTGCAGATGCCACTGCCAGAGTCTGGGCACAGAAGGGCTTACTGAGGGTGGGGACTAGAAGAGCAACAAGAGGAATTGGGGAGAAGACTCATGATTCCTCCCATGTGCATCAAGCATTGATAAGGCTGGGGTGCCCTACAGCACCCAAGGCTGTACTGAAGGCCTCCCTACTGGGCCATTCCATGGCGTAAGAGAAAGAATTAACTTAGTGAAATCCTGGGGACACCCAGCACCTACCACTCTTCATGCAGCCTATAGGCTTCACCCTTCTCCTTCCCATAGACTGTCCAAGTTCCCAGGATGTCTGCCTGCCCCTGATGGCCTCTAATGTTGAGTGGAACCCTGGGTAGCCCAACTTAGGCACAAACTGCATTATTTTGGAACCAAAGTGTCCTGGGACACTAACGTCCCCACTGTAGTGGCCTCTGAGTCACCAGGTCCAGGAGCCAGGCTTCCCCTTGGTCCTTCTTGGGTGTGTTTATAACACTAAAATTTCCAAGATGCCCCTTTTCATTTCCTCCAGGAGAAAACCCAGCACACAGGTTCTAGCTCTTCCATCCAGGGAGCCTTTGGAGCAGAACATGGCCTGTGTGCTAGGTAGGGTGTGTCTGTGATTGGCCGGGGGGCAGGACCTTTAAAGTCACTAGCTGTGGTTTGGATATGTTGGAAGCTTTGTCGCCAGCATAGTAATGCAGCAGTCTATAGACCTTTAAAAGGTGGGCCTGAGTAGGTCATTTCCCCTTATGTTATTGTGGCCACTGCTGTCTGTCCGGGTAATGTAGAAATAAGTAAGAAACACCACAAAGGGACAAACAGCAAATAAACTCTGTGGCCCTTACCTGGTACCCACCGAAAGCATGTTTTCAGTAGCTTTGTCACAGGACGCGAGGCTGGACCACAAGGCTACAACACTACAGAGTAGGGAACTCTTATGACTAAACCTCGTTTCAGCTGGTGAGGCTCAAGAAGGCTGCTTATAATAAATGATAAACAAAGACGAGGGGAAAGGATTTTGATGGAAAAATCTCACCCCATGTAAAGACTCCAGGAAGTCCCTGGAGTCAACTCTAGTGTCAGACAACCCATTAGCACACTCCTATAGGCTGACAGGTGACTTAGAAGTCACTCTTTATAGGTTTAACACTAGCTTGCTGGTGATAACACCTTTAATGTGTGGGGTAGTACAACAGTTGCCTAGGTTACAATGCAAAAACCTGAAGGTAATTTTGCTAAAACAATTACCTGGAGCCTGTAGGGATCTGATGGGCAGCTAACAGAGATTTAAGAAGGCAGGGAACCTGTCTCCATATTGTCTGAATCCCCCCCACAAATAGACACTTGGGTCATTGGGAACTAAGCTAAGGCAACATGGCAGGCCTAACTTGGCCTGTTGGTGTGTTTCTTCTGCCTCAGCTGTGCTTCCTCAGCAGCTCAAACACCTACAGTCCTTTGGCCTCATCATAAGGCCCAAACCAAACCATGAGTCAAAGATGCTAGTTTTCTCGGAAGCTCCTGAGAGGAGTCGGTGGCCGGCTAGGCTAGCAGGTCAAGGCTGGGATGTTGTACAAAAAAAGCATCTCTTTTGGATAGGTGTCTGTGTATAACAGGGATTTCCAGATTAGCCGATGAATAAAAGTCCTGCTGCTTTTGTTACGTGAGCAGCCCACCTCTTTGATGATCACTGGCTCCTTCCTGCTTGCTAGTGTCCTGGTAAAGCAGGCTTCCCTGTCCTGCTGGTAACATTTCTTGCTCTCATGTATGTTGTTTCCATTCCATGAGACCCAACATATAGTATCATTTCATTGTGATCCTGCCAATTGATTCTTCACACACAAGGGGACCATAAGACTCTCAGTTGTGCAGTCCTGGAGCCCACTGTAGGCAATGGGCATCGTAACCCTTCCTGACCATTACTGGTAAGCCCCTGGTGTTCCTGAGCTCAGCTGGAAGGTGGAAGACCAGAGGCCAGGACAGCTCCTCTGAGCATGAGGCTAACTGGGGCCTCAGTGGGGCGTCCTGAGCTGGTCTCAGTGGGGCATCCTGAGCTGGTGTCAGTGGGGCATCCTGGGTTGGTTAGCATCTGAGGAACCTCAGTATCTGCATCTGTTCCCAGAGCTTTCTTTGTGTGTGCGTGTGTGTATGGGGGGGCATCTGGTGAGGCCACTGGGGACAGAGGAAAATTATTCCTCTAATGATAGTCTTAGGCTGGGACTTCCCAGCTCCATACTTTGTATAGGAGGCCAGCGCCATCTTCCTTGCCCATCAAGAATGAGAGCAGGGCTTCATCCCAGGCCTCAGTGGCACCATTGCTTCACACCTATCTTACTGCCACAGAACAGTCACGTGATTTTATTGGAAACCCGAGGCAGCCCTTGTGGATCAGATACCCTGGGCCTATCATCTCTAAAGGATGTGGTCACCTATTTTCTTTATGGTGTGGCCTGAATCTCTGAGTATTTTGTCTCCCTGCAGTTGCATAACAGACCCCTGAACTTGCCCCTCAAAGCATTACCTCCTGCCTGCATTCAGCTGGTGTGGCTGGCCTGAATTGATAGGACTCCTACTGGCTGACTGCAGGCCAGTGGGAGTCAGTCTCTCTTAGTTGTCTCAGCACCTGTCCCTCCATAGGTGGCTTCTAGTGCAGTGGGTGGACTCCTTGGGGTCCTTCTCTCTAGTGTCACAAGGTAGGGAGCAGAAACCAGAGCTTTTCAAGCCTCCAGCGCCATCCTGAACCAGCATCCATTCTGTGGGCTTTATTGATTGGGATCTGGCCAAAGGTATGAGTGAGTGAATGTGTTCTCTTGTCTCAGGATGGCCAGGAGATCAGATGCATCTCCCAGGAGCCTCCTTGTCTTACCTCATCTCTCCTGGCCCAAGCCTGCGGCACCCCATCCCCTCATCCTCTACATCCTGGAGACTGAATGCTTGTACTCAGCTGGAGTCAGGCAGACCAGGATTGGGGGATGCCACTGAACTCAACATCTTTGGGCAAATCTTTTTGTCTCCCTGAGCCTTTGTAAATGCACAGTGGTCTATTTCTATTTCCTGGGGTTCTCTGCAAGGTAGATGGTCACAGTACATATATGTCTAATAATACACACAGTGTAGGGACACACAGGAAGTGCCTACATTGGGTCATGGGGCTTTTCTGGCAAATATACTATTCTCTTTGGCATCTGGGGTATCTCAGCCCTTTGACCATGGGCCTATGGCCATCCTTCCTACCTAAGCCTCCAGCCATTGGCCCATGTCCTGGAGCAAAGCAAACACTGTACTGGCGTGGAAGGGCCAGGGCCAGTGCCCACCAGCTGTTAACGCAGGAAAGAGTGTTCACAAGTGTGTGTCTGCTCAAATGGAGTGAATTCAAACGGTGTTTACCTTACTGAGGCCAATCCAAATCTCCCCCTCGAACTCATTCCCCAGGGCAGAAGGGACGGATGTTTATGTAAGGAAGACAGCTGATGGAACATTGTCTCCTCTTTGCTCCATCTCACACAGCTCCAGTATCCCATTGTGGATGGCAAGGGATTGGATAGAGGTTTGTGATCTCTGGAAGGTGCTGAAGGTGCCCCAGACCTGCTCTCCTTCCTCAATAGGATTTTTTGTCCTAAGCCAGCTTCATGGCCGTGTATGCAAAGCCAGCAGTTATTGAGAGTAAAGCCTGGGGTGCAGAGGGAGTGAAGCCCCCCAGCCTTAGCCAGCTCTGGCTGCCTTCTGTTTTACCCTTAGTGAGGCACGAAAATTCTCAGGTTTATTTTTTTTAATTTGTTTGCATATGAAATGGTGCTAAATACATCAAACCCTAACAAAAGCCCTAAGAAAGAGGAGACAATATATGCAAATTGCATTGGTCCCTGACCTCAATAAATGCCTGTTATTACTGCCCTGCAGAACACAATCCTTTGTAAGAGGTAGGATGCAATAAGGTGCTATTGTTATTTTTATTTATTTTTCAACATCATTTAGAGGTGGCCAAACACTCTTATGAAAGCCTTGTTATATAAAACATCACAGCAATGAATGGAAGTTTAGAGAGAGAATATTTTGCAGGCCCAGGCCCTCTTCCTCTCCCTCCCCTGTATTTGGAGTACTGAAGTCTCTTGAAACTACCCATCCTGCCTGGCTCACACACCCAAAGCCCCTAAGTCAGGGTATGTATGGCTTCTCCTAGCCACCCAGTCATTAGCTGGGTTGGGAGTTAATTTTTCTCTTTATTCTTGTAGAGCTAGGTGTCTCTCTGAGCTCCTAGCTTTTGGCAACAAGAAGCAGTATTGTGGGAGCAACTTTCCCAGTGAAGGCCATCCCTGCCGACCCTCTGCTCTGATAAGCCAGGCTTCATCCCCCGATGTTTTCTTATAAATCCCTGGAGCAGCCTTAGTTCAGGAGACCTGGGCTTCTGTGCCCAGTGGAGCTGCTTAGCTCAGCAGAGATGTTCAATGCTCATGTGGCAGTCCAGACTCAGGTCTCTCATCTGTTCATGGCCCCTGTGGCTTCAACAGTATATGGGTGAGGAAAGGGAAGGAAATGCTTGCTTCCTAACCACCTGTTCATTCAATTTCCCCGGCCAGTACTCTCCTGTGGCCACATCTCCTCATTAGGAACTCTTGAGAAATGCTTTCCCAGGGGATCATGGGAGTCTGATTGATGGCACAGAGCTGCAATCTGGTGAACGATGAGCAACGTTCACTATGGGCAGAGAACATTCTTCCCATTCCACAGCTAGGGAGACAGGCTTAGGGAAGCAGGACTCTAAGTCTTGACCACTGTGGGCAGGAGAGGCATGTCCAGGGCACACTGAGACTATCAACCACGGAAGACAAAGTCTCTGACAGATATGGAACAACTAATCATTTCAGTGACAGAGTAAGGCCTTAGAAGCTTGCTCAACCCCCAGGAGAAAACATCACAATTCTCAGATAGGCAAATGCTTACAGCAGATGACGTCACATATTGGGGAACAAGCATGGTCCCTATGCTTCTCTTGGGCTCTGAGATCTAGCAGTGTGAAGGCTTATCTGGCTCCAGCACTGAAGGTTAATGATCCCAGTTCAGAGCTGCCCACAAGGACACCACTGACGGCTGCTCACTGAAGCACAGTCTAACTCTGAAAGCAGGAATGATGGCATTGCCCGTCCTTCTGCGGGAGGGTGCTGAACAAATAAGCTATGGTTAAGCCAGATGACAGAGTGGAAGTCCTAATCAAAGTAACAGGGAGCACCATGAATCACACAGATAAATATAAGAACATGACGTAGGCCTTGATGATAAGCTAGCTTTGTGGAAACAAAGAATGCAGACTTCCATCCACAGTAACCGGGACACCACTACATCCTAATGACAAATAAGAAGTGGGGAGACAGGGGTCAGCAATTTTGTTTGGGTCCATGATGGAGAGGATACAAGACAACCATAACCCAAGATTAGAGACAGGCAGGTGGGTGGGTACAGGGTGTCACTGTGACCTAAGGGGGGACAAGTGCTGAGTCAGAAATCCTGGCCTGTGATATCAATTCCTGGGGCTCAATGTAAGCATCTTAGGATGAAAGCCTGGGGTGGTGGGCCTCTACTATGAGGAGGGGCTATCCCCTCTAAACTGGGACCAAGATGTCTGCTGAAGCATAGGTATAAAATATGGGGTAGAACCAGCTCAGCCCGTGGGAAACATCTGGGGACTTTCTTTGAGGGACTGGAAAGAGTTGGAGGGGATTTGAGGTTCAGAGCCTGGGAGAGATGAGCAGGACCTGTGAACAAAGGGGAGGACCCCAACTCTGAGAGGAGTAATGCATTTTTTGATCTGGTTTATCATTTAAGTGTGAAAATCACCATATTGAGTATGTGGATCTATGCAGAGGAAGACGCACAGGGTTTGGGTTAGGAACTCAAGACACCAACATACTCTTTGTAGTTGAATTGACAGAATCTCTTGCTTCAATGAGAAGGGTGAGGCAAGAGGCTGGGGATCTCGCAAGGATGTCCAGTGTATTGCTGAACAAGGCAGGGGCCAGGTTCCCTGCAACTCCCTACTGCAAAGTCCTCCTCTCGGTTTGCTTCCTCTCCAAAAGGATCTAGTGGAACAGTATGGGGAGGAGGAACAGCAGACAGGGATGGTAAACAACATTGCATTTTGATAGGGTTGCATTCATTCGCAACAATGGGGATGACTTGGGGACCATTGTGCTAATGACGTAGAAGATTGTGTATCATTTGAAACATAAATAAGGCTATTTATAGAGTTTGTCTCAGAAGCCTCTCTGGAGAGGTGATCCTCTCCCATGGTCAACTTCTGAGTGATCTGTCAGAAAAAAAAAGGCAAAGTTCCTTGGCCACCAACAGCAGCAGAAGGAGGAGAAGGAGAAGAAGAAGGAGGAGGAGAAGAAGAAGGAGGAGGAGGAGGAGAAGAGGAGGAGGAGGAGAGGAGGAGGAGGAGAAGAAGAAGAGGAGGAGGAAGAAGGAGATGAAAAAGGAGGGGAGGGAGGAGGAGAGGGAGGGGAGGGAGGAGGAGGAGAAGGAGGAGAAGGGGGAGAGGGAGGAGAAGGAGGAGAGGGAGGAGGAGGAGAAGGAGGAGAAAGGGGAGAAGGAAGAGAAGGAGGAGAAAGAGGAGGAGGAGGAGAAGGAGGAGAAGGAGAAGGAGGAGAAGGGGGAGAAAGGGGGGAAGGGGGAAGGGGGAGAAGGAGGAGAAGGGGGAGAAGGAGGAGAAGGAGGAGAAAGATGAAGAGGAAATGGAAGCTTATACACACTGCTGGTGGAATGCAGAATGGCATAGTCACTTTGGAAAGTGGTTAACAACTTCAGAGAAAGTTAAACACATCCTTGTGACATAACTCAGTGATTCCACTCCAAGGGCTCCGTCTAGAGAAATGAACATGCATCCACACAGACAAAGCTGTATACCAAAATCTTTGTAGCATCGCTGTTACTAAATTCCTTACAGAACAGACAATCTGCATGTCCATCAGTTGAAATGAATAAAGTTTGGGGAGCCATACAACAGAGCACAGTTTAGCAATAGAGAAGACTGGATTACTCAGCTGCCCAACGTCCCAGAGGCTGTAGGTAATGGTGGACAAATGGAGGAAAGAATCGTGACGCCCAAGACTACCTTGTGGGATTCCATTCCATGGCACAACCAGAAAAGGCACATTTATCAAGAAAGAAAATGGTCAGTGGTTTCCTGGGGCTGAGGGTGGCCCCTGAGATGAACTGTGGCTGGGTGAGAGGGAGCTTTGGGGGTGATAGAAGTGTTCTGAACATGGTTCGTGGTGATGGTGGTCTGAAGCTCTACACTCATTAAAGGAAGCTGCACTGCACCCATACAACAGCGAATTTCAGGTCCAGATGGTACGCCAGGAAAGCTGTTCAGGCAGCACAGTGGCTTCTCCATGGATTAAGGAGCCCTCTGACTTTAAGACCTCTGCCATGACCTTCCCTCTGGACAGCATTCCACCACCCAAGCCATGTCAGATACTCCTGGGAGTTCTGTAACCCCTGTCTGCAAGAGAGTTTGCTCTTTGTCCTCGAACAGACATACTTTTCTCATGACCTCTTGCCTTCTAGGAGACCAGTGATAGCCACCAGACTCCAGAGTCTCTGACCACTAAGGCTTCAAACACTACACCCTCCTCGAGTGACCTGAGGACCAGTCCAGCTTGGCTGATGGTCCACTCATCTGCTTACCTCCATTGTGCTCTTTGATCTTGTTGTTGACGGGGGCAACTTCCAAGTGGCAGGTTGTGATGCATGTAATGGCATTCTACCACACTGCCTAGACCAATGTGGCTCCTGGGGACTGAAGGTCATCAGCAAGTGCAGGGGTTCTTTAGGCCCTATCCTGGTCTGTCCAACCTGAGGTGCTCAGAACAGCTGTTCTCGGGTTCTTCTTCCTGGTGTGATAGGAGACCTGGAGCCAAAATGGTGACTCCTCCAGAGACACTGGCTCCCCAGCATTTGTGAGTGCCACAGTGTTGTTCATAGATGAGGTCCCACTGCTGGGGAGCAGGGGGTCTGTACTGGCTGGAAGTCTCAAAGATACTGTCATACACAGATGCCTGCAAGGGAGGTATAAATGTGGCCAGCAGACTTTGGAAGTTGCCATGGTTCCCAGCCAGAGTGAGTCCAGCCTCACTTGGGACAGACTGTTCCTATAGAGTATTCCCACAGTGCCCTGGAGCTGTCTGCTCTGAAGCAGGTGTCCTGGGATGGAGTGTTCCCATAGAGTGTTCCCACAGTGCCCTGGAACTGTCTGCTCTGAAGCAGGGATCACACAGCTCAGTAAGGTTGTCCCCATGGTATGGAAGCTCATCGTGAACCTTCATTCTGAGACTTTGGAGGAACACAATGACATTTTTCTTTTGTTTTTAGATATTACAGACTCATTTAAGGTCGACTTCACAGGAGCCAAGTTCACCTGCCCCCTAGGGACTGTTCTTGACCACTCAACATATTTAAATCGAGTTTTCAAACCTTGAAATTATTGGTTTTTTCCCTTTGACTGTAACATACACTGCAGAAGCTGCATTTGTGGAATACAGATTCAGAGACAGGCTTTTGAAGCCAGAGACATAGCTCAGTCTAGACAGTGGAGTGTTTTGACAGAAAAGCATTAATGTGAGGTGCACATGCTGAGAGTTCACTCATTTTTCCTTCTTAAGCACATTTTAGAGAAAATCACCTGGCCAGGAGAACTTACAATTCAGGCTTACCTAGAGCAGTGTATATTAGTCAATGGACGACTGTCTATCCACCTGCATGGTTAGTTGGGTCTCCAATGGTGTCCTGACTGGACACAACTACCTGCTGCTGGTAGAAGTATCAGTCACTCATCCCTGGCTTCAGGCCAGCTGATCCTCAGCTGGTGACACCAGTGAGGGGACCTCACACTGACACACTTCTCTGGTGTCCCTGTTAAGAGTACTGACATCCTAGCACCTGAACATGTTTCAGTAGTACCTGGTGGTGCTTTCATTTCCTCCTGAAATGGGCTGTTAGGGAGGCCTAAGGATGCTGCTACAGAAGCCTGAAATACTTTCTGCTCCCTCTAAGGAAGAGTCGCATTCCACAGACCACAGTTCAGGCACTGATGTGAACCAATCATCTTTACAGACCACAGTTCAGGCCCTGATGTGAACCAATCATCTTTACAGACCACAGTTCAGGCCCTGATGTGAACCAATCATCTTTACAGACCACAGTTCAGGCACTGATGTGAACCAATCACCTTCACAGACCACAGTTCAGGCACTGATGTGAACCAATCACCTTCACAGACCACAGTTCAGGCACTGATGTGAACCAATCACCTTCACAGACCACAGTTCAGGCACTGATGTGAACCAATCATCTTTACAGACCACAGTTCAGGCTTTGATGTGAACCAATCATCTTTACAGACCACAGTTCAGGCACTCATGTGAACCAATCACCTTCACAGACCACAGTTCAGGCCCTGATGTGAACCAATCACCTTCACAGACCACAGTTCAGGCATTGATGTGAACCAATCACCTTCACAGACCACAGTTCAGGCATTGATGTGAACCAATCACCTTCACAGACCACAGTTCAGGCACTGATGTGAACCAATCACCTTCATTTTCGAAGCAATAACTTGGCTGAGGCTAGCAGATTTCCATTCATTCATGGTAGAGTGAGAAAAACAGATTTGATGTAACATTTCATCAGAACTTTTAAAAATCACAAATTTAAATATATAAAAATATGTGCCTTGACCCAGGAAAGCTTGATATCTAGACACTCAAATCTACAAAGAGAAAACTCCCTTTTGCTTCAGATAAAGAGTCTTTGGTTTAGTTAGGGCATCATCCAGAGAGGCAGCCTCAGTGGAACAAAGTGTGTTTTGAGGGTGAGTATGGTGCTCAAGAATTGGGGCTGGAGTTGAGGAATTTTAGAAAAATGCAGAGAAATGACTGGAAGCTGCCAAGGCTCCTCCCTTGGTGAATGTCTCAATTAACTGCCGTGATATGGTTTCTTTTATTCCATTTTATCATTGGCTCTAAAGTGTGATGCTGCAGATTTGGATGATGAGAAGAGATGCCATGGCTACTTCCAGGTGAGAAGGAAAGAAAGTTACCACGTGCTGGCGATGCAGAGATCTATGGTAAGTTGTCAAAGCTATTCTCTCCCTGTGCCCACATTACAGATTAAACCTCTTAGGTATGCATAGGAGAAAACACCAGATACAGAAAGTTCAGTAGCACTGGAGGCCCAGGGTCTGGAATCTTAGAACATGCACAAATGGGGTTGTGTCCTGATGGATCTGCTGGGCTGTTCCGGATGCTCAGGACCCTCTACAGAAGGACCAGAGGCCTGTCTAGTCACTGGAATTAGTGATCCACATCTGTGGTGTTTTCTTTCTTATAAACAACTGTGCTGGAAGTGAGGGTGGTGGGCTTCAGCTGCTCACCGCGCCTTAACTCCTTGTCCCTGAGCTGGCCCACAAGATCCTGTCTTGTCTGGCCAGTTTCCTAGCCACATGAAGCTCTTGGTAGGTAATTAAAAACACTGCCACGAGGCTAGCAAAATTGATCAGGGAGCAAAGGTGCTTGCCACTGAGCCTGACAACCTGAGTTCCATGTCCAGAATCCTCATGCTGGAAGGAGAGAATCAACTCCTGAAAGTTGTTCTCTGAGTTCCGTAATTTGCTGTGGCCTTCATGGGTAGGCACACACAAACACATGAAAAGAAAGAACTACTGCCATGCCACTCGTTCTGTACACCCCTCATTTCTGTTCTCATCTGGCCACTCACAGGCATCTCGTCACAAAGCAGGCTTCCTCCACTGCCCAGAGTTTGTTTCACTGAAGTTAACGAGCCCAATTATAATCAAAAGTGGTAGGCTGAGCCGAAGTCTGCATTTCACGCTGCTGCTACTTGTAACGAAGGCGTTTACGCCTAGGCAGAATGGCCAACCACGGGCTTTTTGACAGTCAGTTAAGGCTTTTAGAACAAGTGGCTTCCACGCTGGCAAAAGCATGTTTAAAAGCCAGACAATCATGATAATGGGATGCATGCTCACATTCCAGAACATTCCCAGGAGTGAACAGAAAAATATCTTTTCTTTAGTGGAGAACAAGTTCAGGTATTTAAATCAAGTAGAAGTCACCTGGATGTCTGGGCACAGGGAACTGCAGGGACGAGGGGCGCTCTGCAGGAAACTCTTGGCTGTACCCTTCTGGCACACACTTTCAGTTTGGAAGTCTCATTGGTAGGAGACTCAAGGGCTGAAGGCCTGTTACTTCCAGTGCTCAGGTACTCTGAAGAAAGGTTCTGTTACAGCTAGGCAACAAACAGGCACTTTGTTTTATCTACAGCTGTCTCGAGATATTGGTAACCCAGCCCAGTATTTTATCTACAGTTGTCTCGAGATATTGGTAACCCAGCCCAGGCTACAGAGGTGCAATGGAGGTCTCTGCAGGACTAAGAAGCATGGCCAAGGTCAAGGTTATGCTACTATTCAACAACAGGCTAGAGGCAGGGATGTCAGAAGTTCCAGAGAGCGGTCAGTCATGATGAGTCCCCAGCTGGCTGCCATGAGCCTTTAGTCATGATGAACCAGAGGATGGTGTTTTCCCATCTCAGTGCCTCTAAGAAAGTACTATCAGGCCTGACAGGTAGGGACTGGGAAATCAGTGACCCTAAGGACAGGTCCATCTGGTAGGTGGCAAGAATTCTGGCAGAGGAAGTAGCAGTGGGGTGAGTGGTCAATAGTTTTAGTGGTCAAAAGACATCGGACACAGAAGGAGAGGGACTAAAAGGGATCTCCTTGAAGGTAGGAGCTGGGTGGTAGAGGCCCTGGGGTTAGAGCAGGGCCTGGTGGACATTCCAGGACCATAGGAAGCACAGGCTCAGGGAGCCTGCTTCTATGTGGGCAGCTGTGGGAGCATGGCAGGAGGAAGGGGCTTGATCCTGGAGCAACGAGTGAGGCTTCTTCACAAGCTGAGCCGCTGTGCCACAGAGCCGCCAGTGACAGGTGTCTCAGAGACCCAGGAGCCACAGCTCAGGCAAGAGCCTGGAAGCCTCCAGCCTGTCCCTAGATTCCAGGGCTTTGGAAGAACAGTAGGACCTCAGTGGGACTTGGGCCTCCAGGGTTTCAGAGAAAGTGACAACATCAGGTGCATGAAAGGTAAATAGGGGCTTCACATTGATGTGGCCATGAAGTGCACACACAGAAGTATGCACAGTGCACATGTGGGTAAGCATGCATGAACCACTGACATCCATGCATGTGTGTTTACCAGCGCGCATGCTTGTCATTATTCACGTGTGCATGTCTGTGTACATGTACATATGTTAGAGCTAAACTGGGACGAACTGCCTGTCACTCTCTGCAGGCAGCTCTGGGTGGGTAAAGCCTGGGTGAAGAATGCTGAGCTGTAACGGGCTGCTGAGGTGTCTGTCTCTGGTGCCCAGACTCCGCCTTGAGATTGGCTTTGAAGGAGTCTAGTTAAGATCTTCCCAATTTGATTAAATCCCTAAAACAATCTCAAAACAAAAAAAAAAATCTTTTTTTTTCCTTGTGGAGGCTGGAGGTGGTCACAGGGCTTCACTTAGCAGCATAAGGGTTACTTGGGACCCTTATAGAACAGGGTTTTGTGTGTTCACAGACAAACACAATTTGAAATACAATCTGAGTTACAGGAGGAGTGGGGCTACCAGTGCTTGTTCCTAGGAAACGTGTGTCATATCAGGGCTTCTTAATTTTTTTTCTGCTTGTGACCTCTTTTCTTTTGAACACAACCCCAGGTATACAGAACACAAAATAGATACACAAAGAAAACATCTACTGATAATAAATCATAAAGAAATTTATTTTAAAACAACTCTTTTGTATAGATACAATTTTACCATTTATTAAAGATGAAAGGAAATTTGCATACTAATGAGATAGATATATTTGCATACTAATGAGATGATTTGCTTATTTTTGCATAGAGAATTAAATCTTGTCTGAAGATTTAATACCTTGGGACACAGAGCATCTTCAACATTTTTCCTTTTCCCTTTTTTTTAAAAATTAATTTGGTTCCTTAACAATTTCATATATGTATGCGAATCATTTTGATTATTTTCTACTCCCAGTCTCTCTTACCTCCCTCCCATCCTTACCAACATCCCTTTCCTCCAGTCCTTACCAATCCATTTCCCAGACTCAAGACTTTGGGTTTGGTTTTGTGACTCAGTTAGTACCAGGACGCCTCTGTGTGACCATCGGGGTCATCAGTATGTACACAGCTGAAGGCCATGACTCTCCTGCTCCTCGAATCTATCAGTAGGAAATAGTTCAGCTCACTGGGCCTTCCTCTACTCATGCGGACTGTTGACTGGCCCATTCTTGTGCAGTCCCGGTGCGGGTATTCACTGCTGCTGTGAGGTCCTGATGATAATGGCTGTGTCTTGCCTGGAAGATGGCATTTCACGGCCCTTTGTCTATCTTACAGGCTTTCTGCCCCCTATTAGTGAAGTTGATCAATATTTTGACTTTATAGTTGTCACTGCTAAGACTAGCAGCACATCACATGAGTAAATAGTACAAAATGGCAGAAGCACATTTAGGGCCATTTCAGAAACTGTTGGAAATTCCATCCTAATCTCAAGCCAAAATTTATTGTACCATTTTTTTTTAATTCAACTCAAGTCAGCCATGTCAAACTTTCTGATATAATTGGATCTGAAGACGTACTGAGGCAAAGCTACGTTGAGGAATGACGGTGGGAACATATTGTCTTTGTTTTCTGTAATTAAGCCATTAATTCCACAAGAGCAGAGAACTTTGTATGTACAATAAAAACACTGCAAATAATAAGCACAATCTTGAGTCTCAGGCCTGAGCTTTCGGCTGTGCTGGTTAGTGGGTCCTGACTTAATGGCACGTGCAGTGTGAGGTGTGCACGTTTTGGGTCAAGAACCAAAGCTACAGAAGTCAGATGGCACAAGGAAGGGCGAGCGTTGCCAGGCACCTCAGATAGACTTTGAATTAATTTTTGGTTATTGTGCATTCAGGAACTTTTTACTGTTACCAACTGTGCTGCTTCAGCATTTAATCACATGATTCCATGTGGGTCTGGGACCCATAGTTTAAGAGCTCAGGCCTGCAGCTTCTTGCTCCCTCATGCCACAGCATCTCTTGAAGGAGCTGATTTTAACATTAAGACAACTGACACCCACCTCCTTATTCCCAATTCCCTGCGTGGAACTGGGAACTGCACTAGGGGCCCAGAGCACAGGTCTGTATGGGAGAAGGGGGACTGTCTTTCAAACCCAAAGTCTAGTCTCACAGAAGGCCAAGAGAGCACAGAGGGTCTCAAGGGCAAGGTGAGGGAGAAGGGACACTGCATGTGCCTGAGTTCTCAAATACATAGTTCCTGGAGCCCAGCCCAGCCCCTTGCCCCAGCAGCCCGGGCTCACAGGGGTGCACTCAGCAGGGTTGGGGCTGGGCTTAATGTGTGTCTGAGGTTGCTGCATGCACACAGAAGGTCTCCTTGGGACACTATGGCACTGGAGCAGCCAGTGATTCAAGGAGTCCCTCAACTGCACCTTGAGCACTGAGACCCTGTCAAGTGTCCTGTTGTTCCCAGGGAGCTCTCCCTTGGGGAAGAGCCACTGGTGCTTGGTTGTGCCTCTCCCTGACTTTTTTCTTTTTTAAAAACAGATAGCTGGGAACCAGGACAAGAGTATCCATCCAGGTTCCCATCGCAGTCTCCTCAGGGTAACACCTGTTTCTTGAATTAATATTTGACTTCAAAACAATAATGGCTAGTGTGATGTGTCCTAAGTTTCTGTGAGAAACATTTGGATTTTTTGAGGAAGTCCTCCCCAGGACTTCTGCAGTGCACAGAGAAGGTCTCCTCTACAAACGGCATCCAATAAGCTCCACATCCATGCCCTCCCTCCATGTTGTAGGTAGCTGTGGTTGTTTGAATAGGAATGGTCCCATAGGTTCATATATGTGAATGTTTGGTCATTAGGGACTACTTGACAGGGATTAGGAGGTGTGGCCTTGTTGGAATTTGTGTGGTCCTGCTGAAAGCAGTGTGTCACTGAGGGGTGGACTTTGGTACAGAAATTGATACCAGGGACTGAGATATTGCTGTGATAGGCCTAACCATGCTTTTGTTTGGAGTAATATGGAACACTTTTGGAATTTGGACTAGGAAAGCAATTGGACACTTTAATTGGTCTTTCTTAATAGATCATCCTAGTAGAAGTATGGAAGACAGTGGTGCAGAGGGTGATTTGAACTGTGGGGGCCTAGTGCAAGAAGTTTCAGAGGGGGAGAATGTTAGTATATGGCCTAGAGACCATTCTTGTCATGTTTTGGCAAAGAATGTGGCTGCTTTTTGCCCTTGTCCAAAAAGTTGGCCCAAGGCTAAATTGAGGAGTTTGGAATTAATGGTGTTGGCTGAGGAGATTTTTCAGACAGTCTAGTATTGACTATGTTACTTGTTTATTAGTGTATAGTCTTATGCAGATTTAAAATGAAAAGGCGCAAGTTGAGCAAGGAAAAATAGAAAACATACAGTTTGAGGAGAAAAGGGGCACCTGGAAGTCCTGTACTCAAGGAGAAAACCAGATGAAAGAAAAGTCTGCTGCTAAGTGGAATAAAGGGAGTGGTGACCTCAGGGCAGGACCCTACCAGATAAACTTCCAACTTGTAAAAAGGAATTAAAGAAAAGCTTAGGGAGGGGGCAAGGTGGTACATGCCTTTAATCCCAGCACTTGGAATGCAGAGTCAGACAGATCTCTGAGTTTGGAGCAGCCTGGTCTACAGATTGAGTTCCAGGACAGCCAAGCTTAGGCAGTGAAGGAAAACATGGACAACAGAAAGCTGGTGAAAAATGTATTTGAATGAGGGGAGCGTGTTCCGGCCTCAGCAAGCAAAAGAACTCAGCAGCTTCAGCCATGTGGTTCTGGCTTTAGAGTCAAGGATAGAAGAAAGGGGTTGTTGGTTTTCCATCTGTAACTATGGAAAGCCTCTGAGGCTAGGCTTGTGTCAGGGGTGTCCCTGCATAGAGGACATTGTGTCAAGCTGTGAAAATGAAGCTTGGATTTCATTGGATACCCCAAGATGTTGGTAATGCCAGAACTGTGGGATACCTGCCAAGGAGAGCTGGGAAGAGAGAGAGAGAGAGAGAGAGAGAGAGAGAGAGAGAGAGAGAGAGTGTTGTAGTCAACAAAGCTTAAAGGAGATGGAGATCTGAAGAGTGCTTTGATATCAGATATGGAGATGCAGTTTGGAGTTTGTCTGTCTGGTTTTAGGTTCTGTTTTGGTCCAGTATTTCCTCACTATGTTCCTTTCCTCCCCTTTGGAATGGTAGTGTATATTCTGTGCCATTGTATATTGGAAGTATGTGACCTGCTTTTTGAGTTTGATTTTACAGAGGATTACAGTTAAGAGATTGTCTTGATTCTCTGAAGAGACTTTGAACTTTGGACTTTTAAACAGTGTCGAGACTGCTGTAGACAATGGGAACTTTAGAAGTTGGACTAAATGTATTTCTGTATTATGATATGGCTACAAGCCTATATGGGGTCTAGGGAGTGGAATGTGATTGTTTGAATAGGAATGGCCCCCATAAGGCTCAGATATTTGAATGTTTGGGTAATAGGGAATGACACTAATTGACAGGAATTAGGAGGTGTGGCCTTGTTGGTGGAAATGTGTCACTGGGAATGGGATTTGGGGTTTTAGAAGCTCAAGCCAGGCCTAGTCTCTCTCTCTCTCTCTCTCTCTTCCTGCTGCCTGCCAATTGAGATGTAGAACTCTCAGTTACTTCTCCAGCACCATGTCTGCTTGTGTGCCTCCATGCTTCCTGCCATGAGGATAATGGACTAAACCTCTGAATGTAAGCAAACCAAAATTGAATTCTTTCATTTATAAGAGTTGTTGTGGTCATGATGTCTCTTCACAGCGATACAACACTGGCTAAGGCAGCTGCCTATGTTCACTTTGTCATTTACATGGAGAAAGTATCTGTGATGTCAGCATTGACTGTCAACCTGATAGGTTCTAGGAACACTTGGGAGACTAATTCCTGGGCATATGTACTAGCTCATTTTCTGTTAATGTGATAAAAGCCAAGAGCAAAATCTAACTGTGGGGTAAAGGGTTTTTTTAGGTTATTGGTCATAGTCCATCATCAAGGGAAATCACGGTAGAAACTCAAGATGAGAATCTGGAATCAGGAACTGAAGCAGAGGCCAGGGAGAAACACTGCTTACTAACTTACTTTCCAGGGCTTGCTCAGCTTGCTTTCTTATACACCCTAGGGCCACTTGCCCAGAGGTGGCTATGCCCTCCCCACACCAATCATTAATCAAGAAAATGCCCCCACAGACTTGCCTGCAGGCCAATCTAACAGAGATAATTTCTCAACTGAGGTCCCCTCTTCCCAGGTGACTTTAGCTTGTATCAAGTTTACAAAAACTGACCAGCACAACATATCTGTGAGGAGTTATCTAGATTAGATTAATTGAGACAGAAGAATCACTCAGAATGTGGGTGCTGGCACATCAGACTGAATAGAAAGGAGACATCAGCTGAGTACCTGACTGCATCACTCCCTGATTCCTGACTGCGATCACAATGTGACCAGCTGCCTCATTCTTCTGTTCCCATGAATTCTTTGCCATGATGGGCTATGCCCTCCAATTGGAGCCCTATTGAGGAGAATTTATAAATGTAGACTTAGGAATAATGTTCAGCCTTCCTTATAATTATGCTCCATGTTAGAAAATAAAATATAAAGTAGCTGAGTCCTTAGTATTACATGTGGCTGACACATTCTTTCCAAGGCTCTCTAAGGGAAGTGCAAGTCTTTTTTTTTTTTTTTGGTTTTTCAAGACAGGGTTTCTCTGTGTAGCTTTGCGCCTTTCCTGGAACTCACTTTGTAGACCAGGCTGGCCTCGAACTCACAGAGATCCGCCTGCCTCTGCCTCCCGAGTGCTGGGATTAAAGGCGTGAGCCACCACCGCTCGGCAGGCAGTACAAGTCTTAAAGGCATCTTTCAACTACTTAGTGAAGTGCACATGTGTAAGAATGAGTTCTGAATTCCACCCTTGCTTGTGTGGGGTCAGTACCACTGTAGCCCCATCATGGTTATTTTGGGAGAACACTGTTTGCCTTTCTGGAGTTATATATGCAGAGGAGTGGACTTTTGGAAAGGAAGCTAAATGAAGTTCTCATGTCACTAAAGCTGGGTCTCAGGGACATCTAGGAAAAGATCTTTGGTCACACTCACTAAGAAGTGTGATAAGAAATGTGCTATATGAGCTAGAAGATGAGCCATACCAGAGGTGAGGAGACCCAGAATTAGGGACTTTGAGACAGTTTACTCTTGTGAGAACATAACTGACTGAGGAGACTCATTAACAATTTTTCCTTTATTCTGTTTCCTTATATATTATCAAGACTCAATATAGTTATAAATGCCTTAATTGTTTTAATAATTATAACATGTATTTGTAATTATGTATACACAGCCACAAATTGTGCAAAATATTCAGAGTGGTTTATAGCTGTTGGTAGGATTTTTTTTTGCCTATACCCCTTAATTGACAATAGTATTCCCAGCACTGAGATAGTGCCTGAGCTTAGCAGGTTACCCAAAATTATTTGGATTGAACAATGATCTCTATCCTGAAGCAGGTGCCTTTCTGTCTACTGCTGATGGCTTATACATGTTACCTGCTCCATGAACCAAAGGCATCCGAGTGGTGACAATACCTTTGTCCATTCCATAGACCTGGGAACAGACAGACACTGACTACACTCAAAATTCTGTTTGGAATGTCTTTAGCTCTTACTGAGTTACCATGGTGTCTTAGATAGGGTTTCTACTGCTATCATGAAGCACCATGATCAAAAGCAAGTTGGAGAGAAAGAGATTTATTTGGCTTACCTTTCCAGATCATAGTTTATCATTTGAGGAAGTCAGGACAGGAACTCAAGCAGGGCTGAAATCTAGAGGCAGGAATTGATGCAGAGGCCATGGAGGGTTGTTGCTTACTGGCTTGCTCCCTATGGCTTGCTCGGCCTGCTTTCTTATAGAACCCAGGACCACCAGCCCATGGATGGCACTACCCACAATGGGCTGAGCCCTCTCGCACTGATCACTAGTTGAGAAAATGCCTTACAGCTGGATATTATGGAGACATTTTCTCAATTGAGGCTCCTTCTTCTCTGACAACTCTAGCTTGTGTTAAGTTGACATAAAACCAGCCAGTACACTTGCCATGGATGTGACCAGAATGAGATATAGTTTATGCACAACATCCTAGTATCCTATTGGTCCTTTAGAGGTTGCAGCAAAACCTAGAGACTCAGAAGCTAAGCTGTTCTAATGTCAGATGAGTAAACTGAGGCTCGAGTGTAAGGCTCAGAGTAGCTAGAAATCATGAAAACTCCAGGGCAGTCCCTGTCTGAGGGCTTCTAACTCCCGTGATGATCTCACCACATGTTACGTGCCCTCCTCCATGCACTAGCATCTTCTGTTGATAACACACACACACACACACACACACACACACACACACACACACACACACAGAGTGCTTATCACCCTGTCTAATCTTTCTTCTAGTTTCTGATCACCCCATCTATCTTGATAATTTTTTGATCTAACTTACACAGCCTGAATCCGCAAAATGTGTTTTGCCAGCTGGCAGGACATTATTGAGCTATATATCATGACGGTGACATCGAACCTCACTAGCGAGTGGTGGTTACAGATGGTGGCAGGGCCTTCCTGGAGACCCAGGCCAGGAAAATTAGACCACACTCAGTTTCTTAATGGTTTTTTCTCATTTGGTTTTGAAAATGACAGAATATCAGCCAATATGTTCTATAATTCTAAAGAGTAATAATGCCGAAAGGTTTTGTTTTCTCATTAAAGATGAATGGGGTTGACATTTCAATAGATCACCTCCAATAGGTTCCTGCTCAGATAATTATTAAAGATATTTTCCAGTACATGGTAGCCTGGCCTCATCTGCCTGGATTTTAGAGGAGAGAACCATGCCGCTTCCCTGCTTCCCACCACACTGGTGTGGCCACAGGAGTCTGTTCCCACCTGGCGTTGAAGGCAGCCGTAAAGAGCAGAACGGTTAAGGCTCTGGAAGTGTCCAGATAGCCTGCAGTGACCACCGAGGGATTCTCATTGTGCTCAGCCCTTCCTAGGAAGCCTGCTGGCTTAGACCCCACACACTCATCTTGTCCTCCAGGCTGTGAGTTTCATCCTAACTCCAATTATAGAGGCCACCTGCTATACCGCATCCTGTATGTCTCCAGGTAGTGGAGGTGGCCTGGGATGACAATGGGCCTAGAAGGCTGTGGCACCTAGGTGGCAGATCATGGGTAGTTGTCCCTGCTTGGGGCACTGCACCACACAAACCAGCTTCAAACACAAATAGTGAGCCAACAATCATGATGATATGTACCCGTAATCCTAGCACATGGGAGGCTGAAGTGGGGATATTGTCACAGGTTCAAGGCCAGTGTAGGCTAAGTAGTAAGTATTGGGCCAAACAGGACTACATATCAAGACCTTGACTCAAGAAAATAAAAGAGGGGGAAGGAAGGAAGGAGGGGAAGAGGAAGAGGAGGAGGAAAAGGAAAAGGAGGGGGAGAAGAAGTCACACCCAACACACATGCACATTGATTTTAGTTGCCATCCTTGATGGATGCATGATGTCTCACAATGTCTGGAGGACTGGACCTCCAGTACCCACTTGGTCACATCTCTTGTTTGGCTCCTACCATGTGATCTCTGTTTGCTCTGCTGTTCCTTCCGTCTACTGGGTGGTCCATTTGCAGCTGTGAGAGAACTGAGAAACTGCCCTGTCTCTTCACTCTCAGGGCAGAACTGCTTCTAGATCCCTGTTCCCCATCTCCTTTTCTAGACAGAGAAGGTTCCACATGCTCACTTCTCTCACAGATCTCAATCCTCTGACAGGCCTCAGATGGAACCTGTCACACCTATGCTGGAGTTCAGCCTCAGGTCTGAACACAGCTTTCAGAATCCATGGCCAGTACCTTGAGATTGGACACCAATTCCCAGGCTCCAGGTATGACTGTCATGACCTTTGAATGCTCACTTGAGTAGCATCCGCCTGGAGCCAGCCTTGGGTCTGTGCCTGTCAATGGAAGAACATGGCTATTCTGGTCTTGTCATTCATCCCAACTGATGAATGACACTGGGACCTTGCTCCATTAGGGCAGCTTGGCAGGTGACCCCCAGTCTTCTCTGCTGGGTTCCAGCAGTCCAGGGAGATGACTGCCCTGTGATATTGTTCCTAGGCACCCCAGAGTCCCCATCCCTCTTACCGTGTGTGTTTCTCCACTGGGCTCTTCTCTTTCATAGTCCTACCTCCGCTAGCACCTTCTGGTGGTCCTGCTGGGAGTCTGGGCTCTTGTCCTCTCAGTACTCCTCAATGCCTTATATGGGAAGACGGCTCCATTTTCTGTTCCCCTTTATACAGTCAGCTTCCAACCAAGTAAGTCCCAGACCAAATTCACCGCTACTCTAAAGGTCACTTCTGATTTCTCCTTCCTTTAAAATATATTTTCTTCATTTGAATACAATAGCATTCATTCATAACAGGAAGGAAAATGTGGCCTGTACCACCAAGAGCCCATGGCATCAAGGGCACAGACGGAGGGGTTGGGGAGATGAGAGCTGGGAGGAGAAAGAAAAAGGAAAAAGAGTCCATGGAGAATACATGAGGCTGTTGATCTTGCCTTAGGCCTATGCCCTTCTGCCTCCTGACTCGAGCGTCCTGTCTAGTTTTATGCCAACTTGACACAAACTAAAGTCATCTGAGAAGAGGGAGCTTTAATTGAAAAAGTTGCCTCCATCAGGCTGTAGGCAGGCAAGATTGTATGGCATTTTCCTAATTAGTGATTGGTAAGGAAGGGCCCGGTCCATTGTGGATAGGGACATAGCTGGGCTGGTGGTTCTAAATTCTCTAAGAAAGCAGGCCAAACAACCCATGAGGAGCAAGCCAGTAAGCAGCACTCCTCCATGGCCTCTGCATCAGCTCCTGCCTCCAGGTTCTTGTCCAATTTGATTTCCTCCTTTGTCTCCCTCAGCGATTCAGGATGTGCAAGCCCAATAAAGCCTTTCCTCCCCAAGTTGCTTTTGATCATGGTGTTTTATCACAGCAATAGAAACCCTAACTAAGACATTGGATATGTATGACTTTGGCACCTGTGGGCACTACTCTGGACCACCATTCATGTAACAAAGAAAAATTAAACAACATAGGGAGTGCATATGATCATGGCTGAGCCACAGGAAAGTGGGAGAGGAGGTGTTGGCAGTGGTTGGCTTCTACTGGAGAGGGGGCTCTGCCTCTGAACAGGGATTGTTGTTTAAAAGTACACAATGACAATGTCCTGTTTTCGGGGTTGTCTATGGGACCACACCGACAAATAACTCAAAAAGAGATAACCCATACCTGACACTAATCTTTCTAGTTGATAGCCTATGGTGTTTGGAGAAGGCACTCCCGCTGTAGGGCAACTCTATTTAGATTCCATATACATGTAAACATCCTCGTTGGATCAATTACTCTGGCTTCTACAGCAGTAGGAGTCCACATGGCATTTCTGAATGTCTTTAGTGTTAGCTTTACTACCCATACTCATTCCTCAGCCTTGTCCTCCCACCCACCCATTGATACCTTCCAGTTTCATTAGTTTCCTTTCCCTCTTCATACTGGTATTCTCTCTCCCTTCCCTTGGCCCCTTACTAGTTTCTAACTTCTGTGGGCATGCCAATCTAAACACACATATCTAAAGATTGAAAGCTATGTATGTCCCTCTGGAGACGTTTGTCATTTTGGAGCTGGATTATCTTAACTTAGAAATATTTCCAGCTCTTCCCATTTCCCTGCAAATTTTATAATTTCATTTTTATTTACATGTGAATAATATTCTATTGTGTATATGAGCTGCATTTTCATTATCCATTTGTCTGTTAATGGACATGTAGGCTGTTTCCATTTCCTGGGTATTGTGAAAAGAGCAGCGATGAACATGGGTGAACAAGTATTTCTGTAACAGGATACAGAGTCTTTTGGGTATATGCCCAGAAATGGTATAGCTGGATCACATGGTAGATTAATTTCCAGCTCTTTGAGGAAGCTCCACACTGGTTCTCATACTGGCTGCACTAATTTGCACCCCACTGGCAGTGAATAAATGTACCCCCTTCCCCACACCAACATTTGCTATCCCTCCTTTTTAAATCTTAGCCATTCTGACTGAAGTAAGATGAAATCTCAAAATAGTTTTAATTTACATTTCCTTGATGGCTAAGGGTATTGGATGTTAAAAAAATTACTTCTCAGCCATTAGTATTTCTTCTTTTTAGAACTCTTTGTTTAATTGGATGCCTTAGTTTTTAATTGCATTGTTTGTTTCTTGGTGTTTAATTTTTTTCTTGTTCTTTATGTATTCTAGACAACAACACCAGTGATCCCATTGTTAAGACCCTATTGCTGAAGATACCATATACTTGAGTCACAGAATATAGAGAAGTCAAACTGGTACAGACCTGGAAACTTCCTCCCTACTGGCTAGCTTTTGTAGTACTGGAAGGAGTTATGCATGTGACTGGGGGGGGAAATGTCATCAACGGTCTTGCCCAGCTGTGAACCCTGTGAACTACAGTAATGATGGGCCTGGCGAGATGTGCTCACTGCTGCTGTAGTGGCACAAATGTTATGGGAATAACCAACCATTTTCTGTTTGGCTTTAAAGCCCTTTCTACAAGACAGAACTCATGGCTCATACAGTTAACTGGGGGGAAAATGACTGGCTAAGTCATAGGCCTCAGGGGAGAGCCTAATTGTAGCAGGAATCTTAAAGAGTCTTTATTAATAAAACAAACCTGGAGCCAAGTATTGGGGTGAACACTGGAAGATCAGAGAGACAGAACAAGCCACAGCTAATCTCACCTGGCCAACTTCTCAGCTGATCTTGTTTCCTCAGACTGGAAGCCTCTGTGTCCTCATATCCGAATGGCTCTCAGCTGAACTGTGCTGCTCAAAACCTAAAAGCTTAACCAGCCAAATGCTTCTAGTTTCTGGTCTTCACGCCTTATATACCTTTCTGCTTTCTACTACCACTCCCTGGGATTAAAGGCTTGCTTTCTGGGATTAAAGGCGTGTGTCACCATGCCTGGCTGTTTCCAATGTGGCCTTGAACTCACAGAGATCCAGAGGGATTTCTACCTCTGGAGTGCTAGGATTAAAGGTGTGAGTGCCACCATTTTCTAGCCTTTGTATCTAGTGGCTATTCTGTCTCTGACCCCAGATAAGTTTATTAGGATGTACAATATTTTTGGGAACACAATACTACCATACCTAATAGTATTAATGTGTTAAGTAGACATAGAAATTAACTGCCCTCTAAGTTCTCATTAATATCTGTGTGTGTGTGTGTGTGTGTGTGTGTGTGTGTGTGTGTGTGTGTGTTGCCTGCATGCATGTCTGTGCATCATTTGCCTGGCTGGTTCCCACAGAGTCCAGAAGAGGGAGCTGGAGTTCCTGCAACTGGAGTTCTAGATCATTGTGAGCACCATGTGGGTTCTCGAAATAGAACCCATATCCTCTGGCAGAGCAAGTCAGTGCTCTTAACCACTAAGCCATCTCTCCAGCACCCAGTTCTTATTTTTATACCCATATATTGGTGTAGCTCTGGCTGAATGGGGCAGCCATATCATACCCCTCCCTCAAGGCTCAGGAATCATTGTGGGAGAGAAGTGGGGAAAGACGATGAGAGCCAGAGGTAGTGGACATCAGCAGGAACAACATCTGCTGGGCATGTCATGGCAGTATGTAGCACACATGAACTCCCAGCACATGATGCAAGTGTTACAGCTCCGAGGGAAAAGGCTTCCCCCTGGAAGTGTTATAGATCTGCTCTGGGGTGGGGGAAGGTTTTCCCACTATAAGTGTTACAGATCTGCTCTGGGGTGGGGGAAGGTTTTCCCACTATAAGTGTTACAGATCTGCTCTGGGGTGGGGGAAGGTTTTCCCACTATAAGTGTTACAGATCTGCTCTGGGGTGGGGGAAGGTTTTCCCACTGCAAGTGTCACAGCTCTGAAAGGAAAGGTATCCTGGAGGTCTGGAGCCAAGGAATGCCACAAAGCCACACCACACAAGAAACCTCACACAAGAGATTTATTGGGAGGGAAGAACCCAGGAGGGTGGCTGCCCCTGCTGAGGTAAGAAGCAGCCAACAACAGAGTAGAAGAGAGGGTTCATATAGTGTTTCTTAGTGGTAGAGTTTCCAGGGGGGCCTTTCTAGAGTGGGGATTGGTGGGTTTTCAAGTCCAGAGCTTGGATGTTTTACTCTGTAGGTGGGGACTAGGTCCAGCTCTTAGGGCAATTAAGGGTGTTCTGTGGGTGGAACCTTGTGGTTGGAGGTCCTCAGAGGAGGGGCCTGGCCACTTGGGTATCTTGAGGAGCTTACAATGAGCTACACAAGATCAAGACAGTGAAAACCCCTGTGCAGATGATAGATGGGGGAAGAACTCATGCAGATTCACTGCTTACTTGGGGGGGGGCTATTAGCAATCTATGGATACTGGACAAGTGAGAGTCAGTTTTCTTCAGGGATGTGATCCTGGAGAAGCTACACACACTCCTGTAGTTGATCCTATATCTGTGTACATGTAGGCAGCACTAAATGGACTTGATGGGTTTAAAAAAAGCACCCATGCTTTTTTAGTAGGAAGGGAGATAAAAGTGGGGGTAGGTAAGACACTGACTGGGAGGGATAAGGGGTAGAATTATAGTGTAGGCATACATGGAATTCTCAAACAATAAAAAAAAATGTGAAGGCAGAATACATACCTAAAACCTTCCACTTTGCATTGGAAAGTATAATTAAGCCTTTAAATTAGCTCACATGGGGCTGCAGGTGAGCACCATTAACGTGTCATGAGGCTGCAGCTGGAACGTAGAAATAGCCATTTTTTTTTTCTTTCCTCCTCCTGATCTGGTGACTGCAGACGTTACACTTTCTCGGATTTCCAGCTGGATCTCAAGTAATACAATTAGCTGCATTTGTTTTTAATATGAGGAATTAGAGCCCAAAGTCAAGGCTCTGACTCAGGCTCTGATAATGAGTTATGGGAGCCAGAGGCTGCACGGGCAGAGAGCAAGGACGCTGCAGATGCATGGCAAAGAGAACGGCTGTGGAGGCCTGAGGCTGCCAGGGAGACACACTTGGTTTCATTCTATTTATGCTTATAATCATACAGCATCAAAGCTCACTGCGGAGAAGGGACCCTGTGAGGCTGGGCTTTGCTGTCTATGCCCAGTGTGCTGTCCCATTGCCTGAGGTCCAGCAGCTAGGAGCTCCCCTGCAGACCGTGGGGCACAGGTCTTATCATCCTGATCCCCACTACTGACCCACCCCTCAGGCTTGGTGCTCCCCAACCCCCATGTGTGCTGAAGGACACCATTCCGACCACTCACCCACCTCTCACACCAAATATAAATAAAGAGATCTTGAAAGTGTAGAACTAAGTCTGAAGAGAGGTTTTAGAATGATGAGCCTGTCTTTTTAGCTTTCAGTCTCCACCAGTGACAGAGGAGCCATGGTGCACATCAGACAGCTCACACGTCAGTGCTCAAATCCAGAACCCAGTCCTCCATCTGCTTTCTCCCCCTCCAGCCAGCTTCAACCTCCTCAGCCACATGCTGCACTTCTCTGGCCCTTTAGATGCTCGCTCGAACCGCTGTGAGCCCTGATAGCTGGGGCTCATTAGGTTTGACATCCTCCTCATTCAGTGCAAACCTGAAGCTTGGCACAAGCATCCCGTATCGACATTAGGTGCTGGCTTGAAGCCAAGACTGAGTAGTCAATCAACGAACAGGTCCACAACCACACATTTCCCATATGGTGAAAGCTCTTCTTTACGGCTCCGGCTTCACGTTTCAGCATCCTTCTGTTATCCTAGCACAATTCCAAAAGATAAACTCTGAGCTGGCCTACATCCTCAGCATCTCTGTCCGGTTTGGTAGACACCTCTGCCTGGGTGTCAGCAGGAGCCCGATTCTAATGCCTGACTTCTTCTTCAAGCCTGCCACTTCCTGCCTCCATCACCTGGGCTTCAGCGTCTCCTTCTTTCTTCTACTTTCTTGTGAGGTCCACAGGGCTTCCCACCAGCTGCTAGAGATCCTAGATTCCAACTATTGGGGGCTTTAGCCAAAGGCAGTAATCAGTGTACCTAGATAGAGCAGAAAAAGAAGAGGGTGGCCTCCTTCCTCTCCCCCTCCTCATTCTCTCCCTCTTCCTCCCTTCTTGTTTCTTCTGCCTTCCCTCCCTCTGTCCTCTCCTTTCCTCTGGCCCCTCCCTCCCTTTGCCCCCTCCCTCCCTCTGCCCCCTCCCTCCCTCTTTTCCTTTTCTTTCCTTCATTGGTTCAGCAGAGGGGCCTCAGCATCTATCCTCAAGGCCAAGGTACCTTCAATCGACCCTCTTCCGGTTGTGCTTAGGCTAGGAAAGGTCAGGTAAGATGTCAGAGTTCATCACCAATCAGGTGATGACAGACAGGGCCTTGCACAAGGCCCACTTCCTCTCCAGGGTCACATAGCTGTGGGGCCATCCATGTAGGCAGAACAAGTGGAGGGTCACAGGCAGGCCTGGTGCTGAGCTCCAGTGACGTGGTTCCTCAGATCAGCCTTCCCTTACGTGTGCTGAACAGTCATGTGGTCGGGAGAGGTGTGTGCCCTTCAGTGCACTCATGCAAACTCAAAGAGCCATGCAGGGCAGCTCCTCAGCCTGACTCTGGACCTGGGTCCCTTTCTCTGTGGCTGGCCTAGAGCTAGCTACCCAGGGACCTGCCTCCTGCACAAACCTCTCCAAAACCACCTTGGCCTCTGCGGCAAGGGTCTGTGAAGGCTGCTGTGGATAGCCAGGCTCTCAGAGTCAGCAAGGAGCCACCTCAGAAGAGGCACACTTGGCTCACATCTGTATTGGACTCTGGAAGCAATTGCACAGGGACTACCACATTCTACCCCAAACTCCTTGCCCTCCAGGCTGCCCTTCCATGCCACCCATCCCACTGGCATCTTGATTTAGTGGAGTCAGATTACAGGAGAGCTGCATAGGGAGGGGGGCCTTGCTGCTTCTTCTCGGATTAGTGTGAGCAATGAGGCCCTGCTGGAGAGAAGATCCAGTTCTGAATTCTGAGGTGCTGAGAGTGCCAGGCAGTTGCCTGAGAAAGCTTGTCTGGTCATAGCTAGCTTTCTGATGACACTGAAATATACCATGTGACAAAGGGGGTGCTCATCTCTTTCAGGTTAGATGCTTTTCCATTTTATGACTTTAAAAAAAAATTCTTTTACTGCATAGGCAGCTGTCTTAGTATGGGTTTTTGTTGCTGTGAAGAGACACCATGACCATGGCAACTCTTATAAAGAAAACATTTAATTGAGGTGATAGCTTATGGTTTCAGAGATTCAGTCCATTATCATCATGATGGGGAGCATGGTGGTATGCAGGTTGACATGGTACTGGCTACATCTTGACCAGAAGGCCGCAGGAAGTTGACTGACTGTCACACTGACTGCAGCTTGAGAAAAGAGACCTCAGAGCCTGCCCCCATAGTGACACACTTCCTCCAACAAGACCACATCTACTCCAACAGGGCCATACCTCCTAATAGTGCCACTCCCTTTGAGGGCCATTCTATTTCAAACCACTACAGCAACTATTCAGATAAGACACATACATAGACAGGACATGTGGGAAGGTGGGGTGCACACACACTGAATACCTAGAAGAACATACCAGAAGGTTGTCCCACTATTCACTAGGAGTCAGAATGCAGACCCGAAGCCATGGTCTACCCCATAGTCTGCCCCAGGGACTAGGCACCTTCTCCCTTCTAGAAGGAGCCTGTGTCACTGGGGTGTGGCCAAGTCCCATCTCTACCTGATCTTGTCCTACTAGGTTGGCCCCAGCACTGTGTCTATCACCAAGGACACGCACATTTTCATTTTAGAGGAAATTAAGAAGGGCCCAGGCTCTGGGGCCTTGTTGGAACATTTTAACAGATACTTAATAAAATCTATGTTTAGAGGCATTAAATAATTGAAGTGTCCTTCATCTGCACTTTCTGTTAAAAAGGAGTTCTAAGTGCCAACATTGGAGGAATTGTTTATAAGGGACTGTTTCATCCTCACAGCCCCCCACAGGGCTGTAGTTTCTGTTCTCTTCCCAGTGACCAGGGGTTAAGGGAGGAAAAAGATACCAGCTAGGGATCTCTAGTTAGGAAACTCATACTGTTCCCACCAAGCTGGTCACTGCTGCTCTGAGTGCCAGTATCTATCTCCTGGAGGCTGGAAGCAAGTGTAATACAGTGTGTAGGCTTGTTCTTTTAATTTCAGCACAGTGGCTGTGCCTTACTCTACTGCTTTTTCAGGCAGCAATTGTGACTCTGCAGTTACCAGCCTGCTTCTCTGGCAGAAAACCCACTCAGGCTGCAGCCTGGTGGGAATTCTGCTCCCGCAGGCACTGGCCCTGTCTCCACCGCTGAAGGTAGCTTTAACTAAATCTCTATTGTTCTATTTATAAATAAGACTCAAGATTCAAAGGCTGGGGTGAAAACTTGCTAGCTCAGAGAGGCTGGGTCTCAACTAGCTAACCTTCTCTCCTTGCTGGCATCTCCAAAAGAGCCCATCCTTCTGCTCCACCTAAACAAAAAAAGGCCAGGCCCATCCAAATCCCTCCCTACTACTTCCCGTGTCTCTCTAGCTCTCCCAGACACCCTCTGATGCTCTATGATCACTTTCTATTAACTGTTGCTCACTCAGTCTCCTGACCCAAGGTTAATTTTATTTAGTTAATGCAAATGCAAACTTGGGGTTCACAGTGTGATTGAATATCCCCCAACACAGGCTGTTGGAGCCCAGGGGCTGACGCAAGGCACTGGGGCAGGGAGTGCAAAGGAACTGACCTCATGCCTGGCATTGGGTGGAAGAGCATAGCTGAGAAAGTTGGCCATCGGCAGTTCTCCAAGGGCAGGGGGTCCTGATGACAGAGAGCTAGGAGGTTGTGCACAAACGGAAATGAGTAGACAGGGCCTGTCCAGATGACCTTTGAACCCATCATGATGGCACAGCTAGATACTCACATAAGGCCCGGGGCCCAGTTGGCTTCCTGGGAGAACATATTCAGTTTATGAAATAATTAATGAGGAGAAGGTTGAGTGTTTTGATGAGTGAACAAAAACCCACAGGCAACTACGGAATGCTGAGAGCAGGAGAAATGGTCTTCCCCAGGGAGGAGCATGGCAATCGGCTGCCCAGTGTCAAATGATCAGCTCTGAAATCATGCGTACAAGTACCATTATACAGACCAAGCAGGTTATATTTAGGAACACATACACATACAGGTCCACACATATGCATTCAATACCAATGAATGAAAAAAGAGCCCATGAATGTGAAAGAGTTTGTAAGGAGGGAGATGTGGGAGGGTTTGAAGGGAAGAAAGGGAAGGGAGGGATGTTGTAATTATATTATAATCTCATTTTAAATTTAAAAAGAAGTGAATGATTGAATCAAGGAATGAATAACACAGAACAGCAGGGAACAGTGATATAAAGGCACATCGAAAGGAAGAGAGGAAGGTGGAACAAAACACCAGAAATCAGGGAGGACAGAGAAAAACTGAGAGGAACAGAGGTCAGGTAAGAATAGCATATGGGCCCGCTCTGACAAGCCTGGGGGCCACTAGCCTTTCTCTGGGTGGCCAGGGGCTGCAGGAGTGTCTCTGCCTGGGTTCTGCAGTGTTGGGGAACACTTGTGTTTCAAAGCACCCCACAGCAAGGGCTGGGACAATCACAGCATGAGCCCCACACAGAAAGCCCAGCTGGTCATCGTCAGGCCATCCAAACAGAACAGCACCATGTCACAGCTGCCTCCCTCGTCCAGCACCATGGCCAATGTCCTCGTTTTTATAGGCCTGGGGGAAGATTCCAGCAGAGCCACATGATACATCGTGTGTGCCTTGCCTGCTGACATGTGGCTTCGGTTCTACATTCTCTCCTGAACATGAATCAAATCAGTGCTCTGGAACAAACTTCACCAGAAACACTGATCATTAGCGTGAACAGATGGCTCTGTGCTGGGGCATCCTGTACCCAGCAGAGCTGTGGGGACCAGGCCTACCAGGGTGGAAGTATCTATGCCTATGTGTGGCTCTCCCACACTCTGAGGGGTAACCCTTGCTCGCCAGACTAGCTTTTCTGAGTGCATAACTATGGAACTCCAGAGCACTGTCAGCAGAAGTGTGCCCAGTGGTGTGTTTATCAGAGAGGAAGCTGAAGCCAGGGGTGATCAAGAGACTTGTCACAGGGATCAGCAAGATAGAGCCAGAGTCTGAAGGCTCACCCTCGGGAGTCAGAGTGCAGGTTCACGCTCTAGGGCAGACTTCTTAGGCTATGAGAGCTCCAGTTAGGACAGGAATGGCTCACCTCACCCTGAGAGCCAGCCTGGCCCAGTCAGTGAGCAGATGAGGTCATTTCATCATGAAGCAGCTCATGAGCTACTACTGCAGCTACGTAGGAGGCCATGACCAGGCCTACTAGGTAGGGAGGATGCTGGAGCCTGCTCAGCAGGAGTTTCTAATTTCCTATTGTGTGGGTCTCTCCTGAGGGTTGGACATGATCACTAGTGTCTTGAAGTAAAGCATCTGTGCTTGCCCACAGGTGACATTCCACCATAGATGAAGGGCTGGGGACTCATGAAGCTACACAGGCCTCACTAAGCCCATCCCTTCCCTGAAGTAAGGTAAATGGTGAATCATTCCTACAGGGAACTCCCACTAATATAGCTGCCCAAGTCATGCCTGTAAGCAAGCCTGATTAACTCATTGGTTCGCCACCTGGGCTTGGACGGAATCCTTTGCTCTTCCGGCATTCTCTCATCGGCAACAAATAGACATTTCCTTCTGTCTTCCGGGGGGAAATGCATAACACTTGTTTCTGTGTGACTGACACATGCCCAGCAGGAGGGTCAGATCACTGGGCCCTGGTGGAATGGGCACACAGAAGGTTAATAGTGTAGGAAGCGTCCTTCTCTCTCCGCCTCTTCCCCATTCCCTTTTACCTACCTGCTCTCCTGAACCCCTGGCCACTCTTGCTTTGAGAAATTTGTAGATTCTTGTCACCTACAGCCACTTTGATGAAGATAACTGTGATACCAGCACTTAAATAATTACGACTGCTTTAGCGTTTTACAAAAATTCTCTTCAAGATAGAAAATAAATCAAATAAGTACTTAGGAGAGGCCAAGGTATCTCAGGCACCTCTGAGATCACAGCCAGAGGCTGATGTGTGGTCTGGCAGGTGAACACACCTTCCTTATCTGAGTATGCAAGAAGAGTACCCTCTCATTGATGGGGGTGTTGAAAATCAAGGGTTGGCATTTCAGCCAATGCTGGCGTTGTCTCAAACATTAATCAGTCTTCTATTATGAATGGCTCAGATGTGGAGAGAAGTTGGATGGAATTCAAAGACTTCGCTCTCTAACAAGCATGCACCAACAGTTTCCTGAGACTAAAAGAGTCTTACATGGCAGAGGAGGAAAAAATCATTAGAGTCTCTAATGACCCTGGCTTTGCTCTAAAGGCTGTTATCTCTGGAGCCGCACTGGCATGCGTCTGGCGTGCCTGAGAAGCGAGCCCCTTCTTTTATTCATAAGCTCAGTTCTCATTAGCCTCCTATTTCGGATCCCCATGGACGCATGGTGGGATCCCCATCCTTTGAGGCATGCTGGCTGTCTGCAGCAAAGTAGAACCTCTGTTTTGATTCCCATGCTTTAAAATAAAGGTTTTAGTTCATGTTCTGTTCCCTTGCTGGCACATGTATGGCTTTTTTTTCGGGAAGCAGCAGTTTCTGGAAGAAACTCATTAATAATTATATTTTTGCTGATACTGGTGAAGACACAATTATTCAGAAGTCTCCAGGGACATTGAGCCTGGCTCAGAATCTGCTGCTGCTGCTGGCATCCAAAGTCCTAGAGCCTTTGGCTGATTAGAGTGTTCAAGTCAATACAAGGCTGTGGTAGCCTGTGTATAGAGAGTGGAGGGGGGCCCACACTGTGAGCAAATCTTCCTCACTAGACCACAGAGAGCATGCAGCTTCGAAGGCAGCTAGAGCTATCTCTCCAGCCACATACACTGTGGTCCAGGGCATCCTTTGATGGCTTGTCATTGAGTCCTTTGCTGGGGTGCCCAAGTTTCATCTCAGTTCCTTACAGTACTCACAACCTCTCAGAAAACAAGAGGCTGTGGCTGGAGAAATCAGAGGTCTCAACAACAGAAGAGCCCCACCCATAGTGTGAGGCGTGGAATTCAGTATTTGGTTCCATTTTCAGTTTCAGACAACACTTATCATCTACTCTGTGCAAGAGATCGACTAAAGATTTAAGATGCATATATTTCAGGCTGGCAATGAATCACAGTAGGTAGAGCATTTGGCTAGCACATACAAAGCCCTTAGTTCAATCTCTGTACTGCATAAACTGGGCATGGTGCTACACCACTGTGATCCCGGGACGTAGAAGAAGGATCAGAACCTCCAGGTCATCCTTTGAAACATAGTAAATCTGAGACCAGCCTGAGATATGGGAGATTCATCCTCAAAAAAAGGACACAAATCAAAACCATGTATTTAAAGAAAAATCTCAGACTTGCAGAAGTTGATCCCCCTCTCCACATTCCTTTATTGGGAAAAGAAGTTGGCTGACCATTGCCTTACCTGCTGACTGGCTGGGCCTGGCTCAGAATGAGTGTCTGGCCAGAGCCGTTAGGGCTTTCTCCTGGCTTTCTGCATGGGGAACCTTCAGGGTGTCTCCACACAAGGTGTCAGGCCAAGTACACAATCTCGAAGTGTGGAACTGTGAACCTTCCACACTGTAGGTCTGGAATTTTTTAATGATTCTCCAGATTTCTCTTTTCTTCTTAGAAAACCTGCTTTTAACAGTCTTCTGGCAATTGTTTGTAATACGTGTGGAATTACTGGGTAAAGTTAGACAGTTCAGAGTGGAGTATTGCACTGTGGGGGAGAGTCTTCCTCAGAACCGATGTTCAAAGGCTGTGTTGTCCTCAGATAGGCCCTTTCTCATATCAGTGCTGAACTGTCCTTCCTCAGGAACATATGCAAACATATATATGTTTGCACACATATACATAAATGATGTCTAAATATGCATATATATGTATATGCACACTTATTTTAGTGACCAATATTCACATTAAATTTTCAAGTTGAGGTACAGATTTAAACAGAGAATTCTTAACAGAAGAATCTCAAATGGCCAAGATATACTTAAAGAATCCTTCAACATCCTTAGCTATCAGGGACATGCAAATCAAAATGACCCTGAGATACCATACCTGTCAAAATAACTAAGATCAAAAACACTAACGACAGCCTGTGTTGGAGAGGATGTGGAGCAAGGGTCCTCCACTGTTAGTGGGAGTGCAAACTTGTACAGCCACTTTGGAAATCAGTATGGCAGTTCCTTAGAAAATTTATCAATCTACCTCAAGACCCAGCAATACCACTCTTGGGCATATTCCCAAGGAATGCTCAATCATACCACAAGGACATTTGCTCAGCTATGTTCATAGCAGTATTATTAGTAATAACCAGAACCTGGAAACAACCTAGATATTCATCAAACAAAGAATGGATAAAGAAAATGTGGCACATATACACAATGGAATACTACTCAGCAGTTAAAAAAAAATTATGTCATGAAATTTTCAGGCAAATGGATGGACTAGAGAAAAATCATCCTGAGTGAGGTAACCTAGACCCAGAAAGACAACATGGTATGTACTCATTCATAAGTAGATATTAGATGTAAAGTAAAGGGTAACTGGGCTACAATACACAACCCCAGAGAAACTAGAAAACAAGGAGGACCCTAAGAGGGATGCATGGATCTCCCTAGGATGTAGCAGGAATCCTAATTGATCTTAATAAAAAACCAGAGCCAGGTATCAGGGTAAATGCTGAAAGATCAGAGAGAGATAAAGGAGCCTACTTTCTCCTCCCCGCTTACATTCCTTTCTCTGCCCAGCCATATCACTTCCTGTCTCAACACCCCTAGTGCTGGGATTAAAGGTATGTGTGTCTCCCAAGTACTGGGATCAAAGGCATGAGATCCCAAGTGCTGGGATTAAAGTATGTGTCACCACTGCCTGGTCTCTATGGCCAACTAGTGGCTGGCTTGGCCCTCTGATCTTCTGGCAAGCTTTATTTATTAGAGCATACACAAAATATCATCACACTGGGAAGGGGAAATAGATGAGATCTCCTGGGTAAACTGGGGGTGGGGGGGTATAGGGGAGGGGATGGGGGAATGGAAACATGAGGGATTGGGGTGGTCGAGTTGGGGCCAGGACGGAGGGGGAGAATAATGAAAGAGATATCTTGATAGAGGGTGCCATTATGGGGTTAGGGAGAAATCTAGTGCCAGGGAAACTCCCAGGAATCTACAAGGATGACCCCAGCTAAGACTCCTAGCAATAGTGGAGAGGGTACCTGAACTGATCTTTTCCTCTAATCAGATTGGTGACTAATCTAATTGTCATCATAGAAACTTGATCCAGTAACTGATGGAAACAGATGCAGAGATCTGCAGTCAAGCACTGGGCTGAGCTCTGGAAGTCCGGTTGAAGAGAGGGAGGAGGGATTATATGAGCAAGGGGTGGGGGGTCAAGATCATGACAGGGAAACCCACAGAGACAGCTGACCTGAGCTAGTGGGAGCTCACGGACTCTAGACCAACAGCTTGGGAGCCCGCATGGGACTGACTGAGGCTCTCTGCATGTGGGTGACAGTTGTGTAACTTGGTCTGTTCGTGGGGCCCTTAGCAGTGGGACCTGGACCTGTCCCTGGCACATGAGTTGGCTTTTTGGAACCTATTCCCTGTGGTGGTATGCCTCGCCCAGGTTTGACGAAGTGGGGAGGAGCTTGGTTCTCAACTTGTTATGTCATGCTTTGTTGACTCCCATGGGAGGCCTTATCCTTTCTGAGTGGAGATAGAGGAGGAATAGATTGGGGGAGTATAAGGGATGTTGGGGGAGGGAATGAAAGGAGGGGAGGGAGGGGAAACTGATTGGTATATAAAATAAATAAAAAAAATTAATAAAAAGTTTTCAAGTTGATAATTGCCCTTGACCTTTAGCTGTATTGGGTGAACTCTATCTAAACTTAATTCCCATATATATTAGTTACTTTTCTTGTCCCTAATACAAAAGCACCTTAAAGAAGGAAGGGTTCATTTTGACTCACAGTTTGAAGATACAGTTCATCAAGGCATCAGGGAGGCAGCTGGTCACATCTAGTTAGGAAGCAGGGAGAGATGAATGCTTATGCTCAGGTAGCTTTCTTCTTTTTAGTCAGTCCAGGACCCAAGCCCATGAGATAATGTCACATTTACAGCCAGTCTTTTCACCTCAGTTAATCCAACTCATAAACTCCCTCAGAGACATGATCAGAAGTTTGTCTCCTAGGGGATTCCACCTCCTGTCAGGTTGACAATCAGTGTTAAACCCCCACACCATGTATACAGGGCTTTGCTTTCTACCATTTGTGCATTTCAGAGTCCCCTCTATTTCTCCAGGAATTGTCCCTTGCCTGCTATGCACACGGGGACCATCTTGATAATTTTCGGTCTACGAGTCTACCAACAACCCTTGGGTGCAGATCCCTTCTTCCACAAGGAAAGAGGGAAGGAGGCCAGGATGCTAGGCCCACTGCATGCACACACACTCACACAGCTCAAAGCACCCACACCTGCCTGGGGTACTGCTGATAGCTGTTCAGTCCATGAGTCCTGAGGACGGATGTTGGGATTCAAGGAGAGGTGCAGACCCTGAGGTCCTGTTCTCAGAGCTTTGTGTCTCACATATAGAAAGGGACAGACCACTCAATATGGCATATATTCAGTTAGGTCAAGCCTGTGGGCCCTGTAGCCTGAGATCTATTCTCTGGAACCAATGCCATGGGCCCTAGCAGAGGTTAGCCTTGCAGAGTCTGGCCACGTTTTTGCAGTTTGCTCCCAGACATTTGGGCTGGGGAAGGTGGAATACCAGCTGCCCACTGGGGTTTTCTCTTTCAGGGAGAACCTGCTGTGGTCAGTTTTTATCTTCCAACACTGAGAACGCATATGAGAATTCCTCTGCCTCTTTGTGAGTTAGCCAAGGCCAGCTCAGCTCCCTTAAATACTTCCTACATCGGGACTGGGACCAGGAGACTCCGTCCCTCTAGGCTTCAGTGTCCCCAGGTATAAAATAAAGACTCCATTGAGCACTGAGAACAGACTTTTGATTCAGGTAGTTCATGATGCAACGTGCAGCCAGGGTGGTGTGTGCTAAGGACTCCAGAGAGGAGAGCTCTGCATTACATCATCCTGAGGAACCTGCACCCTTCTGTGCCTTTATTTCAGAAACATGGAATTATTTATCACCCCAGAAGCATCTACTCTGTACCTGCCAGGCCCAGGGCCCACCCAGATCAGCAGGTCTTTTGCACCCAGCCCCTCAGCTCTGTGGTTACAACACTCTGTTCTGACTCCAACGACCACCCTGACATAGACCTCTTCCGCTGTGGCTGCCACTTCTCCATACTGTTGCACTCCCTATCCTCTTTACCTGCCCACACCTGTCTGAGTGCCTGTCACCTCCACTGAGAGTCCCCAGCTACTCAGTCCCCTCCCTGTCAAAAGGCAGACTGCAGCAGGAGATGTCCCTGTCTTCAGGACCTGCCAGCCACTCTGTCATGGAGCCACCCCTCCGGTAGTAGGACCTTTCACTACTGATGGGCACATCTCTTATGTCTCTCAGAAACCCAGGGTCTTCAGGGCTATGAGTAAGCCAGAGTCCCCTGTCCTAAGCCCCAGGCACCTCATATTTGGTAGGCAACTTTTCCTGGGGTGAAAAGATGCTAAAATTTTGCTTTTTCCTTTTAAATTCAATTGAATAATTTATCAACACCCCAATTAAACTGTATATTCACTATATAGGTCCACATACACTTTATGATTAAACAAGCACTTCTATACCTTTACATTGATGAAAGTATTTATCTAAAGAAGAACTGTAGCTGGGTGAATCCCATCTTACCATGAGATGTGTAGTGAAAGCAGGGTGTTAATGCTTTTGGCCAAAGTCTCATGCCTGGGGAGTTGGGGCTGGCTATTTTCTTTGAGTGCTTGCAAAGAACTTGTGTATTTAGACCCTCCTGCTTCCATGCCAGTGGTCAGCGGTCACTCCTGTCTGTTTGATGTCCCTGGGAAGGCCCCTCTTCCCATGTGTGTACCCCAGGAGCTCCTCTCCAGGTCCTTATCTCTGTGGCTTCTATTCACAGCACCACATTTCTCTGTGGGCTTCCTGCTCCTGCCATTGCTTTCTCTGAACCATCCTGATCACGGTGAGTCTCCACTGTCTAGGCACTACATCTCCCAATGTTTTAGTCAGCCATGGAAATACCTTCTAGAGCTGGTGCTTTTGAGTTTAGCTCTCACACCATCTCCTGGGCATCACAGGACCACATGCCCTACTATCTCCCTGTCCCTCCCTGGAACATCACCTGGATGCCCTAATGTGTCTCCCCAGTTTTCATGTCAGTTAACCTCATATCGATACACAGACTCTGGAGTAGTTCCGGGTTCTTGTCACAATATCTGCACACCTAGATGCGCTTAGCCTTACCCAAGTTACTTAGGTTACCTACCTTTCATTGTCACCTCCAAACTTCAAGCTCTGTCTTCTCTCACAGTGGCTATAGTAACATCATTCTAGCTGATTTCTGTAGCATGAATCTTAAAAGTTCTTATTAATAAAACAAACCTGGAGCCAGGTGTTAGGGTGAATGCTGGAAGATCAGAGAAGCAGAACAAGCCACAGCCACCTCATCTTGCCAATTCCTCAGCTGATCCTGTTTCCTTAGACTGGAAGCTACATCCTCTTTCATAAGCAGGTCCCCATCACTTTACTGATTTTCATCCTCCTGCAATGTGAGTGCCCGTGACAGGGTCTGAGTCAGTGTTGTGTCTGGCACAGTGCTGGACATGGTTAATGCTAGTACAGCTGACTGAAGGAGGCCTTTTGGAGTCAGGGGAGTGGGGCTGGCCAGGAAGACCCTCATAAAGGTAAAACTGGAGGTCCTTTCTGTTCTTCTCTTCAGGCCACCTGGACCTTGTGTTTGATTTGGTCCATTTTGATGGATGCGTTTTTCTTTTAATTTACATGTGTGGGTGCTGGTGCATAAGTCTGTGTGTGCATTTGGAGGACAGAAGGTGACGCTGGGTGTCTTTATTAATCCTCTCTACCTTAAATTTGAGGCAAGGTCTCTCATTGAACCCTGGTTCCTTGTTTTGTCGAGACTGATTGGCCAGTGAACCCCAGGGATGCTCCAGTGCTGGAATAACAGATGTGTGCCACCATGTTTGGCATTTTACCTAGGATCTGAGACTGGAACTCAAGTCTTCATGCTAACAGAGGCTGTCTCAGCTGGTAACAGTGTACTTTACCCACTGAACCATGGCAGCCAGTTTTATGTGGCCAATACTCTCAATGACAGAGTGTATGAGTCTGTTCGTTAAAAAGCAAGGAAGAAAACTAAATCTAAGTTGGGGAGTGGAAGGGAGGCATTTTATTATAGGTAGAATTCTGGATTTTCATATTGTAACATACACTTGCCACCAGGATTAGGCTGCTGGTCCTAGGGCATAGGACCATTCTCAGAGACCCAGTCTGCATAACTGATGTCTGCGCACATGTCTGCAGGCACTCAGTCAAGTCACCCAGTGGCAGATGGAAGACCCAGTTCTTCTTACTTAGAGCTCATTACAGCAAGCAGCTGGTGTAGCGCCACTCAGCCACTGAGAACAGCACCACTGTGGGGAGGTGAGCTGGCTGACTCTCTCCACCCTGCCTGATAACCTCTGGATGGTGCTCACCATGCCCACCCGCCTCCCAGTTGTCCTTGATGATATGGTAAGGGTGAGCATAAAATTTTAGAGCTACTTTTCCTTTGAGGAACAATATTCTATCCAGTTATCATCTTGGGGGGGTGGGAACTGGTATTGCTTGTTTGAGGATGGTGTAGATGAGCCAGTGTGCTTACTAGGGGCTGGACAAACTGCAGAAGGAAATGCTGTGTCTAGAGGCATGGCAGGGAGCTTCCGTGTCCCCCTCTATTTTCAGGGCTCGATGAGGTTGCAGAAAGGTTACCAGTGTTGGTTCACACAGGAGTCTGAGGTACACCGGAAACTTCAAGTCACGTGAGAAAACTGGCATTTGACCAGAGAGCCTCCTGTCTGCTCATTTCCTGAAATGCCATGGATTCCAAGGTGTGTGTTCCTAGTATTTTTTTTCTTCTGTGATGTTTGCATCATGTTCTGTCAAATTGTTTTGATTAGTCACAATGAAGTATCAGTTCAGGTCTCTTATAATTTCCAAATTTAGGCCACCAATGAGGTGAAAAAACTTAGTTTCCCTCCTGGCCCAGAAGAAAGTGTTGGATCCCCTGCATCTAGAGTCACAGGTGGTCCTGAGCTGCCCAGGGGATGCTCCAGGCTGAACTTGCATCTTCTGGAAGAACAGTGTGCACTGTGAACCACTGAGCTTCTCTCCAGTCTTCACCTGTCTTTCTTGATAAGTGTATTTTTAACTTGTTGCTGTAAACATAAGCTTTCAATGTATTTAAAATGTTGTCATACTTTTGCAAAGCTACTGTAGCTGGCAGCGAATAAGGGAGGCTCTTTCTCTTCTCATCTCGGGGCCTTTCCCCTCCTCTGGCCGGGGTAGACTTGTGGATCTTCAGTCCTGCAGGAGCTTTCCTGGGCCAGGCCTCAGCCAGAGCTTTTTAAGGGAATGTAAGGATGGTTTGGTACCAGAAGTGTTCTAGCATAAACATGCAGTTGGGCTCTGGAGAGACTGTATGACAATCCCAACAAAAGCTGAAGGGGTATTTTGTAAAATGTAACATTTAAGGCTCTCAAAGAGAGCTTCTATCCTAAAGCGGAAGGGTTGTTTATAACATGATAACAAGTATCTACCAAATGCCTCAGCCAATAGGAAATCGAAACAATGTGAAGTGGAAATAGCCACAGTGAAACTCCATGAGGCTTTGCTTACCGATGAGGCAGAAAGGGATGACTCCTGCAGGGGAGACTGCTTGCTGCATAGGTCAGAATCTGAGCAACCCGCCAGAGGAGGGGAAAGGCCCCGAGATGAGAAGAGAAAGAGCCCCCCTTCTTCACTGTCAGCTGAAGTAGTTTTGCAAAAGTGTAAGACAACATTTAAAACACACTGAAAGCTTATGTTTACAGCAACAAGTTAAAAATACACTTATCAAGAAAGACAGGTGAAGACTGGAGAGAAGCTCAGTGGTTCACAGTGCACACTGTTCTTCCAGAAGATGCAAGTTCAGCCTGGAGCATCCGCTGGGCAGCTCAGGACCACCTGTGACTCTAGATGCAGGGGATCCAACACTTTCTTCTGGGCTCCCGGGGCGTCTGCACTCACATGCAATACCCACACACAAACACACATACGTGCACATGATTAAAAGAATAATAATAACAGTTATTTAAAGTAAGAAGTGTGAATGACTTGTCAAAGGACTACAGAAAGAATGAAGAGGCTCTGGAGACCTGGTTGGAGGCTGCTGCTGACCTCGAGCAGGAAGGAGCCCCCTCCCGCTCACACCGTCCCTTCACTCCAGTCGGCTTCCTCTGTGCTACTATTTCAGTATTTACCCAATTTCCCCCTCACCGTTCTTCTGCCAGATGTGTAACATGTAGAAACTGAATGGACAGGGCTAGGGAATGCCTTGGTCCCTAAAGCACGAGGAAGGACCTGAGATTCATCCTCAGAGCCACATACAAGGGCAGGGTACAGTGGTGTGTACTTTCAGTCTCAGCAGGGAGGCAGGGACAGGAGGAGCCCTGAGTCTCCCATGCCAACCAACCTTAGCTTAGTTGGTAAGCTCCAGGCATTGAGAGACTCTGTCTCAAAGGAGGCAATACCGCTCCTGAAGAGACTCTGAAACTGTCCTCTGACTTCTATAACGCCCCTCCAGCTATACACAGACTTATGCACAGATACACACACACACACACACACACACACACACACGCACGCACGCACGCACGCACGCACGCACACACGCACATGCACACGCACACGCACAGAGACACACATTGCATGTGTACCCTCCATGTTTTTAAAAAAGAAATTGAATGGATGAATGTTACCAAGTATGGTTGATGCCTGTGGTTTAGAAACAAGCTGTTTGTGTTCCTTCTTTACTGATTTGATTCTGCTCATGAAGATCTGAGTGACCTGCCTGTCGGTATTTTGTGCATATGCTATTGTATAACTAAAATGAAATGTCTTTAGAACCCAAAGAGCATTTTAAAATATATTTGGAAGTTCCTATGAGACTGTGTCAAACTGGTGCCTAGAAGCAGCTCTGCTAATGTCTCTATTAGGCATAGATTGTTAAGCATCCACAAGCCTTCAGACTTACCGCAGTCTGATGCTGAGGCAATAGGTTCATCCCACTCACTCCTCTCTGTAGCACAGGCAACAAAGGGAAGGGTCTCAGAGTATGTGCACAGCACCATTTTCATTGTGTCTTAATCCGTGTCTTTGTGTGGAGCAGTGTGTCCCAGTATGCGACCCTTGTCTCAGCAGCGCCCCCTGTAGGAGGTCTTAGTTTCATTTCAATAGCTTTCATATCCAGCTATGATTTCTCTCCTAATTTGATGTATGGTCACTTGGTACCTTCATGGTCATGTGAATGGTTTTCCCAGTCCTTATTTTGTTTGGCAGTTTTTACTGGACACCACTTGGCTGAGCAGTGTGGGGAGCTATGGGAAAGTCCCAAGGGATTTACAAGAAGGAGACAGATCTCAGGCAGATGGAACACGTGTTGTTAGAAATGAGTCGGGGGGGGGGGGTCTCTCAAGAAAATAACCACACAATCCAAATTATTTCAGCAAAGGCAAAAACTTTTATTTCTGCAAATGGATGCACAGCTGATCCAGTTCAAGCAAGCAAGTACACCCAGCTGGTTTTTCATTCCTAAGGTAAAGGGGTTGGTCCTATGCCTCAGTCTGAGTGGTCAGCGCTCAGCCTCACACTGTTATGTGATTGGCCAATTTAAAGCAACACATCTGATGAGCAGAATGTAGGCTTTAGCACCAGATGCAACCTTGAGCACTTGTTTTGATTGCGAGAACTGCTGGCTGGCCCTGGAGGAATTAGAATTTCTGCCAAGCAGTTTCTTTATGATATTTTTTTAAAATGGAGTTTTATTTTATTGAACTCTTTGGTTGAAGAGACAGTACATTTTATTTTTGTTTCCCACAGTGTCACCTTCAGGCTGACAGTGGAGGTGTCCAGTGAGGTGTAGACCAGGCACCACAGCACTTGGGAGGGTGCACCTGCCACCCACAGCCTGGACAGCTATGGCCTTCAGAATCTCTCAGCCCCATCTCCCACTCAAGTGTTTCTTGTCTGTTTGTTTGTTTATTTGTTTGGGTTTGTTTTTCTGAGACAGGGGTTCTCTGTGTAGCCTTGGCTGTCCTGGGATTAGCTCTGTAGACCAGGCTGGCCTTGAACTCACAGAGTTCAACCTGCCTCTGTCTCCTGAGTGCTAGGATTAAAGGTGGGCACCACCACTGCCCGGTTCCTGCTCAAGTACTTCTAACACTTTTTATAGATGAAAGAATGGATCTCTTAACCAAAACAATTTCTTCTTGTGAAGTCAGAGAAAACAGTGAGGGACATCTATGGGAAAATGGCAGCAGTCGGTGTCTTTCTGAGAGGAACTAGTGTTCCTCCAGTTCTTTCAGAAGGAAGGAAAAGTGTGGGCGAGTGGGGGAGGAAGTACCTGGCCCCGGGGCCTCTGCTTGTTTTCTGGACACCTTTCCTGGGAGCCCACTGGGATGGGGTCATCAGGTCTTCATCCTCCCTGGTCGGGGTGGCTAACACCCAGACTGAAGCTCACTCAGGACAACAAGAATAAATTACGTGGTGTGACCTTTAAACAAATTTCCACACTCTGATGACTCTCCTTGAAATCCACATTGTTTTTGGCAATGGTTTTTGTGTTTGGAAAAGAGGAATTGAAGGTTGCGGAAAGTAGGAACTTGAAGTAGGGTTGTCATTCCAGATGGGTGTGTGGTGTGGCGTGAATCAGGGCAGCAGAGCTGGGCTCTTAGGTCCCCTCTGAGAGGTTGATGGGCGGGGGTGGGGTGAAGGCAGGATGGGTGCAGAAGGACACTTCTGGGCAGGTGCCTTGATCCTCTCAGATCCCTAAGTTCCCAGTACTACTGTCCGCCATGTGAAGCCTGGGCCTGGCAGCTCCTGTAGCTTCCAGCAGCACCCCACAGGCTGCATGTCCCTCTTTTGAGGACTGACTGGGGTCACATGGCCAACCCTTAAATGAACAGATCCAGGGAAGGCAAAGGCAGAGGCAGAACCGAGGTCGTCAGAAAACACTGCTCTAGGTTATAACCCACCCTTACCTGCTCGGGCCTCCTCCATCACCTTGTCGAACCCACTGCGCAAACCTGTTGCAATCACATGCTACACAAAGAAAACAAACAGAAGAATAACAGTGTGTGAAGAAACAGTAATGGAATTCTGGTGAGAAAATTACTTGATAATAGCTTGCATTATCCCCACAGTGAACAAACTTAAATATGCCCAAATTTATGTATATTCATTTCAAACAAATGTTAATTAAACAAGCTATAGTCTAATTTTCAGGTTTGAAGATTCAGAGTGAGACAGCCTTGCTCTCTAGAAGTGGTGAAAAAAAAAACATAACAAAACCAAACCCACATTCTTTGTATTACTTTGTGTGTTCTGAGAGAAAGTGCCTCTCTTCCGACATGCACACTTAACAGCTGAAATAAGCATCTCTCCAGTTGAGTACTACTATTTAAAAAACTACTTTGCTAATGTGCCTTTGAGTGTGTGATGCATATGGTCATATATACAGAGGCCAGAGGGTTGCCCTCAGGGACCAGTCCTCACTTTCAACCTTGTTTGAAATGGGGTCTCTTGCTTACCACCGCATACTCTCTCTAGGTTACCTGGCCCACAATCTTCCAGGGAAGGATCTCTTGTCTCCCATCTCCCCATACCGGCACTGGGATCACAGATGCTCACTACTGCATCCAGCCTTACATGGGTCCTGGGCATCTTAACTCAGGTCCTGACACTCAGGTAACACTTTACCCACTGAGCCATATACTCATCCCTCCTCATTTATGAGACAAGGTTTTACACACCCAAAGTGGCCTTAAAATTATTATGCAATTGAAACTGGCCTTGAACTCTGGATCCTGCCTTTACTTTTCAAGTAAATGCTGGCTGAATATCTTTTCTTATTTTGGTCATGATTCCAACAGATGTCAGGAAACATGGCCATGGTCTGGGCTGGAGGGAACTCTTTGACCTTTCTCTGTGTTGTAAGAGGAGGATAATTTTCTTCCCAGAGTTTTACTGTGTATAAGGAACAACTCTGCTGCATTAAGGAAAGTGACTCATAAGGAGGGCATTGAGGTTCCTGGGTGCCCAAGGATGACAGGGCCAACTCAAGGCTCCATGGACAACACACAGAGGAACGAATGTGGGGTTATAGTTAGACATCTGGCCCTTTCCAGAGATAGAAGAGTTAAGATGTGCTATGGGAATTCAGAATGCATCCTGCCTGCTCTCTGCCTCTATTTTTATCTAACACATGCTGTCAGTCAGACCCCTCTTCCTGGTCCAGCATAGCAGGGAATAAGACCTGTCTCCCACATGAATGCCTCTAAAAGCCAGGTGCTCCAGGCAGCCTTCGCTTCCCCAGTGGAGGGTATAAAGACTTGCTTATAGAAAGATGGGGTATGGGAGAAATGGAGTTTTCTTATTTCATTGTGAGGACCTGAGTGGGGACCATATGAACGGGCTGGAGATAAGGCAGTGCAGAAGCCAGCTTCTCATTTCAACTGCACACCCACCCATCAATTTTGCACACTGTGGCTCATCAGGATGGGTGTCTGTGCAGGTTGCTGCCTTTCTGAGCCTCAACTCTGCTATCTCTGAAAGGAAATGATCACCAGGACTGCTGGCTATAGGGTCAGACAAAGGACTTTACAGGGCTCCACACTCAGGACTTAGTGTAGACACCAAACCTCAGAGAATCTGTTCAGGGAGTCTTAAGCATGTCAGTGTCCAGGCCCCTCCATTGCCCAAACTTTCCGTCTAAGCACTGGATGGTCCACTGAGCACATGAATTTCTGGTCACTTACTTCCCATGTGTCTAGCCTGGGGGCAGCTGTTCTAGGCAACACAGGTGCCCCCCCATGTCCTTGATTTTGTTCAATAGTGGCCTCTTTCACGGTGTTTTGGCCCTTAAAATTGTCCGTTCCAGCTGTAATCTGTGAAAACAAGGCCTCCTAAACTTGAGTGATGGGTGTGTTAAATAGTAATGGCAGAGAGACTTGGAAGCTGTTTCGACCCAATGTTCTGGGCAAAACTTGGGCAGCTGCCCAGATTCAGGCTCTCGTCCCAGAAAACAGCCCAGTTTGCAGTGTCTGAGCAGTGGGGCAGAGGTGGGGAGCACCCCTATCCCAGCTCCCCTAGAACTCCCTAGATAGCCATGCTCTCAGGCTGTTATAGGTGCTGCTGCTCAGCCTGGGACCTGAGCAGATGCTCTCAAGCCTGCCATAGTCCTGGGTCCCTCTCACTGGCCATGGGAGTCATGATCTGACACGGAGGGATCATGAAGGAGGTTCAAAATAAGGGAGCTTATGGACCCCTGTCTCTATCTGGTTCCCACAAAATAAACAGAGAGGCAGGGCAAGGACAGAGACTGCAGCTTCGAGTCACTTGTAGCTTCACAGGCCTATGAAGCGACAATAAACAGCACTAAGGGGCTGCAGCAGAGGGCCAGCCCCACCAATGCAGCCCTGCTCACCTCCTGCCCACTGTTTAAATGCTCACACCTATTAGGAAAAGGCTCAAGGCCCCCATTTCATGCATGCGATCTAGGATGAAGACTCTGATGCCACTGGAAACAAACCCTAGGAAGCCAGGTTCCAGAGCAGCTGCTGTGATATAGGGTCACAAGGCAAGGGCACAGTGACAGTAGCCAGGGTCCATATGGTGCAGTGTCAAGAAGCAATGTTCCTGAGATACAGGGTCAGGAGGCTAGGTCTCTGTGACACAGCACAAGAAATGAAGTCACTGTAACTTAATGTCAGGAGACAAGGTCCTTTGACAATGTCAGGTGGGTCATTCCAATGGAAGTCTCATGAGGAGGAGTGAGGAAGGGGGAGAACTGGCAACACAAATTCCCCTTCCAGAACCTCTCCCTGCCAGCCAGACCAGAGTGGCCTCTCACCCCTGAGGCTTGAGATAGGCATGTTTTTCTCTTGCTAGGCCCTCTGTGTCAGCATCTCTCAGTCTCCTTCTCCCATTCACACTCCCAAATGGTGCCCTCATTCCATTTGCTAAGGTGCAGGAACTGTCAGTCTCTTCCGATAGCTCCCCCAGGACAATGGCAATACTTTTCATCATCACAGAATAGTATCTTCTGCTTGTCCATGTTCCTTACAAAGTACAGCACTTGATGAGTTGTCATGAGATGGGGTCAGATGAGAGGGGTCACTTTTGGCGTAATTACAAAATTGAATGCTGGATGACAGAGACCCTGGGCTATGAGGCTTGGACCTGCGAGTTGGACACATATTCTAAGTCAACCTGTTGGAGACTCTCTTCTCTAATTTAACCATGACATTTGGCATCTGAGTTGTTAAACAGGAAGCTTTGAATGTTCTGCTTCGGAAAGCCTTAAATCATTGCTAAAGAAGTCAAGCAGGGCCCCAGAACAAATAATGCCAAATGCATTGATGCTTCTTGTTTCTTAATGGAAAGATACTACACCGTGATCCCTAAAGGTTAGCATGAGAGGAGTGGAGAGCAGCTGCAGAGCTGTGCTTGTTTCTAGAAGTTTGTGAAATCACTCTGTGGTAAGAACATAGGGCTCCCCTGTGGGGCATCCTCTAGTCCATTTTGGAAGGCAAATGTCCAGCAGCATCTTGTCTATCTCCATGAAGCTGACTCTGGTGTGTGTGTGTGTGTGTGTGTGTGTGTGTGTGTTTCATCATTCAGCTTGGTACCAAAGCCTAGCAGAGTGAGTATCCAGGACCCAGAGAGTGGTCCACAGGACTTTCTCCCTATGATGCTTCCTAATAAGTGACGATCATAAAGTCACAGCCCATCATCTTAAAGTTAAAATATCACAAAATAGTTATCTCATAAATAGAAGTCAAAGAACACTGTTAAAAGGGTCATGTCTGTTATTTTATATGCCTGCCTACACATGTATTGTTATAATATGTGCCTAGCTCACATATATAAGAATGAGGATGAATTATGTTTTATACAAGTTTTTGAGACAGGATCTCATATTCTAGGTTGACATCAAAGTCATGATTTTCTTGCTTCATCCTCACTAGTTCTAGGATTATAGACATGAGGCACCATGCTCAATTCACAATTCCATCTATCCATCCTTTTCTATATGTATGTCTCTCTGTGTTTTCTATAGATTAGCACAGGAGACAGGCACATGGAAAATTGTCCCTAGTTGCACAAAGCTGGTTTGCCTGGTTTGAGCTCTTTGTATGATGTAACATCTCCACATAAAATGTTTAGGTTATGATGTGTCTTAGTCAAGGTTTTTATTGCTGTGAAGAGATACCATGACCACGGCAACCCTTATAAAGAAAACATTTAGTTGGGGTGGCTCACTTACAGTTCAGAGGTACAGTTCATTATCATCGTGATGGGGGGCATGGCAGTATGCAGGCAGATGTGGAGCTGGAGCTGAGAATGCTACATCTTGCAGGCAATAGGAAGTCAACTGAGAGTCACATTAAGGGAAGCTTGAGCAAAAAGAGACCTCAAAATCTGCCCCATAGTGACACACTTCTTCCAACAAGGCTATACCCACTCCAACAAAGCCACACCTCCTGATAGTACCACTCCCTATGAGATTATGGGGGGCAATTACATTCAAACTATCACATCATGTTAATGAATGTGAACTCTTTTGGGGGAACCAAGAATTTACACATGCAATCTTCTGCTAATGGATATGTAAATTGCTCAAATTGTTTTCCTCCCCATCCAGTGCTATGGGGGCAGTTGTATCTCACACTTGTTGATAAACTTGTGATTGTGTTTGTTTTGATAAACTTTAGGAAGAAAGTCTGTCACACTGAAGGGCCTTTGTCAACTACAAATTGCTTTTTACTTTCTAATAATATTCAATGAACATGACTCTCGTTCACAGCCTCTCTAAATCTGAGCATTACAGAGTTTCATGCATTTACTTTTTTATCCCCTACCAATGTGACAGGAGGTGATAGCTCATGTTTTAGTTTGTGTTTCTTTGCTTGTTAGTGAGATTAAGTATCTCTTCATCTGTGTATTGTTTTATCTGCATAGCTTTTTCTGGGAATTGCATGCCCTTATCCCCCTTTACAATCTCTTTATTGACTTAAGATTTTTATTTTTTGTAAAATCTCTTTGTATGTATTTGCAATTATTAAAAACGGAACAGTAGACATTCATAAATCAACATGTACCACAGAGTTGAAATGAAGAAATCAAATTAGTAAGGCTGATAATATGATCTCTCTTATGGAAGTTAAGGCAAATGTGAGTTCTTCTGGAAATGGTGGCCAAGGTAATTCAGATTGCTAACAACAGTGAGAAAAGCCAGGACAACTAGGTTAAGGGGAAATTTTAAAGACCGAGCTAACTGGAGGATTGCTGAGGTACATGAGTGGGAAAATTCAGTATTATTGAGCTGTCAGTTTCCCTAAATCCAACACCAAAGCAAAGTACCAGCAGGTGTGTGTGGTGGTAATTGTTGGCTTTGTTTGTTTGTTAACTAGCCAGCAAATTCTAAAATTCACATGGAAAGTCAAAGGCCCCAAACAGCCAAGGCCACACTGAAGAGAAAACACGTAAGCTTGCTTGATTTCCTTGTATAATGGTGTGTATTTTCAGCATCATTTACCAAAGGCTATTCTTGGAAGAAAGGACATACAAGCCCGTGGATGTGTGGTGCTTGATTGATGGTGGGGTCAGCAGGGCCAGATCTAGGAAAGTAAATGATGAGGAGGATTGGCTATGCATGTGGGGAGAAAATGGACTCTCTCTCTTTCAATTCCAACATGAGAAGTAATTCGAGGGGGATGCAGGTTATCTCTTATATGAGTGTAGAGAGAAAATGGGAAACAGGAAGTCCATGGATGGAGCATCCTCCTCAGATCATTCCATTTTTAACTCCATTGTAGCTGGAAGGTTTCCTGTGTCCTGCCCAGGCCCTGCAGTCTGGACGAATCTCTCCCATCAGGTCCTGCAGCCACAAATAAACATTCAGAGGCTTAATATTGTTTATAACTGCTTGGCCATTAGCTCAGGCTTATTACTGATTAGCTCTTACACTTAAATTAACCTGTAATTCTTATCTATGTTTAGCCACATGGCTTGGTACCTTTTCTCATTTCTGCCTTCACATCTTGCTTCTTCTGTGTCTGGCTGGTGACTCCTGACTCAGCCTTCCTCTTCCCAGACTCAGCCTTCCTCTTCCCAGAGTTCTCCTTGTCTGTTTGTCCTACCTATACTTCCTGCCTAATCAACATTTTATTTATCAACCAATCAGAGTAACACATATTCGCAGCATACTGAACGACATTCCCATCACTCCATGATGTTCTCTGGTAATAGAAGATGTGATGAAAAATGCTTATTTTAAAGTTCAAACGCATGTGCTGGGAAGATGGCTCAATTAGTTAAAAGCATGCCTTGCAAGCAAGAGGACCCCAATTTGACTCCCAGAATCCACATAAAAATTTGGGGCATGGTGGCTCAGAGTCCCTCTGTTGGGGATGTGTAGACAAGCAGATCCTTAAAGCTTACAGGCCAGCCTGGCTTAACTGGTGAGCTCTGGGTCAACAGTGAGATACCCTGCCTCAAAGGAGGTGAAGGACATTCCTGAGTATCTAAGACATCTAAGATTGTCCTCCAGCCTCCACACAGTATGTACATACATACCTACACCTACATGTGCACATATACACTCAAATGTACATGTGTGAAAACAAACACACACAGAGGCATTTTAAAAAATTAAATTATAAAATTTGGAGGGTCATGTGATGGTGGCACACACCTTTAATCCCAGAACTTAGGAGGCAGAGGCAGGTGGATCTCTGTGAGTCTGAGAACAGCCTGGTTTATAGAGTAGGTTCTGGTCTACAGAGTGAGTTCTGGGACATCTAAGGGATACACACAGAGAAATCCTGGCTCAAAAATCATATATATATATACATATATATGTATATATATACATATATATATATATGCACATATATATGAGACTGAAGAGATGGCTCAATGGTTAAGAGCACTTGCTGCTCTTGCAAAGGATCCAGGTTCATTTCTCAACCACTCACATGGTATACCTCACAACTCCCTGTAGTTCTAGTTTCAGGTGATCTGATATCTGTTCTCCTATGACCTTTGAAGGTACCAGGCACATACATACATGTAGTAAAACACTCATATACACAAACAAAAATAAATAAATCTTTAAAAATAAAGTTCAAGGATTACAAAATTAACTTTTAAATATCTCCTGTTAAAAGTACCATGTCTAGTCTCAGAGACCCTTTCCTACATATGTATCATTATAATATTTCTGTTTAGTGATGGATGTCGAGTGCACCATCACTCCTGGCTGTATGGATGACACTAAAGAAAAAAACTCCGGGGTGTGTGTGTGTGTTAATTTTTCCTTGGATACTTAGTCATAATAGCCAGAGAGTCAGGTAAATGGATGGATCTAGAAAAACGTCATTCTGAGTGAAGTAACTCAGACCTCAAAAGACGTATTTGGTATGTATTCACTTATATGTGGATGTTAGCTGTTAAGTTTTTGATAAGCAGGCTACAATCCATATAACCACAGAGGCTAGGTATAGAGTAAGGAACTGGGGATTGTGGTGGTAGATTGAATCTCCCTAGGAAGGGGAAATAGAATAGATATGGATGGATGGATGGGGGGAGACTAGAATTGGAGGGTCACATGAGGGGGAGGAAAGAGGGGTTGAGGGAATGAATACAGGAAGGACAGCTAAAACTAAGTACCATTTGAAGGATTGTATAGAAACATAGCAGAGCAGACTCTTCCTAAAATATATACAGATATGAAGGTGATCTAAATGGAGTTACCAAATAACTGGGGAGATGGAGCACTGATTGGACATCTTTTGTAATCAAATGAAGTCTCTGGTTCTAGAAATGGATAACATCTAATCAAATTGTTGGCCAAAGGGGCCCCGTGGGAACCTCCAAACATTCCAGACTATTGTCAAGGCTGTTGGTTGCTCTCCACAAACTGATGGTAAGGCCCTATTGCTGAAGACAACACCTATACAACTCATTGAACATGGAGAAATCAAGCTGGTGCCTACCTAGAGTCTTCACCTCTACAGACTAGTGTTCATGGTACTGGAAGGTACTCTGCATGCTACCAAAGTAGAAAGGTAATACCAACTCAGTTTCAAACCTTTCAATCTACAACAGTGACCTGCCTGCAAGAGGTGTTAGTGTAATAGTGGCATATAGCTTATGCAACTAACCAACCAATACCTGATTGGATTTAAGCCCCACTCCATGAGATGGAATCTATCCCAGATACTGCTCAGGTGGCCAAGAACCTGAGACTAGATTGGCCAGGGACCTAGGGGAAAACCAAAATGATTCCTAGTGACATTCTGCTATACCCACTGATCAGTATCTTGCTCAGCCTTCATCAGAGAAGCTTCCTACTGTGGTTCATGGGAATTAACCCAGAGACCCACAGATGGATTAGGTGCAGAGAGTGAAAGACCTTGGAAATGCCATCATAAATGGGATGTCTCCATCAATTCCCTCATTTCCCAGAAGAGGAGGAAGAAAGATTATAAGAGCCAGAGGGGCTAGAGAACACCAATGAAGGAAGGCCTTCTAAATACAGGACTGGTGCACACATCAGTCACATCAGGAGTGATGCACATATAAACTCACAGAGACTGTGGCAGCATGTATAGGGCCTGCCTTTTGTTCATTATGCTTTGTCTAAGCATTTTGTCTTACCCTACAGGTCTTTTGCTTATATATTGTGGTTTCTGACTTTGAGTTTTTAGGGGATTTCTGTGTATGTCAATGTTACATCTGTATGTGTTTCTTGTGCCTTTTCTTTGGTTTTTTTTTTTTTTTTTTGGTTTTTCGAGACAGGGTTTCTCCGTGTAGCTTTGCGCCTTTCCTGGAACTCACTTGGTAGCCCAGGCCGGCCTCGAACTCACAGAGATCCGCCTGGCTCTGCCTCCCGAGTGCTGGGATTAAAGGCGTGCGCCACCACCGCCCGGCTTTTCTTTGGTTTTTTGTTTTTCTGTTCATTTGCTTGTTTTGTACTACTCAGGTTTGTTTTTATTTTTATCTTATTTTTTCCTCCTCCTCTTCCTCCTCCTTCTTCATTAGGTGCCTGTTAGTTTCCTAACGAGAGAGCAAGAAAGGATGTGGATTTGTGTTGGTGGGGGATGTTGGGAGGATCTGAAAAGAGTTGGGGAAAGGACACCACAATCAAAACATATTGTATTAAAAACTATCTTCGATAAAAAAAAAAACCTTCAGGTAAGTTTTCACTTTATAGGTCAAGTAAAGACTCAGGTTGGTGATCTTTTTGCCTCAGCCTCCTGTGTGCTGGGGTTACAACATTAAAGCAGATTCCTGGATCAAAGATCTGCACAAACTCTGAGAGTTAAGGGCTTAGCACTGAGACTCCAGGGTCACCTTTCCTCCTGCCTGCCAGTTCTAGAGTTAGGGTGGGGGCTGAGAATCCATAAATTGGCAGGGCTTGTGGCTCTGTCCCAAGGCTGACACACCAGATACAAACCTAAGGGCTGGAGCACTGATTCTAGAGTACTGAAGAAAAGCCTCTTGGGATTGTGCCGTGCTGAGCAGAATGCAGATGGAGCTTCTGGATCTCAAAGGAGGAGCAGACTGAGTATAGAAGACTACCATTGAAGACACTAGGGCTCACCTTAGGCCCAGGTGAGCATGAGGGAACCCAGCCACACAAAGATCACAGCTTAGGTCTCCTTCGGCTTAGTTCTTGATGGATCAAGGGACATGCTGGTTGGTGCTTTCAGCTTTGTATCCATACATGTCTCACCTCTGCTACCAAAGCATGGGAGCAGCCACAGACAGCATATAAACAAATGTGTCTATAAGTGAAGCTTTATTTATAAACACCCCAGATTTAATTTTATACACTTTTCATGTCATATTGCCTTTTCATTTTCCCCAACTATTTAAAATGTAAACACTATTCTTTGCCCATAGATTGTGTGAATGAGACAGCAGAGCAGATTTGATCTGTAGACAGCACTTTGCAAACCCAGTTTAGTTCAGCATGACCATACAAGCTGATTGCCTATCAGAGGCAGATACTTCTCCCAGTAGATGGTACTGCCTGAGCCCACCACAGCTCCGTGTGTGATACCTGGCATTCAGGGATGATCATGAAGTCCAGAGAGAGATAGTCCTGCAAAGCAAACCAAAGTGGACAAGAGGCAACAGAAGGGAGCTCATGGGCACCCAGACATTGTTACCAGTGGTTAAGAACTTTGAGTGCCAGTGGCTCACATCTTCAAAATAAATGATAAACAGACCATTTTGTCATTCATATGGAAATCCTCCAACTGAAAGGCACAGTATGAATAACCAAGGACAAACTGAAGCTGAATTAGGCATAGTTGAAGGCAGGGTAAGTAGGATGGAAGACATGTCCACCAAAGGGCCCCAGCTGAGGCACAGGTGGGCATCAGGGAGGTTCATAAAAATATCTGAGAGAGGGGAGCTGGTCTCAAATAGTTAATTTGGTTTCAGGGAGTAAGTAGGAGATGTGGTTTGCTTTGAAGAAGCAATGCGTAAGAGTAACTTTAAACTTGAAAAACATTTATAAATTTACAAATGTTTAAAAATTGCTACAAAATATAATACCACATAAGGAGGCTAAATAAAATAATAATGGTAAAATAAAATAGTAATGAGAACAAAAATAGGCTCATTACAACAGACATGCTAGAATCAAGAAATCTTAAAGGTATAAAAGAAACATGACCTCTAGAGGAACAACAATGATAAGGCAGCTAATTTGTCGACATGAAATGAGTGACAGAAATCAAATGGAAGGTGACATTGTTGAAGTGGGGGGGGGGGGCAGTGAACCCGGAGTTCTATACCCAGCCCAAGTATCCTCTGACAGTGAGCATATTGTAAAGATTTCTGTGACTCGCCAAGAGCAGAAAGAGGGTGAGGGGAAGAGAAGGAGAACTCATCATAAGCATAGTTTTTCTTTGGACAGAAAAAAACTGACCTTAAAGGAAAGTGCAAAGATTCAATAGACACCTTGGCTGAATGGAAAGAGTAATTTTGTCAGTAAGGGTAAACAACCATGAATTGTCAAAACAAAGTTACTATTGTCACCTGTGATATTTTCAATGTATCAAATTAAAATCTAAAATGTACAGTGCCTTTCAGTGGTAACTACCAGGCAATGAGGAGATACAAGATGCACAGAGGTAAAGTGATCGCTTTACTGGGAAGGCAAGCAAAGGAGAGTTTGGGGGTAGATCATGAGGAGTAGATGACATCTATTTTAATTTCTAGGACAACTATAAGAAGGAGGGGGCACTGCATCAGCTTAGCAGAGGGTGAAAATCAAGCCATTTGTACCCTAGCATCTCTTGGTGTCTGCATGGGATTGGTTCCAGAACACCTGAGAGTGCTCATCTCTTGCATGAAATGGTGTGGACTTGGTATCTGTGTGCATCTTCCTACAAATTAAAATTCTTTCAGAATTACTAAGAGCACCAAATGCAAAGCAAATACTGTGCTTAACAGTTACACTGTCTTGTTCATGGAGTAATGGTAGAAAAATTCATATCGCTCCATGTTCAGTACAGATGCAATTTATGTTTTATGTTTTTAATCTTTAACAGCTGCAAAACCTGGGGCCAGAGCCAACTACATTTTCTTGGAAAGGATACAAAGGAAAAGAAAACAGACATAAAAGAGGACCAGACAGAAAATAGAGAAGGGGCAGGTATCAACCAGTGGACGCAGTCATTTCACTAAAGGTAGAATTTTAACTCAAGTTAAGCTTGAGATATTCAGGATAAGCAAAATAATAATAAAACGCAACATTTCAACAGATATTATATTTAATATGAAAGTCCAGAAATTTTAAAAGAAAAAAATAAGCTGTACAGGGTATACCATGAAAACACTAATAAACAATTTATGACAGAGCTTCTCAAGATGGACATGGGACCAGATAATAATGCACTATGAAGTTCCTTTATGAGAAGCATTCATCTTTGTTAATGATTAGGGAAACAAGAATAAAATTGTATCCAAATTCAGTTAAGATGTGGAGATGTATACTGGCTAAACATAGATGGTATAAAACTTTAGCAGAACTGGAGCTACTGATGCTTTTCAGTAGTGTTTGGGTGTGACAGATTTTCACAGTGGTGTGTAAGTCTATTTAGAATTTCCTACTGAGTTTGAAGATGTTTGTATACTCTTCTGAGTATAAGCACAACTAAGTGTGTGTGTGTGTGTGTGTGTGTGTGTGTGTGTGTGTGTGCATATCAAAAGATCCACATAAAAAGGATCTTGTAGTGTTATTCAAATGCCCTATACTGGTAGCAATTTCATTGGGTCTCCATGCTATGATGGATGCACATGGTTGCTATATTCATGTAGTAGAATGCAATGAAGCACTGAAATTAGCAATCTCACCAAACAGTGGATGATCAATCTGGCAGGCTGAGTGGAGGAAGCTGGTCACAATAAATCCTATATCTATGATCTGGGGTTCAGGGTAGTGGTTTCCTTTAAGAAGTGTGAGGCCACCAGAAAGTGGCATGAAGGTTATCTGGTTGTTGGCATTATTTTTAACCCGAGATGAGCTATGCCTGTTTTTATTTGGCAGTAATTCACTAAGCTGTACATTTACACTGTGTACATTGCTTTAATTGAAATAATTTATAATGAACACACATGCAAAATAACACATGGGCATTAGGAGAAGAAGAATCAAGGAAGCATAGATGTATTAAACATGCTAGCACTGTCTTGTAGGGGGTGAGGGAATGTGAGGAATAGCTCTGAAGAGGAGGAAAGGAAGCAAAAAAGGTAAGGAGGGAGGAAGAGAAGAGATGGAAGACAGTCAGATCATGGAGGGGTGCTACCCATCATGAGATCCATCCTCTGTGTCATGGCGTTAAAGTAGGGTGTTCTTTGCAGTCTCCATTTCACTCAGAAGATGTGCAAGATTGCTACATAATTTTGTTGTTGTTTTGTTTTTGTTTAGACAGGGTCTTACTCTATAGCCAAGGCTGTTGTGTAAACTCATGGATAACCCCCCTCCTCGGCCTCCCAAGTGAGCCGCCACACTTGATGATGACATACATAATTCTTCCTTGTGGAGATCTCTACAAAGTTCTTAAGTCATCTGGTGGACTGCCTTTTGGTTCAGCTAAAGTGAGTTTGAACGTTACATGAGACACCATATGAATACACATAAGGTGTTTCACTACCATTTAACTGAATAGGAAACTGGGTTTCAGAGATGCTAGAGACCACCTCATCCAAAGCATACATGTAGAGGAGCAGGGAGGAAGCTCCTAGAAAATGATGTGTTAACTAATATAGCAAGCCTGGTGTCTTTGTGGCCTCTAAAGACTCTATCATGCTAAGCAGCAAAGTGACATAGGACTGGTACCTCTTAAGTGTTCTGAAGTCCCTTACACCATTGTTGCACACTTAAAAAGTGTATGCTGGCTACATGATTTCCCTCCTGATTATCACTTGCACAGATGACCTCATGGTTTAAACAAGTCACAGGAAATCTAACAGCACAAAACCATGTAGTGTCATTCTGCACATGTCTAACAAACACATATGTGTTCATCACATCCCAAACTGAATGCATACTAGCTCATTTTTAAGCCAATAAAATAACTACCTATGGGCAGTGGTAGTGCATGCCTTTAATCCCAGCACTTGGGAGGCAAAGGCAGGTAGATCTCTATGAGTTCAAGGCCAGCCTGATCTACAGAGTGAGTTCCAGGACAGCCAAGGATACACAGAGAAACCCTGTCTCAAAATACAAAAAAAAAAAAAAAGGCCTTAGCCTTTTCCACTAATCTAAGAATCTAAGACTTAAGTTCAAATTCCACAGGCTGTACAATCTTGACAGAACTGATGGATGGTCACTGTCATCTACATGAAAAGGGGATTCTGTCTACCACTAAGACCATTATTGCCCAGCTGGATTCCTTAGACTGAAGCCTGGGGTACCAGGACATGAAGGAGGTGGTACTGGAATGCCCAGCTTTATTCCTGTGCCTTTGTGTGTCCTCAAGGATGCTCACTCACTGAGGAGCTCACAGGCTCCCTGGGGAATGACAGGCAGATGCTTCCCCTGTTTTATAGATGTTTGAGGACAGACTTCCCTCCAAGGTCACTCCTGCTATCTGCAGACATCAGAGAAGAAAAGCCCAGCCTCCTTAGTTACAATGCAAGCGTCCCCCCTCCCCCACACACTTGCAGAAACTCTTTTAGAGGCCATGGCGACGGAACGTTTGGAAAATGGATCTGAGTGGAGCCATACCTCATGTTTATAGTTTTTAAAAAGCATGCTAAGGGCATTTACCCAAACTAGGTTATTAAGACGACTTTTTCTGGCTGTCACATCCACTCATTGGCTCTTCTTTCTTTGCTTCATTTTCTTAGCCAATGGGAATATTAAAAGGTTTGCTTAGTAAACTAATTTTTTAAGCTCAAAGAGAAATACAAGCTAAGAGTTCACACTGCCTCTTCCTTAATCTTTTTAGCTCACTGAGAAAATTTACGGTGCTCCTCTCCATTTTTCCCTTCACAGACCATTGGTGACATATCGTCGAGGATAATAAGTGAGAAAATGAAATTCGCTCTCCCTCCTTGAGGCACACACACTCATCACTCAAGCCCCTGGCATCTTCCTTCCTTCTTCCTCGCTAGCTCTCCGGGCGAACTGTGCAGCACTGGCTGAACCTTTGAAACAGGAATCCCGTGGCCACATGTAACCACCTCGTCCATCTCTTTCCAAGTGCGCTTCTGAAATGACCTCATCATTACTGGTTACACTCTGAAGGGTAATCTCCTTTTGTGAATGAGTGGAGGGCACACTCCTGGAGGCACGCTTCATATCATTGCTGTAAGGTATTACATTGTTCTGGAAAGGTGAACAAAGGAAATAGTTTTCAAACCGTTTCCACATCTGAGGGTAAGAGCTGTGTTATGGAACCTATTATGAGGGGAAACGGTACAGCCAGAGGTGGTTGGCTGACCTCTGAGACCCCATCCTCCAGGACTCTTCTCTGCTTTCCAGTGCTTGCCAAGGTTCTGCATGCATTTCAAAGAGTCTCCAATGTTTCCCAGAATTTTCTCTCCATATGTATGTGTCTGTATTTGTGTGTACATACATGCTTGCATTTGTGAATGCTCATGCTATATATATGCATGGGAGATCAGGGCTTGACATGTAGTATATTCTTGGATTGTTCACCCCCTCATTTTGTGAAATATGGTCTCTCATGGGACCTGGAGATCACTAATTCAGGTAAACTTCCTGGCCAGTGAACTTCAGGAATCTGCCTCTCTCTCTGTTCCCCTAGCTCTGGGGCTACAGGTTGACAATGCTATTCACGACTTATTTACATAGGTGTGCTTTATGGACTGGGCCATCTCGTCAGTCCCTCTCCAGGGTTCTATAGAGTTCTCTAGGCTTCTGGTACATACCCCAGTGTTCTCTAGGGTCCACTTCTGAAAGCTTCTCCGGAGTTCCTCCAGGTTCTCTGGGCTTCCAACACCTTCTCCAGTGTTACCTCAGAGTTCTCCAGGGATCTACAACCCACAAGAAGAGACCCCACTGCTTGTCTCATGGAAGGCGGGAACAGAGAGGAAGGGACTGGGGACTGGGGGCTGGGGGCTGGGGCTGGGAATTGGGGACTGGGGACTGGGGGCTGGGTGCATACCCTTCAAGAGGCATTCTCCAAGTCCTTCTGCCTCCTTTGCCTGTGACCTTCTCTATCTGCCCCTGTGTCAGGGGACACAAACCACTCCAGTGGATGGAACCCAGCTGATACTTCTACTGAGAGCTGTGACGTCTGCACGGATATTAGGAAGGCTGTCTGGGTTGATTGTGGATTGAACCCCATGCCCTCTTAGCACTGATGGTCAGTATCTCCACTGGGGGATTCTGGGCGTCTATGATCATCAGTAAAAGATGCTCTCTGTGGGCCTGCTCCACTCTGTTCACCATGGAGGCTGGGCTCAATCCGAGGCTTGTGTATAAATACTTGGTCCCCAGCTCAGGTGTTAGTTTGGAAGGTTCTAGAAACTAATTGGAGGAAGCACATTGTTAGAAAAATTCCTTTGAAGGATATCTACCGTCCACAGTTTCTTCCTTTCTGTCTGCTGTGAGATAAGTAGCTTCAACCTGCACATACTTCTGCACCCTAAAACTCTGCATGAAAGGAGACAGAATAGGGTCCCAAATGATAGGAACCAGAGACTGTGGAGTGAAGCCTCAGAAACGGTGAACCGGATGAATCAATCCTCTGTCTTGGGTTGTGTGTTGGTGTCTGACCAGTAATGAGAAGAGCAGCTGATACCTCCTCAGCGATACTCTGAAATAAGAGCCAAATTCTCACACAAACCCCTGACTATCCTCTGTACCATGACCATCTCTACTCTGAAGGAGTCATGGAGTTTTCTAGGTTATCCACTGGACACAGTCACTTTGTTGACTCCTGTCCTTGAATATTCCAGCTCCCCAGTGATTTGGCTTTTTCTCATCTATCCTCCCCTCCCCACCATCCCACATACATACACAGAGGGAGAGGGAGAGAGAGAGAGAGAGAGAGAGAGAGAGAGAGAGAGAGAGAGAAGAGAAGAGAAGAGAAGAGAAGAGAAGAGGAGAGGAGAGAGTCACACATACATACAGAAAGAGGAGGAGGCAAACACACACACACACACAGAGAGAGAGAGAGAGAGAGAGAGAGAGAGAGAGAGAGAGAGACACACACATACATACAGAGAGAGGAGGAGGCAAACACACACACACACACACACACACACACACACACACACACAGAGAGAGAGAGAGAGAGAGAGAGAGAGAGAGAGAGAGAGAGAGAGAGAGGGAGACACACACATACACACAGAGAGAGGAGGAGGCAAACACACACACACACACACACACACACACACACACACACACACACACACACTGCTGCCATACTGAGCCTTTGTCAATTCTTCTGCTCACCCAGGGAGCCACTCAAGGCCTCCTCAGCCCCTGTGCCGACTTCCAAGGCTTTTGTAAAGAATTCCAGTCAGGGAGCTAATAATAACCAACGACCTACTTCCTTATGCTTCTGGAGGTCAAAAACCTGAGACCAAGGTATCAGTATGGTTTGACCCCTAGGGTACTCAGGGGAGATCTGTCTGAGCTCCCAGGACTCTAGGGCGTCCCATAGTCCTTGGTGCTCCTTGGCTTGTAGGTGCAGGGCTCTACTGCTGTCTCTATCCTCACATGGCCAGTTCCCCATGTGTCATCTCTCATGGCCATGTTCTCTGTGTGCCTTATCTTCCCTTGTGAGGACTCTTGGCATTGGGCTTAGGAAACTCCAAGTCCAAGGTGATTTCATTTTAGCCTGCATAGCTTAGTTACACCTATAGAAATGTTTCTCCAAATAACCATATCACAGTGCCTCACAGAACACACCTGAGGGACCATCATTCCACTTCCAGTGCTGCCAGCAGGATACCTGCCCTGCTCCTGCTTCCAACCCATTTGACTCCCATCACCTATTAAAACCACTGTGAGTTGTGATTTCTGTGAAAGAGAGAGCTCTCTGTCCCCCTAGTAATGGGAAAACACCCTTTCCCATGTCACTGTTAAGCCTGCAGCCCTAAGCCCAACCCTGACCTCAGAGATGCCTCTCAGGAGATCTGTGTTGATTGACTTGGTGAAGCACACGGGAAAGGAGCAGGAGTCTTGGAAGAGAGGCCCCAAGATGAAGCCCTTGGCAAACGTGTGGTCCTTGGTGATGGATCAGCAGAGGTCCTTGTGTTTCTGTAGCTAAGTGAGGATCATCAGGACAGCTAGGGTAGGGTCTCAAAGGGAAGATCCAAGGGCTTTAGCAGGTGGTAGAATGGGTGGGAGAGACTCCTGGGGAGAGTACACATGGCTGCTGAGTCCCTCCCAGGTGTTGCAGATGTATCTGGTACTCTGCAGAATCTGGCACAGGTCAAGCTTCATGGAAAAAGGCTTGCCATGCAGAAGGGTCTATAAAGTCCCAGATTCCAGCTATGGGCTGGCTTTCCAAAAATACTTCTTAACACAGTGTGCTATCCAAACCCCTGTTCCATGATCCCTAGGAAGCATAGCACAGATCATCTACCCATGGTTAGCATGCTGCTGGCCTGCTGTGTGCATATATTGTCAGTGTCTGTACCTACATGAAAGTCATTAAGTCCAGATATCAATGGTGTCTGACTGTTGAGACCAAGGCCTTTCCTACCATGGCCTGTGTACTGGAGATGTTTATGTGTGGCTCACAAAATGAGAATGACCTTTATGTTTTAAATAATGGAAAATTTCAAAAGAATAATAACATTTCAAAACATGAAAATTCTATGGTATTTGGATTAGAGCCCATAAGTCAAGACAGATTAGGACACAGCTAGATCTTCTTTGTGCCCTGTCTGTGTCTTTTCTGCGGAAGAGTGGAGATATAAATTTAAGTTTGCTCATTCCCAGGACAGACATAGCAGTTCTGCTCTAAGAGAAAATTATACTGAAGACTTAAACTAGGGTGTCTGTGGAGGTGGCCTGGGGATGTCTATGGATGGTGTCCTAAGTGATTCCCATGCCCACAGAAGGAACAGAAGGATGCACACCAGAGACCATTCCCAAGGACCAAGGTAGTTTAGGCTGTCTGGAGTTCACCAAGATGGGCAGTTTTCAGGATAATCTCTAGATGTAAGGGAATGTGTCTAGCTACATTTTACTACCATTATTATCCAAATTGAATAATCTCATAATGTCATCATAAAATGAAGCAGGCAGTCTAGGGCTGTAGCTGAGTTGGTAGAGTACTTGCCTAGCATGCACTAGTTTGATCCCGAGCATCACATAAATGGGGCATAGTAGTCCACACCTGTGATCCTATCATTTGGGAAGTGAAAGCAGGAGGCTTAGAAGTTCAAAGTCATCCTCAGCTATATAAGTTTTAAGCTAGCCTAGAGTAATGAGACCCCGTCTAAAAATCAAATAAAATACAATGAACACACAGAAATACCGGATAATGAAAGACTCAGAAGGCAAAGACCTGAGGGAGGCTGGATCTGCAGAGCCACAGGCCACCTCTCTGGTCCTTCTTTCTCTAGCTGGTCAGTCCCCAGCTCCATCAGCTCAGTGAGTACCCAGTGCTGAGTCTCGGAGTCCTGTGAGAGTGTCCCACAGCCCCAGCCTGCAGGCATCAATGCCCCTCTTAATTTCTACCACATCCTTCTTCTTGATACTGGAGGTTAATCTCCCTCCTGCTGAAATGTGTGTTTGGGGTTTCCTAGCAATGAAATTAATTTTTATAAAATTCAATTATAGATTCCCAATCTCATTCTCCTTTTTTGGGAATTTCATATCCTCACCTACATTAGAAACCACCAACAGTAGCCATGTCTTCCTCCAGGGGAGATGTTTTACAGAAATCATCTTTCTCTGGTAAGTTAGCACTCCAGGCGATGTGACTGTCTTATGAATAATAAAGTAAAAGTTTGGCCTTTTTCTTCCTGTGCTTGGGGTGGCTTTAACTGGTTCCAGGTCTTTGTCCTCAGGCTCTGAGACACTCCTGCATGGAGGCAGGCACTGGAGGAAAAGTTTTTGAGTATCTTGTCTGAAAAGCTGAACATGAGAGCACTTTTACATTTGCATGGGGTCGGGGGTCACAGCCAGACCAGCTGCTCTTCTGAGAGCCATGCAGGATAGAACAGCACTCTGAACTATTCTGCACACTGTCGGAGTGTTGCTCCTACACTGTGGGAACAAACTTGAGACTGAATTTATTGTGGATTGTGATGTACCTATTAAAGTCTGCAAAGTGACAGTGTTCCTGGCAGTCCCCTGCTTCAGTATGGTGGCAGTTTTAGCCATAGTTTCTGCTTGCTCCTGGGGATCACATTGCAGTGAGGGTCACACTCACAAGACCAGATGTGCTGGGACAGAGGAATTGGTTTTCACAGTTCTACATAGGCACAAAGTCAAATGATTCACCGGGCTGTCTCCTTGAGCAGGCTTGGAGGGAATGGCTATCATCTCTCTCTCTGCTGCCTGTGACCCCTGGTCTCTCTGGCATATCCAGGTTAATTTGCGCTTCTGACGTCATTGCTCCTTCTCCTGTGTATCTTGATGCCTCCTCTGCTCTTCCTGTAGGAACAGCAGCCATTGGGTTTAGGGCACACTTACTCCAGTATGATCTGTGAGCCCCCATTCTCAGATGAGGTCACCTCACAGATATCTGGGATAAGACTTCGGCATACAGTTCCAGGGGATACACCCCACTCACAGCTAGTGGTTGCTGTCTTTGTACCTTGTACTCAAGAGTTCTCTTCGTTTTAGCTAAGGATGAAATGGGCTGAGATTAAATGGCCTATGTGATTCTCTCCATGAAGGCCTGTGGGAGACAGTATACCGGGAAAGATAGTGAACTTGTGCAATCTGCATTTGCCCTCCGGAGCAACTGGAAGCTGGGGCTCCCACTCCTCTGAGCTGCAGCCAGGACTGAGATGAGCATGAGAATCCTGCTTCTATGCCATTGAACATGTGACCCTGAGATTAGTTTTCAGCATGCCTGCCCCCTTAGCTAACTTTTCCCCTGCCGGCTGTTAATTGCAAGTTCCCTGCACACATTGAAGGAAACAGGTAATACAATAACTTCATTACCATCTGGGAAACAACTGCACCTTTATTTTGTAGGTGTCCTGAAGTCCTGGACCCAGTTATATCTGATATGATGGGTACTCTATTAGTTATTTTTCTCATTATGACTAAATATCAGCAATTTAGAGGAGGGAGGTTGTTTTCTGGCTCACTGTTGGAGAGGGGTCATTCCATCACTGTGGAGAAGCCTTTGCAGCAGGAGCCAGGCTGGCTGGGTACATGGCATCTGCAGTCAGGAAACAGAGAGAGAACAGAATGTGGAACTGAGCTGTAAAAGCCGAAGCCTGGCCACAGCGACATTCTTCTTCTAGTTAGGCCACACCTCCTAAAGAATCTGTAGTTTCCCAAAGGGCACTATCAGCTGGGAACTGGGTGTGCAAACACGCAAGCCTAGTTCATCTTAGTCCGCAGCAGGTACAAGTAACCGAGCGCCTTCTCCTGAACCAAGATCCACTGATCTTGAACTAACTTCGTTAAGAGTGAGTTGTCCTCCCACAGTGCATGAGTAGTTGAAGAATGTAGGCTATTCAGACTCTTGGGGCGTGGAGCCAACTGTGGATTCCGAGGATCATGTAAAGCAGGCCCCTCTCAAGTGAAGCCTGGTCACAAGTTGTCCCAATACCTGTAGAAGCATCTCAGCTTCAAGCATGACCAATGACTACCTGATCCCTAAACTATGGGTTACCAGATGAACCTTCTGCTGCCATTTCCGTAATTAGTGCTTGTGAGCTAAACGTACTTAAAGCGTTCCTTTATTGTAGATTATTTCAAGTGAGACGGTACAGCTCTCATCACAAATTGATCTATTGATGTACCTGCCACCTGTGTTTTCATAATTACTCCACTTTGATTCAGTATTAACCACTAAAATGAAGCAAGAGCATGCGTAGTGCAGCTGGCTGTCATACCCACTTGAGAGGGGAGTCTGGCATGTGTGCAGAACTCTCAGACAGTGGAGTTCAGTCAAGGATGTCTGTCTCCTCTAGCTCAAATCTAAGTGCTTACAGAGCTTAGGGGAGTTCACCAAGAGAAGCCTGACTTCCAGAAGGCACAGACAGAAGCAGGATGCAGACCTGGCATCTGGGGATATCTGTGCCCTCGTCTTTCTTCTATCTAGGTTCACTTTGACCAGCATGGTTTTCTCATGAAAGCAAACCTGTCTTTCCTTACTTCTCAGAAGTGAAGTTCAGGAACAGAGCTGTCCTGTGACCCCACTCTGGAGCTCCCAGGGCAGCTGTGGAACCTAGGCTGATCCTGTAGCCTTGGAAAGAGGGTATGATACCTTCATCAACCTCTCGCTGCCTCCTCACATCCCACCTGCACAGCTTCCTCTGCACGTGCTCCCCACTTTCCTGGTGAAGATGGTGCCCCTCAATGGTGGGGCCATTTTGTACACTACTCTCCTGCCTTCACAAAACTCACTCCTTTGCTTCTGGAATATTCTCCCATTTGAATAATGGGAGACCACACTTGACTACTGTGCCATGACTCCTTACCAAGAACTTATTGACTGGAGCCCTCCAAACAGAAGACACAGTGACCTTTCTCTGTGCCTAAAATAGGCCTGACTGGAGACCATCAGGCAGAGTCACAGCTTCTATGCAGAGGCTGTGGCCTTAGAGGAAATCATTCCAAGATGTCACCTGCCAGAGACAGCCTATGCTGACTCCTCTCCAAGTGGATGCCCCTGACCTAGCACTTCTGGGGGAACCCTAATGTGTGCTTGGTCCCTAAGGACTGTCCATGGTGGTCATCTACATCCCAACACCAGGAGAGGAACTGGGTGACAGACTTCCCGCCTCTCATGGACCCTGAAACAGGGTAGGTATACCCAGAGCATAGGGCTATAGGGGTACCTGGCCTGGGCCCCACCTTTTGCTCCTTATCCCTAAGTCATGGAGTTCAACCAGTCACCTGTCTCATTAACTATTATCTCCTTTCAGCGAGAAGATTGGCTCTAGCCTTTTAGTTTGATCTGATGGTCTATGGTGTGAAGAAGGACTTCATTCAGTGCCATACAGAGAAGCCCAATAATCAGGGTCACAGCTGTCATAGTGTTAGGACCAGCCTGCCCTGCATGGCCTGCAGACAGTCCTCTCCCCTGGTCTGTGCACAGTGAATATCACCTTGGCTAAACCTTTCTGTGATGAATCTCATTATTCCCAGAATGCCCTGTAGTTAGTGTGAACCTTTCACTAGCAGATTTGGGATGCTTGCTTCTGGAGACTATGGGCTGGGTATCTTGGAGGCTTTGGCCTGCCCATCACTACATAACCTTGATTTATGGCATAAGAATTTCCAGACTCCTTAGTGCCTACTGTTGGTTATAATACTGACCTTGCTGTCTGAGGCCTACAGGAGGCTCTGGCCTGCCTTTCCTCCACCAGGCATGCTGCAGACTATGCATTTAGGAATAATGAGACACTTCAGCTCATTGCCTGGGGAACACAGAAGAAGCAGAACTGCTAAGAAAAAGCCTAAGGATAGAGAATAAGCTACTTTGAGTAGACTTCAGAAGACCACAGTGGAAAGCAGAGGCCTCAGATGGGGACTGTTGGGGTCAGTTTGTCATACTCCTGCACCAGTTCACATGTGATGGTCACAACATCACGAGTATTGGCCTAAGGTTGCTCATGCACTTAGCACAAGTTTGAATTGCAAGCACCAGATCCTCGATGTCTGTCACCATTCACCAAAGGCTGTACTTATGTGGTTTCAGATCTGATATGAGACTGCTTCAGCTGAGACCCTCTACAGGCTGTCTTGAGCAGAGATGGCCAGGATAGAGAAGACTGAAGGGACAATGTGGGGTCCAGACTAGAGGGACTCAGTTTCTCTGCTAGACCTGTGCATTCTCACCTGTACTGGCTTCACTTACATACCTCTTCAAAGTGTTTACTCTGTACAGGGGGGCAGGAGGAGGTCCCTGAGTGACCTGGCACAGGTAACTGCAGATCTGACATTCTGGGTACTCAGTGAGTGCCGGGAACAAAGTGTGCATCCTCTGACCGGGGGTGGGGGTGGGGGGTGGGGGGGCGGGGGGAGTTTCTAAGCTACCAATGGCCCTTCCTCTCCACCAGGGCCTGTGCTGAGCATGCCAGACATTCTGGACTCAGCATTTTCTGGCTTACTCTTCCCCAGAGTGTGGGAACCTGCCCCACATCCCTGTGTTCCCACTTGAAATCCACTTCACCCCCTTCTCTGCATCTCTCCAGCACCTGGGCTGCTCAGCAGGGATGTCTCTCTCCCTGCCGCTTGAAGAAGTGGCATTTATATCTGCTTGGATGCTCCTCACAAATAAAGCTTCTGATGTACAAAATACTTTCTTGTTATTTATTGCAGTTTCCAGAAAGAAAACCCGAATTGAGATCCCAGCCATCAATATTGTTTAGTATTTACAGCTAGGCACATTAATGTGCAATTCTGAAGCCACGGTCTCTATTTATCTGTCTGGCTCTGTACCTGGCAATGGCACCTGTACTTTTGGGCATAGCAGCAACTAGCATGATGCTGCCTGACACTCAGGTTCTGTGCTGCTTCTGAGAGGTGAATGGCCTGGTATAGCAAGCTTTCCCGAGCAGGACATCACACTGACAGTTCCACTTGCAGTTATTTATGAAGAGGACTTAGTGCGAAGGACAAAGAAGTCCAGAAAAGTTACTTTATATTCAGAGTACCAGGCCCGGTACAGAGCCCTCACCAAAACTTCTTAGAAACAAAACCATTTCCCCAATTGACAACCCTGTTGGCCTGGGGGATAGGAAGCTCCTGGTGTGTATTGGTCCCAAATGGCTGTACTGATGCAAGCAAGGAGTTCCAGGGGGGCAGTGACGAAGGTGAGAGGTGAGGTTGACAGTTCCCTGGCTGGGGGAGCCCCTCAAGGTGCATCTAGCAGTTGAGAAGTACCTATTGCTACAAGCTTCCTGTCACCATGCTTTCTAGCGCCCCAGTTCAGCCAATGTCTCAGCCGTGAGACATTGAATAAAGCTGCCAGAAAGGCTATTTCCTAAACTCTTGGGCTACGTTCTGTGAGTAACTGTCCTGTTCCCATGTTCCATTGCCATTATTACCCATCAGAGTTGGCCTGGATGTCCAGACTATGAGACGGAGGTCAATCTTCCCATAGGCCAGACAGAGGGCAGATTCACTGGTAGGGAAGTGGACAGAGCGGCTCTGCCTGGACGCACAAAGTTCCTGGAGCCATGTGTATGGGACCTGCTAATGACCTGTGTCTGTCCCACCTCGGGCTCCTCCCTCCACACCCTGTGATGAGTGGGCTTGTGATAAATTTGAGATGTGAAGTGGTGTCATGGAAGTCCTCCTCCCTGAGCTGCCATCACTGACAGGGGGCAGGTCCTGGGTAGGGAACTCCATTCTCCATCTGTTCAGCTGGCTGTAGTAGCTGCAGAAATCATGAAAGTTGTTCATTCAGGAGCAGGGTTATGAGTCACTAAGCCCAGGCCCACTCTGTGGGCTCTGGAAGGGTCTGGAATGGGCAGTTATTAGCTTTTTAAAGTGGGCGTGGTGCTTCAGTTTCCTGGGAACTGGAGAGAGCCAGGTTGGGAAAGGCATTTGGATTTGAACAGGTACATTTTCATGCTTGGGTTCTTAAGGGTTGCTCTCCAGGTGGCCATGTCTCTCTGTCCTGAACACAGGGTTTCATTCTCTGTCCTCTGCATTGCCGATGCCAGCGTCCTCCCTGTCTATAAGCAGAAATGCCACAGATTGTTGGAGGCCAATTTCCCAGCCCAAACTCAGTTAAGCAATTTCAAGGTCTTGGATTGCAGACTGGAGGAAAACCATTTGTTTTGATTCGGTGATTTGGAGACAACAGGAGACTTTCTGGAGACTGAACAACGGTCAGCAAGATGCCATTGAGAGGCTGCTTGGGAGAGGGTGTTGGGACTGATTCGAGAAAGGTTTTAAAATAATCTTCAGTGAGAAAGGAGCAAATTGTTCAAGATGGTAAACTGAACTCTGCTACAGTCTTGTTCCCGCTGTTCATTTTCCCTGGTTCTGCTTGGAATTTAGGGAACAGAAAACCCATCTTAGGCGGGGAGCATCTCTGGCAACAGGGACCAGCGGCCCTCTTCCTCTCTCAGGTCCATACTTTACTGAATCAGAACCCACGTCGCTAGGTGAAGGGATCATTCTGGACTGTCTAGATCAGTGGTTCCCAACCTTCCTAATGCTGAGACCCTTTAATGCCCCTCCTGTTGTGGTGACCAAAAACCAAAAAAATTATTTTCATTGCTACTTCATAACTACAGTGTTGCTACTGTTATGAATCATAATGTAACTATCTGATATGTATGATATCTGATATGCAATACCCTGTGAAATGGTCATTCAATAACCCTAAAGGGGTTGCAACCCACAGGTTGAGAAACCCTGGTCTAGTAAGCGTTCCACACTCAAACCACCATGGCCTGGCACTATCCATGGGCAGGAAAAGTCCACAAGCTCTTCCAGAAGCCATGTTTGAAAGTGTTCAAGTGAGTATGGCCACCCCTTTGGCCTGTCAGGCTACTCTGAGAGGTGTTCTCTCTATGCGAGCAGCAGTGGTCTCCCGTGAGCCACTCACTGCCTTGTCAGCATGGCCTCGCACCTGAACTAGAGTCTAGACCGTGCTGAGGGGCTCCTGGTCTCTAGCCTGCTGCACCCATGGGTGCTAAGCGGGTCTTCCTGGGACCTCAGGAAGAGCAGCTGTGCGTCAGCTAGTCAGTGACCTGCTTGTGGCTGTATCTACAAGGAGCCTTCAACTCTTCCTGAGGGTTTCCATTGCAGTGCAGCTAACCCAGAGATCTCCCCGAAGTTCATGGTGTATTTACCAAGACACAGTCTTCTACAAAATTTCATTGCTCTAACTGCAAAAAGAAAGACTCGTGTGCCCATACATGGTAGCAAGGCGCTCTCGGCTGTCCTCCTGTCTGCTCCACACTGGCAGGGTAACAGGACCACATCCTTCTCTCAGCACCACTTGGAATTAGAACAAGCCATCTCTTTCACAGCCTGTCCACTCCTCACCAGGAGTGTTTGATATGGATTTAGAGAGTCATTAGTAGGCTGAGATCAATATTAAGAGTGACTCAATATTCAGGAATTATCTGTGGCTGAGCTGTCCCAGACTTACAGAGATCAGCAAACACACACATGCTGAGAAGCTTCAAAGAGTTGACATAGAGTGTGAAGAGATCAGCCAGAAACCCCGCCAGTCCACATTCCTGCAGGGGGTGTGTAAGAGGACACACAGTCATCAGTGGTCCAGTAAGATGGGGAAGGCTGGGATTTATACAAGCCTGAGTGCAAGGGACCCAAGACCACCAAAGAGACAGCTCCAGCCCCTTGGTGGGGCAGTCATAGATCACATGTCCCAGAACCTTATCCTCATAAAATCATGACCCCCTCCCTGAAGGACTCCCCCAACCCCAGGTCCTTTTCAAAGGCTTCCACGATCCTGACCATCCCTTCTAGACTAGTCTAGAATCTGGGCAGACAGGACATATTTTCTACAGGAAAGAGCTTTTCAGCTCTGAGTCGTATGCTCAGAAACATTTAGCATTTCCAGTAGGCCCTGGTCATACAAACAAGGTGCTTATACAGGGCCACTTGTTATAAGAACATCTTGAGGCACACAGTCCGTATCATGCACATGTGCATAGGTACACACACACACACACACACACACACACACACACACACACACCTGCATGCGAGCGCACACACTTACTTTATGATCAGGGGCTGAGTAAAGATACAGAGGCTGCTGCATCCCTCAGTAGCTGGAGTCACAAGCTCAGTGTAGACTCTATTCGGAAGAGGGGACAGTAATATCCCAACACAGAAGCAGTAGGCAGGAAGGGCGTTTCCTTACTCTGGATGTAAATCTTTTAGTTCTACTCAGACCCTCAGTGAATTGAGACCCACCCTCACCGGTGAGACCATCTTAACTCAGTATCTGAATGAATGAGTTCTGGTGTCGTTTGCCTAAAAACACCTTGGAGACACACCCAGAGGACCACTTGACTATATCTTCACACCGGAGGCCTACTCAAGTTACATACAGATTCTCCACCTTACTCAGTGACCATCAGGCTCCTCCTGCCATAGTGCAGGGTGTCTCCTTGACTGTCTCTTTCAGTGGTCCAAGATCATTAGCACCCCCACTCTTTTCCCCTCATCCTTCTGTAATGAGTACCCCTTCTCCACATTTAGTCAGTTGTCCTAGATAGCCTCCTTGCCACACCTTAACCATGCATCAGTGTCTGGTCCTCTGCAAGACGACTGAGCTCTTTTGGATGTCATGGGCTGAAGCCCAACTAATGACAAATCACCATCAACTGAGCCGATCAGCAAAGAGTCCCCAACACTCACTGCTTCTTCTACATTGCATAAAGAGGTTACCTCTGAGAATTTCCTCTTAGTGCCAGGAAACAGCTGTTGTTGGCACTCAGAAGTGTGTCTATGCTGGGAGAACCTTCAAGTCAGATTGTAAAATGTGTTATTCTTGTACATCTACAAGAGGCAGTGGGGTGACAGAGGAGCCCGGCCTGGACTAGGGAACAGAGCCTTGAGCTTTCTGGAGAGAAGAAGAGATGGAGAATACTGAGCTGAAGGTCCCATTGCACAAGAGTGGTGACAGCCATGAAAAAGGCATGAGTGACATTCACTCTACCTTCCTCCTCTGACAATGAGAGTTAGCACATTAAAGCTAAGTGTCCCCCGAGGCCTAAAGAAAGACAGTGGAGAGAGACAGGGTGTATTCTTTCTGTCCAGGAAGGCTTCAGAAACAATTAGATTTTGGATTCCAGATGAGCAAGCCTCTGAGCTCAGCAGCCACCAGGTGGTGGCCTGGGAAAGACCCACTGTCAATAGGAATCATAACATGCAGGACAGAGGTTGCAGCAGAGCCAAGGGTCCCTGCAGGGGACCAGAGATTGCATATATGACACATGGTGATGTCTATCTTTGTTCATGGCTGTCCAACACAGAGGAGAAAAGTTATAATGGACCTGCCATATACTAGGGATGTCCCCTGGAAGAGTCAACTCTGCTCTTTGGCACCTATCTTTCAACCTGTACCCTAGGACTGACAACAGCCTACAGCTCTCACACTGTTGCAAGGATTAAGTGAGGCAATGCATGAGGGATGCGTAGCCAGGCACCTCTGTCATCATGCTTTGCCTTGACAAGAACCGCTCTCCTTTACATGACAAGAGACTGAGTTATTGATCCGCTGGCTGTGTGGAGATGAGGATGGTTGGGACTGCCATAAGCTACGAGGTTTCATCTCTATTACTCTGCTGACTAAAACTTCCATAGACTCATAAGTGGGCATAATCAAGAAGCAGGGCAGGGATTGGGTCCTGGGAAAGGTGAGGCAGCATCAACTGATCCCCTAACCATGATCTCATCAGGAACACACATTATGTATTTGCTCTCCTGGAAAGAATGCTCTGCAAAGTAGTAGTTAGCACTTACATGGAAACAACAGCTTCATCATTTTGTTTGTTTGTTTGTTTTGTTTTTGTTTTTTCGAGACAGGGTTTCTTTGTGTAGTCTTGGTTGTCCTAGAACTAGCTCTGTAGACCAGGCTGGTCTCAAACTCAGAGACCCATCAACCTCTGCCTCTCGAGTGCTGCGATTAAAGGTGTGCGCCACCACTGCCCACCCATCAGCCTTATGCCTACTTTCTCCATCATTTCCGGTTAGCTTTTAGAGCTATTATACCTGTGCCTTAGAATTTCAGCATAAAAGGTGAGAGGTCACAGCCAACCTTCCCCCAGCACCCAACTCTGGGAGTTCCTTTTGGCTTCTCTGCTTTGACCTTACCACAGCCAGCCAGAACTTTGACTGCAGGGCATGGGGCAGAGCCATGGTAATGAAGAGCAGGAAAGGCAGACTTCACTGCTGGGCCTTTCCTAACTATGTGACACATTTGACAACTTCATCAAGCTCCAATTTTTTTTCCCCGGAAAAGTCATCCCAATACATGAAAAGCGTATTGCAGGAGCTGACAAACAGGCAGCCACCCTGCTAAACCTGGGCTCCAGGTCTAGAGATTGTGAAGGCTGCTTCTCTCAGAGAACACGGCAGGGAAATCCAAGCGCAAAGAATTACAAGGACTCATTAGCCAGGGGTCTCAAAAAGTCATGTTTCTGCTTCCACTGCTCAGGCCTTTTCTCCTCCTGAGGCCAAGAAAATAAGGCCTTCCAGGCTGCTCTTTGCTTGGGTTGAGGCTGGCTTCCCTCAAATGTCATTGTTAATGAGCTTGCAGGCTTACCTGGCTTCTAATGGTCCCACTTCCAGTGGGTTGCCTCCTCCTCCCAGAAGGGTGTCTGTCCCAGGGCTCAGTTCTCAAGGTCTTCAACTGGCTTCCTCCTATGCTACCGCACAGGGGAAACCAGGCTTCCCATTAACCATTTGGTAAACAAGGTTGCTTAAGTGTGAGTGTTAGTTGAAGAGGTGACTCAGGTTATAAGGAACCAGCTCCCCATCCCATGATCTGGGCAGATGGTCTCTGCTTCCTCCCACCGTGGGCTGTGCAGGAAAGCTTCTCTGTGCTTTTGGGTCACTGTGTTATTTATGTCTATCTACTAAGGCAGCCTCTGCTACCCTGTCAACATTGAGACAACGCTGGCATCTTAATAATGCCAGTTTTCATGGTAGAGACAAGATGGTGTGACTCCACAGGTGGGTTCATCTGCCAAGATTGTCTGCAGGGTCAAAGGCATTCGTGAGCACAAATGTCCCTGAAATAATGTTCAGCAAGGTGACAAAACCCATCCAAATGGAACGAGCACTTCAAAGAGGTCAACAGACACAGGACTGAAGTCCGCTGTGGGCTTAACAAAATTTTATTGTCAGTTAACTTCTAGATCACAAGTACTTGCTATATATCCCAAACTCAAGAAGTTCAAACTGGACTTCAAAAAACTGAGCTTGGAATTTATAAGTTCTATTTGTATAGGCTCTGCTACAAGTGTCAAAGCAGTGGTTCTGAAGTCATTCCCGTGGTGACCTTTGGGCACTAGGGTGGAGCTCCTGAGCTTGAGCCTCAGGCCCAGGGCAATCTTGGCTGTCAGCCTGCCAGAGAAGGAGACGGTTCTAGGAGTCTGAGACGGCTGACTCCTCACTACTGCCATTCAGACAGAAAGTCATCTTCTGCATGCATCAGTGGGTTATTAATTTTCAATTTCAAAGTGAGGAAAGCTCATGTAAAATAATCAAGCAACCCAGAAGTGTTTCTTTACTGTCTTCCTGCCCTCAAAGACTGCCAAGAGGGGATATTTCACAGATGGGTGCTGGTGTTGGCAACATGCATGATTCGATGGGTGTGCATTCCAATGTCTCCCTCAAAGTGAAACAGGAAAACAAAAGCTGCAACAACCAAAAACCTTGGCAAGTGGAACTCTTGGTGTGCTCCTGGAGATAGCATATTATCTCCCGAGAAATTCCCCAAGAACCAGGCTAGTCTCTGTGCTCTGGGCGTCTCCAAGTAAAGAGCTAGTTGTCTCTTACAGCACCAGGCTCTGAACTCATTCTCCCCTTCCTTACAGTATTATTTCTTTCCATGTTAAAAGTATTTCAGAGGGACATAGAGAATGAGTACTTCTCAGGGGAGGAGGCTGAGAGTAGAAAAAGGCCAGCACTTCAGTTCTCTTTAGGCTTAGCCTGTGAGATGGTATGCCTTACTTGATAATTCAGAGCCAAGGATAGATTCCCACTCAACTGGTTAGATGTAATTAGACGACCTTTGAGGTTCCTGAATGAACATTTAATATGCTAGAAGTTCCTCCATCTATTCACCTGCCCACTCCATCCATCCATGTGCCCACCCATCCACCCACTGACCACTCATCTCCTCATCTTTCCACCCATTAACTTAATTCAGCCTATATCTCCAGATATCTCATTGAACAGACCAGCTGCTGAGCTCAAAACCATGAGTCTGTCAGATGCAGTCTTCAGACTCCAGAGCTTACCCTGGGATGAGACACTCTGTGTTTTGTTGATAAACAGCCCCCTGTACTCCAAGTTGTCCACACCTTAAATGAACAGAACCCTTGAACGTGTTACCTCATATGGTGAAAAAGACTTGGCAACCATGGTTACCTTAAGAATCTTGAGTTATAGGGACTGTTTTAGGTTTTCTAAAAGTGAAACATAAGTAAAGATGAGTCTCATGGTCTTGATTCCAAGCTGTGATCCGCAGTTCACTCGCTGGACCATGTGTTACATTGTTACATTGAGTTTTGTGTTTACATTGATAAAAAGAATTGTTTTGGCTCCAAACACCAGAAGAACTGGGTTTGAAATGTCCAAAGGCTCCACAGGAACACATGGGAATGGCCTTGAATGAGCACTTCCTTCCCCTCGTGACCAAATCGTAGGTCTCCAACAGTTGGCTGCAGCGAGAAGAAAGGTAGTGGAGGGACACTCAGCCTCTCACAGTCACTGTCGCCACTGAAACATGGAAATCAATTTTTGTGTGCATCACTGGCTTAGTCATTTTCCATTTCAAAGCTGTGAAAGCAGTTTATAAAATGACCAAGCAGACGTGCTCCCAGATGCTGAGGTCCTCTCATTCCTTCCCACAAGCCTCACCTCCCTTAGGCCTGTACACATCCCATTCTGCAAATGGGTGCCGGCACCCCCTCTGAAAGCCATGGGTTCTGTTGGCGAGGAAGAACGGACAGCCCAAACTAAAGACAATTGGTGGCCCCACAGGGCTGAGTCAGTGTATGAGATATGGACCAAGGAGAGAGGCTTAACCTTGGAGATGGCAAAAATAAGTCAGATGGTCCTAAAGACAGACAGGATGGTGCTGCTGAGTCTGGGAGTGGGGGCAGTAACAGCGCTTCTATGCCATGAAGACGGTCTCAGACTCTGATCTGGGTTTTACATGTTCTCTGAAACGGAGCACATAACAGGTTTTGACAATTAAGTATGTGGCAGAGTAGAGTGACTGAGTGTGTTCATGAGCAGGGACTTTCTGTATTCATGTAGGAGGTTTTGCATACACTTCCAAAGAACATTCTCCTTAGAAATGAAAATGGAGGTGGTCATATGACAAAGTCAAATCCCCAAATTTCAGTAAAAAGTTTCAAGGTATCCATGGCTGCAATCCAAATGGGTGCAAATAGGATCTGGCCAGGTCGGCAGTCAATGAGTGGACTTGGCCAGTTTGCAGTCCTGATTCCATATGCCCGGTCCTGTCAGGGAGGGAGGCAGAGGCCTCACCATGGTGGGGAGTTTAGTTCTGCAGCAGCCAGCGTAGGATTCGTGGTGTCATGGCCCAGACATTCTCAATGTCCAGCCAACGACTGCACTGCTGTGCTCAGCAAACTTCCAGGCACACCGTGATTGAACTAGCAATTAGTGTGTAATACTTTTTTCTTTATCACTCAATGTGCTTATGAATAATACTGATTCCATAAGATTTAACTAACTGTCTATAATTGCCGGTGTACTGCTTTATCGCAGAAGAAATCCCATCAGGTCTTGGATGTGTACTTCTTAAAAATGATCTCTGACACACAACAGGCAATTTGTAGGGAGGGTGATTATTGGTAAGGTTGCAAGGTTCATCATATTTAGAGAGCGTCCTGAGATGTAAAGAGTGCTATGTGTCCTTATACTATCCTAAAGGTACACATGTCTATAAATGCCTTTGTCTCAAATCTTCGGATAGTGATACTTATGTCTCTGCTTGAGGTAGTGTGCAGTTTGCAGGATGTGAATCGTGACTATGATCATGGGGAGCTAATGGCTTCATTTCTCCCTGTGAAAACAGCAAAGGGAGTAGGTATGCTACAGACGGGCGAGCCTAGGAGCAGGAGTGAAGTCGACGCTGGCCTGCTATCTTGAAAATATGGCTTGAAGTACAAATCGATGGGGCTGTCAATGACTTCCTTTAATTTATTAGGATTCAAGAAAATCAACAAAGTTGGTGATTATTATTTATGAATGTTGTTTTTCTATAAAGCCACATCAGCAAAGATCATTGAGACAACAGCCCCATATCCCCTATTGCAAGCTGAGCATCATATTTGAAAGAGCAATGCACATATAATTACATATTAGGTTGTTAAAGCCTCTGCACTTGTTCTATCTGTATCTAGGAAGTGCTTGTGGATGCTAAGAATTCAAATGCAGCTCAGAAATGGTCTCCAGACTCCTCTAATCTGCACACTTAGACAATGATTCAAGTTGCTAATATTTATCTCTATGCCTTCAAGAAAGATTGAACTCCAAAATCCCTGAGTAGTGACCACAGACATTGGAAAAATCAAGTTTTATATCCGAGGGTTTCATCATTTTAGGATTAGAAGCATTCTTTGCTGTTGACTCTGGTGTAGGCTTTCACAGGTACTGTAGGGGTGGCAGAAATGTAACAGAAATGTGAAAATATCAATGCCTAAGTTTGCTGCAAACATGATAGAAGCTTCCATATGCATCAGCTGACCTGAGTCCCACAGGTGGATGCTGGCCATGGGCACCAGGTTTAGAACTCTGGGGTCAAGGTGGGCACCCAGCCTCATGAGACCCAAGATAACATGCTGCATATGGGAGTCAGATCTGGGAGCCAAGGACCGAGGAAACCCAGCAAAGCAGGTGGTTAGAAGTCTGGATGGGTAGAAAGAAGCCGACAAGAGAGGACTAAAGGAGACATGATGCTGTGTGAGATCAAGCTGAGACTTTCAGTGTCTCTCACGCTCAGGCTCAGGAGACAGCAGCAGGATTGGGGGATGGGTGCACTCAGGTGGGGGAAGGAACTGAGTGAGCATGCTGCCCACCTGAACTTTCTTAACTGAGGTACAGCCTAGGACCAGGACCCTGCATTTATATCAATAAGTATTTCCTGAGTTCTGCAGTATCACAGATTATTCTAGGAACTGTGACCTGCTGCTCTGGAGACAATGAGCCTCTGTTCTAGGTACCATGACTGTCTGCTCTGCATTGCATTCTCTGATCCTTTGCTCTGTGTATGGTGACCTTCTATTCTCCCCTCCAATAACACTGAGTCAACCTTGTTGGGGTTCTAGGTGGCCATTCTAGAAGCCAGTGGGTTGGCAAGGCTACTTAGGTGTTAGGAGTGGTAGTGTGGAAGTGAAGATGACTCTAAGACTTCTAGCACAGGCATACTGCTGGTCCATTGCACTGAGTGGAGACACCAGAAAATACGTAAGCAACTCATTGCCAGGCACACTTGCTCTCCAGTGATGCTGGATCAAACCTAGGCTGTGCAATGACCATACTCAGGAGGACATGTTGGGGAGACACAAAAGAATAAGATACCACTCACAGAACAAATGTCTTATTTACCCAAGATTTCAAGACACGAGCCAGACACTAATCACATGGAGTTAACCTGGCCCACTTTGTAGGACACTAAGATGACTGGCTGAGTTAGAGTAACCTGAGGTCAGTGAAAATGCAATGGCATATTACCCTATATCAACCAAACTCCAGATCCATGAAGATGGGGACGCCACTGTCATTCTGAGAGCAACAGCCAGGATAGCACAGGACACACAGGGACATGTCCTAGGCCAAGAGTTGCACTCACTGCTATCCACTCGGCTGTGGGATTGGGTACCCATACTTTCTCAGAAGCAGGTGAGTGTGGCCTCTGCTCTTGCAGGTCAGAGAGGGTTGTGTGACTTGGGTGGGGTGTGTTTGGCACACTACAAGGGAGATGATGCAGACAGGAAAATGTGCTGAATGGCTGTGTTGTACTTGGAACCCTTTTGTTGGCGGCCCTTCCAATGCCCCGGGTATCTGATGTGATTTTCGTGTAATTAAAACCCCCAAACACACAAATGATATAATTAATCACATTCTCACATTCGGCTCCAATCACTATTTCCTAATTGATCCTGTCTGCTGCCTCTGCACCTGGAGATTTTGGTGACACCAAGAGTAGAGAGCAGGTGCCTCAACCTGCTACCTCCTTGCTCCTGTGTGATTGCCAATGGGTTAAATGTTATTTGGCTGCTGGCCCCACAACATGCCAGTACCTATCCTTGCTGACAGGTCTCAGACACCATTAGGAAAATGACTAGCTGAGAAGCCAGAGAGATCGTAATGCCTGAGAGACCTTTCAGAGGCCAATGGTGTCAAAGGACCCTGGTAGTTGTAGGGAAAAACCCCAAGTGCAGCATAGTGAGTACACCACCCCTCATGTCCACACCTGCTTAGTTTACCTTCTCCCAAACAAGTCCCATGTCATACGAGAGTGCCTAATAAGTGAGATAAAAGATAGGCAATATGGAAGAAGTTGGAGGCTTTTTGTAACCCAAACAATAGGCCACTGCAATTGAATGTGGCCCCAAAACTTCTAGAATTTTCCACAAGCCCTTAACATTTAGAGTCGTCAAGTAGTCTAAAGTGATGGAAGTCAGAGTAGCTAGTGAGAAAATTCATGTGGGACTCTGAGAGCATTACAGGGTTTCTGGATAAGGTCCAAGGCTTTGTCGCATGTCCAGGTTACGCTCACTTACCCACAGACTGTTAGGACCCTCTCACACACTCCAAGCTTTTGCAAACCAGCCTTTTTAACATCATTACTCCAAAGCACACAGGTGGGTGTTCTGGTAGCTGAGTCCAGGTGCCTGTCAGTTCTGCCCTCATGCAGATGTGTAGCAGTATTGGGGATGCTCCTCAGATCTCATGTTCTCATCCTCATAAGGTTCAGGGACCACTTCTATAGTATCGATTTCTGGCTATTGCAAGTGTAGGGAAAGTTGGTACTAACATCCACACAAAGCCCTGTGAAACTTTATCTATAATTATCTAAACCTATAGCCTCCAAGGTGTTCTTCAGTAGCTGATGAGTCAATAAGAAGCATATCTAGACAGAACATACGTTTTGAAAGATGGGAGGGAGCTGGTGAGGAATGGAGAGACATGGGGAAACTTGTAAGAAAACCATTATGAACAGGCTGCCTGCACACTATGATTCCAACACCAAAATAGTCTAAGGAAGTCATGGATGGTAGCCATGGCAGAAAGAGCCATCAAATCCAGGGGCTAGAGTACAGTGACTTTTGGGCATGATGTTCTTCTATAAGATTTGGTAAAGGCAGCCTAAGCAGTTGGACATTCATCAAAACCCGTAGACTGCATGCACACCAAACCAAAACCCAATGTAGATTGGGGACTTGGGGTGAAACAGTAACAGATGCACAACTGTAGTGTGTACATTGATGATGATGATGGTGTTGGTGTTGGTGTGTGTGTATGCAGTCAGGGTACTGTGGGTAGGAAATCCAATCTATGTCCAATGCTCTCAGTTTGGCTGTGAATCTAAAACTAGTATTTTTTTTTTAAGTCATTGAAGCCTCCAGAGCATCATCAGAGGTTTGTCTATGGGGAAAGCATCATTGAGCACAGACAGAAGCAGTGCTGGGGAATGGGTAGAGAGCTTGGGAGGTGGCTGGGACAGACAGTACACAGGGACAGTGTCTGGCTACAAGAGAAACAGCTGGAGAGGATGGGGTTGGGGGTGGAAATAGCATGACAACCAGGGGTTCCACCAGGAGATTTGGTGTGCAGAAGAGCTTACACATCCTTACAAGATTTTTCTAAGAGAGGTGTTGGGACCAGAGGGAGGAGGCAGGAGCAAAGTGGAGAAAGTGCAGAACAGCCTTCTGGGATGATGTGAAGAATGGCAAGGGGCTACAACATGCCTGTACCAGGATCTTATCCCAAAGGAACAGAAGGGGCTGTCTCCCTGGGCTTGATGAGATCATCATGGAGGTGACAGCCCTTCCTAATTGTGTCTGCCCCACAGACATGCAGAGTGAAGAAAACCATGGTAAATCCAGTCAGGCCAGGAACACGCAGAGCTGAGCCAATTAGCCGCCCATCTCCTCGGGCCCTTGGACAGGCAGACAGAGTTCCCGACTCTAGCAACACAGGAGCAGCTCCAAGAGGTTTGCTTTAAGCTGTAGTGGAAAGAATAACACTTTTTTTTTTAAACCACTTGTTGTTGAAAGACAAACTGAGATAAGAATTTACTGTTATTTATGAGTCCTCAATCCTAATTTATATGAAGCAATCTGTGTCACCAGGACTTACAACCTTGAAAAGAGATTATATGTGTGTATGTGAGGTGTATATGTTTATGCATGTCCATGTGTATACATGTACATGAATGGGTATATATATTATGTATATATGTGTGTGTGTGTGTGTATGAGTGTGTGTGTGTTTGTGTGTGTATGTGTGTGTGCATATGTGTGTGCATGTGTGTGTGTATGTGTGTGTGCATGTGTGTATCGGAAGGTATGTTTGTTAGTATGTATATCTGTATGTATGAGTGTGTTCATTTGTGGCTATACGTGTATGCACATGTGTATGTGTACATAAAATGTTTGTGGGTGTGAAAGTGGCTGCATTTCTAAATGTAAATATGTGTGTTCACATAAAGGCATGCACCTATGTATACATACACATGAGTGGGTATAGATACAGTGTGTGTACGTGCACGTATAGCTGAGTGTGTTTTGTTGTGTGTATCTACTTGTGTACGTGTATATGTTTATATCTACATGTACATACATGGTTGCTTGTATATGTGTGATCACATATATGAATACATGTGTGTGCTCTACTTGGCCATATGGACTATTTAAAGTATCAACAAGGTGAAAGGAATTGCCCCATGGACCCTCCTGGGCTGAGACTGGCCACCCATGATGGGAGTATCAGTCAGTTGGGACCTGCCCCAGGGCACACAGCTCTGTAGAAAGTGAAGTGATACTGCAGACAGAGCATCTGGCCCGAAACCCAGCTGCCAAAGCACGTCATTATGCAAAGTTTCTCACTTAAAATATTTTGCGTTAGTCGCCTCTAGCACGGATTACTTTTTACAGACAGTCTCCCAATTAGGATCCGGTATGACACAGCCTCAGTGATGCTCCCAGCTCTCCACTCATCAATTAAAGGCTTCTACTCCCCTCTTCCATGGGGCCCCTCGGGGTTAGGAATCTCCCTTCTTAGGTTAGTATGGAAAAGAAACTTATGCATGCTGGCTGGGGGCTGATAAGGGCTGCAATGAATAACATTAGCTGCAGGCAGCTGGAGCTGCATCCTTCTCTGCAGCTACCTCAGAGATTATTAAACAGATACAACCAATTTTCCAAAATCTCCTAATAGTTATACGTTTTTCTAAGCTTTCAATGTCTGTGCCTTTCCTTCTCCTTGTGTTTATTTATATCTGGCCATTCCCCCACATATGCAGTATACCTCATAGTCAAATTGCCTGCTTTTCAGCAGAAGGATACTGCTGGTGTCATGGACACCAGTCTCGGTGGCAGAGGTCTTAGATGTCCCAGGGAGACCTAATGAGATGTGTCCAGGCATCCCAAGCCCAAGTCTGCAGAGCTGCGTAATTGAAGGATCCAGCTCCGAGTCTGGACAGAAAATACAAATGATGCAAGCAATATCCGGAGGGAAGCAGTTTGCCTTTGTTTTTGGTGGTAGGAAATCATGCCAGCGTGTTCACTGTAAAAGGCTTATAGAGGAAGATGGGGAGTAATAGAGGGTTCTCAGGGAGTTAAATACTGCCCAGCACACACACACAACTCACCCACAGGGCTAAGTCCTTTCAAATTTTGGCCACCATAGTGGGGTTGGGTGGATGACATGGCAGATTGGGACCTGATGTCTTTTGAAAGGAGCTGATGAATGAGGAGTTAAAGAATGAATGCTCTGGAGTCAGACACTTCGGTCCCGAGCCAAACCTATAACCCCAAACCTCAGTTTTCTGACTCGTGAAATAAGCTTGGAGAAGTTCATAGGTCACCATGGACGACCCGCAAGAAAGGGTGGCTTGTGCAGCTGGTAAGTCTGCACTCATGTCTTGCAGGAGGGACAGACATCCATCCCCCGTGCTTCTTCACATCCTGCTCCCCTGCATGAGGAATCTTTGCCTAAGTGGGACTGGCCCAGGATGTGTGGGACTTCCCTGGTTCTAAACGTCCTTAGACCCTGAGGTATTAGTGTGGCTGGTTATTGTCTCTGTCACTTTAGTGTTACAGCGACCAAAGTACCCGACAGAAGGAACATGAAAGAGAGTGTGCTGGCTGGATCTTTATCAGCATGACATAACCCAGAAATCGGGGAGAGAGGTCATCAACTAAGAAAATGCTTCCATTAGATTGGCCTCTAGGTAAGTCTTTGGGGGCATTTTCTTGACTTTTGATGTGGGAGGGCCCAGCCCACTGTGGGCAATGTCACCTCTGGGTAGTCCTGAGAGCTTTAAGAAAGATGGCTGACCAACTGTGAGCCAGGGAACAAGACAGTAAGCAGTGTTCTTCTATGGCCTCTGCTCCAGTTCCTGCCTCCAGGTTCCTGCCCTGATTTCTCATCATGATGGACTATGGAATGGAAGTTTAAGCCAAATAAGCCCTTTTCTCCCTCAGGTTGGTTTTGGTCATGGTCATCACAACCATAAGAAGCAAACTAGGACACAGGGGGAAAGGCTTAGGCAGGCTCCTGGTTTTAGGACTTCTGTCCATGTTGCCAGTAAAGACATGGCAGGAACATCTTAGTTCCTTTCTCAGAGATTGTGTGGCAGAGATGCCTCACATGGTGGTTGGCAAGAAGCAGAGAAAACGGATTGGAACTGTAGGCAGCTGTGACCTTCAAAGACCCACCCATGGTGACTTAGTTTTGCCAGGCATGTCCCAATTTCTAAAGCCTTCACAGCTGTCTAAATAGCTCTGGAAGCTGGGGACTAAACAATAAAAACGTGAGCCTATGATGGACACTTCAGATTCAAACCATAACATGCCCTGCCCCCCAAAAGCTCATAGCCATCTCGTAATGCAAAACACGGTTATCCTTACTTCAGAAGTCCCCATAGTTTTTTAATAGTCCTAAAGCTGTTCAAAAGCCCAGCCTCTTCTGAACTCAAGGAGAACCCAATAGACACTTAATCTCTGCATTTTTACCAGTTGTGATCTCTGTAATAGTCTCCATTTGCTGCAAATCAAATGAAAACAAAAACAAAAAGGAAAAACAAACCTCTTTTGATGGGAGGTGAGAGGAGTGTGAGGGAGCCTCTTGTGAAAGGAAATATGACGCTGTAATGACAGCTCTGGAAGAACCTCCGACTGGGAGCCATTTTACCTGTCCAGGGAATCCCTTGTATCTGGATGCCTGGAGATTCCCTCCAAGGAGTCAGACCATGGCTCTTGGTAACCCTTTCACGATAACCTTTGGCTATCTGATGATGATGAAGTGGAAGCTTTCCAAAATGTGTGTCAGCCATGGAAAAGGAACCAACAGACATGCTCCCCTTAGTCTCAGCCATCCAGCAAGGGCATTTAGATGCCAACCATGGTACTTGGATGAGGCTGTCTGATTTGCCTGGGAATGAGTGGAGTCCGTTTCACTACCTTTAAAAATCATTTAAAACTCTTAACAGATTTCTTTCACTCAGTAATGCCTTTCAGTGTTATAAAAACAGAGCTGGAATTTTGGGATTGAAACTACTTCTATTGACTACGTTTGTAGAAGATGGGAACATGAATAAAATGTTTTATTGTTAAAATATGAATATTTTAAGATAATGTTTAAATATTGTGCATTAGTGGAATTATTGATTTCACCAGTAAGAGGAATGACTGTTAAGAATGGATTTATATAAAAAATAAGTCCATTGTCCACTTGCCTCCTTGCAAATATACTTCTCTCCATCTATATAGAAAGATTTATTGCAGGGTGTTTGTCTTGTGACCTCAGACAAAGAGGAGCCTGGGCTCCACAGTGGGCAGCTGGAAGACCCAAGAGAGGTGGCCTGAGCTCTAAGCCAAGCCAAGGGTAAGAGAAGACAGTGACAGTGTCCCACCTTGAGGACACTGGGGAGAGGAAGGTGTTTCCTGCAGCCTTCCTCTTCTCAGGCCCTCAGTGCACAGGACAAAGCCACCCCAAATGGGAGGCATCAGCTAGATTCTGTCTAGAGATCTTGATGCTCACCACATCCAGAGAAATATCATGAAAGCAAATACCTGGTCACCCTGGGGCCCAATGAATAAATTTGAAACAAAAAATTAACCAGCACAAAGGCCTTCTCTCTATCCGAGGAATCTCCCACCTTTGACTTGGGGTTGCTGTCAGGAACATCAACATATAACAACCATCAGTGTGACCTCTCAATTCTGCATCTAAGTGCTGAGTGGACTTCTATCCTGGGCTTCATCAGGCCAAAGCTCTGCATCAACTTCTCATTAGAAGCTGGAGATACAATGAGCAGGGTATAGAGAATTCTCTGCTGACAACACTGAAGTCCAGGGCTGAAGATTCCAGAACCACAGGTCCAGGAGCTCGAGACTAGAAGCTGTGTGAGACTAATGCGGGACCTGACACTCAAGTCTGTTCATAGCGTGTCCCCACTGGGGACCACCGGGCCATTTCCTGCATGTGTGGCCATGGTCTGGGTCCCCATACTTCAAGGGTCCTGTGAGGACCCCGTGACTTACTAAATGTACTCTTAGTAAAACCCTGTTCTGACTGAATCAGCAAGAGCCATGTCTGCTCTCCTCACACAGAGTTCTAAGGAGTCAGAGCCTGCCAAGGAGACATCTGGGCCTCCCAGCATGCTTGGCTCCCTTCCACATCTCTAGCCATCTGGAAGGTGTCTAAAAGCCCATAGCCCCACCCAGCTAAGGCTGCTGATTTGGGCTAGATCTCAACAATGGACTTTTCCAGGAGATGGTTTGTCAAAAGATAGAGCTGCTGGTATTTGTCCATGATGCTTCTAAACAGCTGTTCTAAAGAGGAATTCTAAAAGACTTCAACATACACATCTTTGATGGCAGAGGGCAGAAGAGATCTGAGGACCAAGTGTGAACCCACTCTGTAGCAAGCAAGTAGCTCACTGTGGGTGCTGTCTTCCTCTCAGGGGTACTCTTTACCCATTGCTAACTGTTGCCCTTCTGCTGGTGCTGCCCAGGAGTGATTGCTGTCTCTGCAGACTTGGGGAACCTGGCGTAGCCTTACAGCATCACCTCTTGGGTGCAGCTGTGACTTCTTCCTGACCCCTGATCATCTCCGGCCCTTCATTGGTTCCCTGTCTTTTTTGGTTCTCTGAAGGACCTCCTCTTGAAACTATACTTTGGACCACATGCTATTCATCCCTGCATGTGACCAGTCTTGGTCACACACACAAGAAAGCTGTTCAGGTTCAGAGAGTGATATTTGAGCCATGCACAGCTTGCTGGGAGAATGACCAGTATTCTACTGAATACTGGCACACACACACACACACACACACACACACACACACACACACACACACGTTATCTGGGATGACATATCCATAGGTCTATATTTTCAGGTGTGGTCAGTCACCATGGCCTTGACCTCTGCCCTATCTCAGCTATCCTGGAATGCAGCAGACCCAGCCCTGTAATTTTGGTATTGATAAAGCCCTTTTGCCTAGGGTTTTCTTCTCACATGGAGAAGTAGTTCTATATATTGAAGCTGCTTGAGGCTTATGGTAAACATCTGGAGGCCCTGCTTAGGAATGGGCATGTCTGTCAGTCAAGTTGGCTAACCTGCTTGTCATTTGTCTTTGCTCTAGAATCTTCCAGAGACCTGCATCTTCTTTGCAGTATCTCGAAGTCAGCTGTCAAGGACCCTTGGAAGTAAAGGACAGAAACCTCACTTCCCTCAGCAGACTATCTCCTGAACTTCCAGGAGTGGGGCATTTCCACAAACTTGGCCATGTCCATCTTCCTGGTAGCTCTGACCCCATGACCCCTAATAGCCCAGGCTGTGCTTGAGCTCCATGCTGAGCTCCTCTGCTCCTTGAAGGTTGGGGATAGATTTCTCTGAAGCCCAGCAGAAGCTCTGTCATCCCTGTTACTGTGCCTTTGAACTTCCCTGAACGTTCCAGGGTGACTTGAGTCTGCACTCAGTGTTCCAGTCTCAGGGAAGGTGCCACAATGACAGTCTGGTAGCATTTGGCTTCATGGTTTAGGGTACGCTGGGGTATGTCCTTCCACCTCTAGCTGTTCAGAAGCCCCTGTCACCTCCTGGGTCTCCACCCTCTGTGTCACATGAGGCTCTTGCTGCTATCCAGGGTCTAGTGAAGAGACATTCCTCTGAAGCCAGAGCAGGTAAACCTCAACACTCTGAATGGGACATGTCTTTGGACTCCTCAAGCTAGCTTACGTTACAAGTCAGGTCCTGATCCGTGGCTGGTGCTTCCCATTGGTGAGGAGTGGCAGGGGAGGAGCCAGCTTAAAGGGAGCTCTAACTGGCCTAGAAAAAGGATCCAAATAACCTTATGTGAAAGAAGAAAAATGCTGACTTCTGGACATTGCCTGGAAGCGCTAAGTGTGGGTGTGCACAGCCAGAGGCCATGTCTGTTTTTCTTGGTGGAATTCTCTGCGAGGACTTTTCTTGGCCAACAGCCATCAATCAGTACTGATGACTTCCCAGAGATTGTGTAGCCCCTCAGCACAGCCTAGCACTGCCTAGGAGTTGGATGACTTCAGCCTCAGAATCTCAACAAAGTGCCATCAAATTAGAACACGGGCCACTTTATGCTGTTTGAGAAATTTTAACTTTCTGTAGGTCCATCTCAGCTCCTGCACAGGGACACTTGAGGATAGGCTTGTCCTCAGTACCCTTCACTGTGGTCTTAACATTCATATCAAAACTCCATGGGGGACACAATCCAGGTGAGTACCTACCTAGCCATATGCACACACAGGAAAACATCAGCACACAGGCATGCCCAGAAATGTACATGTATCAGCACATCTTTGTGAGTTATCTTTTAGCCATGAGGTCATGCTCTGGCTGTGTCCTTATACAAACTTACCATCTAGAACTCTGTGGTGACCATTATGGAGGGTACTTGGCAAAAGTGCATATATAGCAAAACTGTCTGCCTTTGAACTCAAGAGCCTCCCCAACTCCTGAGCCTACAGCTCCAGAAGAGACGGCCCTGGCTGTCTGGCTGTTACCAAGGCTGCTTCCCCTGGAAGCCACAAGCTGAGGAGGTGAATACAAGTGCCACTGTGGTGACTGTGTTACAACCCAGAACAGATTCCAAAGCACAGCTCAGGTTTGCATGATGCTTCAAATGACACACTCCTGAGGGAGGCTCCTTCTGGGGGAGAAGATGAAGGCTCTGGCTTGCTGTCTGCAGAGGGAGATAAGCATTTATCTGTGCTCGCAGCATCAAACACACCCTGTGTTTCAGTGCCTCCCCAGCATGGAACACACAGCTGCCTCTTGAGAACAGATCCCATAAAGCAGCTAATAGGAGGTTTTACAAGCTAAGTTTCCATTTACTACCTCAAAGAGACAAGTAGAACCACAAATAGAGTGATCGATGTCCTGCCAATCAAACTTTGCAAAAGCTCCCTGGCCCATTAGGCCTCCCTAGGCTAATCACCACAGCGTCTGGTCCCCAGTGTGTACCACAGGCTTCATTCCAGCTCACTGTCTACTCCCATTTGCTCAGCCCATTGAGTCCTCTGCAGGCCTTTCAGGAGCAGGATTCTTCCTCCTGTGTTTGCAGGGGCCACCAGTTCTGATTGCTCCGACCTGATTTAGACACAATAAAGCCCCTGGGGAGGGGGCTACGGAGGGGTGATTAGCCTGCACAGAGAACGGGCCTCAAAGGACTCCTGAGAGCATCTCTTCCCACACATTCAAGGCTCAGAGCAAGGAGGGACTGGTGTAGGCTGAGTGAAAAGTCTATATTTTAATTGTTGTTTAGCTGAAATAATCCCGAAAGCGTGGGGAAAATTTTTTTCTCTAGGATGTGAATGTATGAAAGCCCTGTCACCAGAGACACAGTCTAAATGAAGCTATTGGAAAACCAGCCTCAGAGTCAGAGTAACAAGCCTGCCTGCTGACCTCTGCAGAGGTGGTGTTAGATATTACAGCTCGGCATTTCAAGGTCTAAAGGTTTCTTTAGATAAAATGCCATCACTCTGGAGACTATTTTATAAAAATTGACTCCACCCAGCCTGCCTGCCTGCAGAGAAAGCACTGCTTTTCACGGGTGGTTAACACGAGGCCTTGGCTTGGGGTGGAACCGAGACCGACCATACCTTCTGACCTCTGGATCAGGTCAGTGCTCGCTCACTGTGAGCTTGGCACTCTTGTGACTATACTGCCCTCACTGGCCCGTTGCTGGGCTGGATGTACCATGGAAATGTCCTCAGGAATTAGAGTCTAGTGATGGGGAAGACGCCAGCCCTGTAACTGAATCACTAGACAAACGCATGCGAAGGTCGCAGCCTCTAAATCTTGTGGAGAAGGTTCCCAGCACTGCAGGGCTGATTCAGGCTCTGGGCAGGCTGGGGGAGTCTCCTCTAGGACATAGGGGTGAGGTCCCCAGGAGGAACAGGGGAGGGCACACAGGATGGGCAGGACAGTGAGAGGAGTCTATGGCTGGAGGGCAGATCGTTTGCCACCGCCAAGCCGGCAAGGTAGAGCATGGCGACCGAGCTGGGCCGGGCACGGCTGAGATTGGGGAAGTCCTCTCCACACAGCTGTGGGGTGGCAGTGATAACTTCCTGGGATTTTGCATAAATAAATTGCATGTAAAACCAGGTTATCAACGGGAACATTGAATCAACTACTGTTTTAAAAATAATTTCATACATGGTGATGTTGGTTAAGAATTTAACCCTGGCAGTAGGATCAGAACCCATCCTTCGTGTCTGAACAGACTTTTTGGAGCCCACTACCTCTGATGGGACACCTTGTGCAGCCTTGAGGCAGGGGGAAGGGCTTGGACTTACCTCTACTGGATGTGCCTCCCCCTGAGAGGCCTTGCCTTCTTGTGTGTGGGGGATGGGGGGTTGGTTGTAGGGGAAGGCTTGGGAGGGCAGGGGAAGGAAGAGGGAGATCTCTGATTGGTGTGTAAAATGAAAAAAAAATTCTTAATGAAAAAAGTTTAACCAAAATATAGAATTCAATTACTTAAATAAACATATTTGGGGCTGCTCAAGGGGATAGAAAATCTCATTTAAAATACCCAAATTTAATCACACAAAACAAGAATATGCCAGTAATTACAAAAGTCATATTTAGCAAGTGGTCTGGTACACTTTAATTCTTCATTGAGTAGAGATGTATTTTTCTCCATTTATTATGCTCAGGGAGAGCTTGTTGGAGACTATGAAGAGGTTTCTTTAGCTATCTGAGCTGCCCCAGATCTGTTGCCCATAACTGGCATGGGGCAAATGGTTGTTTATCATGAGGACATCTTTTTCATTTCTGTGGTTGTGTGTGATCTTAACACGGACACTTTTCAAGACAGAAAAATGAGCTAAGTTTGCTATGCAAAACACTTCACAAAAATAAACAAATCACAATTCATTTTATATAAATAAGCAAAAGAAGAAGAAAACTGCACTTGAAACGTTCTTTCAGTTTGAAAACTTTGTGGAGGAGCTAGAGGACCAGGAGTTTTCTGTGAGATTGGGTCCCCTAGAAACATCAGAAGCTATACCCTTAGAGTCTCACCAACATAACTGCCCACACATAATCTGAACAAGAATGATACCAACAGACATGCCAAAGCCAACAGGAGCCAGCCCACAAGGCCTCAACCCTACACAAAGAACCATCCGCAACTGAAGGCTGGGGGTGGGAGATGTGGCCTTTTCCGGGGAAGCACACACTGAAACACACATATGAGCAGCATTATACAGACTAATCAGGTTACATATATGAATATATTTGTATATATAAATACACTTGCACGCAATAACAATTAGTGAAAAGAAGGGCTATGAATTTGAAGGGGAGCAGGGAGGGACATGTGGGGGATTTTAGAGGAAGGAAAGGAAAGGGAGGGATGTTGTAATTATAGTCTAATCTCAGAAATAAAAAAGGAAAACAACGTTAAAAATAAATAGGACAATACCTGCCCCCCCCCAATATTTACTTATTTTGTGTGTGTCTGGGTGAGTTTATGTGCACCATATATGCAAGTGGCAATGAAGGCCAGAAGAGGTCATCAAATCGCCTGGAACTGGAGTTACGGGCAATGGTAAGTCACCTGATGTGGGTTCCGGGAACCAAACCTAGGTCCTCTGCAAGCGCAGTGAGCTTTCTTAACTGCTGAGCCATCTCTACAGCCTCTCAACTTGAAATCTTAAAGTATGTAGACAGCACCAGGTGTAGTGGACAGGATGTCCATCCAGGACCTTGAGACTCCCTCCCTGACACTGTCCAGTCCTCACCCCTGAGCTTTCACTTTGTCCATGGCAGGTAGGTGAGCCAGCCCACTGGTGACAGAGCTCAGCTTTCAGGGTGGATTGGTCAATAAAATTGAGTCACAGGACTACAGAGCCTTATGCCTCCAGATATAGAGAATTAAGCGTCTTTGACTGCATGGTAGAATTGCCTGAAAAGCTTTGACATCCCACATGGTTGCAGCCTAGGTTGATTAAGTAAAAAACTTGTGACGGGGACCAGGCATAAACCCAGTAGGGCTCTTGAGCCACTCTGGTGTGCAGTGGTAACAGGATCTCCAGGTGTTGCTCAATGCCAGAGGAGGTACCGAATGATCTTGGAGATGGGCAGTAGAAGCTGATCTTCAAGCTTCACCAGGGCCCTGTGTAGCCAGTTGCCCCTTCCCAGATATGTTAATCTCAGTCAGGTTCTTGCTGTGGGAAGTAGTTCAGTGTAGTTGGTTTTTGTGTGTGTGTGTGTGTGTGTGTGTGTGTGTGTGTGTGTGTGTGTGTATGTGTGTGTGTGTGTTTGTTTGTTTTTACTCTTTACTTTTTGGGGGGCCCACCACCCAGCTCCCAAAAACAATCACACAGAGACTTATTCTTTCTTCAGAATGGCCAGCCTTAGCTTGACTTGTCTCTAGCCAGCTTTTCTTAACTTAAATTATCCTGTCTACCTTTTGCCTCTGGGCTTTTACCTCTCTATATTTCTGTATATCTTTTCTTTCCTTCTTATTCCGTGGCTGGCTGTGTGGCTGGTTGGCTGGCCCCCAGAATCTCCTCTTCTCCTTTTCTTGCTCCTCCCCTTTTCTTCTTTTTTCTCCTTCTATTTATTCTATCTGCCGGGCAGCCCTGCGTATCCCTCTCCTGCCTTAGCTATTGGCCATTCTGTTCTTTATTAGACCAACCAGGTGTTTTGGGCAGGCAAAGTAACCCAGCTTTACAGAGTTAAAATTGACTGTTTTGTATCATCTTCTAGGAGGGACCAGCTCCCAGGAAAACCTCTTTCCACTAAAGAGCCCAGAGTTACCACATCTGGATTCCAACTGCCACTCTGAATGTCTAGTATCCTGGAGCTAGGCCAGCTCACTGGACACAAGTGACTCCCTGGAGACCCATCCATATCCTTCCTGGCATAGAGAAGCCTCGAGCTCCTAGACACCCAGAGAGCACACCCAACTGCAAATTGCTGCTTGTGGATCCCAGGCTTCTTGGGATATTAGCATGTATCTGAGGAGAAAAAAAAATAGAAATTTGAAATAGGCTTCTAATAGAACGTAGCAAGTGGTAGATTTGCCCCATCCCTTTGGCTAGGAAATGGCTCCAGAGGACTCCAATCTCCTCTGTGGATGAGCCACAGTGGGGGACTAGTATTGAAGAAGAGTCAGGAGACCAGCTCTATGACGTCTGAAATCAAGGTTGGTTTAGAACAGACAGCGCTGGTCTCTAGAGAAGGGGTCTGTCATGTATGACCCACATGGCTGTTGTCTTCTCATCATAGCCAGTTATAAGGCCGTGAGAGTTTTACTGAGAGGAAATGCTAAGGAAGCTCTGATTACCTGGCCCTCAGAAGTATTCTCAAATCTTTTAGGCCCATCTGTACACATGTAAAATTCAGTCATCAATAAGAACCCTGAGTCAGGTGAGCAGTTCCCCAATTCTGATATCCAATCAAAATCCTCATCCCTGTAGTCCCCAGGTGAGGTCTGGTCATCTCATTTCTCAGATTTCTGTTGGTCCTGTTTCAGATGTTTCCCATTTTAACTGTCTGTCCACTGACCCTCATCCTGCTTTTGCCTATAATCATTACGGCCCTGCCAAATGTCAAGCCCAATCACACACACACACACACACACACACACACACACACACACACACTGCAAAACCCCATTGTGATGGCCCTGTGACTGCTGTGATGCCCTCTGCTCTGTCACAGGTATCTCTTCATGGCTTGGTCCTCATGCCAAGCCTGGAGAGTAGGGACTTCTGGGACCAGAGAAGCCTTGCCCTCTCCTGTCAGGAAAAGAGGAGATCTCTGCTAACTGGTGTCACCTCAGACAAAGGGGGTCATACAATAATGGTGTAGATGTCACTGTGAAGCCCCAGGGAAACCACAATCTCGTGACAGCATGTTCACAGCATACATCTCTCACTTTCATCCCTGTTCACTGGCCATGTGGTTACAGCAAGATCGTGCAGGGGCTTTGAGGAAGTCCCACTGCACCACAGTCCAAGGGTACTAGGCAATGCACATGGTAGATTTAATTAAACTTTGGAAACACTGGGTAAAATTAATAATAAATAACTTCCTCCATGGCCAAATTCTTGGGTGCTTGTAATGACTAACAGGCGTGCTGGACTCCTGAGGGAAAGGGGGAGTCTATACACATTCCCCAGATTGAGGTGGCCACGGAGTACTTCTTTCCTTTAATGCATCCCTTGGGTCTATTGTTGCAGAAAATACACTTTTGAAAAAACAGTTTCATATCAATTTTAGCTGCAATGCAAAAAGAAGTAGAATGAGATATTATTCTATGCAAATAACCACCACACTGTAAAGCGCTGAGTTTATGCCTGACTCCTGAGAAGCGAACTCTCAGAGACAGGCTTTGCATGAAGACAGTGAGGTAGGGACAGGGTAGGGAGATGATATCAGAGGACTCAGGGCTGGAGTAATCCTCCCAAAGGGAGCCTGGATGCTCACAGGCCTGCCTTGGGATAACTGCTTTATCCTTGCTAGATGCCAGGAGCTGCGTTGCTTCATGGGCCACTAGTCATTATGCCCCTAAACTGCCATCCAGGTCACATCTCAGAGCCAGCCTCCTCCCCGGGTAGGAAACAAGAATTGAAGAAGCTGACGAGAGAGTACCCAGGAGGACCAGAGCAGTGGAGATTGATGGGGATTAAAAACTGAGAAGAGATCTTCTAGAGCAGTGATTCTCAACCTTCCTGATGCTGTGATCCTTTAACACAGGTCTTCATGTTGTGATGACCCCCAACCATAAAACTATTTCATTGCTACTTCATAACTATAATTTTGCTACTGTTATGAATGGTAATGTAAATATATGATATGTAGAATATCTGATATGTGACCTTGACTCACAGGTTGAGAACTACTGTTCTAGAACACTCCCTAAATTGTGGCAGCAGCTGGAGTACTGCAGGTAGATCAGCCCTCTCCAGGAAAAACTCTTGTCCTAGCAAAAGGACTCCATAGCCAAGCACAGTTCCCAAGGAGGCACCTGTCATTGCTCCTGGGGAAAGCATGCCATATTTTTAATTCAGAATGTCCCCTATGAGCTCCCTTGTTAAAGGCTTGGCCCCCAATATGGTGCTATTGAAAAGAAGTAGAACTTCAGGGGTTGGGACTAGTAGGATACTTCTTTTCATTTTTATTTATTTGGAGGTGTGTGTGTGTGTGTGTGTGTGTGTGTGTGTGTGTGTGTGTGTGTGTGTTGAAATTGCATGCATGGAAGTCAGAGGACAACTTTCAGAAGTAAATTCTTCCCTTCCATGGAGATAAAACTCAGGTCATCAGGCTTGGATTAGGTGTCTTTACCTGATGAGCCATCTTCCAGATCTAGAAGGAGGTCTTTAGGTCATTGGCATGTGACCTTGAAGGAGATGGTTGGCTGTTGGCTCACCTAACTCTCTTCTGCTTCTCACCACAAAGTGAATGTTTTCTTCCTCCACACCCACCTACCATGACTTGGCAACCCTAACCAGAGGCCAGCAAACTGTGTGTATGCTTGTCCAACCATGGCCTGTGCACCCAAACAAATCTTTATAGCTCACATTTCTGATATCTTATTAGGGGATGAAAATTGACTAACACAAGGGTGTCTTTTAGGAAAGGACTGGGTGGTACATTCCAGCATCCTCTGCTGCAGCTCAGCAGCACTCTACACACTTCCCAGTGTGAAACTCTGTAACACGAATCTTAGAAGGTCTTATTAATAAAAATAAACCTGGAGCCAGGTATTGTGGTGAATGCTGGAAGATCAGAGAAGCAGAAAAAGCCACAGCCACTTCACCTTGCCAATTCCTCTGCTGATCCTGTTTCCTCAGACTGAAAGCTTCTGAGTCCTCATCCAGAATGAATCTCTGCTGCTAATGAACTGGCTGCTAAAAGTCTAAAAGCTTAACCCCTCTAGTTCCTGGTTCTCATGCCTTATATACCTTTCTGTTTTCTGCCATCACTCCCTGGGATTAAAGGCTCACTTCCTGGGATTAAAGGTGTGAGTCACTATGCTTGGATGTTTCCAGTGTGGCTTTAAACTCACAGAGATCCAGATGGATCTCTGCCTCCCAAGTGATAGGATTAAAGGTGTGTGTGCCACCATTTTCTAGCCTCTATGTCTATCTAGTGGCTGTTCTGTAATCTGACCCCAAATAAGTTTATTAGGGTGCACAGTATTTTGGGGAACACAATATCACCACAAAACACAGATCAGGGAACCACCCAGAAGTGTGTAGATGAGAAATGGTCAGAATGTGTTTATTAATATCAAGACCATTAAAATGCTGCATTTCTATAGCTGCTTAAAATTTTAAATTTGTTCTCATGTGTTTTCCAGCAACTTGAAATTCAGAGTTTTACCTGAACAACAATGTTGGAGATTTAACATTGCCAAATACCCTTTTTTTCCAGTAATCATCATGCAATTTAATGTAATTCCTATCAAATTTTGCTAATGCATTTTGAGAAGATGACTGGTTCTAATCCCTGTGGAAAAATAAACAATTTCAACAACTAGCCATCAACTGCTCATAAAGTGAAACTCACACTTGTCATGTGCCCCACTCCTGGTATTTACCCCAGAACAATGAAAAGTGTTCAAATATGACTTACATGTGAACATCCACAGTAATTTCACACCTAAAGGCACAACACCCAAAGATATCAACATATTTTAGTAGGATAATGGATGAATATATGTTGAAGTATCCAAACAACCAAATACTACTCAGAAAAATCAGTCAATCAATCAATCAATCAACTCTGCTTTACATGTCTGCATAAATGGGTCTCAGAAACAAAAACAAAAACCAATACCACCACTACCACCAACAAAGTACTTTCTCATCAAAAAAGTCAGACACAAGGAGGGTTCCTGCATCATCCAATCGTGTTCTATGGGACTCCAGAGCAGAGTTAACTCAGAGACAAGCGGCTGAGCCTGAGGAGTGTGGAGGAAGACTGACCAGAAAGGAATAAGGGATTTTTCCAGTGGTAGACTCTGTATGCCAAATGTATCTTCTCATACCCTAAAATAAACATGCCATGAATGTGATGTATAAACTGCTCTTCAACAGATCTGACTTGAAACATGAGGTGGTGTTGGTCAGAGGAAAGGGTATACCCACTGATAAGTGATAATGAGGTCTGAAGAAATCTTGAGGGGCCTGGGCCCCTCTATGCTATTAGTAGAAATAAATGTCAGGTGGCTCTTCATTTCTTTGTGTCAGTTACACTAAATGGCAGCAACACGCAGCGTAGCAAGATGCTGTGGAGGGACCCAACACAGACACAGGTGTGTGTCAACAAGCATCTGCTGTAATGTCATCGCACTGCCATTGGGTATGTCTCCAAAGAAGAGCCACACACGTGCCACAGACAGTGACGGACCTCAGTGGAGACACCAGATGGTCACTAACTGGAATGGATCAGGACCTCATGCAGAATGGGGGTTAACCTCAGCAGCTCAGCTCTCACTGTTAGAAGACAAACAAGACCCCAAGTGACTCTAGGTTAGACTCCAAGAACAGACAGGCCCTCCAGGATGCCGTCCGTGGTGACAGTGTGGCTTCCCCGGATGGAGGCCATGCTAATCCAGTGTGGACTTAGGAAGCTTGATGAGGGCTGACTGTCATCTACACAGACCTGCACGGTTTGTGGGAATTCAAGTTGGACATTTATTATTTTTTATTATTTGCCATTCTGCACAATGCATGCATTTTAAAATGTGTATACAGAAGGTTGAGAATGAAGAAAACCATAAACGTCCTGGTAGAATAGTGAACAGGAATTTAGCCGGACTCAGAGACACAGCCAGCCCTGACAAGTCTGTCTGGGGACCCAGGAGGCAACTGCTGACCCCTCCTGGATCCCTGGGTGCAGGTGTTGACACTCTTTCTGGTAGAGTTATGTGAGTGTTGGTTTACAAGTGGGTTCTTATGTATACAGAAGCTTAGAAACTTCAGCAGTAGTGACTCCCGAGGACACACTAGCTTGTGTGAGGAGAGACAAGCTTTGTGGCTCCCTCACAACCACATTTATCAGCCTTTTATCTGTCTGTTCATAATGAACCAAGTCAGCTCAACAAGGCAACATCATCACCCACCGAAATCAATAACTCTGCTTGATGTCAATTAGAGAGTGTGCTGGAAAGACAGACCCTGGGGAGAATAAGCAAATCTAAACAGGCGCTTGGTAGTGGCCTGCTCTGCTAGCAGAAACAGAGAAGGCCTCAAAGGACGGGGTGTCCTGGCTCACCATGTCCTCTGAGAGTGGCACCTGTTTTCTTTGTATAGCGTTGAGCTCTGCTGGTGTGTGTGTGTGTGTGTGTGTGTGTGTGTGTGTGTGTGTGTGTGTGTGTGTTTGCTGTTCTATATATATGTGCACATGTGTGTGGAGGCCCAAGGTTGATGTCGGGTGTCTGATCCTTAATTGCTCACCATCTCTGCTTTTTAAGACAGGGCCTCCCCCGAAACTGAAGTTCACCAGTTCAGCTAGCCTGGCTGGCCAATGAGCTCAAGCCCCACCTGTCTCTGTGCCTCTGAGGCTGGGGTTGCAGGTTTGGCATGTGGACTCAAGCGATTGAACTAAAGTCCTTGTACTTGTTACTTGTACCACAGGCACTTCGTTGACTGAGCCATCTTCTCAGTCCTCTTACATAGTTATGCTATAAGAAACAATGGTTTATTTGTCAAAAACAAACAAACAAACAAACAAACAAACAAACAACAAACAAAACAACCTAGACATTCCAGGGAAAAATCAGAAGTTGGTCAGGTAGGTTCTTTTATGTATAAATACACATCATTTCCTCCAGTACAGTGATACGAGGAAGTGTTTAGCAGAAGAAAAAAATACACCCTGACTGTATATCAGTGAAAAACAAGTCTGGAAACCCTGACGCTGGGGTAGGTGGGTGCGAAGTCTATGTATTGGCATAGGAGACCGTGGAGTGGGGCAGAGATGGCTGGATTTTTGTTTGTTTGTTTGTCTCTGAAGGCTAAGCTTCGGTGCCCAGTGCCGAGGAGTGGGGCAAAGCTGGTGTGTGCCTTTGGCTTAGTTGCTGCCTCCCTCGTGTCCAGCTTTGCATTCACCGTGATGGGATGTGTAAGGAGAAGACACAAGAGGGGAGTGTTTCCCTTGTCCACGGCCGTTCATGGCACCCTCTATCTCATCCTGCACTGACTTTATGAATGAAGAAAAGGATTCAGAGATGAGAAGCGCAGCAACTCACTGACTCCAGCTCCTAAATCCCACAAGTTCCTGCTTGCCTCTACCTCAAAGTAGTTTTTAAAACCTTTTTTCCCCCAAAATGTCTCAATTACCCAGCAAAGCAGACCACCTGGTTCACTCACTCCTGTGGTGTATCTTGTTTGTGCCAGGGTCACTGAGCACCTGTGGGCCACCTAATTGCCTTGGAGACCTCCCATTCCTCAGGATGAATGGTTCTCAGAAAACTGGTGCCTCTCCCATTTACACATCTTCACAATACCATGGCCAGTGGTTCTTAACAATGTGGAAGGTGTTAGAGGTGTGAGAGTGCATTGAGGCAGTGTGCAGTGGGGAGAAATGGTGCTGGGTCAATGAATGGCTTACATATTTAGAAGACATTATTGTCCCAACAAGCAAGGAGTAAAGTGCTTAAGACGTTTTCAGTTCTTCTGCAGCACTAGTTTTCATAAAGCAATCTCTGTGAACCCACAGAGGAAAAAAATAGCTAGGGCAGAAATGGTTTAATTTGCACATCAGCGAAGCATCCAGGAAAACATCAAGCAGCTTGAGAACACGGTGCTGCCAAGGAACGGGACTCAAATTCAACTCCACTTTGCAAGGAAAATATTGCTTTCCCACTTCTACAGAGCATTGGAGAGTAGGTTCTGGGGACAACAGGGCTGCCACAAGTGGCAATGTCAACACACTGGCACCTGACCTCACCCGTGGAGGTGCAGAACACCTTGACAGTTGTTCATGGGACACCCAGGTGGCCACTGTCCACAGAGGGGAAGGAGAATTGAGATTGGGGAATGTTCAATCCTCAGCATCGTATAGACTGGTGTGATGTCACGTCTGTAATCCCAGCACTTGGAAGGGAAGGGAAGGAGGACCAGAAGTTCAAGGTCATCTTTAACTACATAGTGATTTGTAGGCCAGCCTGGGATACATGAGACTCTGTCAAAAAGATGCAAGGAAGGAAGGAGGAAGGGAGGAGGGAGGGAGGGAGGGAGGGAGGGAGGGAGGGAGGGAGGGAGGGAGAGAGGGAAGAAGTCCTGCTTTAGAGACCCAGGCCAAGAAGAGAGGTCAGAGGACAGACTAAAACTCCTACAAGATTCATGAAAGCTGAGACCATGCCTGGTGCATTCTCAGGTTCCCACATATGGCAAGAATCTTCAAATACCATGTATTGCCTCAGTGAATCCCAAGGGGATACTAATTGCAGCAAAGAAAAAAAGACCCTGCAATGTCAACCATCAGTGTATCCAGAGCCCTCTGCCCGGGGTACTTGCTGGGATTCTGAGTCCTCAGGACAGAGATCTGGGCTTGGGATCCTTAGTAGGAAGTTAACCTGGTCACAATCATAATGTCAGTAGCAGGCAGAGCCATGACTTCTGGAATTGAAGCCTCTTCTTTCTAGTGCTTGGTCATGATGACAAAAACCAGAGCACAAGAGGTGGAACATCACAGTAACTCTTCATATGGCCCAGAGACCAGAGTGGGAGAGAGCTGAGCACACAGGGAACTTTGGTGTAGACTGCACAATGTTTCTTCCGCATTAGGCTCTCGGTTCCATATGCTCACACACTACCTCATTTCCTGGGTATGCTGAGCTCCATGCATCCCCAATTCAACACCACTGAAGCCCACATCCCACCTTGGCAAGGTCCTGATTTAGAGTGGGGAGCTGGTACACAGGGGATAGATAAGCCATGTTTGTCACACACAAGTTAGAGCAGCATTGTGTGGACCAACTGATCTTCTCTGTGCAGACAGACATCACCAGTATAGAGACTCTTTTCTGGTTTTCACAGGAGAAGCAGATGGGTGGACAGCTAGAGAAGGCACAGGGCTTGTTGGAAAAACTGATGCATGGCTAAGCTTAGCACATGGATGAGGAATCTACATGAGCTGGTGAAGCCTCAGAGAAAGTAACATGCCAGGAGGTATCAGGTTATACACCATAAACCCATTCAACATTTCACTGGAGTCATTGGAAAACGAACACAGGGAGGGGTCCCCTGAAGTGGAGAGAGAGGAGAGTTTGTGGTTACCACCTTCTTGGATTCTCCAGCAATGAGATGGAGGGGGAGGATGAGATGTTGGAGGACATAGCTAGATGGAGAGACTGGCAGGCATGGCTAGAACTAGGCAGTGGGGGCAGTAGGGTGGAGGATGGACAAGGACGTCTGGAGTGAACACTGGGCATCCGAGTTCAAGAAGAGACTCGGGACAACTTTTTCAGAGTCGGCCGAGACCACGGTGAGCTGCAGGCATGCTGATTGGGAGGAGTCAGCTGAGCAATTACAACCTAGCAGCTTCCGAGCTGAGGGGCCTGGTGAGTTACCACAGAGCTGGGTGAGACCACTCAGGGAGGACAGCTAGCCATAGGGAACAGTGTCAGAGGGTGGATTAACCAGAGGAGCCCTGGTTGGCCAGGCTGGGCTGAGAGATGCCAGCAGGTGCTAGAAGTTGGTTGAAGAGAAGACTTGGAAACACAGATTCCAAGACATAAGAAGATGGAGGGTGGCTCAGCTAAGGCAGATATGGAGGTGGGAGCAAACAGGGAAATGACTATTGTCGTTCATCATGCTAGGATAAAGCTCAGACTCCCGCCCTCGGCTGTGACCAGTGATCACTAAGGTCCGGAATGTTCCACTGTGAATTCCTGTGTCTGTCTGTGTTCAAAATGAGTACTCGAAATGAACCAGGAGACAAGTGCATCTCCCTTCCCTGAATGATCAAGGGGCAAGTCACACAAAATTCTTAACATGTGCCCAGTACAAATTTACAACATCCAACCCTTCGTCTTCATTAGACTCAAGTGGCTCAGTCCCCAAGGATTAACTGAGAGTAAACGCTGTATTGTATTGTTTGTTTGTTTTCTATTGCCCATGGCTCAAGCCACTCAGAGAAGAACAAGGTTGAGAATTTTCTAATGAGGGTACTCAGCCAGTCCCCATCAGTTCCCAGCTATTCTCCCACCTACACCCTTGTGGTGTCACAACTGTCATTTTACAGCAAGACTCACGGGTAGTGCCTGCTTCTCAATGCCACACAGCCATCATCTCCCACCCACAGCTGGACCATTCAAACCAGCCAGGTCCCCCTCTCCAGAGAAACAGGACTTGAAGGCTTAACTGTGGCCAGTTCCTGGATCGAGAGCCACTGCTACCCCACCTCCAGGACTGTGGATGTCTTAGTCTAGGGCCAGGCAGAGCAAATATGCCCTTACTTGTTTGGCATGAATTTTCATGGGGCCATGTTGAGAAAATGGTGATCTTTGGAACATTTTCCTGTTGTGGGATATTTGTGCACTGTGTGAAGATGTACTGCTGTGATTAGTGTAATCAAAAGCTGAATGGCCGGCCAATAGCTAGGCAGGAGTTATAGATGGGACTTCCAGGCACAGAGAGAGAAACTGGGAGGAAGAATCTAGGTGTGCCAATTCCACCAGCAGACTCAAGCATGTCGGATGTGAAAAGTATGGGTTAGTGGGCCTACTGCCAGGGGCCCCTTAAGCAGATCAAGCTACACAACTGTCTCACTATGCAGATGGGACACCTCGTACAGCCTTGAGGCAGGGAGAGGGGCTTGGACCTGCCTCTACTAAACATACCAGGCTCAGCTAACTCTCCATGGGAGGCCTTACCTTCTTGTAGGTAGAAATGGGGGGTGGGTTGGGGGTGAGAGGCTGGAGGGGCAGGAGGAGGGAAGAGGGGGAGTCTTTGATTGGTATGTCAAATGAATGAAAAAAGTTCTTAAAAATATGGGTTAATTAAGTTATAAGAGCTAGTTGGGAAAAAGCCTAAGTGAAGGCCAAGCTTTCATAATTAATAAGAAGTCTCTGGGTCATTATTTGTAGGCTGGTAGTCCAAAGATAGTCCAACAAGGGAGCTTGCTACATTTTCCCTTGAGTTGTACTTGCCACTTGGTGGCAGACCTTCCCCTAGCCATCCCTTCTCATCTGCAAGGACTCAGAAGTTCAACCAAGTGTCTCAGAACAGAGTCTTGCCTGGGTATTATTGAACAAAGACAGAGCTGGAAGAAGTCTGACTGTTTCTACTGTTCTTACATGTGGTCAGCATTAGTTCACCTAGTGCGAGATTGACTCCCCTACCCCCAGGAAGCCAAACCCCTTTCCCTGGCTACTCAGTCACTGTGGGATAAGGTGGGTCCGGAGAGGACTTTCCTCCTGGGACTGAGCTTAGGGGAACACACCTTCGGTGACAGATATGTCTGCTGAAGCTGCTGACACTTCCTCCTAGTCCTTCATGCCGAGCTTTCTGCCCGGTCCTGTTGCTGATGAACCCAGTTCTGTCCCGGAGCCTCTCTCACTCATACTAGCTGAAGGTGCATGGTGTGTTGAGCTTTAGACACCTTGGCTAACACACTCAGCCCTTGTCTTCAAGGAGCTGGTCCTCAGAACACTTGATCCACCTACCAACACCCTTCTCCACTGGAACATGCCAACACATACATGCTTGTGCATGGATACACACACAACACAAAAACATACATAAAGACACACATGCACAAACATATGTACAACACAACAGACAATTTATGTATATGCACATACACTTGTGTGAACCACAAAAGTTCACAAGCATGTAAATGTATACATACGGATGTGCAAACCCATCTACAGATACATGTACACGTGAGAACATAGATGTGCACATACATGAACACAAGCATGTACCGCATTTCTGCATGTACACACACACATACAGCTTCACCTTCAGTGAGGGAAGAGGGTCCCCTTGGTGAGATGACCAGGAAGTCCATTGGTAGAAGCTCAACTCGGCACAGTTTCTGTGATAACATTGGAGCAGCCACTGTGGCCATGGGCATTTTTGTCATCTGATGTGTTGACAAGATTCCTGAGCACCGATATGTGATCACTACTTAACAAAAGAAACGTTATCTGCTTTGGAGAATTTCTCTAAGTGTTTTTTTCATCTCAATTTCAAAAGAAAATGTACTGTGTGTGCAAACCTTGTGAAGAGACAATTGAGTACCCTGAAGAAATAGAACTGCTGAGGTAGGAGGAAGCTTCCCTCGAGGGAAAGGATGTGCATCGGGCCAAGCCAGAAACACCCCTGTGTCCAGCCTGCCTGCTAGAGGATCTTGAGCTGTGGGGGTCACTCCAGTGACAGGTAGCTAAACACTGGTGGCATCCTATTCACACCATGCAGAAAAGTCCTTTGGAAATGGAGGAAGCTGTTTTGTTTGAAGATTTCCAGCAGAAACTGTCTCAAGCAATTCTGTTATGAGACACGAAACCATCATGTGACAGAGAACACAAAAGAAAAGAACCCTCAAATTTGGGGCCCCCTTGTGGCACAAGGCATGTTTACCAAACGATTTCATCTTATATTGGGGCATCAGTTCTTCCTTGCAAAGCCTTCCTTTGGGGCAGGATGAGCCATGCACCAACTCCATGCTTGCCCAGGCCCAGCGACTGCAGGCAGGCCCTGGGGGAAAGGGGGAAACTCCTGTTCCTCTCTACACCATAGAAAACTGATAATGAGGAAAGGACACACAGCAAAGGCATTAGGAGCATCTGCCTAGTCCTGTCTCTGGGTCAGACCCTCAGCGGTGGAACATTTTATCTTGTAGAAACAAAGTGACAGACAGGCCCATAGTCAGCAGCATCGAATACAGAGCTTCAGACACTAAGGAGGAAAGCCCGCCACCATCCTCTTCCATCTTGGGGACAAACAAACTGTCCTCAGATCTGGGCACATTTGGCTGTGAGCTGCACAGTCAGAAAAATGAGGAAAATCCTTCTTATTAATATGGAAGATGAGAGCAGTTATGCTGACTGGGCACATTTCCTGACTGTAGTGGAGTCTACTATAGAAAATATCATTTTTCCCACTCAGCCCCTCTGTTGTTAAAGTCGTCTTGTGTGAGCACATTCCAGCAACTATCCCCCTATATTTTTATGCACTAACTAACAATTGTGTCAGGTTCCTTTGCCAGGGTGGGCCTTCACATTCCTTCTTCTCTGTCATTTTGAAAACAGCCTGGGCCACCTGCAGAGCCGGAAGGAGGAAGCCAGAAGCCGCTCTTGCAAAATGACAGAGAAACTATGTGAATGGTTGGCTGGTTTTCAAATGACTGACACATAATTAATAAGGGGAACGGCTCCCTGTTTGCTCAGTATCTTTACCAAGCAGAAGAGGCCAGATCACAGAACCCACAACAGTCACTTGGCAGCTTGAACTCGTGAAGGTCTGGTTACTCCCAAGAGGTGTCAGGACTCCACATTAAACCCCTGTGGTTTTAATGAGCTGTGTGTGTGATAGGGTGATTCTGTGGTTTTCTGTTATCAAGGCATGAGCAGCCATGATTTGCCTAAATGTGTGGATCAGCAGCAGTGACAGCACTCACTGCCTGTCACTTGTGATAATCGTGATGAATTCTGGATCCAGCATCAGGCTAGCAGCACCCAGAGCGTGGAAGCCCCCAAGGTGCCTGCTGTATGTATGTGCCCCTCACGAAGAGCATCACACTGGGCCAACATCATAAGAAGAGAGGCTGCAGAGTGACCCTCTTTGACTCCGGAGATGGAAATCAAACAGGTCCATCTTCACCCATGACAGAGCTATGGTGACTGTAGAAGCCACCTCCACAGAGGTAATCCGGCCTCACACTGGGCTCGAGCCCTCTGTGGTTGACTCTTGTCATGGTGCCAGCAACCTTAACATTCATTGATAGAATTCTGGGCCAGTTACAGACTTCTCCATTTGATGAGTCTTCCCTGAGCTCCTTGGTTCCATCTCCTTCCTCCTGACTTTTATCAGCTTCTGGATAGTCAGAACCTCAGTGTTAAGAGGAAGCAGAACTAATAGGTCAGGGAGAAGTGGGGCTCAGTGGTACCATACACTCACCCCTTTGAAATATTCATTTGTGACAGTTCACAGTCCCAGAAAAACAGTGAGTCCAAGATGCCAGGAGAGAAGGGAGTCCTGGCAGTGGACGTCATGTGGAAGCTGGGCTTGGGGGTGGGATGGGGTTGTGACTCTCCTGTCCTTCTCACCCCTCCGCCACCCCTGCTCGGGTGTCTGGAGTGGAAAGGGAAGCAGAGACTCACTGCTGGCCTGAGAGTTCCGGCCTGGGCCTGTGCTGTGGGCTCTCAGGCTCGGCAATGAGCAGTTAGAAAGAAAGCTTTCCTGCTGCTTGGGGTAAAAGGGGAGAGGAGAAGCTACTGGTTCCTGCTGGAGAAAAAGCCTCACTACTTGGAGAACTCAGTGCATTTGGCATTGCTTCAAAGCCTCTTCAGCTTCTATTTTAATAAGGTGACATTGGAAATGACCCTAAATTTCTTTTCAAACTAAGAAAAATGAAAAATCTCTTCAGATATTCCCTGCCATAAAACCAAGTCCAAATGTTAGGTGAGGGAAAGCTAAATTATAAACCAGGTGCTCTTTGGGTTGCCCCCTGACTTTAAACCCCAAATTGATGTAGTGAACATGATCATTATTTTCTGTCAAGCACAGGAGGGAAGTGCAGAGAAATGGCTCACGTACGGCATGTTCCTTTGATTTCTGTATCATCAAATGGTAAGAAGGAAAAATGGAAGCTACCGACCCAAATTTCAGGGATGCTACGAAAGTAGGCTGAAGGAAAGGAAAGCCCACCTCTCACTTATGAAATGTCTTTCACAGGTGAGGGTCACAGAACAAAGAGAGACCTGGTGTTGTCCCAGGTACTGAAAACACAGGCTTGGGGAGTCTCAAACAAGACTCTCCCATTTGGACAGACGGAGGAATTCAGCTCTGGCAGTTGGCATTGACTGTCAGCTGGACTTGATTGAGAAGTGCCTAGGGGATTGGCAAAGCATGCCTCTGGGTGTGTCTGTGAGGCTGTTTCTAGAAATTAGATCATAAAGACTCTGACCTAATCAATAAATTAATCCCTTGATGGATTCAAAACATGAAGGCATTTTGGGGAGGTGGGGAAAAGCAGGATGTAGGGGCTAGTTAGATGAAGTGGATGGCTGGAAGCGTGTCTTTGGGGCTATATCTTGCTGTGGCCCTTTCCTGTTTCATCTTTGACTCCCGTCCACTATGAGGTGAGCAGCTTTCTTCCATACACTGCTGCCACCATGATGTTGTGCCCAAGTACACAGACTGAGCCTCCTCAGACCATGAGCCCAAATAAATCTCCCTTTTTTTCAGTCACTTCTGAGATGTGTTTCAGTCACAGTAGTGTAAAGGTGACTTACACATTGACAGAAACCAACAGATCCTGGCCAGGTTGCAAAGCCCTTGCCAAACTGTGAGATCACAGACAGGAACAAACACAGAACGTTGTAAAAAAAAAAAAAAAAAAAAAAAAAGCAATGAAAATCTCTGCCCTCCTCGAGTTTATAACTTGCACTCTAATGCAGAGATACAATCAATAAATGGAAAATGAAATGAAATGGTAAATTAGGTGATTATACATTTCAGGAAAAACTGAGAAGGTTTGAAGGAGGCATATGCCATGGAGGCAAGCCTGAGAGAAGACTGCTCTGGATGGGGCACACAGCCAGGGCTGATCCCAGAGAAATGGGCAATACACATCACAGCCAGTTGGTGTTCTCCCACAAAGATGGTCAGAGAATAACCTACAGGTGACAGAACAATTGCAAGACTGTTCACAGCAGGGACACTGGAGACTAGGGAATCCTGGAGGATCAGGGATGGCTTGTGAGTGGGTTGTCAGAATAGTGAGCTACTGGGAAGGCAGGTGGCACTGGGAACCAAGACATTTAATGGGGAGTCTTAAGAGTGCTGCAGCTTTTGGTCATGAACATGGAAGGGAGTGGAGTAGGCAGGATAGAGCCGAGGGGTCCAGAGGAAGAGTATCAAAACTTTGTGCACTGAGGGAGTCACTCAGGTAGAACTTGAAACAATCACAGACTTGGGCAGAGGTGACACCCAAAAAAGTGAATGGGATATGGCCCCCTGCTGTGGGATGTATGGCAAATGTGTTGCTAATTAATCAATAAAACACTGATTGGCCGTTGGCTAGGCAGGAAGTATAGGCGGGGCAAGGAGGAGAATAAAGCTGGGAAGTGGAAGGCTGAGTCAGAGAGACACTGCCAGCCGCCACGATGAGAAACAGCATGTGAAGATGCCGGTAAGCCACGAGCCATGTGGCAAGGTATAGATTAATGGAAATGGATTAATTTAAGCTATAAGAACAGTTAGCAAGAAGCCTGCCACGGCCATACAGTTTGAAAGCAACATAAGTCTCTGTGTTTACTTGGTTGGGTCTGAGGCTGTGGGACTGGCAGGTGAGAGAGATTTATCCTGACTGTGGGCCAGGCAGGAAAACTCCAGCTACAAATGGCGCCCAACGTGGGGCAAGAGTTTCCACCTAAAAACTGAGAAAAAGATTCTAAAACGGAGCTAAAACCAGCTTCCTAATTGTCTCTCTCAAATGAGCGGCAGCTGCCAGTTGGAGCTACTGGTGGGAATAAGGCCTCTGCAAGTGGCACATTAAGCTGCATGGTGGATTTAGACTTTGACAGTACAAAACAAAAAAAAAGAGGTTTCTGGACTACATGCTGCTTGGATAAAAGCATAGACCCACGATAGCTCCCAGAGCTGGTGGTAAACGTAGCCATGTTGGGAAGCTGAGGTGGGCAGAGCCAGCAGCCACAGCTGCTGCAGTTTAAAGCAATAGATTCACAATAAGACAGATTCAGATGTAATAGTTTACAATGTGTGTAAAATATACGTAGGCTTGAAAGAGACAAAAAAAGGTGATATATAGAGTTATAGAAACAAATACATAGTTTTAAAAAATAAAGTCTTTAAAGAGACAGTAAAGGTAGTATAAAAAAATAAGCCACGTAAAGATGAATATTACACAGAGAATCTGGATTGTGTTGTCTTTGGGATTTTTAACTGCAGAGAGATATTTGATTGCAAAGGAAGCTGAGTTAAACCAATATGTATACTTTAAAGATACCTTAACTTCAAAATTTGGATGTAAGGATGTGTTGCTTTGGAAAGGAGACTCTGCTTTTGTTCCCACAGAAAGCCAGAGGCTATGGAATTGTTCCAGATTAAGATACATCAGGTTTGACCAGCCAAGACCCCCTGAAGGTCTCCGAGACACCATGGCCCAGATGATCCAACATCCAGAATGGTTTGAAGGCATCTGGCTCAGACGATACAGCCTCATGGACTATTCCATAATTCTAAAATTTTCTTTGTTTCCCCATAAGATACAGCGCCCCCTTCCAGCAGGAAGTAGTAAGAGAAGCTACGCCCAAATTCCCAAATTATATGTAATTTTACTTTGTTAAGGTTAAAACCTTCCTTTTTGAAAAAAAAAAAGGGGGAAGTGCTGTGGGATGTATGGCAAATGTGTTGCTAATTAATCAATAAAACACTGATTGGCCGTTGGCTAGGCAGGAAGTATAGGCGGGGCAAGGAGGAGAATAAAGCTGGGAAGTGGAAGGCTGAGTCAGAGAGACACTGCCAGCCGCCACGATGAGAAACAGCATGTGAAGATGCCGGTAAGCCACGAGCCATGTGGCAAGGTATAGATTAATGGAAATGGATTAATTTAAGCTATAAGAACAGTTAGCAAGAAGCCTGCCATGGCCATACAGTTTGAAAGCAACATAAGTCTCTGTGTTTACTTGGTTGGGTCTGAGGCTGTGGGACTGGCAGGTGAGAGAGATTTATCCTGACTGTGGGCCAGGCAGGAAAACTCAGGTAGAACTTGAAACAATCACAGACTTGGGCAGAGGTGACACCCAAAAAAGTGAATGGGATATGGCCCCCATCCAGAAACAGTCTTGAAGATACATATGGGGCATTTGGATATGCCTTAACAATTTCCAGTCTGAAATGAGAAAACAGAAAACCAAACATAGGAGTCTATTTCCCATTGGGGGCTTGTGATGAGGTTCAGGGTAATGCTCAGGATATAATCAAACTAGTTCAGGATTATGTCTGGTAGTGAGTGAATGCTTTATGAGTCAGATCTGGAGTGCCACTGAGCCATGGCAGGTGAAGAACCTTCTCTGCACCCTGATCCAGCTGCCTTCAGCCTGCTGTACTGCTGGAAGCTGGCATGGCTTGGGCATCACATACTGGAGGCTGATGTGTGGAAAGAAAGGAGGCAGAGGTGTCAGGTACCTGCTCATATTTTAGCTGCCAGGGAAGAGTCAGCAGCCTGCTGATGTTTCTTATCCAGCCTTTGCTATCTGTCGGATTACATTCATCTTGAATCTGTTTTCAAACAAAGAACTGAAGCTCAGAACACTGAAAGGCAGCCTCTGTGTGGAGGAGCTAGAACACCAACTGCGGTGTGCTCTGTTCATACTTCGTCCTTCCCATCATATTGACAAAGAGTTACATGATGACCAGTCACCTCTGAGAGTAGCTCCAGGGTTTAGGAAGAGGCCTCAGCACCGTGGATGTGGATGAAGGTAGTGTGCTGAGGGAGGTGTCCTTGGCCACAGTCCTGTGACAAGTCAGCACTGTGGGTCAGCAAGGACACAGGGTGAGAGTCTGACAGTATACCTGGGTTATGGCTTAGCTATGTACTCACATACCCGGGGGGCTCCACTGAGAGGACCTTGTTGGTGAATGTCCAGAGTCATGGTTCCTCCATCCCCTTCATCAAGCCTATGCCTCCAGAGCTCTCCTGGCTGCCTCAGAAGGGAAGAGAAGATCACTCTGGAATAAAACCAGGCTGTCTCTCCTGACGGTCCCTGCCCATGCTCCTGGATGCTGGGGCCAGAGTTCACCTGCCACAATTCCTCCAACCCTGGTGTCTCCAAGGTGACCTGGCACTTGGCAGGGAGAATCTCTATGTCTCTACCTCTGTATAGATGGAAATACAGATGCATCTGTTCTCAAAATGAACTCAGGGACATTTGGTACATGTGATGGCAGCCCTGTGTGCTCATCCAGCCAGGCCTCGGAGGCAGAACTGGAGCTCCCCACTGCCTTGGTTCCTGCAGTTAGCATCCTCTAAACTCTTCTTTGAGTAAGGATGACTCTCAGTAATGTGGGTGGACTTTAGTGTCAGCAAGAAGATGGGTCCCCAAGGAGAGGATTCTGTTTCAGACCACAACATCAACTCCTGCCTCTCCCATGGGTGTCAGACTTACTTGCTTCCACCATCCTTCAGATTCCTAAAGCCAAACCTTATCTTAATGTGTCTGTCTGTCTTTCTATACCTCATATAAGAGCTTCTGATTCTCCAGATCACCCTGAACAACACATTCCTCCCTCAGTCCTCCTCCCAGAAGCCTCCCTGGGGGATTACATTGAATTGAGACTTCAGTCACTTCATTTTTCCATCACATCCTGAATTTCTGTTAGCTGGCTCCATTACTAATTTACACGTGTATTCCTTCTCACAAACATCCAAATAACAAGGAAGTGAAATCATTTCTGCTGGTGCCAAAATCAGGGCCATCCCCACCTCAGATGGGAACAGTGTTTCTTCTAGAAACTTCAAGCTAAGCTCTCGGGAATCCATAGCTGCACACCTTGTGTCTGAGAAAAATAAAAAGAAAGAAAAGACAGAACAAAACCAGAGGCACCCAAGTTCTTGCACTCTCTGCTACCGGCTGCTTTGTTGTTGTTGTTGTTTTGTTTTTTGTTTTTTTGTTTTTCCTGTAGTCAGGAAGTCATGGGCAGTGGACATGCTGTTGATACTTCTGAAGCTGAGGTGATCAGCATCAGCGATGACGGTCAGACCAACAGAGTTCACTAATTGACTCACTCCATTCCTCAAATGTAATGATGGGACTGTCTGCCTCAGAGACACAGGAGTCAGAGAATTGTGAGATCAGGCTTGCTTTGGAGATATGATAGCCACTGGATCCAGATTCTCCTAGGCCAAGGGACTCAGCTCCAGAGACTTTTCAGTTGCAAATCCTTCGTGGCCAGGTAGTCCCCAGGGGAGATGAAGCCAAGATGGTTTCACCAGCTCCACAGGCCAATCCTGCTCACCCCTTAGGGCCTAAGTTCTTTGCCCTCCTTGTACAGGGTCTTGCTCTACTCTCTCCCCAAACCTCTCCTCATCCCTGTACTGTGTTCCTCACAGGTCTACTGCTGCTGGCAGCCAGTGATCTGTGGAGTCCCCAGCTGGGTGGATTCCAAGCCTCAAGTAGTGCCTTTCTCCTTAGGGCCAAGCTCTCTTGACAGGAAGGAAGTGGTTCTGAAACTAGGCTATCCTTGTCCAACAATGGACTTCCCATGTGTTCGGTAAGGTTATTATTTCTGAGGAAAGTAGGTCTCTGCTGTATCTGGATTAGACCCACCACTGTGACATTGAGCTGAGAGGATTTTTCAATGTCTTCAATCCAGAGAACCCACAGAGAGGCAAGTAAATATGCTCTACTGTTTGAAGCCCGACCCTGAGCAGTATCCTCTCCCAAATCCACCATATCGACCTTGTGTGTTTTTCATACAGTGTTTGAAAGCTGTGAGGTGAAGGGCAAAAACACAGATGCTAAGCCTGGCTCTAAAGTCTGGCTCTGCCCTGCCTAGCTATGTGACAAATTACTTCTCACTCTGTGTCTCAGGTTCTCTCACTGTAAATGGTGATGATGATAATAGAAACACTGACCTCAGGGTCCGCCTTAAGGGTCGAAGGAGTTACTGTGCAAGAGAACTGGAACAGCACGGGGCAGTTGAACACTCAGACTCCTTGTTGCTCCGAGACCCATCAGTTCTGATCAACTTGTCTTCTACAACACTTTCCTAGGCATCTGGAAATGATGGTGAGCAGGTACCTATGGCTCGGGTCTCAGGAAGTGAACGTAAGTGTGAGGCAGGTCAAGTGGGAACTAAGCCTCTGGTCTGATGTAAGTATCTCCCCCCCAGTGAAATCCAAGAAAAAGCTAGTATTTGTGCACTCCACAGTATGCCTCAAAAATTGGGACCAAATCAGTCATAGGAACAGTAAAAGGGAATGCTGGTCCTGAAGGGCTCTTGCTTCCTGCAGGACGGGGACTTGAGAGTGAGGGGAGAAAGGGGTTTTGAGATAGCATATTACCTCTTCCCTGGTATTTCAGGAGAATTGCCTGTCATCCACTGTGTGACGCCATAGTGATGGAATGTCTGTCCATGGACACTATCGCCCAGGGAAGCTGCCCACCCACAACTCAGCTCTTGTCGGTCACCAATCCTCAACTGTCCTAAGGTTCTGAGTCGGGAGAGAAAGGAGGGCTTGGAAGAGGACTAGGGACTGATGGAAGCCAAGTTGGGAATCAGTACAATCCTCTGTCAGGGCTCTGCACCAGAGACAGACTGTGTTGCACAATTGTGGCTCTGCCCCGGGATTCAGGGGTCCTGCCAGAAAACTCACACCCTCTGCATGTAGAAGCCAAGCTTGGCTCAGCATAACTTCTCTCCCTCCTTCACAGGCACATGGGTGGAAGGACTTGAGCATATTTGTCACCTGGTGTGTGGATCCCTGAGAGTGGATGGGCATCCACCTGGCTCCCCACATCCTCCAGCTCTTCCCCATCCTGCTCATGCTGTGCTTTCTCACAACTGAGATCCTAAGATTTCATGGAGAGATTGCCACCTTCCAGCAAGGACAACTGCAGTTTGGCTCTTCATGATTTATGGACAATAAAAGCTCTCACACAGAGAAAGAAGTGCTTACGATGGCCCCACAAAGGGCCAGGCATAGCCTGCAGAGCAGGGGAGATGTTCCCAGGATGGGATCTTCTGCCAATGAGAGCTGTTTGCATCAGTGGTCCAGAATCTCAATGAGTCCTGGTTCAGTCTTCGCCCCAGCTGGAGGACAAGCAGAGCACTCTGGAGAGGAGCCCTCAGGACAAAGCCATAGCTGGGAGTGTGTGGTTAAAACCAAGGCAAACAGCAGCAGGGGGCGACTGATTCGTGGTAATAAAGACTAAGCCCAAGTGTTTCCCTTGAAGCCGGGGAGACAGCTCGGAGGGTAAAGTGTTTGCAAACATGGATACCTGAGTTCAATCCCCAGAACCCACATGAAATATCCAGGCAGGATGATGAATGCATGTGATTCCTGCCCTGGGGAGACAGAGACTTGAGGATCCCTGAAGCTTGCTGGTCAACTCCAGGCCAGTGAGAGGCTGTCTCTAAACCAAGGTGAATGACACCCAAGGCTGTGCTCCAGCTTCCACATACATGCACATAAACATTTACACACACACACACACACACACACACACACAAATAATACGTTAAAAAAAACTGGCTAAACAATTTGTACTGACATCAAATAGACTTACCCTTTGCAAAGCCACTCCAGGCAAGGGGCGCTGCTAGCTCCATCTATGTTCATCCATTCCTGGCATATAGGAAATGGGGCCCCAGAAGAGAAAGTGTTGAAGATATCCCGCAGTGACCACAGTCTGGAAGCATACCCCAGCGACTGCTCCTGCACTCTTCAGAACAAATGAGAGCTCAGCACACACCCTAGGCTGAGTCATTCACAGTGCACACTGGAATCCAAATGCTGGTTCTGAACCAGGCTAGTCTGAAAGCATGCCTTCTGCAGATTGCCGGATAGGTGGGCTGGCATGGGAGCATGTCTTCTATGAACTTCCCAGTAGCTAGGGCTGTGTAGAGGCTGCAGACATGCTGGGGGAAATAGTATGTAGGAGATAGGTACAAGGGAGCTTCCCCCACGTGCTTACTGTTGAAGTCCAAGTGTGTCTTCCAAGAGAAGAAAGACCAAAGGGTCTAGGGCACAGGAGGCAGAAGGGGCAGGGAGGGTATTTTGACCTATACAGCATTGGCTCCAGTTTATCAAAGCAAGTTGAGCATTACTCACCTGGTGGGCCTCAGAGTTCCCAGTGGAAGGACACCCTGAAGAGGCCACAGTGTTCAGTGTGGATCAGGTGTCCCTCCTGACTGTAGTGCCCCTTCATGGTATCATTAGGGCTTCTTTGGAGAGGACTAGGCTGTGATACAGACATAGCTGAAGTGCCCCTCTCCACATGGGAAACAGCATGTGTTCTCCATCCAGGTATACACAGCGAGGTATGTATATACACAGCGAGGTATGTAGTCATATAGGCATAACGCCCTGAGATTTCAGGTGCAGGTACCCCAAAATCTGACTCCTTCTTTGTGATCCCTCCCACTAGCCCATAAGTCCCAGATGAGCTTCTTGGAATTTTGTTTCTGCTTCAACCTCAGCTGAGTAGGATGATCTCAGCACCACCTCCAAGGCTCCAGGGAGTTCGGGTGCTACTTGCAGAGTGCTGGGGGAGCCCAGGATGCAACAAGCCCCTGCAGCCTTCTCCAGATACCCTACTCCAGACCCCGAGTGGAATCCCAGCTTCCCTGAACTGAGTAGCTTTTTTTTTCTTCCTGTAATGGATCAAACACCTTATTCTCAGTGAAATCTCCATACGTGTGTGTGGGGGGGGCAGCAGTGAGAAAAGCATCATCAACTTGTGTGGAATATTAACAAGCTTGTTCATCTTCTCACAAGTTCATTGTAACCTAGGGAACAAAGCACAGTGACATTATGCATGGGTCTTGCACTGGTATTGTCCTCGCTCTGTCACTTTTAAAATGCAGCTGGCTGATCAGTAGCCCCTCTTTTCTGGTGGTTTCCACCAGTTGCTTTCTGATGTGAGCTGGGCCTGAACAACTACCCTCTTAGGATGTGGTTTGGAAAAGTTGTGGGAGGAAGGAATTGTGCCGGAAAATCTCAAAACTGTAGGGAAGCTATGGGGCAGAAAAACACACTCCTGTGTCTTCCTAAAATGAAGCAGAATCCAGGCATACTTCTCCCTCTGGGTCCCTCAGGGAAGGCCTGGCATTGAGGCATGGGCCTCGGACTTTTGCTACATGAGCCTTCAGGGCTCCAGATAATCAGCATATGGGACTGCATGAGAACAGATATTTCCAGCAATTTCATGGCTGCTGTTACTGCTGAGCCCAGAGCCCACACTGGGAGCTTCCATCCTAGATGTCTATAGGTTGTGGCTAGTGGGAGGAATCTTATGGACCACAGTACTCTGTGTGGCCTGCTGCTGTGGCTCAAGCTCTATGGACAGCAGATCTTTTAAAGTTCTTCTGCAGTGCCATACAAGGCTAGTGCAAGCTCCATGTACAATGCCACTGTGCTGGGCATTCTGGTAGCCCCTGGGCAAGAGTGACCAGAAATATGTCTGTTACAATGGCACACAGCTGGGTCACATTACGGAACACAGAATGTGCAGTCTGCACCTTGTCAGCATCTTCACATTTAATCCACCCAGGGGACAGTATCACTTGTGCATTTTCAACCACGGCAGATTAAATTCCAGTGACTCACACAGTCAACCAGCTGCAGCAATCAGAAACTCGGTCCTATAGGAGTGCTCCCCTCCTGTGACATGTGGCTGGGAAGTGTTTCACAAATTGAAAGTCACTTCAAGAAAAGAAAAGGTGGACTGGTGTGATGGTTCAGTGGCCAGTGGCCAGGCAGGAAGTGTAGGCGGGACTAACAGAGAGGAGAATTGAGAGAACAGGAGAGTGGGAGAGAGACTGCCAGCTGCTGCCATTGACAAGCAGCATGTGAAGATGCTGGTAAGCCACGAGCCACATGGCAAGGTATAGATTTATGGAAATGGATTAATTTAAGATATAAGAACAGTTAGCAAGAAGCCTGCCACGGCCATACAGTTTGTAAGCAATATAAGTCCCTGTGTTTACTTGGTTGGGTCTGAGCAGCTGTGGGACTGGCAAGTGACAGAGATTTGTCTTGGCTGTGGGCAAGGCAGGAAAACTCTAGCTACAGTTCAGACCCTTGCTGCCAAGACTGATGATCTGAGTTCATTCCCCAAATGCTTTTACTCATTGTCCCTCCCTCAGAATCCAGACTCAGGTACAAAAGTTGCTGGCAAGAAGCCTGGGTCCAAGGAGTGGTGACTTGATTCTTTCTATACTCAGCATCTTGTCCTATGACACAGGGTAGCATCTTCCAGGCACTTGCAAGGTACCAGAAATGTGGAAGAGGACCAGTCATTCCAGATGTTTAGGACCCATGGGTGGCTATCAAATGCCCAGCTAAACTAAAGAACCGTTTGGCCAACCCAGGGACATATGAGCTAAACTAACATCCACTGTTTAAGCCACTGAGCATGGGCATGTTTGTTACATGATGCATCCTGTGGCTATGGTAGGGTTCACATGAGCAGACAGTTAAAGCTGCAGGCCCTGTACTTCTCTTCTTAGGGACTGGCTGGTGACCAGAACCTGGGGAAATGGGTCATGTTTGAATGTGAAATGTCCTCCACTGTCTCATCTGCTTAAATACTTGTTACCCAGTTGGTGGAGCTGTTTGGCGAAGTTGTGTGATCTTTAGGAGATGACCGCTCAAGCTCCCAATGCCATGGATGGAGTCCATCCCATTTGTCACACTCTCCCGACCATTATGGACTAAACCATCAGAATTGTGAGTCCAGACAAACCCTTCCTCTCTTTATTTGTTTCTGTAGATGGCACACAAGGGAGAAAGATCACTAGCTCAGGTGGGTCAGGGAACCTACCATTGGGTCCCTGTGGAGCATCCCATCTTCTCTGGTGCAAACTTTCCCCAACTAGACTCTGAGCACCCGTGCCTATCAGAGACACAGCAAGAACTACTGCGATGTAGCCTTGCCTAGGACTCGTTAGAAAGCTATCATCCCCTTTATGATTTGAGTGATAGCATTAAGCGGTTTGAAGGGAAAAAAATGTAGCTGGAGAGGTTGACTTACCTTCTCCTAAGAAATGAGCCGAGCGTGGTGCCTTCCCAGGACATGCTGGGCTCCCAGGGAGAGAACAGACCATCGTTCTGAGGAGGGAAGGGTGAGTGTGATTCTTCTTTCTGGAGCTGGTTTTCTAGTGGGAGGCAGCTCCGCTGCTCGACGTGGCTTGGCAAGGAGGAGCTGTAATGATCAGCACCGAGGAGATGAAGTGATGCGTTTGGACAGTGATGAGCCGCCCAGCAGCGGGAATGGTGGGATGAAATTAAGCAAAAATCCCCGAGACAAACAACACACCAACCTTCCATTATTCCAGCCGTCGAGAAATTCATTTCTGTAGACATTCTTAAGAAAGGTTTCATCCGGTTATGTCAGGATCTCCGTTGCTCTTGGAAATGAAATGGTTGCCCATTTAAAACAGCGTTCCTTTAACTGTTCAGTGCTCTTCAAAGGGAAGCGTGAAGGTGAGTCCATCAGAACGAGAAAGACGGACTTGCACTGCTGACCTTCAAAAGCTTGCTTCCTGTGAACGGCCTCAGCCGCAGCATCCGGGGTGTGCTTTCCTTCCTATTACAGCCGCATAATACTTGGAAACACGTTTTAGAATCAGAAGAGTGCTGCATGGGTCTCACTTTGGTGTGATTCAAAGGGGCGGGGGAAGGATGAGCAAGAGTGAGCTCCTCCCTAATGAGGCTTTAAAAAAACAAGACGAAACACAGTTTCTGTAGACCCGGGTCATGGGTGAAGATTTGGCAAACACAGGCAAAGCTTCCGAGGTGGGGATTTCCAGACAGTGTTCAGTCCACTCTTTAAACATGACTGAGCTCCCTAGTGAATGAAGGTTGGGTGACTGTGGGAGACTCTGGTGTCCGTTAGACCAGGATGGACCATGGTGAAGCAGCCTGGAGCCCCACACGCAAGCAAGAAGGGGCATCACATCCATGTGTCTGAGTATCTTTCCCTTGTCTGCTGCACTCACAGTGACTTTGCTTTAGTGACAATGACATGCTGACCACCAGGCCAGCCTTGACAAGGAGCCAGAGGTACACTCTGCTCAGAGGAGGTTTTTTTGTCTGCTTGGTCTGGATTTCTGCCTCAGTCCTGAATAAGGTATCTCCCCAATTGGCATCATTTTGTCATGAAAGAATGGAGAACAGGATCCCCATCTGAGGACCTCCTAGTCATGTCCTTCCACAAGCCTGCAAACAACAAGGCAGGATACTCAGCACCAGCAGTGCATTCATTCATTTACTCATTCATTCATGCACCATCTGCTTCCTGAGTGTCTGTTTTTGAAGGACTCAAGAACATGAAATAGTATAATGAAGATGTACACTGAGATACAGGAGTGTGGCTATGGGGTGTGGGATTGGCAAGTCCATGGGTAATAAAATGCTCTTCATAGAGGAAGATATTTGATTTAGGCTTTTAAGTATGATGATGCAGAAAGGAAATGGCATAGTAACCCCATGAAGAGCTTATGTCTGGAAGAGGCACTGTGTCACAGGGCAATGAGCAAGGGATTCACGCATGGTACAAAATGCATGTCTGTATAGCCAGTTAAGGGAGATTTTAATGAAAGGAACCAGGTTGGGGTTGCTTCTCAGTGATAGAGTGCTTGTCCAACATACACAAGGCCCTGGGATCAACCCTCCAGCCTGTCTCCCTATAAACCGAACCTCTGTAGGGAAACAGGTGTCACTTGTTGTCAAGCAGATCAGAAGGATTTTAAAAATGAGAACCTTCTGTGAAGCTGTGGAGGAGGAGCTTGCCTCACGCCTGTGCTTCCCACTAGGCACACGCAGCATGGGGCAGAAGGGGCCTGCTCCACTGGTCCTGATGTAATCTGAAGGGAAGACAAAGGTCTCTTGACAGCTCTTCCATACCAAGCACATTTTCAAAGCTGGGAGCCCGAAGACCTCACCACAGGAAGATGGAAAACTCATACATTATGTGGCTGTGAGGAATCATGTTTATAAGAAATGTTTAATGACATGGAAAATCATGATGTATAAATACATATGTATGTTACAAAGTGCATAATATTATTGTAGCTACAGAATAGTGGCATGCTTGGTCGCGTACCTTCGGATAAAGAATAATGTGGTACTAAGATGCCTAACACAATGAGGTCTGCTGCACTCCTGGTGCCGTGTGCAGTGGTGGCCCTGGATTTGGCACACAGTACAGGGGCTTGTGGCTCTCTCCTGCCTTCTTTCTGCCAGCACCCCCAGGCCTAGTCCCTCCTGCTGGCAGGAGAAGTTCATACATGGACATCAAGATGGTACCCAAATGTTGCCGGGCGGTGGTGGCGCACGCCTTTAATCCCAGCACTCGGGAGGCAGAGCCAGGTGGATCTCTGTGAGTTCAAGGCCAGCCTGGGCTACCAAGTGAGTTCCAGGAAAGGCGCAAAGCTACACAGAGAAACCCTGTCTCGAAAAACCAAAAAAAAAAAAAAAAAAAAAAAAAGATGGTACCCAAATGTTAACAGCTACCCCTCTTCTCTCTGCTTCTTACATACAAACTCTTTTAATGAACTCGCTGACTGGTCGACTTCACATCTCATGTCTCATTGGCTGTGATGGCACGTGTCTATGACAAAGCTAACTCTGGATAAGACAATATTCCCTTCTGAGGAGGGTGTGGCTGTGTGCTGCAATCTGAATATGCTCCTCAAATCTCACATGTTGGAAGAGCAGTTCCTATTACAGCTGTGTGGACAGGAATGGCCCTAGGGGATCAGGAAGGCTCTACCTTGAGAATGGGTTGTTGCGGCGCGCCCCGACCAGCGGGGAAGCAAGACACGACTCCAAGATTCTTCCTCTATCACGGTTTTATTGAACGCTGCTCGGTTATGGCTTCTCGGGAGAGCTGGTACGGGAGGAGGGCCCCGGGCGCCGGGGCAAGCTGGCTTATATGCAGGTTCTGGGGGCGGAGCTTGGGCGGTAAGCTGATTGGTCAGTACTATCGGGCGGGAGAGCGACACGTTAGCATTCGGGATAAACAGGAAACCAGCGCCATCTTGTAATGGCGTTTGAGCCAGCGGACTGCTGCAGTTCCCCCTTTTTGTTTTTGGCAACCCAGAGCTAGGAGTCTCCTCATGATGAGCTTCCTGCTCGATGGGCGAGTGCTGAGTAGGAGGAACAATGATACTCTCAAAACGGGTGCAATGAGCATAGCTCTCCGTGTGCAGGAGCAGTATCATAGGCTTCCTAATCGGGTGCAATGGGCAGAGCCCTCCGAGTGCAAGGACAGCCTACAGTTCCCTCAGCTGGGCCAACCAGATACTTGGGGAACCGCCAGCATCCAGGGCGGCCATAGCTTTGAGCATAAGTGTACGCTCTGTACGATTGCGCTTTATCAACCTACAGAGGATCCAACCCAGTATGACTAGACCAATCAAGCCCACTGTTCCCATCGCCCACACCCCAGCCCATTCCTTCACATAAGATGCAGCTGTGACCAAAAAATCAGTAAATTCTCCCAAGGTGGTCAAATGAGCACGCGTCTGATTTAGGGCAGCAATAGAGGCGGTGAAATTCAATTGTAACATTTCAAATTCTCAGGAAGGTCAGCATCATCTTCTCCATCTTCCTCATGTTGTTGTACCCCTCGTGTTAGTCTTGTCGGCACCCAAATCGGGTCTCTTGCATTCGTTCCCGTGTGAGGTTCTGAATCTTCGGCCCTCCTCCGAGTCGTTCGCAAGGTCCGAAGTTTCCCGGGTTTCGGCACCAGTTGCGGCGCGCCCCGACCAGCGGGGAAGCAAGACACGACTCCAAGATTCTTCCTCTATCACGGTTTTATTGAACGCTGCTCGGTTATGGCTTCTCGGGAGAGCTGGTACGGGAGGAGGGCCCCGGGCGCCGGGGCAAGCTGGCTTATATGCAGGTTCTGGGGGCGGAGCTTGGGCGGTAAGCTGATTGGTCAGTACTATCGGGCGGGAGAGCGACACGTTAGCATTCGGGATAAACAGGAAACCAGCGCCATCTTGTAATGGCGTTTGAGCCAGCGGACTGCTGCAGGTTTATCCATTCCTGAGCCTATAGACAGATGGATCAATGATTTAAGGGGTTGTGGAGGGAGTGTCTCTGTTTTAAAAGAGAGATGTGTAGTGATGTTGTGTTCCCCAATATATTGTGCACCCTAATAAATTTATCTGGGGTCAGAGAAGAGAACAACCACTAGACAGACATAGAGGTCAGAAAATGGTGGCACACACACCTTTAATCCTAGCCTTCTGGAGGCAGAGATCCATCCGGATCTCTGTGAGTTCAAAGCCACACTGGAAACAGCCAGGCATGGTGACTCACGCCTTTAATCCCAGGAAGTGATGGCAGAAAGCAGAAAGGTATATAAGGTGTGAAAACTAGGAACTAGAACTGGTTAAGCTTTTAGGCTTCTAACAGCAGTTCAGCTGAGACCCATTTAGATGATGACACAGAGGCTTCCAGTCTAAAGAAACAGGATCAGCTGAGGAACTGGCCAGGTGAGGTGGCTGTGGCTTGTCCTGCTTCTCTGATCTTCCAGTGTTCACCCCAATACCTGGCTCTGGGTTTGTTTTTATTAGTAAGACCCTTTAAGATTCACATTACAGAGATGTCTCTAGCACATTTGGTTCATCAGGACTTGTGAGGTCTCCTGTCAAGTTGTGGTGTTGCAAGAAGATGCCCATCAAAGCCTAAGCAGATGCCAGTGGCATGAGCATGGATTTCCAGCCCTCAGTCTGGGAGCCAAATCAAACTCCATTCTTTGTATGTTTCCTGACCTTCCTACTAATGCTATAGCAATGTAAGATGGACCAAGACAGCATGTTCCACAAATGCAGCACCACCTAATACCTGCTGGATTTGTGTTGATCTGCTTGGGCTGTCATAACCAAATACTATCCCAAGTAGCTGAAGTAATGAGCAGTAACTGTCTCAAAGTTCTGAAAGTCCAAGTTGAAGGTGTTCATCTCTCCAAGAGGCTTGCAGATTTCTACCATTGATGAGTGCATCGTAATGTCTGCTAGTGAGGGTACCCATCAAACTGGGTTAGGGCCCCATCCTTCTGCAGCAGGTGCAACCTTTATATCCTCTCTGAAAACCTCCTTTTCATAGTGTGGTAACTTCACAAGCTAGGGCTGATTCAACTCATTAAAAAGAGAGGAACACAATTCAGTTTATTGGAAAGGCAAGAGGTTTGCCAGAAAGAATTGAGTAGAGGGAACTTGCTATTGGGTAGACAGTAAGCAACCTTCCATAATAGACTCAGAGTTAGGAAAAATATTCCAGATTTTCACAGTGATCTTCTCCTCTGATTGTGGAAACAGAGGTGACTTCCACCCTCTCCTTTGTGAAGTTGCAGCTGCAGAGCAGAGGGAGGAAGCTGTGAGAGAAAACTCCAGGTAGAACCATGGCTCCCATTGAGTATTTACCTGGATAGTATACCAAATTGCATAACATAGAACTTTATAACATTTGCAGGGAACAGCTTCCACATGGCTGCAAGCTACACCATCCCAAGAGCTCAGGCAGTAAACAGTGCTGAGGACATTTGGGCTCCAACAGACCAGACGAGGGCAAGGTCCTGGCTTTGCACCGGGGCATTCTCCAAAGACCTAAGAAAATGCAATTTTGAAAAACAATGCACTGTGGCATTTACAACGTGCACCAGAGGAAACCAGGTGACAGTGACATGTACAGCAGAGAGTTTAGACTGAAGCGTGCTGCTGTGAGTTTCTGTAGCCAAGGTGCAGCTGCTGAAGGTCGGTTGTGGCATTTTAATTATGCATGTTTCCTATAAAGAATAATATATTAGTATCAAGAGGTGATTGTTCCCAGAATACAAGAATGGTTTACATTAAAAATCAATCAATTTACTTCACCATATTGAAACAATAGGGGGAAAATCATGACTTAAATCTGAGCAGAAAATTCCCTTGACAGGACCCTCATGTCCATCCTGAAACTGTGACCAGCTACAAACAGTAAAGGGCACCTCAGCTTTAGCACTGCCCCAAAGGGGACATGACCTTGATGTGGCCTTGACCTCTCAGCCCCTTCTGAGTGGACTTATGAATTCTCTAATGTTGTCCTTTATGGTTTTTTTTTTTTTGAGGGGGAGGGCTCTTCCAGGTACTGTAGTTTTTATGTGACCATTTCATTTGATCTTAAGAGTTATAATAAACTAAGAACACAATGCACCATTTGCACAAGGATAGGCAGGCAGGCCACACAGACTGGATGTAATGTGCAGGTACCAGTGGAGATAAAGAGTCACAAGGAATAGTTACAAATGGCCATGGCCTCCGGACATCTGTCACTCCAGGAAAGCAGCAAGAAAACTGTAAAGAACTGTCAAATTCAGAATTCTTAAAATTAACTACAAGTTTGCAACAATCTTAGGAGCACTTGTTTAAGAAAAATGGTTGAATCTTGAAACTGTATCCATAATATACGAATGACTCATATAACTCGAGAAGATAAACAATCTAATAAAAATGGTAAAAATATTTGGATAGGCACTTCAATAAAATATTACACTACAAACTCAAACTACATATTTTAAATAAATGCATTTTATCCCATGCAAATCAAATCTCAGTGCAAGTGATTTCAAATTTTAATATTAAAAGCTCAGCAACATATTTGAAACAACACTCGGTGAGGGAGTACACAGGCACTTGAAAAGTCACTCAACGTCTTTAGTGACTGTCCAAAGGCAGATTAAAGGCCCTGTGAGCTATGCAGCATGAGGATGGGATAGTGTTCAAGGCTTTCTCAGGGGAGGGGGCGATGTCTACACCCTGACTGTCAAGGTACCCTGGTGCTGGCGTTTGTCAAAACATTTTAAATGGATACATTTTATTGCACATAATGGACATTTAAGTAAAGTTTACTTATGAAGCTGATTTTTTTTAAAGATGACACTTATGAAGGGGAAACCAAAATCATGTTCCTTCCAGTAAATTATCCCTCACAATTTCAGTAGACAAAATGCCAAGCATTTCTTCAAACTGTAGAGTTGACAGTGTGTCATGGAAACAGTGGGCGCACAGTTCCTGTCTCTTCTGTGGTGGTGTCTTATGTGACAGTCTCTGCGAGGCTCCCAGAAGCAAATGCCAATGTGCCCAGAACAGAGAACCCACCCAGCAGAAGGGTCTCCTTCAGAAAGGTGCAAATGAGAAGGTGACAGTCTTGAAGTAGCCAACTTCAGTCAGCAAAAGTGCAGGACAGCGAAGAGCCCAAGGCTTCACTGAAGAACCTGTGAGGAAGTCCAGGGCAGAGTGCAAATCTCTATTCCCCAGACTGTGTGGATTCTGCACTGTGTCCACGGAGCAGGGGCCAGATCATGTGCTTTCAAAAACAGGGTGCAAAGAATTCTGAAATGTGTGTGTGTGGGGGTGCTGCCCTGGGTCAGCCTGTGTCATTGTGATGGGTAACCTTGGTTGTCAACCTGAGAGCATCTGGAATCACCTAAGAGACAGGTCTGGAGGACAGGAGGTGAGGGCACTTCCAGGAAGGATTAGCAGGGGAGAAGTCCCTCCTGGGGGAGCTGTACATTCCTCTGTGGGAGCAGTTGTGTTGCCTGCTTGTCTGCACATCCTGCTAGTAAGTGCATCTATTCCATGGTGTTGCTGGCCCTGCTATCTTTCACTGATATCCGAGCCCAGATTCTTGGCCTTCCAGTGTGCCCCAAAGACCAGCAACTCTCCAGGAATCTTTCATCCTTCTGAGGCAGTTTCAGACTACCAGGACATCTAGTTTTGTGGACTGAAGAACTACTGTCCCCTCAGCCTCTCAGGGCCATTGTTGGACTACCCAACCCCCATTGTGTAAGCTATTCTACTAAATCCACTTTTGACATTTGTGTGTGTGTGTGTGTGTGTGTGTGTGTGTGTGTGTGTGTGTGTGTGTGTACACACAATTAGTTCTACTTCACACATATAATCCATTCTATTCCTTTGGAGAACTCTAATGCAGTCATCAAACGCTTCAGACAGTGGTGGGGTATCCACTCTACTTTTCAGAGGAGAAAGCAGATGAATTAGAATTTTACTGGAACGTTGACTCAAAACCACATTGTTCACAAAGCCTGATGTGTCTTGGAGCTTTTGTCAACTTAACTCAAACGTAGACATACCTGGGTGGAAGAAATAACAGTTGGGGGATTGTCTTAATCAGATAGGCCTGTAGGCATGTCTGTGGGGCATTTTCTTAATTGTTAATTGATGTGAGAGGGCCCAGGCTGCCGTGGGTGATGCCATCCTTGAGCAGGTGGGCCTGGGCAGTGTAAGAATAGTCCCTGAGCAAGCCATGGAAGTGAGTCAATAAGTAGCTTCCTCCATGGTTCTTGCTTGAGTCCCTGCCCCGACTTCCCTCATGGACGGACTACAAAGGGGACATATAAGCCAAATAAACCCTTTCCTCCCCAAGTTGCTTTTGGTCATAGTGTTTACCACAGCCACAGAAAGGAAACTAAGACAGACCTCCTCTGATTCACTGATGGCCACACAGTAGCACAGAGGTGCAAAGAACATTCAAAGAGACCGAGGGAGCAGAGCCAGAAAGCAGAGGCAAACTGGACCATGGCAACAAGAACCAACTACACCAGAGGAAACGCCCAGAAGAGGAAGCAAGCAAGCCTCTGAGTAGGAGAGCCATCTCAGACCCTGTGTCTTGTAAGAGGTGAATTTCAGGAGATAAAGAGAACATCTACCCACCAGTAACTGGACAAATAACCATGTTTGAAAAGACAAAAGGCATTTTCTGAAGAAGGCATTCGAGGGCTGGAGAGAGGGCTCAGTGGGTAAAGCACCTGCTGTGCACGTGTGAGGGCTGAGCTAGGACCCCAGCACACATCTGCAAGTCTGCACTCCTCCAGTGAAATGGGGGGGGGGTAGAGGTAGGCTCCCTGGAAGCTCAGTCTGGCATACGCAGCAACAGATAAGAAATCCTACCTACCCTTCATCAGGTCAAAAGCCAGAACCCACACTGGATACGATCCACTGACCTCCACCCACACTCACACACAGGGACATGCAGACACACACACACACACACACACACACACACACACACACACACACTGCAATCAAAAAGACACACAAAAGGCTAGTGACCAACACACACATAAAAAGGAGGCTTGATATTCCTAATCATAGGAATTGGGATCAAAGCCATAAGAAAATAAATGTCCCCTCACACTCATGAGGATGGCTGCCACAAAACTAAACAGAACATGACAAGTAAGTGGGAAAATGTACGGAAATTGGGACTCTGAACTTTCGGTGAAACGTAAGACAGTGCAGCTACTGTGGAGAACAATGTGGCCGTTTCTCAAAAATTAAAAATAGGATAGCCATATGATACAGAAGTCCCACTTCTGAGTACGTATCTTTTTTTTTGAAATAAAATGAATGGAGGTGAAGGAGGCATGGCCTGACATTTTCTCTGTGGAGAGATGGAAGGAGAAAAGAAGGCACGAGGGGGGGGGGGGTGGCGATTCCTCACTTGCAGTGAGGGGGCGCAGTCCCTGCTCTGCTGAGGTGGAACTGGTCAGTGACCACACAGAAGCGGCCATGAAATGGTACAGAAAACAGGTACACACAATACTTTTCAGTGTTACCTCCATCCCACCTCCACCCCCAGACAACATTCTAAATAACTTTTCACGGTCCACGTACCAACTGTCCTTTAATGCAGAGGCTCCTAACAGCCACCCTTCCCAGCAGTGTGTGGAGTGATGAAGCTGTGTGTGGGCTGATGGTAATTAGTGCTTCAGGAGAAGTCTGTCCTTGGCACGGAGGAGGACTCCCTCCCCACCGCAGAGCAAGCACGTGCTTTGCTTGGATCTGGCTCCGTGGCAGAGTGGGTGGGCCTGGAAGGCTGAGAACCCCCTCTCCTCATACTTAAAGCCCAACGGGGCAACTTATGCTTTTGAAGTTACCCTCATCCGGATACCCCATGCCATGGTTTCAATGGCACCATCTTAGGTTTGCTACAGGTTTTTGCAAATAGACTGGTCGACTGGCAAAACAAAAACAAAAACGAAAAATCAGGGCCATTTTATGCTCTTTGTCTTTTGAAGGGTTGTGTGTAACCATCCTGAACTTTCCCATTGGCTTCACTTTTAGAGTAATGTGCGAAGTGGTGTCTGCTTACCCGACTTGCTCATTGCCACTCACAGAGGCCACACTGATAACACTGACTTGCTGTCTTTGCTCTCTAGCTCGAGTGGAATTCTAGTACCATGTGGAGCTGGGGAAATAGAAGATCTTCCAGTTTTGGTGATGTCATGGCCATCAATGCCCATGCTATGTTGAAGAGAGTGGTTGGCATCATGTGAAAAGCTCAGGTGCACAGGACTTAACTTCTGGGCTGGACCTTGGAGGAAGTGGAGTGTTGATGGTGACAGAGAAAGTGTGTGGCAAGTGTGATGCTTTGCAGAAAAAGAGGAAACAGCCAAATGTCCTCCTGGTCAGGGAGGGCAGGCATGCCAGTGAACTGGCAGGACATTACCCTCTGGGGTATCCTGAATGACCCTGGGTTGGGGAGGACCCAGGGGACATCTTGCTCAGCTCTGTCTCCATGCGGCAAAGACTGTTCTCATCTCCCTCATCAGATTGTCTGTGAGGCTAGGTCACCTCCTCTATGGAAGCTCACTCTCTGCTTTATCTTTTTCTTTCTTTCTTTCTTTCTTTCTTTCTTTCTTTCTTTCTTTCTTTCTTTCTTTCTTTCTTTCTTCCTTTCTTTTCTTTTTTTTTTTAAAGATTTATTTATTTATTATGTATACAGAAGAGAGTGCCAGATCTCATTACAGATGGTTGTGAGCCACCATGTGGGTCCTGGGAATTGAACTCAGGACCTCTGAAAGAGCAGTCAGTGCTCTTAACCTCTGAGCCATCTCTCCAACCCTGCTTGCCCTTTCTTGGAATTCCCTGCTTCACTCACCATCTAGTGGCTCCTTGTAGGGGAAAATACCATTCTGTGGAAGCAGTTTGTGTTCCTCAGCACTGGTAATAATAAAATATATCACAATACCTGTTAGAATTCTGCTCTCATTCCTTGGAATCTGACGTCTTACATCATCGGCAGGCACTGGCAACTACCTACCAGCCACGTGGTCATGCAAAGCCAAATGCAGACCCCCAATCCTCTCTCTCTTTCTGTGTTTTCTCTCTGCTCCCGCCATCTTCCTTTCTCTCCAGGCCTGGCTCTCCTCCCTCCTATCCCCTCTTTCTTTCTAATAAAGCTCTTTATAACTCTGGTAGTCGTGGCCATGGCCCGTGACTTTTCTGCTGGTAACCAGAGCCACCAATCAGCGCTGTTTTGCTATCAATACCCCCAGTGATGTATGGCTTAAACAGGAGGACCCATTTCCCACACTCCTGGTGAGAGCTCCTTTCCTGGCTTGAAGATGGTCACCTACTTCTCTCTCTACCCAAAGTAGAAAAAAATTCCTCTCTTCCTACAGGGAAGAGACTGATCCCACCGCTACAGGGTTCCACCCTTATGACTCCCACCCAGAGGGCTCATCTTCAGGCTCCATCTCACAGACAATTCCTACCATGCACTAAGGACCACTAACAACACCTATATGTAAAGCTGGGTGGAAGGAACAGAGGCAGGAATGTGGCCTCCAGGAATCAAGCAGAGGCCCAGTACTTCCTGCAAACTCATTTTCTTCTTTGTGACCTGCAGGATGAGTCTGCACTCATGGGGACTGCCCTTTCACTCCACCATTATCCCCCTGATAATTTCATGGTCCTGTTTCCGCAGCTGAATCCATTAGGAGAGTCTGGGGGTGAAGGACCATCTATATCAAAGTAACTCGTCCTTGCTTTGCCAGGGATGGCTTGGGTCACCTTCACAGCAGTACCACATCTCTGAGGTTGGTCCTGTGCTGACCAGGTCATTGCTGGTGTCATGAGGCATGTGTGACCCTCCACCTTACTACCCACCCCCTTGCTAGCATCTGCAGAACTGTGGTGATGCTGGCATCTTTCACTTAGCTTTTCCGAGCCAGGCCCCTCCCACTGGACAGCAGCTGCGGCAGCAAAAGCGGGAGCCATGTGATCTTAGAGCATCTTGCCCTTGATTATAAGAGTGGTATTAGTCTTGCAGTGTGGCCCATGGATCCAGAACAAAGGTCACGCTGGAGGGTAACTACATGCGTGGCTTTGTTGAGAGCTCAATAAGGAATTCTCCACTGAACACCCTGAAGGGCTGGGCATGGAACTCAGCAGGAGGGAGGTGTTTGGCTAGCATGCACTATGCCCTGAGATGGATCTCCAACACTATGAAAAAAAACCTTGAAAGTCGCAAGAATGCCCCTTAGTATTCCTTGAAATGGAGAACCCCGCCCCCACCCAAAACAAAACAAAACAAAACAAAAAACACAGCTGAGTCTGTCAGAGTTTGTGCTTTGTCTGAGGTAGGAGGTTGTCTTTATCATGTAAAGCTCTCATGGATGAAATGGATAGGAAAGGCAGACAGCCACAGAGATGGGAGAGATCTGTTTCAGTGCAAACACAGTGTCCAGACTGTTAAAACTGGGGACCAGTGGACTTGTCTATCTGTCTGCTAAGCTCCAAGTGATGGAGGCATGTGGCAGCCTCTGCTCAGAACAAGGACACCAACATGATCCAAGGAGCCTGGTTCCCAAGGTGCTGGCAGGGTCACTGCGGAACCTCTGCTCTGCTGTGACACTGTTCTCAGTGTGGGGTGGTTCTTTTAGAAGACATCTGGCAACATTTAGATATAGATATGGAACAATGGGGCCACATCTCCTCAGCTCAGGTGCCTGAGCCAAAGCCCTTCCAAGTGGGATCTCTCCCTACCTCTCAACAGTCAGTATCTGGCCAGAACTGTATCCTGGCCTTGGCAGTGCCACAGATTCTGGGCACACTGGGCCCCATAGCAACCATGCCGGCCCTGGAGTGGACCTACCATGTGGATCTTGCTTCTGTCAGGGGCAACTAAACAAATGCAGAGCTCACCAGTGCTAGGCTGTCTTGGTGCCTGGGATCAGCAGACAATAGGTTGAACTTGGACTTGGAATGGAGACTCTAGACTCTGTAGATGGAGTTTCCACAGAGACTACAACCATCTGTTGATATATTTTATGGCATGTCTCATCTAGTCTTTTCTTATTGGGCTGTTAGTCATTTGTTGTTGACATACAAACATTCTTTATATATTATGGACATTCTGTAGATTGTGGATCTTTGTCTGTTGTGTGCATTATCATTATGAACTTTTTCTTAGGCTGAGAATTTCTCTTTCAAGTTCAGAGTGATGTTTTCTGAAGGGCAACATTTCAAATACAGTATTGATAGGTACCAAATTCTCATTGTTCTTTTAAACTACTATGCTTTCTATGCCCTATAAAATTTTTATCTACCCAAAGGCTTAATAATTTTATCTGTTACTTTTAGTTCTATGATACATATTGAATGAGGGAAGGGTCCAAGATTTGTTTCACACTTTTGTTCAATACTATTTTAAGATTCCTTTTTATTGCTTTTAATTATGTGTAGGGATCCATGTGTGTGTAGGTGTGTGTGTGTGTGTGTGTGTGTGTGTGTGTGTGTGTGTGTGTGCATAGGAGTGCAGATGCCCTTGGAAGCCGAAGGCATCAAATTTCCTAACTCTTGAGCTACAGGCACTTGTGAGCCTCCTGAACCAGTCTGGGGACCGAATTCAGATTCTCTGGAGGAGCAGCAAGTGCTTTTAACTGCTGAGGCACCTCTTCAGCCCTGTCCACCCTTCTTTGTGTGCACGTGTATTGTTTTGGAGTGATAGCATACTCTTCAGCCCAAGCTGACCTTGAACTTGCGATAGCCTTGCCTCTGCCTCCCAAGGGCTGGAATCACAGGCATGAGCCACCATGCCCTGTTATCCAACAAGGCTTGTTTTGTTTGTTGAAAAATGTTCTCTTTCAGCAGGGCTGTCTTGTCTAGGCTATTCTTGCCCTTTGCCCTTGCAAAATGTATTTAATAATTAACTTATCATGGTCTATTAAAAACAATCTCTTGATTATTTTGATTGCATTAAAATTCTGCATACATTTTGGAAGAATTGGTAAATTTAATACATTACAATTCTATCCATAAAAGCAGTCCATTTCTCCATTTCTAAGTGCTTTTTAAATGTCTCAATAAAGTTACACAATTTTCTCCATGATGAAATTACACATTTTTTTTGTTAGTTTACTCTTATGGACCTCATCCTTTTTGTGGCTATTGTAAATACTACATATTTTTAAATTATGTCCTCCATTTATTGCATACATTATGGAAATGCAAATAACTTTCATATATTGATTTAAAAAAACTTGCCAAATCCTATTTTTATTCTTTCAGCATCCACTGTAGAAATCCCAACATGAATATTTAATTTGGCAAAGTTAAATTTTAATAAGTATCTTTACTTTCCCTCCAAATTTACATGCTATTTTGGTCAAGTACTTTGGTTTTAGCCTAATTTTTAACCCTACAAAGTGTTTCTTCATTATTGCTGCTTCACAGGCCTGGGTGCCTTGATGATCATTCTTTCACTGTTTCCTCTTTGCGTCAGTATTTCTGACCTTCCTCCTGCTGGGCTGGGGGGCTCTCCTTCTATCCTCTGAAACTCACCTTGACTGGAGTCTGAGGTCTGTTACCCCCCCCATGCCTTTATTTGTCCCTTATTTCTTTTATTAGTTACTTTCTTGTTGCTTTGACCAAGTACAGGACAAGAAGCGACATAAGGAAGGACAGTCCTATTTTGGCTCACAGTTTGAGG